>NC_052252.1:8453118-9071370 GCF_013401445.1 Tripterygium wilfordii | reverse complement strand
GATATATACGAGAAATTGGTTTTTAGAACTCTATCACTCCTTGGTGTAAGAAAATCATCTTAATAAATCTGTCAGAAATGACAATCATGGCATCTGTTTTATGTTTATTATTATTGTTAAAACACTCCGAGATCCTTAGTAGGTGCTAAAGTTAAAGATATCATGATTTCATGTGTCATGCAAAAGAAAATGATAAATCATGGAAAATCTATTTAATTTTTCGACATTCTGACAGTTATGGTATCTTATATTTCTTTCTCTGCTACTGTAGGAGCAACACAAATCATGAGCATGATCAACCAGCTCATCTTCGGTTGAGGGATCCCAAGATTCCCAAGCTTGTGAATTTACCAGAATATGCTGGACCTGAGTCACGATATTGCCCTGCTCGTGTATATGAGTAATGCTTATTGGTTATGTTTTGTCCTACTACTATTTTTCTGAGAAGGATCTTTTCTTATCCTCTGTATCCGTCAATCTTGCTTTGAGTTGTAGGTATGTTCCAGATGAAAAGGGTCAGCTTAGGTTGCAGATCAATGCTCAAAATTGCCTACACTGCAAGGTACTATCAATTTTTAATATTAGGAGTTTCACGTTACATTAAATTTAACATCAAGCGAATTCTTTACATCTATATGCTTAGATTGTAGACCGGTCCGAAAAAAATGACTTGATAGAAAAAATCCTTACTCCTGATTCATATGATTGGTTAACATATGCGGTAGAATCACATTGCTTCATGTAATGGAGCGTGTGCTCCATGATTTAACTGGTTCAAAGTGCAATATCTCGTCTAAATTGCTTTAAATGGTATGTTAATATATCCCTTTAGATCTGACGTTAATCCTCCCATTCCTGATAATTTGTGTGCTTTCGATGCATCACATACTTTCGTAGAAGGTTCAGTTCTAAAATTAGGATTCATTTTCTTGAAATTACTGCTTTTTGCATACCATGACTCAATTGATTGGCATAAGTTTTATTAAAGCTTGTACCTTCCTATTTATTAAGGAGAAATTAAAAAACAAATTTATTTTAGATGTTTTAATTTTAGTTTTCTATCATTTCTCATCTAATTAATCAACGACATGTAAGCTTTCATGGTCCGTCTGACTCCAAGCAGTGACTGGTTGCCTGATTATAATTTATAATGTCATAAGAATCTCTCTCTCTTACATTCATTAACATGGGGAAAGAGTTATAGTGAACGGTGGAAATAATCAAGAACAGAAAAAACTAATTTAGGAGTTGCGCGTATTATACGGTCAGCTAATAGCAACTGTCAGTGGTAGAGAACCCAGAGTTCTGCAAGGTTGTTTGAACTTTACATTCTATGTGAATCCGTGATTCAACCTCCATATTCATTTCGAATTAGCTCTGCAGCCTCATGCCCAATCAGACATTTTTAACTTGAGCCAAGTTGGGGTGGGTGGAGCTGGTAGGTACAAATTTATGGTTTCTGACTTCCGAGTAGCTTAGGAAGCCATGAACAGCTTTCTAGTAATCTCATTTGCCTTGCTAGTTATGGTTGAAATTTTCTGCTGCATAGGCACCCATTTTTCCTGCACATTAGTCTCTTGCGGGCCTCCTAAATCTGTCGGATAGTGAAATTCCCAAGCACCAGTCCTTTAATGTATCTTTTATAGGTTACATTTTTTTATCAATAATGAGGGATCTAAAACAGCTACTGCAATTTGTTACCAATATTCATTTTTTAAAATTTAAACTACAGGAAGAAATTTATGTCTTTAGAAAACTCGGGATTTTCAAATAATTTTCAAATTCATTAAGGAATTTTTAAATAGCTTTTGCAGCAATGAAATAAGCACTCTTAATACTGAATTTACGATTCGGGATGAGACACCAATTAAGTTTGTCAGAACTCACCTTGATATATAGAAAGAAATTTGCAGTCCTTTACTTCAATTTGAGGGAGGGAGTGCTTGATGCAAGAGTAGAGGTTTTTGCAAGTGTTAGAAGTGTTGCATGAGGTTCCTAGGTGTCTCCGTGTCTTCAAGGTATTTTACGTGCAGAGAAGTTTGGCACCTCAAGTTTCCTCGAAGAATTCATGTTTGTAATATTTTTCAGTTAGGTTGGTCATTGTTTCTTTTGTTTTTGATTTTCGATTAAAGTTTTTGTTGGTTGGTTTTTCTTGTTTGCTATCAACAGTACGTAACCTTGGTATTCCTTAACTTATACCCTTGCTATAAGTGAGGGCTGGGAGAAAAAACTAGAATCAAAATAAAATAAGAATCGGTAGTCTGAAACTGTATTAAAGATTATGGTTTGAGAGGGGCATAATAGCATGAGAAATATCCGTCAGAAGTGCATGATTCAGTGATTCAAAAGGGCACCATAGTAGACCAGTGGATGAAGGCTGCATTCTTTTACGTTTACTCCAGGTATAGGAGATAAGAGGTTGCAGTCTGTCCAAGTTTCAATTAATTGCCAATTGGCAAAATATTTCCCCTTCAAGCAAAGAAAGTTTAATGGCTTTGTTTGGTTCCCTTGTCCTTTAAAAAACTCAACTTCCTAGTACTTTTTTGTGAGACAAACATCTCATCTGGAGAGGCAACTTTTCTTTCTGTTTCGTATTAGAGGTTGTAAGTGTTTGCTTAAATCCGATATTCATGTAAGTTCCATAAAGGTTCAATTTCTGTCATGCTAGAGTGAACATGTTGTTTTCTTAAATGGTTTAGGACGGTCAAAATTATTCCTTCTATAAGTTATTGTAAGAGATCCGATGGACTTTGCTCTGTGTATTTCAGGCATGTGATATCAAAGACCCAAGGCAAAACATCGAGTGGACAGTACCAGAAGGCGGTGGTGGCCCAGGCTACACAGTTATGTAGATGATTTGTATGTATTGTTATTGTCTTTTTAAATGGAAGCTTACATTGGCTCAGAAAGTTCAAAAGCAGCAGAGCAAAAAAAATAAAAAAAAAGACTTAAGTCTGTTGGCAATGTAGAAAGGATGTCTTGCATTTCGAAGAATAAAATGGAAATTTTGAATACTTGTTGGCAATTAATGGCGAATCCCCAGAAATTTTTTTCTCTCATCTGGTGGACTCTAGTGTTGTTTTTCTAGGTTTAAGTGTTTAACATTGGTTATGGTTTGTTTTCGTCTGCGTCATGTGGGATGTCATTGATTTAGTTTGAGGCTCGTCGAGTCCCAAGTTAGGTTGAGTGGTTGACTATGCGTTTGACACTTTTCAATTATAATTTGGACACACTATGACTAACCACCATAAGCAACAATTAAAGTTCCTTCTGCGACTGAACTTCAGGGTAAGGAAGGGTAGCTATATGGTTATGAGCCACACTTCCAAGCCAGAGCTTCCCTTGTGTTTGTCTAACTTCACTCGCTAGTTTCATCACCACACCCTTTGGATCCTCAAGGACTTCCAAGATGTCTCCTTGTTCATTGACGAGTGAGATCATTGTGTACATTCTCATCCCTATAATCCTCGCCGAGAAACTCATCGGGATTGGCAACCGGAAGAAGAAGCTCCTTATCCATGGATTGTGTGTGAGGATCTCCTGTGCCGGAGTTCGACAGCAAACAATCGCTACCCAGAATTGCCCCTTCTCGTTCAGTCTTACGTTGTCCGGAAAACCTGGAAGGTTTGCTACAAGTTCCACGTTTCCGGCCTCCGGACCCTCCAGCCAGAATTTCATCAGCCTGCAGCAACAAAATTCAAGATGACAGGAGAAATCTTGAAAATAAGTTTCAATGTGAGTGGAGTGAATTACCTGCAATTGGTGGTCTCAGTGAAAAGGAGAAAGGTTTGGTCCTTTGATAACTGAACTCCATTTGCAAAAGCGAGGCCATTCAAGACAATATGAGTTGTTTTAGTTGGAGGATCATATCTGAGAAGCCTACCAGTGGCTTCACCCTCCAACAGTATATAGAAATGGTTCCTATAAATTAACAAAATCTTCATCACTACCTGCATTATTGGTATAAGGTAATCAAGCGATCTATCTGTACGTTTCAACGCTTACGCTCTGTCGTATCTCCTGCTGGTGTCTGTAAAGAAGATGGAGCCATTGTTGTGTATGTCAAGGTCATTTGCAAAGACTATTGGCTTCCCATCCACATGAGTTGCCAAAGGTGTTGCAAGCCCTCCTTTAGGTCCAACAACCAGAAGGCCATGATAGGCGTCAGCGATGTACAAATCTCCGGTGTTACTGTCGAATCTGAGGCCGAGCGGACGACCACAGAGTTTCTCATGCTTCCATTGCTTAGGAGTGGTTGAGTGAACACCTCTTGCACATAACTTCTCTGACCTTTCAAACACCAAATTCCACCATAGTTAGGTTGTAGTAAAGAGAACTCACTGTTAAAAGAAATGAACAGATCGATGATATATGACTCACCAATTAGCTGTTACGAGTGCAAATGTTTCCCACCCAACATTCTCTCCCAACCATCTAACGATCCGTCCATCGGCTAAACCCGTGTAAGGTCCACGACCAAATCGATCGAATTCCAAAGATTCGGGGCCGAAAACTTCATCCTTGAACTCCAAATTCCCATCCCCAAGCCTGCTCATGTTGTCTCTAGGCCAGTTCTCCATGACTTGCTTGTAAGGTGCAATGTCATGCTTCACAGGCTTCAACTCATGCCCTCCTATTGAACCCATTCGGAATGGATCAATTATAACAAAACTCAAGACCAATGTGAGGAGAATAAGAAATGGGTGTTGCCACAAAATCTCCTCTCTAAGTGGGTTCTTCATTTCCATGGTGGAGGATCACTGTTAGAATGGGAAACAAAGACAGTGTTTGATGTGTTGATGAAGACACAAGTTAACAAATTGATCTTAGTATGGTTTTCTGGGAGTTGGGATGTGCATTCGTGTACAAATTGCCAAAGTAGGATTTCGTATACAAAAAGAGGTCGAGAGAGCATGCTTTATTTGTGATGAGCTTTGAAATTGAAATTAGGTTGTCTGTAGTTGGCCATGATGTCTGCATTCTTTCCTTACTCTTGAGAAAACAAACAACTAGGAGTCTAGGAGTTCCAATCTGCTCGTGAGAAATATATATATATATAAACTCTTAGCCTAAAATGTCAAGAGAACATTTGGTGCTGCGTAGGGCTCGGCCCATGCCCAAGGCCGGTATTGACCATCGGGCTTCGGGCTAGGCCTGATTGGAGAAATGCTGCCCATGCTCATAAAACTTGAGCCTCGGGCCTTGATTGTTTTTTTAAATACATATTACAATTGAATAATTGTACTAAAATTTTAATACAATTAAATAATATTGAACAATATTTTATAGAGGGTGAAAATTGTATCATATATACTATATATACATCCCAACTAGATTGACACCTATATACAATATACTATCAATCATTTGCATCACTCTCATCTCTCATCTCTTTTACTATAAAGACATAATTTTTAAGCTACAATTTATTATTTATGACTATTCTTCAATCTTCAGTAGAATCGGTAGAACTATCTTCAATCCATTCTGGTCTTGACAACTTTAAGTTGTTCATTTCTTCAGTAAGTTCAGCTTCGCATATATGTTCTTGCAATCTTTGATTTTCCAAACTCCAATCTTTAAGGCAGACTAATGCTTCTACAATTGTTGGACCAAGGCTGCTCCGAGTTGTAGACACAACTCTCCCACCTGTACTAAAAGCTGCTTCTGACGCTACGATAGAAATTGGAACGGTTAGTATATCACGGGCCATTTTGGAGAGTAAAGGGTACCTGCGCTCTTGTACCCTCCACCAGGCTAATATATCAAAATTAGGATTATCGTCAACATCAATCACAGAGTGATCGAGATACATTTTTAATTCAGAAGTGGATCCACCAGATGATGTAGATGATTGAGTTCGTATACTCTTTAGCAATTGAAATCCTCCTAAGAATCTAGACGAAGACAAGGAAGAAGAACTCGAAGCAGAAACATTTTGTAGTGTCCTATGCTCTCCTAGTTGATTTTTATATTCATCATACAATTGAGTCAAACAATTATTTATTTTGTTCGTTTGTGTTTTGACTTTTTCTTGATCATTATCATATAATGTTTCTAACCATACTTCTAATACTTCAATCTTACACCTAGGATCCATAATCACTTAACCACTGTCGTCTGTCCACTGGAGATAAAAGCAATTACCTAGCTTCGTAACCTTCGTTCACCACTTCGATTGTTTGACGACTTCAGAGTTAGCCATTGCCCTCCGGAGTGGAGATTGGGTACCATCGACACTGACTAGGTAGCTTCGTTCACTTCGATCATTCGACGACTTCAGAGACTGAGAGGTCGATTGAGAAGGTTTTAGAGAGAGCATAGAGTCACAGAGAAAGAGAACTCAAAACTCAAAACTGAGAATCTGATATGTGAGATTGAGAAGGTTGAGAGTTGAGACTATGAGATTGAGTGAGTGATTGTGATTTGTGAGAAAGAGAAGGGGGTATTTGTAGCCTGTTGGAGTGTTGATCCAACGGTCGAAACTCGAGGTCTCTACGTCTCTCACTCTCTCTGTCTCTCTGCAACTATGACTCTGTGAGACTATGAGTCTGTGAATTTGTCATTGTGAGGCAGCAAGCCAGCAACGATAACCTACTACTGCTAGTGCTGGCTGCAGTGTTGTGGTTACACCTACGGGCTATGACCTATTCGGTTATTCAGCCTATTCTTAGTTTCTCTCACAAATCTCAGTCTTACAAACGGTAACCTGCTGCCTACCTGATCACTTCAGACTTTAGAGAATCAAATCAGAGTTCAGAGCGATGCTTCTAAACATTATAGATTCATAATACAGATAGATTGTACATCATCGGGCTGGGTTCGAGCTCAGGCTCGGGTCTAGCCAAAATTGGCCCGAGGTGTCAGGCTTCTGGCCGGGCTCGACCCAAAAATCGAGCACAGACCCACCCAAGGCATTGGGCCGGGCTACACAGGCTTGATAAAAATTTGGGGCGGGCCAGGCTTTGGCTTGAGGGCCTAGTCCAACGGGTCAAATGGTGACCCCTAGTGCTGCAAGATAAGCATGAATAGTCTCTACATATCTGATTGAATGAGTAAAGAGGTATATTGGTTATTGCTTCAAAATTAGAGATCTGGGAGAGCTACAATATTTTCTAAGATTAGAAACAAATAGGTCTAACACGGGGAGTGAATGTTACTTTTGGTCATTGACAGATGACCCCTCTTAGAACTTGCTCCCCCACGTTCCATTTGTTTCATTTTGGTCACTCATGTTACAGCATTATTCCACAGTCACATTTTTTGTAAAACCGATCAGTCAAATTACTAATGTGTCACATTGACCAAACATTTTCTGTTTAAAAAATGAAATGGCAAACATTTTGCTTATGTGTCATCGTTAGTTGCACACCATGTGTATTAGGGCACATACTGTATTGGCTGGTGATTTGAAAGGAAAAAATGGCTTAGGTAAATCACAGTTTGTTGTTACCCTAGAGATTGTTTGTGCATGGCAGAGATCTAGTTGTTCTATCTCTAATCCATGTAGGAAGTTCGATGTTCATAACTTATGATTCTTTGTACGAGTGACATGGATTTTCGCAAGTGTACGATATCGTATAAGTAATAAAGTGAGAGAAAAATGTCAAATCACTAATATTCGAAATTAAAATAATTTTAATTCTACTTAAATGAATTGAATTGATTCAAGTTTTATGTAAAAAGAAAAGAAATTAGACAATAACAAGTAATGCAACAGTATTCAATCGATTGAAAAGCTAAGGCATCCAATTCACCCAACTATAGAATCCAAATTCACTATAACCATGTCAATTAAGGTTTATTATTAGATTTGATGATTGAAATTCCCTATCATATCCAATACTTTCTCTCGAGTTATATCAGAATTACCAACGCATGACAACCTATGTTATCTCTATATAGATTTAATCACGTGCAAGCACTTCAAGTTTTATGGAATTTCTAAAAAAAATACACAAATCACGCAACACCTCTCAGGTTGCATTCAACTTATGGCACTTACACATGAAGCAAACATTATAAATAACCTCTCAGCCTTATTATAATCAACATATCAATTGAATGGTGATCAAGCATTTAAAAGCATTAAGAATAGAGATACATACTCAAACTCAAATAATAAACTCAATTGACATAAATCATAGGAATTTGTTCACAGAGTTGGGTTACATGGAGCCCTAGCCAAAGAGAATTAATTCATAATTAAAGAGTACAAAACAAGAGTAGAGATTGAATCCATGGAAGAAAGAAACAAACACTAAATATTGCAAGAACGGAGAAACTTGTTCTCTTCACAAACCTTATGTGGTTGTCTCTCCAAGGATCTTCGGTCATTTTTTTGTGACTTGTAAGGATGTATTTATATATGTTTGAAAATCCCCTAAACCTCCTTGAGTTTTTCTTCAATAATAGAACACGAAAACCTCTAAAGGAAACTCCTAAAACAAGTCACACTTCTCATTTTTTAGATTTCTTATTTTGTTAGGATGCTGGAGCATGGATCGGGCGGTTGTCAGGCATAAGTCTTGGGTAGGTCTAATGACATCTACGCTCAAGTGTCTATTGGGTGTACATCGAGCATGAGTCAAACGCAAGTTCAGCTTATCAATAGCAACATTCCAATTTCGCTTGATATCTTCCATAAAATACAATAAGGAGCTGAAAAGCACAAAAGAAGAATTTATACAAAATATGATCTCATTTTGATAATCAAAACATCAATTTAAATAAAAAACACAAGCAAAAAGGTGTATAATAATGTGCACATCACGCCGTTGTTACTTAGGAATTATGTGTGTTTTTTTTACTTAGGGTTAGGTCTAATAGTTTATTGTTGTTTTGTTATGTGTATTGTATAAAATATTTGGTTGTCTCGTTGTTTGTGAACTTGATTGTAGTCCCATTTTGATGTGTTATCCCCACATGTTTTCCTTTTCACCAATATTTGTTTTCTTTATGCCATATTTGTCGATGATTGTGTAAATTGTATATTATTTTGGGTTTTGTGTTCACAATGGCATCTGCAAATTAAAAGAGAAAGAACCATGTGATTGTTGCTCTAACAAAAGTGATGGTCTTGATGATGTCGATGATGAGGAATTTGATGAAATATTTGATGAATACATAAGTAGTTTAGAGGACAAAAGGAATTCTGAGGTTGTAGAATAGGTTCAACAAAATATCAAAATTTAATGACAAACCGAATCAAATTAGATGAGAACCAAAAATTTAACTAATTCAAAACGCAATTATAAATAACTAATTTCAGCAATTGTTTGAAATCAATAAACCCAAAAGCTTAAACAATTAACTAGAAGCATCTGACTCTTACAAGAGACCTTAGAATTACTAAGAACTATGCAACCAAAAAAAAAAATACTCAGAACTGATAGGAGGTTAATTAATAATACATGAATCTTATCGATGATTCTCTATTTATTTATTTTTAATGCTCAAACAAACACATGCAATCATGATCCTATGGCTACCCAATACTAAAGTTACGCCGAAGGATAGCTAAACCTCGCTCTGATACCATTAAATTGTCACGCCCCCAACCCGAAGGTCAAAGACATAACAACGCCACGCGCTCATGGGTAACCCCAAGTGCACGCAAGGCTAACAATTATCTCTTAACCTAAACTCAAAATGTTCTAATGAAATTAACACAATACTTACTAAAAAAAGTTTGAAACGAGCTTTATTAGATAAACTTAAAACAATCGCACTCTGTGAATATTTGGACACTTATTCAATTCACCTATTTCAACAATTCCTTAGAAAGAGAAAATAAAATCAACTAAGTTCTTGACACAAGAAAAAAAAAAAAAAAAAAAGACTTCGATCTCCCTCCCCAGGCACCCCATGCTCAAGCATCTTCATCTGAAAACAATGAAAACAAAAACTATGAGCTGCGAGCCCGTAAGTAGACAAATCATAAATAAATAAAAAACATTTGAAAACAATAAAACTGTGAACATTCTACTACACCAAAACTTTATCCTCCATGACCATGTACATTCCTTGTTACAGTCACATAGTAATCTTAGTCACAATACCCTCAGTTAACCCCCTGAGGAACGGATCAATGCACTCAGTTCAGCCCCCTGAGTAACGGGTCAGTGCACTCAGTTTAGCCCCCTGAGTAACGGGTCAATTCACACAAGCCAATAGAGACATAAACAGTACACGCTAGACTCCACTATCAATTGACTAAACAAAAGAAACAACAATTATATTGATCTGAAGAGGTATGACTGTGTTTTAACCACGATGAATATAATGCTACGAATGACCAAGTTAAGTGAAAACAAGTAAAGCAAGAATGTCATCAATTTTGATCCCCAAGTTACTAGCACAACCAATCAAATACTCAGATTAACTTGCTTCCCCCATTGCATTGTATAAAAACCATATGCTTAGCCATTCACCACCTCTATCCGCATCAGCTTTTTGAATCACCAAGTCCCAATGTTAACACAAAATCATTAAGTTACTTTAATTGACTTCAAAAACATCAAGAAGGGAAAGTACCTACCGTATATACTATTCTATAACACAAAAAAAACTAAATAAAAACTTGAATTATTAACTAAGTTGACATATTCCCCAATCTTCATTGAAACCCAACTAGATTGAAATGGATTAAAGACCACTACATGTACAGGTACACCTAAAATCAATCTATCATTCATTGCAAATCGAGCATATAGTAAAATTCAATTCCATCAATATCTTATTCACCAAACTATCAATTTCAATCATCAAAGAAAATCTTTGAAATCATTCAACCAAAAACCCATCAACTACTCTTTTCAAACTCCTCATCAAAACCATATTCGTTTAAATTTCATCTTCTTTTAAAACGCAAGGGGATCCGTCTACTTACTCTTTTTGCTTGGACGAAGATGAAATAGAGCCTAAGATTGCTTTCCTCCCAAAGAGCACAATTCTTCCCTCCTTCTCTTTCTTTGCCGCCCCTCTCTTGATTCCCCCTTTTTTTTTTCTTTTTTTTTTTGTAATGAAAACCTAGCATTTTACAAGATGTAGGCCTATAAATAATTGGCCTATTATGATTAAAGGTTTCAAGGGCCCATCTTGGTTTAGGGTCCTTTCACCTCTGGTGGTCCATCTACTGGTGACTTTGCTGGTCATTTTGCTGTAACCGCTTCTGGAGCGTCTAAACTTAGGAGGAATGTTGCCAGTGGAGGTGGTGCTCAAACTAGGTCCAAAATGGCTATCAAAGGAGCAACCACTATAGAGACCCTACAAGCTGCCATCTCATCTTCAAAATACACAACCATACTAAATTCCACACAAGAATCTAGCAATCACACTACTAAGAACGCTTGAATATTTTTTGTTCCCATTTTAAAAGATTTCCAAATATGTTTTGTTTGAAGGATGAATGCTTCTTTTTTTTCCAGAATGTTTGTTTAATTTAGACTGTTGTCTTGTTTAAAATCATCTGATGGATTGTGTACTAAAATTCTAGTATGATAAATTAGACCATTTTGATGCATATTTATTCTGTTAAGGATATTTTTGTTACAGTATTGATAAATTCTGATATTTTTAATTGCTATTGACAAATGTCAATATGGTAACATGTCATATGTATTTTCTTTAAAATAATTATAAAGAAAATTTCCACTTACGCAAAAGTTGGTTAAAAACGGTTAGTTTAACTTTTCTGTGATACATCAGTAATTTGACTGATTGGTTCTACAAAAAATTTGACCCTTGAACAATGATGTAATATGAGTGGCCAAAATGAAGCAAATGGAACGTTGGGGAGCGAGTTATAACAGGGACCATTGGCCAAAAGTAACATTTACTCCTAACATAGGCATGACTGTTTGCAAAAGAAATACATTTTGGATTTGCTTGTTGATACAAATTTAAGGGATTGCAAAGTCATAAATTCTCCAATGGATATCAATTACAAGCCATCCATCACTCAAGGAGAGCCTTTAGAAGATACTATATGGTATAGAAGGCTAATTGAGAAAGTTATGTACCTCACTCAGTCTAAACCAAACATTTGATGTACTATCAACACCCTAAGTCAATTCATGAGGGTTTAACAAATCATCATCTCAAAACTACACACAAAGTGCTTAGATACATGAAGGGAACTCCCAATCAAGGACTATTCTTTTTATGCTAGACTAACTTTTGATGTTCATACTTGTTGTGATGCTGACTGAGCATCTTGTTCAAATACTAGGTCTACCACTAGATATAATATCTTGCTTGGGGGGTACTCTGGTAGCATGAAAGTCCAAAAAACAATAAAATTTTTCAAGTTCTTCAACAGAAGAGAAGCTGAATGTATAACATCTATGACAAGTGAGCTGATTTTGGATCAATGCTTTGATGAATGAACTACAGAACCCCGTTTAAAAAACCAATTCCTTTGTTTGGTGATAGTAAATCAACAATACGCATGAATACAAATCTTGTCTTTCATGAGAGAAGATAGATTGTCATTTTGTCAGAGAAAGAGGTGAGAAGAAATTGATTATTTTAAAGCTTATTAAGACAACTCAGCAACCATCATATATGTTCAGAAAAGCCTATGTTGGTGGCTTAGTTGCAGGAGTTTATGCTGAATCTTAACAAGAGAAACCCCTGTTAAGTTTGAGGGGGTGTTAGGACGACGTTGTATTCTAATGCTTCTTATTTAGTCACCATACGACATCATGTTAAACCTCACGGGCTCAATTGTTATTGACTGTTGGTTGTCGTGTAAATTGTATGTCTCTTCATTTTTAGTACAATTATTACCGTTGCTTATTCTTTGACAGAGGAATATATGATCATTGTAACTATGCTTTGTATCAAATGAATGCTTGATTCCATTTCTCTTGATTATATTGGCCATTGGGCTTATCCTTTTAGGCTATTTGGGCTCTCTTTTTAAGTTGGCCTAGCTGGTTTGGGCATCATAGAAATATTGTAATCAATTTCTCTTCCAAATTTTATTCTCCGATTGATCTATTATGAAGAAGATGACATAACAAGTGGATAGACATAATAAGAATATATAAGATTCGTATATTAAAAGAACTTGCAGTATCGAACACAAGAAAAGTTGATGCCATTAATTGGTCATAAGATATATAAGATATCGCTCACAGCGAGTTCCCAGAAAAATTACATAATTTGTTAGTTTCCTTCCCTTGTTTGGTTGGTTGTATAGAAAACATGCCAACACATGAGAAATTACAACTTTATTTACAATCTTTGACACCTACAGAAAACAAAATCTTGAGTCAGTTAAATTTAGTAATCCCATTCGATTGTTTTTGTCTCCTTCAAACCCCAGATATACATAAATGCAGGAAATTCCCCAAGTTTTTCTTTTCACTCTTTCATTTCTCGCATTTTCTTGGTATCCAAATGCTTCCAATCATCAACAGAAAAGTATAAAACTGCCTACGAGCAAGATAAGGCTTCCCCAGTTCCCCCCACAACCATTGTTAGTTTAACTGTCCAGATTGTGCCTTATTGAACGGTTCAGATCCAACTTTCCATAGCCGAGTTCGATCTAGACTTGACCTCTGCGAAGTGCCAGAGATCGACACTCATCTTTTGAAATTTGTGGAGTCGATTGTAACTCTCACTACACAATCTCTAATACTAAGGTAAACTGAGTTTAACTGTGAGTGATTGTATTTCTATTTTCTATTATGAATAGTTATGATAATGTTGTTTCTATGCAAGTTCTTTAATCCTTTTGGGTGTCTCATTTTCATGATGAATGCATTTTGGAAAAGAGATGTTTAATTTCTCAACAAGCAATTTCTCAATATGAACACCATGAAAAAAAAGTATTCTCATTGGCTTTCTAATCTTTCTCTTTCCTACCTCTCAGGTTAAGCACATTCTAAAGAGCGATCGATGGTAGACACTGGTAAGCTTACTCTCTGGATTTGCTAATCAATCCATTAATCTACATCCGTTCTTCCGTTCTTCTTTTTTTCAAACTAATAGAATGTTTGCGCGTTCAGCCATTGCGAGTTTGATCTATGTTGGGAATAGGAGATTGGTTGAGATCTTCCCTGAAGGCTGGAGAGAACTTTGGAATGAGTGGGAGATCCGTGCAATGGTTATAATCAACCTTTCTTTGCAGATAGTGCTAATGGTGTTGGGTAATAAGAGAAAATTGTGACTGGAAATTTGATTTCAATCATCCTCTGGCTTGCTTACTCGTCGGCAAATACAATCGCAACTGCATCACTTTGAGTTATCTCTAATGAAGAAGGAGATGGAAACAATAGTCTATCGAATCCAAAAGATGTCATATTGGCATTTTGGGCATCATTATGCTATTGCATCTTGGTAGGAGTCACAATATTACCGCATATTCATTGGAAGATAATGAGGTATGACTGAGGAATGTGATCGAGCCTTTACTCCAGTTACTACTAGCAGCCTACATCTTCCTTAAGTCCTGGATGGGCACTCCACTTAATTTCCTAGCTATTCCATTATTCATAGCTAGAATAGTAAAAAATGGATAGAGGACTTGGGTTTGGAGATCAGCGAGTATTGATCGCTTTTAGGTATCGGTGCTTCCTTCTCATGACTCTGGACCTAGCTATGTCAAATTCATGGATGATTACTTATCAAAAATTGCTGAGGGATTTGATGTATCACTGGAAGCAGTAGTTGAAGGTTCCACGACATTGTGTTACTTTCCGATGACATTGTTCTAGATACGGCCATATTACATGATGCTACTTACTTCTTCAACATATTCAAGCAGTTATTTGCCAATTGTATCCTCAGCTTTCAAGATATCAAGATTAGTCAATCCTTTTTTCATAATGACAATATAAATTGGGAGAAGGCCTTTAAAGTGATTGAGGTTGAGCTTGGATTGATGTATGATATACTCTACACAAAAGCTTCAGTGAGTTATACATGGCTGGGAAACTTCCTTCGTTTGATTTGCTTAAACTCCATCATCTTTGCGTTTATTGCATTTTTGTTCATTGACAAGCATGCTTACTTATTCGTTGACATGAGTATTACATACTGTCGCAACCGGGGTCACGACGCAGTCCGACGTTTGAAAGGATGAAAAATGTTTAGAGTCGCCACCAATTGATTTAAGGTGCAATTGGACACCGTAAAAACCTGCGAACCAGAGAAAAGGGTACGGGGATCGATTGAGTGTGAGGAAGGTGTTAGGCACCCCACAACTCCCGTTTGAAAACAGTTACCCTAATTAATTTCATGGCTATCTTATGGATACTTGCTCTTTGCAAGATATAATTGTTAAAGTTTGAATTATTACTTTCAACACACTTATCAACTTATGATAATGTTTGAAAAAATAGCTTGGAATATTACTATCAATTTATGATAGTTTTTATTTGGAGACACACTACCAACTTTTGGTAGGTTTAATTTTGAACACCAACTTATGGTGTTAATGATAAAATACCCTACCAACTTTTGGTAGGTTTAATTTTGAACACCAACTTATGGTGTAAATGATAAAATGCCCTACCAACTTTTGGTAGGTTTAATTTTGAATACCAACTTATGATGTAAATGATAAAATACCCTACCAACTTTTGGTAGGTTTAATTTTGAATACCAACTTATGATGTAAATGATAAAATACCCTACCAACTTTTGGTAGGTTTAATTTTAAATACCAACTTATGGTATAAATGATTATTTGGAAAAAATGTCATTTGCCAATTTAATCCATTATTGCCAACTTATGGCAAATTCATAAATGAAATCAAATATGGTCCATAATCCAGATAAATGAAATCAACTTATGATTTCCTTAATTGAAATGACAACATATCAAAGAATCAAGATTTGCACAAAACAGATTTTCAAACCACACACTGCGCACAGATTTTTCAACTCTGATTTCACCTATCAAATGAGGTCGAAATGCAACGAAATTTTATATACAATGTCACAACCCCTTAATAAACATTATATCAAAATTTCAGAGCAAAATTCAAAGTTTAAAGCAGTCTGCTAATCTCGGACAGATTAGGGTCTTGAAAATCCTGCAGTTTGAAGTCCTTGATTGTAGAGGCTCGCATTGGAGAAGATTGTTGTAGCAAAAAAAATAACAGGAAAGCTTGATGATTGATGAACTTGATAGCAAGAGGTTTCTCCCCTTTTCTTTCTCTCTTTTTCTTTTTCTCCCCCCTAGCTCTCTATTTTTGCTCTCTTCCCTTAGCTCTCTCCCCTAGCTCTCTATCTTGCTCTCTATCTTGCTCTCTCCCCTAGCTCTCTATTTATAGGAAATTAGGAGCTACCCATCCATTGAATGACCAACTATGGCAACCTAAGTGGAGTCACCACCATTGAATAACCAATTTGCACTAAGTAAGTGGATTCACCACCATTGAATGTAAATGGAGTCACCACCATTGAATTTGCACTAAAATGATGGATTCACCACCATTGAATGTAAATGGAGTCACCACCATTGAATTTAAGTGGAGTTGCACATCAATTTGCACTAAAATGATGGTGATGCATGGAATGATGTCAAGAGAGATATACATATATGTGTATATATGTATAGGTGGAAATAGTAATGGGTTTGACAAATCATGTGGTGGGCTTTCAAATGATAATCAAGACATTGGTCAAGATGGTAGTGGACACAAGCAAATTAGCTCTTCATGAAATGGGCCAACAAATGTTGAACATAGGTTGGTATGAATTGGGCTAAGATATGAGTATTTGTGGGCTTAAGAATCCAAGAAAGAGAATATTTATGGGCTTATAGGTACAACAAATGTGTTTTTTTGCATTTTTGTGTTTTTTCTCATTTTTGTATTTTTTTGTATTTTAGCCGGACGAAAATCGGGTACTACACATACTTTCTGCTAGTTGGAACAATAGCCTTGGAAATATATGAGATACTTGTTATGGTTCCCTCTTATCAGAGTATGCTTTGGTTGAGTAAGCACAATAACTCACTCGTGGATTTTGTTTATAATGCCATCTTTTATCTCCAATATTGGTTACAATGGTCTTCGTTGATTTCTGTCAAGAAGCATTGGTCTAGTACAATGGCAAAGTACAACCTAATAAGTTTTTGCCTCAAAGATAAATCGACGAATTGTGCTAAAATTCAGAAGTTCTTATTTATTTATGAGCTGCTTGAGAAGCATCGGTACCAGTATTTTGATACTATCTCTCCGAATTTGAAAAGCTTAATTTCTAAGCAGCTTATGAAGAATCATGGGATGCATTGAATGTTCAGGTGTCAAAGCAACTGTGTGCTCAAAGGGGTGAGCAAGTACTTAAAGATATGGGTTGTTTTAATGATATTGGTTGGAGTGTAGAGGCAGAATTCGATCAGAACATTCTTTTGTGGCACATTGCAATAGATCTATATTATTATATTGATCTACACAAAGACACACATATGGTAGGAAATTTGAACTGTGAAAGTAGCAAATCTTTAGCAGATTATATATTGTATCTTCTGGTCATGCATCCTTCCATGTTGCCTAATGGGATTGGACTACTTAGATTTCTAGACACGTGCACAGAGATTTTTGGGGATCAAAAATCCATAATTTAATGGCTAAAAAGATGGAGATGGGAGTACCAAATTCCTTCCCTTATCAACTCTTCTCCAATGCAAGCGGAATAATGTCGAACGACTTTAATTTCTACACTACTGTTACTAATATCTCATCTCCTCATGAATTTGAGGAGCACCCTCAGGTCTCACTGAATGCAGGCAATAGTCTCTTAGTTCCAGTTACTAAACTATAGGTCATCGAAGCTTTAAATCTATGAATTCGTATTAAACACCTGGACCCGATAGCTTTCAACCAATATTTTACAAGAAATATTGGCATATTGTGGGTGAAAAAATCCATCAGATGATTAAGTAAGTTGTTATTTTAGGAACCTTTGATCCAGACTTTGGTTACTATAATTCCTAAAGAGTGTTCTCCAGTTTCTATAAGCCATTTTTGACCTATTAGTTTATGTAATGTGTCTTATAAAATCTTGACGAAGATAATTGTCAATTGATTAAATTATTATTGGGTTCGATTATTAGCCCTTTTTAGAGTTGCTTGCCTAGTCGTAGTAATACAAATAACATCATAATTGCTTAGGAGGTATTGCATTCTCTTTGACAAAGTAAAAAAAAAAAAAAAAAGGAGCCATGGCTCTAAAGATCTCCCCAAGGTCTATGTTCGAGTTGATTGACATTTCTTAATTACGACATACATACACTAATATCCTTTGCATTCCAATATGGACCAAAATGTTTAATTATGAACTATGTCTCTCAAGCTTCTTTCTCCCTTTGTGGAATGGAGAAAAACTACCAAGGTTCAACTAATCAAAAGGCCTTCGACAAGGATGATGTTGTTGGCGCCTACGGTTATTTCTCTCAGTAGGCTGTCCTCAGACAAATCCTCTGACACACGCTTTGTCTACTTCGAGTCTCATGTCATCTCTGTTAAGGTTCATTCCATTCAACAAAATCCTGATTTGTTATTGTTGCTCACGCTGCTCTACTTGTTGTTCGTCACGGAATCCCTCAAATTATTCTCAGTGTGCCGTTACCATGCGATCTCCGTCAAAAAGGTTGATGTTTTTGTATACGTTTCTTGCCATTGAACAAGGAAAATCCTCCCTTCGATACCAACTAACGCAGAATGAAAACTGATAAAATGTATGATCGTCGTCAATACCTTGGGTAACAAGTAAACTCAGAGTAATCCTGAAACGGCGTGTTTATTTTATTTCAAAGTTACCTCTCCGAAGAGGTTACAATACCTTAGATAGTAATTCATAAACCCTAATTATGGCATAATTAAAAAGAAAAATAATATAATAAAGCAACAAAATAAGGGAAATCCTAAAAACACGCTGAAAATACCAAAATACGCAAAAGAGACCCGAAACCCATTGAAATGTCCATTTTTTAAGCCAAAAATGGTGCCTAACTCCCTACGCTGTCGGGCTCGAAACAATCTTCGATTTGATATATTATGGGCCCAAAACGGATATGAGGCCTAAGTTATGACAATTTCAATGAGAATGGGTCAAAGCCCCTTGCTTTCAATACCAAGCTTCATAGAACTCGGTTGCAATCTGTTATACATCATAAAGTAAATCGGGTATTTGGTATTCTATTCCCACGTCTCAATGGAGAGATTTAAGGCACGATTAGTGGCAAAAAGATTCACTCAAACATATGGTATTGACTACCTAGAGAACTTTGTATCGGTGACAAAAATGAATTCAATATGAGTGATTCTCTCATGTGCTGCTAACCTGGATTGAAAATTGGAACAGTTGGATGTAAAAAATGCTTTTCTCCATGGAGACCTTGAAGAAGAAGTTTATATGGAGATTCCTCCAGGATTCACTTGCAAAGCCACAGAGGGCAAGGTTTGCAGCCTAAAGAAGGCTTTTATGGTCTCAAGCAGTCTCCTAGAGCTTGGTTTGACAGGTTTAGAAAAGCTATGGTGACAGCAGGGTATCATCAAAGCAATGGAGATCATACTTTGTTTATTAGACAACATAACTCTAAACTCACTGTTTTTGATAGTGTATGTGGATGACATTATTCTTACTAGGAATGACCCAAATGAAGCATCCAGATTGAAGAATTATTTAGCCAAGGAGTTTGAGATTAAAGATCTTCGGAGATTGAAATACTTCCTTGGCATTGAAGTTGCTTGGTCACTTAGTGATATTACTATATCTCAGAGTAAGTATATCCTAGATCTCTTGGAAGAAACAGGGATGCTAGGATGTAAACCTGCTGACACACCTATTGAGACCAATCATCAGTTGAAAAATGTTGTTGGAGAAAAAGTTGACAAAGAAAGATATCAAAGACTTGTTGGGAGGCTAATTTATTTGACTCACACAAGACCAGATGTCACCTATGCTGTGAGTATAGTGAGTTGATTTATGCATGATCCTAGAACTGCTCATATGGAAGCAGTATATAGAATCTTGAGGTATCTGAAATCAAATCTTGGGAAATGTTTGTTTTTTTCCAGAAATGAGCACCTCAAAATTGAAGCATATACTACCAGAGATAAGCAACATAAAATTGAAGCATATAATGATGCAGATTGGGCTGATTCTCATGATGATAGGAGATCCACCATAGGATATTGCACATTTGTTGGAGGCAATCTTGTTACATGGAGGAGTAAAAATAAAGTTGTAGTTGCAAGGTCAAGAGCAGAAGTGGAGTATTGTGCTATGGCTCAAGGTGTGTGTGAGGTCTTATCGCTAAAAGAAATTATGCGTGATCTTAGGATTATCGAGGATGGTCCAACTCAGTTGTACTGGGATAGCAAAGCCTTTGTCAATATTGTTCATAATTTGGTGCAACATGATTGGACTAAACACATTGAGATTGACCAGTATTTTATCAAGGAGAAGTTAGTAGATGGTGAGATTTGCATTTCGTTTGTCAGATTTGAAGATCAACTTGTTGATATTCTTACAAAGGGGCTAAGTAGTAAAATGTTTGGGAGCATTATTAGCAAGATGGGTATGAAAGACATATATACTCCATCTTAAGGGGAAGTGTTGTAAATAGTGGTATATATTTGTAATTAACAAATAGGGCTATTATTGTACTTTTACTAATACTTCCTCATGAATATATATAATCAACTGGCAACCCTAATTTGGGCTGAGCCGCACAACTTTCTTCTTTGTAGAACTCCCTTCTCTGTATTCAATAAAAAATATGAATATCCTTACTCCTTAAGTATGGTTATAGGTGACAAGTTGGTAATGGTGCATCTATATCTGTATGGTATGATAATTGGATTGGGATTGAACGACTTTTTGATTTAGTGGCAATTATTCTAAGCCATCACTTCATGTTAATGATATTATCTTTATAATGAGGACCCGATTCTAGATCCAACACCAAGTCTCGTCCAACAACACAAACACCTAAATAAGACTAATCCAAGCAGCACCAAATACCCAAAAACTCCAGACTAGAACAAGAACAACAAGAACAAGAACAAGAACAATGGTTGTCAATGGATATATATATATATATATATATTTTTTTGATTGAATAGAACTTGCACAAAGAAGCCCTAATACAATCTCTAGATTGACACCTATGGTTGGGTTCCTCACTAGCCCAAGTGGATCAAAGCAAGAGTACAATGAACCACTAAAAATCTAAACAAGAACCTATGATTGGGTTCAAGCCTAGCCCAAGAAAATCAAAGCAAGAATACTTTAAAGTTCTGATTCAAACAAAAGGTTTCCCCTTTTTCTGACTTTGTCGTTTCTCAATCTATCTTCCAGATAAAACCCTAAAACCTACAAGTCATGCTTTATTTATACTACTTCAGTTGCCTTAGAATTTGGAGGAACCAATCATGGATTGACACTTGTTCAGCCTTGCTCGCCACGTCTGGCTAGCCATGCCTCGTCAGCCACTTCATCATCGCTAGCCTTGACATCATTGCTAGCCCTGATATCATTGTTAGCCTTAACTTCATCGCCAACCAAAAGACTCTTATTCACATTATCAGTCAAAAGCCTCTTGCCCGCCCCGTCAGCCAAGAGTCTCTCGCTCTCCTTGTCAGTCAAGAGCCTCTTACTCACCCCGTCAGTCAAGAGCCTGTCGATCGCCTCGCCAGCCAATAGCTTCTCCATCGCCTCGTCAGGCAAGAGTCTCTCGCTCGTTTTGCAAGCCAAAAGTCTTTTATTGACCTTGCTAGCCACGCCCAAACCCAAAGGCCTCATCACACTTTTGTTGTCCACCTTGGCATGAGTCTTTTATTGGCCTTGCTAGCCACGCCCAAACCCAAAGGACTCATCACACTTTTGTTGTCCACCTTGGCATGAGTCTTTTATTGGTCTTTTATTGGCTTGTCAAAGGGTTCTCATCACTTTACTCCAAAATCATGATTGCTTGATTCTGTTATGAATATAATTCATTCTAATATCATTTCACATATTCTTGCAATCCTTTATCTCATTTTCATCGGGGTAAAGATAGAAGGATTTTTAATTGGTATTCTAATAGATGTATAATGTCACTACTAGATATGCTTTGTTGTTTGGGAATTTTACAATTAATCATGGGCTCTTGGAGTGGAATTGGATTTGGCATCTCCATGTTCCACCAAAATAAATCTTTCTTTGCCTTATACTTTGGGACAAGATGTTCAACACTGATGTTCAACATTGTCGAGTTTTATCTCAATATAATTTATGTGTGTGATGCAAGAATAGTGTGCAAGATGCAAGAATGGTAAAGAGGATATTCTACATTTACTATGTGACTGCCCTCATTCGAAGCACTTCTTGGAATGGTTATTAACTATGGAGTTGGTTTAGAGTTGAAGTGTATTTTTATAAGCAAGAACTTCATACCAGATTGCCCTTCCTCGAGATAGCCACGGGCCTGACTTGTTTTTCATCTTCAGAAGCTATAATTCTATTAGGTTTTGAGTTAGAATCCAAAATGGAATTAGGTTTATTTCTCTTGTGTTTTTAGGTAGCCTATAAGAGTTAAGGTTTGTGCAACTTTCTAAGGAGTCCTTAAGAGAGGGATTTGAGGTGTGAGAGTCCAAAGAAAGGGATACATTGCCTTTTGTAATGATGTCTCCTTATTGTAAATGCATTCCAACCATGGTGGGATCTTCGTGGATAACAACACTTACTACATTGGTGGGAAGTTAAATATTTGGATGAATCCAAAGTTCAGTTTGTGGTGTAGAGAATATCTTTTGAATTTTCTGCAGCATCAATTTTGAATTGACATCAACCATGTAACTCTTAGTTATATGAGGGATTCTGATTGTTTAAGTTGTGACTTAGTTGAGGTTACAAATGTTGTTGATTTATTCACATTAGTCTTCTTGGATTAATGTATGGGAATATCAATCTATGTGTGTTTTGTTATCTCAGTTTCTTCTCTCTTCTAGTTTCTTTAGTTTTCTTTTGTGGTTATTGGTAAACATGTGTATTTTATATCTCTGAGAATGATGAAGAAGGAAATATATAGTTAAAATTTAGCCAGAGCATTATTTTGTGACACATTACAACGCATTTATGTTATTCTATTCATCTAAATAAAAATAACATATGGCTAGTCTACTTAATAATATCACTTTTTTATGCCAACACAAATATCATTTTTTTTTATATTTTTGTGTTAACACAAATATCAGTAATGCTAATGACGGAACCATACAAAGTTACTCACACATGGAGGAGAGCTACTTACCCATGTCTGGGTACTGATGGATCATCTTGACATTACTGAACAATTATATATTTCTCAAGGTCATGTGATACAGGTGAAAATCATGAATTCGAGGTCAAATTCAGCCCAACCAGGGGAGGATCTCGTTTGCTTTTAATTTTAGTGGTAATGTGATACAAGTTTTAGATGCCACTTATAATAGCTTGTGTGAAGTAGCTTAGATGGATACCCATTATTATTATTATAATATGTTTTGTGTGTTTGTTTTACTTTGTTGGCTAAGATATTTATTTTTGTTTTATTTATAATGTGGGGATTGTCTACTTCTTTTTTAAAAATTATTCTTTTTGGATCTCATTTTATTTTAATTTTAGTGCTTGTAATGTGATACAAGTTTTAGATGTCACTTGTAATAGCTTATGTGAAGTAGATTAGATGGGTACCCTTTATTATTATTTTTTGTTTTGTGTGTTTATTTTACTTTGTAGGCTAAGATATTTGATTTATGTTTTATTTGTCTACGTCTTGTTTAAAGTTATGCTTTTTGGATCTCATTTGATTTGGGCTCATAAGTCTATGAGTATTGATTGCTTTCAAGCATTCATATTTTCTCCTCCTAACCTTGGAACTAACTATGCTAGGTCCATGGAGGAATACTCAACAAAAATTGCCAAGGGATTTAATTTATCACTAGCGGAAGTTGAAGGTTCTACAATATTGTGTTACTCTTCGAAAGGTGCACCATCTATATTACATGATGGTAATTACATCTTCAATATATTCAAGTGGTTATTTGCTAATGATATTCTTGCCTTCTAAGATGTCAAGACTAGTCAATCTTTCTTTCTTGACACGAATATGAGTTGGGAGAAAGCCTTTGAAGTAGTTGAGGTTGAGCTCTGATGGATGTACAATATAGTCCACACAAATGCTATGGTGAGTTATACATGGCCGACAAACTTCCTTATTTCATTAGTCTACACTCAATGATTTTTTCATTTATTGCTCTTTTGGTAATTGATACACATACTTACCCACTGATTGATTGACATGTACATTACGTAACTCTTGTTGGTTGGAGATTGACTATGGAAATATATTATATACTAGTTAAGTAAGCACAAAAACTCACTCGTGGATGTTGCTTAAACTATCATCAATTATCTCCATTATTGACTATGATGATCTCCTTTAAATAATTTCAATAAGCATGTTCTAGTACCACGAAAAACTACAACTTTATAAGTTTTTTCCTTAAGCCTACGAAGTGTACCGAAATTTAGAAATTCCTATGTATTTATGTATTTATGAACTTCTAGAGAAGCATCGGTACCAAGATTTTCATATTGCCTCTGCATATTTGAAAGCTTAATTTTTGAACATCATATAAAGAAATTGATTCATGCATTGAATGTTAAGGCTTCTAAGCAATTGTGTGCTCCAACGGAGGATCAAGTGCTTAAAAATGTGGGTAGTTTTGTTGATATTTGGTGAAGTGTAGAGGTGAGATTTGACCAGAGTATTCTTTTGTGACATATTATGACAGATCTATGTTATTCTAAGAATATTCCTTTTGTGTTAACACAAATATCAGTAATGTTAATGGCAGAACCATGCGAAATTACTCAGACATGGAGGAGAGTTGCTTACCTATGTCTAGCTACCGATGGCTCATCTTGGCATTACTAAACAATTATATATTTCTCAAGGTCATGTGATGCAAGTGAATGTCGTGAATTCGAGGTCGAATTCGGTCTAACTAGGGGAGGATCTCGTTTGATTTTAACCTTAGTGCTTGTAATGTGATACAAATTTTAGATACTTCTTCTAATAGCTTATGTGATGTAACTTGGATGGGTACCCATTATTGTCTTTATTTTGTTTTGTGTGTTTATTTTATTTTGCTGGCTAAGATATTTGATTTATGTTTTACCTATAATGTGAGGGTTTGCTACGTCTTGTGTAGGGATTATGCTTTTTTGATCTTGTTTGATTTCGACCCTTCTTCTTTACCACCTTACAGCTGGTTCGTAATTCTTCTTTCCCTCTTTTTCATTCTTGCTAGTTCTTTGTGTTGCTACCTGCTTACTCCTCCCCCCCCCCCAAAACACAACTTTCTCCTTTGTCTCGCCTTCCTTGTATTTTCTCCTTGCTCCCACAAATATTTATAATTAGTATTTATATAATTTTTTATTATATTTACTATTTATAAATATTTATATAATATGTAAAAATTTTTATTGTCACTACAGATTGACATTTGCATTTAAGACATTCAATCGATTATTTGCTAATGACATATCCCATGTCAAGATTAGTCAATCGTTCTTTCATGACATAAATACAAGTTGGGAGAAAGCCTTAAAGTAATTGTGGTTGACCTCGGATTGATTTACGATATACTCTACACTAGGGCTATGTTGAGCTATACATGGCTCGCCAGCTTCCTTCATTTGATCATTCTATCCTCCATTGTTCTTACATTTGTCTATCCATTGATTGACAAGAACATTACATACGTATATAAATAGTATTTATAAACATTTATACATATTATATAAATATTTACAAATAGCAAACAATATTCACAAATATTTATATAATATGTATAAATATTTATAAATACTATTTATATAATTGTTTATCATACTTATTATTTATAGAAATTTATATAATATGTATAAATTTTTGTTGTTGCCACAACTTGGCTCTTTCTTTTTCTACCTTATTTCTTATCTTTTTATCACCGATTGCTATGTCCAACACCCTACTCATTTACTACCTTACAGTTGGTTCTTAATTCTTCTTTCCTTATTTTTCCTCTACTATTGATCCTTACTAGTTGTTTGTTTGTCTACCTGATTCTATCTCCCCTCTCACAGATTTCTCCATTCTCTTGCTTTTTTTTTTCCTTGCTCGCTCAGTGTCCTTTCTAGTGGCTTGTTTGACTGCTGTTGTTATCACTTGATTTAACTCTAATATGTTGCTTGGCTAATAACAGACAATTTGGTATGTTCAGATTATGATGGTTGTATTTTATGAATTCTTCTTTAATTCAATTGAGTTCTCTTCTTTTTGTTTATCTCAATTTCTAGCATTGCATCATTATGTATTGAGGGGGTACCCTCTTGTGCCCTTTATAGTAACTACAATTTGTGAGATAGTTTCACTATATGTATATATATATATTTGATCATGATCAATGCATTTTGAAAATAATATCACATGGTTAATTTTTTTATATGTAATTTTCAATATTAACACCATGAAAGAGTGAATTTTTATTTCCTTTCAAATTCATTTTTTTGTTCCTTTTCCCCTAACAGGTTACTGCACATTCTAGAGAGCTATGGCAGCTAGTGGTAGGGTGGGTTAGTTCTTCTCTAGATTTGTTAATCAGTCAATTAATTTGCTTCCATTCTACCATTGTTTCCAACAAATACTACGTTGTGCACTTGTGCTTGCAGTCATTGCTGGTTTGATCTTTTCTAGGAATAGGAGACTAGTTTGATCTTTATATAAATATTTGCGAATATTACTTTTTTAATATATTTATATAATACATATAAATATTTATAAATAGAGTTTATGTAATTGTTTATTATATTTACTATTTATATAATATCTATAAATATTTATTATCACCACAAATTAACATTTGTAGGTATGACATTTTTCTTTTCTATGGTGATACAATCACATCTCCCTTGTGTTAACCTAGGTCTCTCATTGTGTTACTCTCTGAAAAGTGTATCAAATAACATTATTTCAGATGTTTTATTATTACGTGATATTAGCCTTTTCAATGTATTAAAGTGGTTATTTGTTAATCACATCACCACCTTTCAAGATGTTAAGATTATTCAATCGTTCTTTCATGACACCAATATGAGTTGGGAGAAAGTTTTTAAAGTAATTGTTGTTGACCTCAGATTGATTTATTATATACTCTGCACAAGGGTTATGTTGAGTTATGCATGGCTGGTCAACTTACTTCATTTTATCAGTCTATCCTCCATTATTTTTACCAATTGATTGACATGAATATTACATACTTATATAAATAGTATTTATACCTAGTTATACATATTATATAAATATTTGTGGATATTTTTTCATGTTTTATTATGTGTTTATATATCAAGATAAACAAATATAATAAAAACATCAAAAAATATCCACAAATATTTATAAATAGTAAACAATATTCACAAATATTTATATAATATGTATAAATATTTATAAATAGTATTTATATAATTATTAATCATATCTACTATTTATAGATATTTATATAATATGTATAAATATTTATTGTGGCCACAAATTGACATTTATATATATGATGGTTGTTTTTTTTTTTTTGGCAATACAATCACACTTCCTTTTATGTGATGTAGCTTAGATGGAATCCTATTATTCTCTTTGTTTTTTTTTTTATTTTACTTTGTTGGTCAAGATATTTGGTTTATGTTTTATCTATGATGTGGGGTTGTCTATGTCTTGTTTTGGGATTATGCTTTTCGGATCTCGTTTAATTTCAACCCTCCTCCTTTGGAAACCCATTTTTGCTGAAAATGGGTGTTGGTCTTCGGTTCAGGAAGTATTTTAGACTGCTTGTCACGCCCCTCTCTCCTAAGATATACCGAGGTATACCTATACCACAGGAACGTGACCGGCAGGGGACACCCCATTCCCCGAACCAGATCCCAAATCTACAACTAAACCCAACAGACATAATAATAACTACCATCATATCCACAAAGTACATCCACCTGTGTACATATACAACAACGGAATAATAAAATATATCTACTCGATACCAACCCGTATAGTATATACAAATACAATACAAAAAGTTCCCACACCCACTAAAGAGTCAGCCCAAGGCTACACACCAGCTCACGCATCCCGCTGCTGACCGCCATCACCTACATCCAACTCACCTGAAAGGGGATAAAGAAGAGGGGTGAGCCACAAAGCTCAGTAGGGTGTAGAGAGGAAACGTCAATATCCATAAATAATAATAATAAATCCAAAAATGTAATGCATAGTATGCAATACAGTAAATATACATCCATCAGTAAGTCAACCAAATAGCACAATAGCCGATAAGGCTAAACAACACTGGAACCACGCACACTGGTCTCTAGAAATCCATACACCAATCCAATCAAGTGAAATGGTAGCCGATAAGGCTATCCAACACTGTAACCACCACATCAATCTCCAACAATCCATCACACCCCTAGACCCACCCTAATCCCCGTAGGGTGTCTCCCAGCCCAGGTCCACACCGAAATTGGATGAGGATCGGGTATCCCGATAGCATAGCCTACACCAGAGGGCGTCCCCTGTGATGCACCCCATCTCAGACGGTCCATCGGTATATATCCGGTCTGTATATGTATATATATCATCCATCAGAAATCCATATCCGATCATTTAGGCGCCTATATGGGCCTACAATCCACGTCCACAACCAACACCACATCCACATCCAACACCTCCAATCACCACTAACAAAAACATACCAACAGTGATATATAACAGAGAATATAAATCAACATGTAAACAGGTCGTATTTCCACCCCCGGAAACCGACAAAACCATAACATCATCAGAGTCCGTAAAATCGGAACTCTAAAGTCACATGCAAGAGTAAGGAAACCCCTACCTGGAGATCAGAGTGCTAAAACCAAGCACTCGTCCCAGACAAACCCCTAACTCCAAAAGTTAACCTGCTCCGAATCTCAACCGTGACCACCGTCTACACCGAAAAACACGATATATGAAAATACTGTAAAAATACGGTCGGTCAACTATGGTCAACGGCCAAATAGTAACGGTCAAAGTCAACAACCAAATAGTAATCGGGTCAAATAGTACCGAACCGGGTCAAATAGTACCCGACCGGGTCAAACCGGGTCAAATAGTACCCAACCGAGTCAACTCGCCGGTCAACCGAGTCAACTCGGCCTGACTCGGTCAACTCGCCGGAAACCCATTTAACCCCATCGTCGGCGATCCAACCACCCAAACCTGTCAAATCTTATATCAAATTAAAGAACTCGATGAGATTAACTCATAGGTACCTGAAACAAGCCAAACCGTCGCCAGAATCGGCCGGATCGACCAAAAGAAATCCGAAGAAATCGGAACTTCAAACTCCGATATCTCCTTAACCATAACTCCGATCGACGTGATTCAAGTTGGGTTATACTCATCTCGTCAATACGCGTCTTTTGATACTGGTGGTGTCGCACACCGTCACCGGACTCGGAAAATGAATACTAAAGACAATGTACGGGAGAGAGAAAAGGAAGAAGAGAAGAAAATGCGTAAGAATTTTTTTCATTTTAATTTTTCTTTTATAATAACTTTGACTTACCAAAAACACCCACCTGTCAAAAACACCCCTAACTAAATTGTTACAATTTACTTCAAAAATTCATAACAAATCAAATTTAAATCCGATTTAAGTAATTCTTACTCCAAAAATTTTCTTTTAAAATTCCCCATTTATTAAAAATAGTTTTATCACAATTTAATTTTATTCTCTTCAAATACCGATTCACCAACACATAGGTTCACTCCACCTCAACCACCACGATAAGATACTATGAATAGTGTAAATTACCCCAGGATATTACATCCTTCCCCCCTTAAGAAAATTTCGTCCCCGAAATTAAATCATACGTAGGTAGTAAATAAATCCGGAAATCTAGTCTGCATATCCGACTCCAACTCCCAAGTCGTCTCCTCCACTCCATAATGTTGCCATATCACCTTAACCAAGGGTATGGTCTTCGACCGTAGTCGCCTCTCCTGTCTATCCGCAATCCTAATAGGACGTGTCTCAAAAGTAGCGTCCTCACCAATCTCCAAGGTAGACCAATCTAATATATGAGAAGGGTCCCTATGGTACCTCCGTAACATGAAATACCCCATGTACTCCTGACAACTGTGGGGGTAATGCTAATCGATAAGCTACCGTCCCCACCCTCTCCAAAATCTCAAATGGCCCTATAAATCTAGGGGCTAGCTTCCCCGCTCTCCCAAACCTCTGTACTCCTCTACGAGGACTAACCCTCAGGAACACATGATTCCCCACCTGAAACTCTAGAGGTCAACGTCTCCTATCCGCGTAACTCTTCTGACGTGACTGAGCTGTCAGAAGCCGCTGTCGAATCACTGTCACCACCTCAGTAGTCTGCTGCACCATCTCTGGACCCAATAATGGTCTATCTCCAACCTCTGACCAACACAACGGTGATCTACAAGGTCTCCCATATAATGCCTCAAACGGTGCCATCTGAATACTACTCTGATAGCTATTATTGTACACAAACTCCACTAAAGGAATATGAGTCTCCCAATCTCCTTGAAAGTCTATCGCACAAGCCCGAAGCATATCCTCCAGAATCTGAATAGTCCGCTCACTCTGCCCATCAGTCTGAGGATGAAAAGCTGTACCGAAGTTCAGTTTTGTCCCCAGAGTATCCTGAAAACGGCCCCAAAACCGTGAAGTAATTCTGGGATCTCGATCAGATACAATACTCAACGGTACCCCATGCAATCGGACTATCTCTCGTACATATAATCTCGTCAATAACTCAATCGAATCTGTCTGACAAATAGGCATAAAATGAGCTGTCTTTGTCAACCGATCCACAACAACCCAAACCGCATCATGTCTCCGCGGAGTCATAGGTAAACCCATCACAAAATCCATAGTGATATGCTCCCACTTCCATTCAGGTAATGGAAGCGGTTGCAATAATCCAGCAGGTCGTCGATGCTCTGCCTTTACATGCTGGCAGGTAAGACATCGAGTCACAATCTGTGCCACATCTCTCTTCATGCCACTCCACCAATAATGCCTCCATAAATCTCGATACATCTTAGTAGCACCAGGATGCATCGCAAATTGTGAGTAATGTGCCTCCTGAAGTATCTCCTCGCGTAACTGATAGGTATGGTAATACCTATTGTTTTTGGTAGAAATATCCCCCTCTTAAGCTTTCTTTTGATAAATAATGAGTGTATTTATGTGTTGATTTGTATTTTGATAGGTTGATTGTGGTTTGGATGAAAAGCGACGGAAAAAGGGCTGAATTGAAGAAAATGTCCACCGACCTTCGTGTGTTCAAATAGTCATAACTTTCTGTCACGTTATTGGAATGGAGCGCAACAAAAGGCATTGGAAACTAGACATCTCAAATATGTGTGTGAATATGTGTGTAAATTGTGCACGCCCAGGATCACTCCTGCACGCACATATTGTGCACAAATCGTTATGCCCGAATTAGCAAATATGTGTGTGAATTTATGTCATTCCAAGTCATTCCCCAAGGGGGATTCCGAAGCCTTGGTGTTCATATCATATTCGTTAACTCATCTCATTTGCATTAGTTGCATCCTTATACTAAGAAAATACCAAAAACACTTTGCTATTTGCTTGTTTTAGTTTAATCACCAAACCAAACAATCTTGAGTTGAACTTTACTTTTGATTGCATTGTCCATACATACATACAAATATACATTTGGATTAGACATAACACCGTCCCTGTGGATTCGACCCTTGCTTATCATTGTGCTGTAGTCGCCGACTAGTACACTTGCTAGTAAGGTTAATTTAGACCCAACAAGTTTATGGCGCCGTTGCCGGGGATGGTAGCGTACGTTTGATCCATTTTTGTTATTTGTCCATAAATGTTTTTTTTCTATTTTCCTTTGTTTGTACATAATATTTGTTAACTAATTTTTCTTTTGTTGGCATATGCTTTGAGATGGGATATCCTCCACCATGTGCTTATCAGGGAGCAGGTTTTTATGGGTCGAGCTTATATTTGCAAGGATATAATGCAAGGACAACTCCTCCAAACCATGCCCCATATCCACCATGCAACTCCTTCTCCAACGCTTATAACTCTGGAAGGTGTGAACAACCTCAATTCCTATGGAACAACTACCAGCATCAATTTGTTCCTACACAAGCAACACCATCACCATTGCTTGAGCAAGCACATGACTCATCTCTACAAGACGTACTAAATGCATTGGTTACGAGTACCCACAAGTTGAAAGCAAACAGTCAAGCTTGTAGAGAGGAGATATGTCAATGGGCTTCACCACCACCGCTTGAGAAAAGACATGAGTCATCTTTGGATGACATACTCGATTCCTTAAATGCGAGTACCCAAACTTTAGCAGAGGCAACGCATAGGATGGTATCAAACAAAAATCAGCTTTGCCAACCTATGATGAAAACAAGTGAGGGGAAAGATATATGTGAGACAACTCAAGCAGTTACATTAAGCAATGACAAAGAGTTGGAGCTTAGAGGAAAAATTGAGTATAATTATGTGGATGAAGAGGAGTATGAGATAATGCTTCTCACTTCACTTTCGGAGATGGATCCACCAATGAAGGAGGGCATGGATTTAGAAGAATCAGAGAAGTCTCCATCAGCTGCAGAATGTGAGATAGTTTCAATCAAACAAGAAATTAGTGGACCTACATGGGTTGAGCAAGATATAGAAGAGAAAGCTCTTGTCGATTCTGAAAAAAATTTGAAAGCTGAAGATTTGGAGAACAAGTATGATGATAAGGTGGAGGAAGAATGTGATAACTTTGTAGAGAGGCATGAGGATAACACACTCCACAATCAGGTGCTATCACCATTTGAAGCACAATTCATTGACTTTATTGGAGTTGAGGAGCTTAATGTAAATCTCAGTGCTTCCATAATGCAAATCCTGGAGGAAATTTTGCCAACAAAGAAAAAATGGAAGCTTCAACAAAGCATGGAGAGCTACATTGCAAGATCATTGAAGAAGCTTCCCCTCTACTCAAAATATCTCTTCCATTGGCATGGAAAAATACAATTTCAACCAAGAGGGCCAAAGGAATTTAGAGATAGAATCTTTTTGATGGGCACATCAAAGAAGGATGTTTGTGCCCTATTTATTGAGCCACTACAAAGTGGTGGATCTCGTCTAGCTATAGACAAGAGGAGGGTGCATATAGACATTGAAGAATTGTGGCCAGGCCAGTACCCCAATCCACTCGATGCATGACTCTAACCCCCAGGTTGTATTGTTTCAACTTATCCTCTTTTTAGTGCATTATTACATTGTTATGTTTTGCATTGAGGACAATGCATTCTTTAAAGTGTGGGGTGGTGGACTGCATATGGATTATCTTGTGCAAAATTTCACATGATTTTTGTAGTAGATGAATTTAAAAAAAAAAAAACAAAGAAATTGAAAATTTAAAAAAAAAAAAATTAGTGCTTGAATCTTGCATATTTATGGGAATTTTCTGTTGAATTAAGTGCTATATTGAAATGCAGCTAATCTTGGTTTGTGGAACCCATCATATCCTTCTATATGCTTCACGTCTACTCTATTGCATAATCACTGTAATTCACCTGCACGAGAATGTGTGCTTGTGGGGTATGACTTGGGTGAATAGATGTTGGATGTGGACTTTCTCTAAGATGATCTAGAACACCGTGTTAGTTATATTCTTGGCACTAGTTAGTTACATGCATGTTAAAAAAAATGGAAAAAAAATAAATTTGATGATGATTAAAAGCATGTTCCGCTCTTGTGATCTTACCGAGTAACCGGGGCTCTTGTCTAACCAACTCGAGTTTCGCGTAAAAAGGTAAGACAATCATGATGAACATACTAGGCTAGCTTAACTTCGAAGCCTTTTCAACTCGAGTGATTGATCCGAGGCGTGCTTTGTCACATAATGCCCTAAACCAACTGGTTGGGAGTCATTGGTTGAGAACTCGTTACATGGGTTGACTAGAAAGCTTAAAGGAGTGAGCATTGCACGGGCCTAGTAAAAAAAATAAATAAATAAAAGAAAATAATAAGAAGAAGAAGAGAAGTATGTATATAAATAAAAGTGCCTTGGTATTACTACTTGACTGTTCTTGGAATTCTTGGAATGTGACTATGTTTGGCGCCTATGAACTCTTGGAAGCCAAATAATTATACATTTCTTCTTTGCACGCACTTAATGTAGACGAAGTGATTGAGTAAACGGATAATCTTCATTGAGTATATGTTTGGATGAAGTGTGGGGTCTCCACATCTTTTTGATTGCATGGCATTGATGTATATTGTTTCGATTCTAGTGATTTCCCTCCCATTTGTTTGATTTGAGTTATCTTGAAACGTTTGTGGGTGTCGTTCTTGTAAGCCCTCAGGAGACAAAACTCCTCCACTAGGGACACCTAGGGGTTTAACGGCTTGTTGCATATGCTAAATGCAATCGCGATTCCTGCGTTAGTGAGTTAGGATGTTAGTTGGTAGATGTACTTTGTTTTGTTTTATTTGAGGACAAGTAAGGTTTAAGTGTGGGGTGTTTGATAGGTATGATAATACCTATTATTTTTGGTAGAAATATCCCCCTCTTAAGCTTTCTTTTGATAAATAATGAGTGTATTTATGTGTTGATTTGTATTTTGATAGGTTGATTGCGGTTTGGATGAAAAGCGACGGAAAAAGGGCTGAATTGAAGAAAATGTCCACCGACCTTCGTGTGTTCAAATAGTCATAAATTTCTGTCACGTTATTGGAATGGAGCGCAACAAAAGGCATTGGAAACTAGACATCTCAATCTTTCCGCAGAATCTAAAATCATGCAAATCGGAGGTCATATGGAGAAGTTATGGTAATTTGAATCATGTGCCTAGGGGTAATGCGCCTAGGCGTGGCGCGCCTAGGCGCACAAATTGTGCACGTCCAGGATCACTCCTGCACGCCCAGTCCAGAGAGTTGGACTTGAATTTGAAGTTGTGCACGCCTAGGATTGCGCCTAGGCGTGAAAACAACGCGCCTAGGCGCAAAAAGCAATTTTCTGGGGTGTTTTAAGTCGCGATTTGGCCGAGCTGCGACAGTGGGGAGACCTATAATAGAATTTCTGGGGAGCGAAAGCAGAGGGGGAGGTGACTCTTGGAGCTAGGAGGAGAGATTCTTCAGCTCAACTTGGATCTACTCAACTAATTGGGTTTATTCATGATTTTCTCATCTCTCCTTTTGTGTTTTTCTCTCATTATGTGTAACTAAACCTCTTGTCCCAAGGCTAGGTTGAAGCCTTGGGTTTGATGACTTTGTTTATGACTTGATTTACATATATATGAGTTGATTTGGGTATAAATCTTGTGTTTCTATGTTTGATTGCAATTTCTTCATGCTTGTGGTGTTTGGCCAACACTTTAGGTTTTTGGATGAAATTTTTTGGAGAATTTGCTTAGACAATAATATGTCAAGTAGATTATGCTTCTTGAAACACTTGATTATGAATGTGTCTCCCTTTAATTAGGTGACAATTTGTATGAATCCTAATCTCCATAGAACTTCATGAATTCCTATGCATGTTTAGACCAATAGGATGGCTAGAATGTATTTAGGAATATCCGACCTAGACCAATAAGATGGCTAGTAATCGATTTAAGTGAGATTTGGCTTAAGTGCGCTAAAACCGACTTAGGTACGGATTCGTTATGCCCGAATTAGCAAATATGTGTGTGAATTTATGTCATTTCAAGTCATTCCTCAAGGGGGATTCCGAAGCCTTGGTGTTCATCTCATATTCGTTAACTCATCTCATTTGCATTAGTTGCATCCTTATACTAAGAAAATACCAAAAACACTTTGCTATTTGCTTGTTTTAGTTTAATCACCAAACCAAACAATCTTGAGTTGAACTTTACTTTTGATTGCATTGTCCATACATACATACAAATATACATTTGGATTAGACATAACACCGTCCCTGTGGATTCGACCCTTGCTTATCATTGTGCTGTAGTCGCCGACTAATACACTTGCTAGTAAGGTTAATTTAGACCCAACAAGTTTATGGCGCCGTTGCCGGGGATGGTAGCGTACGTTTGATCCATTTTTGTTATTTGTCCATAAATTTTTTTTTCTCTTTTCCTTTGTTTGTACATAATATTTGTTAACTAATTTTTCTTTTGTTGGCATATGCTTTGAGATGGGATATCCTCCACCATGTGCTTATCAGGGAGCAGGTTTTTATGGGTCGAGCTTATATTTGCAAGGATATAATGCAAGGACAACTCCTCCAAACCATGCCCCATATCCACCATGCAACTCCTTCTCCAACGCTTATAACTCTGGAAGGTGTGAACAACCTCAATTCCTATGGAACAACTACCAGCATCAATTTGTTCCTACACAAGCAACACCATCACCATTGCTTGAGCAAGCACATGACTCATCTCTACAAGACGTACTAAATGCATTGGTTACGAGTACCCACAAGTTGAAAGCAAACACTCAAGCTTGTAGAGAGGAGATGTGTCAATGGGCTTCACCACCACCGCTTGAGAAAAGACATGAGTCATCTTTGGATGACATACTCGATTCCTTAAATGCGAGTACCCAAACTTTAGCAGAGGCAACGCATAGGATGGTATCAAACAAAAATCAGCTTTGCCAACCTATGATGAAAACAAGTGAGGGGAAAGATATATGTGAGACAACTCAAGCAGTTACATTAAGCAATGACAAAGAGTTGGAGCTTAGAGGAAAAATTGAGTATAATTATGTGGATGAAGAGGAGTATGAGATAATGCTTCTCACTTCACTTTCGGAGATGGATCCACCAATGAAGGAGGGCATGGATTTAGAAGAATCAGAGAAGTCTCCATCAGCTGCAGAATGTGAGATAGTTTCAATCGAACAAGAAATTAGTGGACCTACATGGGTTGAGCAAGATATAGAAGAGAAAGCTCTTGTCGATTCTGAAAAAAATTTGAAAGCTGAAGATTTGGAGAACAAGTATGATGATAAGGTGGAGGAAGAATGTGATAACTTTGTAGAGAGGCATGAGGATAACACACTCCACAATTAGGTGCTATCACCATTTGAAGCACAATTCATTGACTTTATTGGAGTTGAGGAGCTTAATGTAAATCTCAGTGCTTCCATAATGCAAATCCTGGAGGAAATTTTGCCAACAAAGAAAAAATGGAAGCTTCAACAAAGCATGGAGAGCTACATTGCAAGATCAATGAAGAAGCTTCCCCTCTACTCAAAATATCTCTTCCATTGGCATGGAAAAATACAATTTCAACCAAGAGGGCCAAAGGAATTTAGAGATAGAATCTTTTTGATGGGCACATCAAAGAAGGATGTTTGTGCCCTATTTATTGAGCCACTGCAAAGTGGTGGATCTCGTCTGGCTATAGACAAGAGGAGGGTGCATATAGACATTGAAGAATTGTGGCCAGGCCAGTACCCCAATCCACTCGATGCATGACTCTAACCCCCAGGTTGTATTGTTTCAACTTGTCCTCTTTTTAGTGCATTATTACATTGTTATGTTTTGCATTGAGGACAATGCATTCTTTAAAGTGTGGGGTGGTGGACTGCATATGGATTATCTTGTGCAAAATTTCACATGATTTTTGTAGTAGCTGAATCTAAAAAAAAAAAAAACAAAGAAATTGAAAATTTTAAAAAAAAATAAATTAGTGCTTGAATCTTGCATATTTATGGGAATTTTCTGTTGAATTGAGTGCTATATTGAAATGCAGCTAATCTTGGTTTGTGGAACCCATCATATCCTTCTATATGCTTGACGTCTACTCTATTGCACAATCACTGTAATTCACCTGCACGACAATGTGTGCTTGTGGGGTATGACTTGGGTGAATAGATGTTGGATGTGGACTTTCTCTAAGATGATCTAGAACACCGCGTTAGTTATATTCTTGGCACTAGTTAATTACATGCATGTTAAAAAAAGTGAAAAAAAAATAAATTTGATGATGATTAAAAGCATGTTCCGCTCTTGTGATCTTGCCGAGTAACCGGGGCTCTTGTCTAATCAACTCGAGTTTCGCGCAAAAAGGTAAGACAATCATGATGAACATACTAGGCTAGCTTAACTTCGAAGCCTTTTCAACTCGAGTGATTGATCCGAGGCGTGCTTTATCACATAATGCCCTAAACCAACTGGTTGGGAGTCATTGGTTGAGAACTCGTTACATGAGTTGACTAGAAAGCTTAAAGGAGTGAGCATTGCACGGGCCTAGTAAAAAAAAATAAATAAATAAAAAAAAATAATAAGAAGAAGAAGAGAAGTATGTATATAAATAAAAGTGTCTTGGTATTACTACTTGACTGTTCTTGGAATTCTTGGAATGTGACTATGTTTGGCGCCTATGGACTCTTGGAAGCCAAATAATTATACATTTCTTCTTTGCACGCACTTAATGTAGACGAAGTGATTGAGTAGACGGATAATCTTCATTGAGTATATGTTTGGATGAAGTGTGGGGTCTCCACATCTTTTTGATTGCATGGCATTGATGTATATTGTTTCGATTCTAGTGATTTCCCTCCCATATGTTTGATTTGAGTTATCTTGAAACGTTTGTGGGTGTCGTTCTTGTAAGCCCTCAGGAGACAAAACTCCTCCACTAGGGACACCTAGGGGTTTAACGGCTTGTTGCATATGCTAAATGCAATCGCGATTCCTGCGTTAGTGAGTTAGGATGTTAGTTGGTAGATGTACTTTGTTTTGTTTTATTTGAGGACAAGTAAGGTTTAAGTGTGGGGTGTTTGATAGGTATGATAATACCTATTGTTTTTGGTAGAAATATCCCCCTCTTAAGCTTTCTTTTGATAAATAATGAGTGTATTTATGTGTTGATTTGTATTTTGATAGGTTCATTGCGGTTTGGATGAAAAGCGACGGAAAAAGGGCTGAATTGAAGAAAATGTCCTCCGACCTTCGTGTGTTCCAATAGTCATAACTTTCTGTCACGTTATTGGAATGGAGCTCAACAAAAGGCATTGGAAACTAGACATCTCAAGCTTTCCGTAGAATCTAACATCATGCAAATCAGAGGTCATATGGAGAAGTTATGGTAATTTGAATCATGTGCCTAGGGGTAACGCGCCTAGGCGTAGCGCGCCTAGGCGCACAAATTGTGCACGCCCAGGATCACTCCTGCACGCCCAGTCCAGAGAGTTGGACTTGAATTTGAAGTTGTGCATGCCTAGGATTGCGAAAGCAGAGGGGGAGGCGACTCTTGGAGCTAGGAGGAGAGATTCTTCAGCTCAACTTGGATCTACTCAACTAATTGGGTTTATTCATGATTTTCTCATCTCTCCTTTTATGTTTTTCTCTCATTATGTGTAACTAAACCTCTTGTCCCAAGGCTAGGTTGAAGCCTTGGGTTTGATGACTTTGTTTATGACTTGATTTACATATATATGAGTTGATTTGGGTATAAATCTTTTGTTTCTATGTTTGATTGCAATTTCTTCATGCTTGTGGTGTTTGGCCAACACTTTAGGTTTTTGGATGAAATTGTTTGGAGAATTTGCTTAGACAATAATATGTCAAGTAGATTATGCTTCTTAAAACACTTGATTATGAATGTGTCTCCCTTTAATTAGGTGACAATTTGTATGAATCCTAATCTCCATAGAACTTCATGAATTTCTATGCATGTTTAGACCAATAGGATGGCTAGAATGTATTTAGTAATATCCGACCTAGACCAATAAGATGGCTAGTAATCGATTTAAGGGAGATTTGGCTTAAGTGCGCTAAAAGACTTAGGTACGGATTCGTAATGCCCGAATGAGCAAATATGTGTGTGAATTTATGTCATTCCAAGTCATTCTCCAAGGGGGATTCCGAAGCCTTGGTGTTCATCTCATATTCGTTAACTCATCTCATTTGCATTAGTTGCATCCTTATACTAAGAAAATACCAAAAACACTTTGCTATTTGCTTGTTTTAGTTTAATCACCAAACCAAACAATCTTGAGTTGAACTTTACTTTTGATTGCATTGTCCATACATACGTACAAATATACATTTGGATTAGACATAACACCGTCCCTGTGGATTCGACCCTTGCTTATCATTGTGTTGTAGTCGCCGACTAGTACACTTGCTAGTAAGGTTAATTTAGACCCAACAGTAACTCGGTGTCCTCTGGAACCACTAATCTGCCCCTGAATCTAACTCCACCATCATTGCCTCTAACCCATCCCTCCATATCCTCAATGTCATCAAATAATGCATCCCCCAACTGTGCATCCAACACCCTCTGTACCAAGGTCGGACGAGCAATCAAACTCCGTAAACTCAATACATCTCTACGCTCCTCCACATCTAGTCGATACTGACTAAGTGTATCCACCAACCCAAACTCCTGAATAGCCAACTGAGCTGCAATCAATCTCCTAATCAAGGCGTCAGCCACCCCATTGGCCTTGCCCGGATGATACTGTAAAGTAAAATCAAAGTCCTCAAGATACTCCATCCATCTACGCTGTCTTTGGTTTAAATTTCTCTGAGTAAACAAGTACTGAAGACTCCTGTGATCCGAGAATACCTCAAACCTCTCTCCATAAAGATAATATCTCCATTGCTTAAGTGCGAACACTACCGCAGCCAACTTCAAATCATGCACAGGATAATTCCTCTCGTGCGGCTTCAACAAACGTGAAGCATACTCAACCACTCCCTCCTGCTGCATCAATACACAACCCAAACCAACTCCTTCAGCTCTGCTGGTGCCATCCTATACGGCGGTATAGAAATCGGATCTGTACCCGGGTAACTCTCAATCACAAACTCAATCTCCCTCTGCGGTGGCAACCCCGGTAAATCATCAGGAAAAACATCCATATAATACTCCACAACCGGTATAAGGTTCGAAGAATCTCCCCTAGAAGCTGAAGTAATCAAACCCACTATAACACAATCGGTGTACTGAGGATTATCTAGAAAATGTGGACACGGAAGCAATCTCGTTCCACGAAATCTAACCCTCCCCGTAGGTGTGGTCAGTGTAATCCTCCTCTCAGCACACTCTATAATCGCCTCATACTCAATCAACCAATCCAATCCCAGAATAACATCAAAATCAGTAAATGGCATCACAAACAGATCCGCTCTAAACTCATGGTCTGAGAAGCTAAATACACAGTCCCTATAGATACCACTAATCACGGTACCTGGTCCTAGTGGTGAATCAACTATAAATCTCCTCGCCACTCCTGTAATCTCCAAACCCAATGTCTCAGCAAATGATGTAGAAATAAATGAATGCGTAGCACCAGTGTCAAACAAAACACGTGCCATAGAACTGAATAAAAGAAACCTACCTCCCAAGTGATCTCGCTCTGCTGGAACCACATCAGGCCTAAGTGCATACACTCCACCTCTCTGAAACTGCTGCTACTGAACTAGTGGCCTACCCCGTCCTGCAGGACCCCTCTGTTATCGGAACTGGTGCTGGAGCTGGAGCTCTCTGACCTCCAGATACTGGCGGTGCAAATCCTCCACCTTGTGAACAATCTCTCCTGGTATGTCTTGGCAATCCACACTGGAAACATAATGGGTTGTTTGCCATAGAACAATCCCAACACATGTGGCCCACATGACCACAAGCATAGCAATGTTGAGGCTGCTGGTCCCGCCTCGGAGTCTGTCCCTGCTGGTCTAATATCTGCCCCTGCTGACCCTGTCTCTGCCCCTGCTGAACCTGTCTAGGACCCTGCTGTCCCTGCCTGGGTCCTCGGTAACCCTGCCTCCGACTCTGAGAACCCTGTCCCTGACTCTGCTGATGCCCCCGAGTATCAGTCCTCTGTCTGTGCTGACTACTCTCGCCAGTAGCAGATGTAGAACTCTCAAGCTTCCTCTTATGAATCTCCCAGTAATCCTTAATCTCCACTAAAATCCTCTCCACTCTGAGTGCCTTATCAATACACTCACGATAGGTGGTGATAGTCTGAGCCGCCAAATGAGGTGAAATCCTTGGCGACAATCCTCTCCTAAATCTCAGTATCTTCTTTTCCTCTGTGCAAATATACTCCTCCCCATATCGCCCTAACTCCTCAAAACGAGCCTGATACTGTGTCACTGTCATGTCCGGAGACTGAATCAACTCAAGAAACTCTTTAGCCTTAGCAACACGCACTGTCTGTGGTACATACTGTGCCAGAAAAGCTGTCTCAAACTCTGCACACGGCATACCCACTCTGCCCCGACTAACTGTCATCACCTCCCACCATGTAAAAGCCTCCCCCTCCAGAAACTCAACAGCTAATAAAGCCCTCTTCTCCTCAGGAATCCGCAAGGAAGTCATCTTCCTGCGTAACTAGTGAAGCCACTCCTCTGCTGCCACTAGATCTATCACTCCCCTATAAACCGGAGGATTCGTCTTCCGTAACTTGACAAGCTCTTTGATCGACGTATTAATCGCCAAAAGAGCTACTTGTGCCTCCACAATCTGTCCTGCACCCTCCTGTAACTCACCCAAAGTCAGAACCTGCTCTGGAACCTCAACAGGAGCATGTAATGCAGCTGGGACTGGAGCAGTCATCTGTGTCACAAGCCCTGTAACAGTTTGCCCAAGAGCTCGTACCAACTCAGTAACATCCCGAACCTCCTGTCGTAAAGTAGTAACGACAGCCTCTACCCCCTGTGGTGCTAAATATCCCTCCTGATCCTCCCTAATATCATCTACTGGGTCTATATACACTCGCCGCCTGCCGCCACCTCTCCCACGTCTTCCGCCCCTACCACGTCTCGCACCCCTACTTCTCCGTCCTCGCCCCCGCTCTAATGAGGCCACCTTAGGCATACCCACCTCATCTACCCCCTGAGACTCATTCGCCTCACGTTCTCTTCTACCCCGTCCATGTCCTCGCACCCGAGTACTACGTGTGTCAACCATATCTGGAAAATATAACACCCGTATACATAAATCTAAAGCAGGAAACACCAAAAATAAAAACTCACCAGGTCAGCCGGGAAACGCATGATGTGTAGCCAACAAAATAACCAAGGTAACCTAACCACTGTAAGTTTCTAAACCAACAGCTCCGATACCAAACTGTCACGCCCCTCTCTTCTAAGATATACCGAGGTATACCTATACCACAGGAACATGACCGGCAGGGAACATCCCATTCCCCGAACCAGATCCCAAATCTACAACTAAACCCAACAGACGTAATAATAACTACCATCATATCCACAAAGTACATCCACCTGTGTACATATAAAACAGCGGAATAATAAAATATATCTACTCGATACCAACCCGTATAGTATATACAAATACAATACAAAAAGTTCCCACACCCACTAAAGAGTCAGCCCAAGGCTACACACCAGCTCACGCATCCTGCTGCTGACCGCCATCACCTACATCCAACTCACCTAAAAGGGGATAAAGAAGAGGGGTGAGCCACAAAGCTCAGTAGGGCGTAGAGAGGAAACGCCAATATCCATAAATAATAATAATAAATCCAAAAATGTAATGCATAGTATGCAATACAGTAAATATACATCCATCAGTAAGTCAACCAAATAGCACAATAGCCGATAAGGCTAAACAACACTAGAACCACCCACACTGGTCTCCAGAAATCCATACACCAATCCAATCAAGTGAAATGGTAGCCGATAAGGCTATCCAACACGGTAACCACCACATCAATCTCCAACAATCCATCACACCCCTGGACCCACCCTAATCCCCGTAGGGTGTCTCCCAGTCCAGGTCCACACCGAAACTGGATGAGGATCGGGTATCCCGATAGCATAGCCTACACCAGAGGGCGTCCCCTGTGATGCACCCCATCTCAAACGGTCCACCGGTATATATCCGGTCTGTATATGTATATATATCATCCATCAGAAATCCATATCCGATCATTTGGGTGCCTATATGGGCCCACAATCCACGTCCACAACCAACACCACATCCACATCCAACACCTCCAATCACCACTCACAGAAACATACCAACAGTGATATATAACAGAGAATATAAATCAACATGTAAACAGGTCGTATTTCCACCCTCGGAAACCGACAAAACCATAACATCATCAGAGTCCGTAAAATCGGAACTCTAAAGTCACATGCAAGGGTAAGGAAACCCCTACCTGGAAATCAGAGTGCTAAAACCAAGCACGCGTCCCAGACAAACCCCTAACTCCAAAAGTTAACCCGCTCCGAATCTCAACCGTGACCACCGTCTACACCGAAAAACACGATATATGAAAATACTGTAAAAATACGGTCTGTCAACTATGGTCAACGGCCAAAAATAGTAACGGTCAAAGTCAACAACCAAATAGTAATCGGGTCAAATAGTACCGAACCGGGTCAAATAGTACCCAACCGGGTCAAACCGGGTCAAATAGTACCCAGCCGAGTCAACTCGCCGGTCAATCGAGTCAACTCGGCCTGACTCGGTCAACTCACCGGAAACCCATTTAACCCCATCGCCGGCGATCCGACCACCCAAACCTGCCAAATCTTATATCAAATTAAAGAACTCGATGAGATTAACTCATAGGTACCTGAAACAAGCCAAACCATCGCCAGAATCGGCCGGATCGACCAAAAGAAATCCGAAGAAATCGGAACTTCAAACTCCGATATCTCCCTAACCACAACTCCGATCGACGTGATTCAAGTTGGGTTATACTCGTCTCGTCAATACGCTTCTTTTGATACCGGTGGTGTCGCACACCGTCACCGGACTCGGAAAATGAATTAAAAAGAAAATGTACGGGAGAGAGAAAAGGAAGAACAGAAGAAAATGCGTAAGGATTTTTTTCATTTTAATTTTTCTTTTATAATAACTTTGACTTACCAAAAACACACACCTGTCAAAAACACCCCTAACTAAATTGTTACAATTTACTTCAAAAATTCATAACAAATCAAATTTAAATCCGATTTAAGTAATTCTTACTCCAAAAATTTTCTTTTAAAATTCCCCATTTATTAAAAATAGTTTTATCACAATTTAATTTTATTCTCTTCAAATACCGATTCACCAACACAGAGGTTCACTCCACCTCAACCACCACGATAAGATACTATGAATAGTGTAAATTAGACCAGGATATTACACTGCTATGGTCAATTCTATAATGAAATGTCTCCCCTACAAGTGGTTCTGCCATTTTTTGATAGCATGCACAATGGCTATAAACTCTTTCTCATAAGTTAAAGATTGTAAATGTCAAGAATGAAATTCGAGTCTTCCAATCGAAAGAATTTATCACAGTCAACTTGACCTACTCTAAATAGTTAGTACTTAATAATGTTTGTGTTTCCCCCTTATTATTAGAAATTTGATATGATGTCTAGATTCCTAAATTTATATTCTTAAATTTAAATAATAATAATAACATCTTAATATCTTAAGATTTTGTTTTGACAACATAACCAAAAGTGAAACTGGTTCAGCTGTGAACAAAGCAAAAATGGCCAACACTGCAGCCGTGACCAAGAATCTTGATGAGGATGCCATGCTCAATTGAAAGGAATAGAGACAAGTAACTTAAAATTAGGGTTGGATGTTTGGTTTGAACCTTTTAGTTTAGATTGTATATATATATATACATTTATTTGGTTAAAGAAAAATGGAAAGTTAAGAAAAAGGGGGCATGATTGGCTCTCAATTTCCATTTGCAAATATTCAGTAATTATTTTACCATAATTAAATACCTTAGTCTACATATGGTATGCTTACAATTATGATAGGGACCCAGCAACTCGTATATCAATTTGAGTTGGATGCATATATTTTATGTGCATCAAATGGGACATGTGAAACCCACGAATTCACTTATATTTTGTACATCACAATATAAAAACGGTCATCTTTGACTTTTTTTTGACAGATCAGTAAATTGATTGACCAGATTTGCCCCAAAATTGATCGAGTTACGACTCACAAAGACCAGTGATTTAATTGTTACGTTTGAAATGTGAGGGACTGAGTTGTTAAACAACCCATCTGTGAGGGACGAAAAGTACCCTTCTCCCATTTTGTTTTTGAAATAGTGGGCTCTCATTCCTTATTGTCCAATCTTCCTGGGCCATGATCTCGTGCAATGGTGCCATAATTTATGTTTGTGGTTTAAAAACAATTACTGCTCAAACATTAAAAGAAAATTAATAAAACACCCGATCCATTAGTTAGAGTGATAAAGATAGTGTGTATAAGGATTTGAATCTCTCCTCCCATTTCAAAAAAAAAATAAATAAATTGCATAAGAATTTATTAAAAGTTAGTACTCAATCAAAGGAAGGGATGGAAAAAAAATAAAATGCCCCATGCACGAATGACATCCAATATTTATGACCATTTAAAACTCAAAATGGGTATTCACCAAAAATTATTGTCTACAAATCTATGCAATCAGTACGTACTTAAATGTGATTTTTGACTGTATTCCCTTCAATTCAACATATAAAGACATATTCCAAATTTTCTTTTGAAAATGGTATAAGGCCCAACAATTCATTGTAAGATAGCAAAGTTACCTCTAACGCCGCAATAATTCATATGTGTGTCATTGAAACACACCAGAATAACCTTTGTGGTCAATGGGGAGATTGCAAAAATTTTAAATCCTAGTGAATATGATAATTGTGTGGCCAATCAGATTTTTCATCTAACTCTATTGTGCGATTGTAGGAAAGTAATCTTGAAGTAGGTTACTTTAATCGGATCCGACTTAACAGATCTTATTTGTTTCATGAGTGATTATTTAGATGCATGGATTTGATTACATTTATCATTTACACACTGTCAAAATTATCATGTATGGATACAAAACAGATAGACTTTATCTTAGCCGTTTGGATAAATCGTGAAGCTTTGGTTTGTTGAGATAAAAAGTCATCTATCTGGTAGTGGTTAAATTCTCTAAAAAGAATAATGAGAATATCTTAGATTTATTACATGGTAATTGAAAAATCGACAATCATCATTTAAGAGATTTAACAAACAACTAGTTGAGATGAATCGTATTGTTACAATCAACTGATCTCAAAGTCCTAGGCTCTATAAAGTCACGATAGTGCATCTCAAGGGGGATCGAAGCAATTGAAGTATATCATGAGAGTATTTGTAATATCCTGATCTAATTTTACACTATTCATAGTATCTTATCGTGGTGGTTGAGGTGGAGTGAACCTCTGTGTTGGTAAATCGGTATTTGAAGAGAATAAAATTAAATTGTGATAAAAAAATTTTTTAAAAAATATTTTTAATAAATGGGGAATTTTAAAAGAAAATTGTTAAAGTAAGAATTACTTAAATCAGATTTAAATTTGATTTGTTATGAATTTTTGAAATTAATTATAACAATTCGGTTAGGGGTTTTTTTTGACAGGTGGGTGTTTTTTTTGACAGGTGGGTGTTTATAAAAGAAAACTTAAAATGAAAAAACCTTACGCAGTTTTTCCTCTTTTTCCTTTTCTCTCCCGTATATCTATTTTTTACTATTCATTTTCTGAGTCCGACGACGGTGAGCGACACCACCGGTGTCAAAAGAAGCGTATTGACGAGACGAGTCTAACCCAACTAGAATCACGCTGATCGGAGTTGTCGTTTGGGAGATATCAGAGTTTGAAGTTCCGATTTACTCGGATTTCTTTTGGTCGATCCGGCCGATTCTGGCGACGGTTTGGTTTGTTTCAGGTACCTATGAGTTCATCTCATCGAGTTCTTTAATTTGATATAAGATTTGGCAGGTTTGGGTGGTCGGATCGCCGACGATGGAGTTAAATGGGTTTCTGGCGAGTTGACCGAGTCAGGCCGAGTTGACTCGGTTGACTGGCGAGTTGACTTGGCTGGGTACTATTTGACCCGGTTTGACCCGATCGGGTACTATTTGACCCGGTTCGGTACTATTTGACACGATTACTATTTGACTGTTGACTTTGACTCGGTTACTATTTATATGTTGACTTTGACCAGTACTATTTGACCGTTGACCATAGTTGACCGATCGTATTTTTACAATATTTACATATATCGTGTTTTTCGGTGTAGACGGTGGTCACGGTTGAGATTCGGAGCGGGTTAACTTTTGGAGTTAGGGGTTTATCTGGGACGCGTGCTTGGTTTTAGCACTCTGATTTCCAGGTAGGGGTTTCGTTTCTCTTGCATGTGACTTTAGAGTTCCGGTTTTACGGACTCTGGTGATATTATGGTTTTGTCGATTTTCGGGGGTGGAAATACGACCTGTTTGTATGTTGATTTATATTCTCTGTTATATATATAACTGTTGGTATGTTTTTTGAGAGTGAGGTGATTGGAGGTGTTGGATGTGGATGTGGATGTGGATGCGGATGTGGATGTGGATGTGGATTGTGGGCCCATATAGGCGCCCAAATGATCAGATATGGATTTTTGATGGATGATATATATAAATATACAGACCGGATATATACCGGTGGACCGTCTGAGATGGGGTGCATCACAGGGGACGCCCTCTGGTGTAGGCTATGCTATCGGGATACCCGATCCTCATCCAGTTTCGGTGTGGACCTGGACTGGGAGACACCCTACGGGGATTAGGGTGGGTCCAGGGGTGTGATGGATTGTTGGAGATTGATGTGGTGATTACAGTGTTGGATAGCCTTATCGGCTACCATTTCACTTGATTGGATTGGTGTATGGATTTCTGGAGAGCAGTGTGGGTGGTTCCAGTGTTGCTTAGCCTTATCGGCTATTGTGCTATTTGGTTGACTTACTGATGGATGTATATTTCCTGTATTGCATACTATGCATTTCATTTCTGGATTTATCATTATTATTTATGGATATTGGCGTTTCCTCTCTACGCTCTACTGAGCTTTGTGGCTCACCCCTCTTCTTTATCCCCTTTCAGGTGAGTTGGATGTAGGTGATGGCGGTCAGCAACGGGATGCGTGAGCTGGTGTGTAGCCTTGGGCTGACTCTTAGTGGGTGTGGGAACTTTTTGTATTGTATTTGTATATACTATACGGTTTGGTATCGGGTAGATATGTTTTATTATTTCCCTGTTGTATATGTATACAGGTGGATGTACTTTGTGGATAGTATGGTAACTCTTATTATTATTATTATTATTATTATGTCTGTTGGGTTTAATAGAGATTTGGGATCTGGTTGGGATCTGGTTCGGGGGATGGGGTGTCCCCTGTCGGTCACGTCCCTGTGGTATAGATACACCTCGGTGTATCTTAGGAGAGAGGGGCGTGACAGTATTGCAGCTTCGTGTCTTTATTTTAGTTTCATACTCTCTTGTATTTGAGTGATATATCAAATGTATAAGTAATCGATCAAGAGAGAGTTTCATTATGAGAGAAATACACCACAAACACTTGCGAGATTTTCTAGTGGATTTCAAATTTGAAGACGATCACCTAAAGATATCATTGATGGATTTCAAAGTTGGTTCGAGTTTGGTGTATTTCAAACAAGATCGTCTCAACACAAAATTTTGAGGTGAACTACAGCTAAGGTGGACTCTTGCTATGTTGAAACATATATGTAATTGATTAAAATAATGAAATTGAGGTAAACTCTGAATTAGAGTATTTTATGCATTGATGAAGAAATTCCATTGTTTTTGAAAACAATGGAATAAAGGTATACAATATGGAATTGACCATTGGGGTCCAGTGTTATTTAACACTGACCTCCGCCGAATCTTTATTAATAACTTTTAGAGAAGAGATAAATTAATTTCAATCTATATTATATATATATATATATTAACTCAAATATATTTTAAAATTAATAAAATAATCATTAATTATAGTTTTGAATAATTAATCAGTCAAAATAGTTATAATTAATATCCTCAATTAATATGACATGAATTTAAGTCTTTTCTCTCTGAAAGTTCTAACGACAGGAAAAGTGCAAAGTCACTATCTGGATTAATGTCATAGGGAAGTCTGAATTTGTTTAACTAAGCATGGAAGAAATCACAACGCAATGGAAGACGTTTACTCTTATTGAAGATGAAGAATCAAATCAATGTTGGTTTGTGAGGACTATGATCTGACTCTATTTAAACCAAATATGGATGTCAGTTTGGTTGGTCATCTGTTCATGGATCGTTCTATACCGAAGGAGACCATTCGTAACAATTTCAAGGATATTTGAAAATTATCTACTACCCCCACTTTTTGGATCTTGGAGAAAATATTGTTGCTATTACTTTTGAATCCAAACATGATAAGGAGAAAGTTCTCTTAGGTCGTCCTTGGATGTTTGATCGATACTTGTTTGCTATGTGAGAGTTCGATGGTACCATACCACTATAAGAAATTTGAAGAGCTATTTTCCGATTTGCATAAAGTGAAACTCAAATGCACGAAAGACTTGGATCTGTTTGTGTAGGAGCTTCAATTATTTTCATAACAACTTCATAGGGATATATATATATATATAAAGAGAGAGAGGAATTCTCACAAAAGGGTCTAATATAAGGGTGTAAAATAAGGGTAATGTTTTAATTGTGTGGATAAGTGAGATGACAAGTGGGATCCATTGCTTTGGATCCCACATATTTCAAATCAATGGTGTAAATATACACCATTACTTTACACCCTTATCTATATATATATATATATATATAAGTCTTGACCTGTTAAAAATATATTCAAACAGAAGTTGTAATACAAACAAAAACTCTGATATGATAAATCTCAGGAGATGTATTTTAATATGAGTTTTACTCTTTAGGTTTTACCTCCTAGTGTTTTATCTTGACCCAAACCCTAGATAATAGTTTATCTAACTAAAGAAAACTCTTATCTAGAGTCCTACTATCATATCACAGCTGAGCAATAACACAAAGGACATGTTTGGATCTGAATCATAATTGCGACTGGAGTAGCCTACCTCAAGTTACACAACATATAACAGTGTAGGCCACATCAGGTTAAATCACTGCATAGTAAAATAGATAAAAACAAGACTATGATTGACCACACAATCTATCATACAGCAAAAGGATTAAAAATCCAACAATGCTTTGTATGGAAGCTCTGAGTTGTCAAATTATGCAGGCAGAACAGTGCAACAATATTTTCAGCTTTCCTTTTCCTTGTGGTCAAGTGCCTTTATCACATCTTTTTTTTTGGATGACTGTCTCATATTTTACGAAGCACTTCTATCTGAATGGCTCTCCTTGAAACAAATATTGGATGCTTATGAATTGGTCTATGGGCAGAAAATAAATGTAGCAAAATTTGCATTATTATTTAGTCACCGTACGCCAATTCAAACCAAACAGACTCTCCTACGAGAAATTGGTGTGGAGGAACTTCTCTCTTTTGAGAAATATTGGGGACTACCATCTTTGGTGGGTCGCTTCTGCACTCATGTTTTGCGGTATATTGTTGAAAAGGTTTGGGTTAAAATCTGTGTTGTCGGCCATACGTACATACAATATGTAGGTGTTCAAGTTTGCAGGTTCTCTTTGTCATGAGCTTAATCAGGTTATTAAAATTTTTTTATAGGGTCAAAGGGATCGAGGAAAATAGCTTGGTTATCTTGGGATAAATTGTGTTTACCCAAATCACAAAGGGGGTTGGATTTTTGAAACTTTTCTTCCTTCAATGATGCCCTCCTTGCTAAACAGGTTTAGAATCATCATAAATCCTTCCTCGTTGGTTAGCCAGGTGGTTAAGGCTAAATATTTTTGCCATTCAATTTTTTTTCAAGCTGTCCGTGGAAGTCATTCCTCATTTGTCTGGCAAAATCTTTTGTCAGTCAAAGATCTTGTCGAGAAGGGCTTCATTGGCGGTTAGGGGATAGAGTCTTTGCGTGTATATGGACTGATAGATGGCTTTCAAAGCCTCTCTTCTTCGGTAGTGACGTTGTGTAATGACTTCAGTGTTTGGTCCAGAGTAAATTTGTGAAAACCCAATTGAAAAAAAATATAAAATAAAAAAAATAAAAAAATGAAGTGTCTGGACACCTCGAGCAATTTTTGAGCAGTTTTACACTTTGTCTCATTTTCTTCACAAAGTGTCCGGACACCCTTTGGAGCCGTCCGAACACTTATCGAGAAATTGGGTTTTAAAAACACGTTTAACAATTTCTGGGTTCATTTCTCACTCATTTGATAGAGAGATAGCAAGAGAGAGGAAGGATTTTGGTGTGAATCAAGGAGAAAGGAGCTTGAATTGAAGCCTTAGGACTTTCTAAAGCTTGGATTACGAGGTCTACACAAGATTGAGGTAAGATTTCCATGGGTTTTGAAACTAGGGTTTATGGGTTTGGTTTGATTTCATGCAATTGGAGGTTTTGGGGGTAAAAGCTTGTTGATTAACCAAAGTTTATGCATATTGTTATTAGATTTAAGCTTGGTTTGAGATTGGGTGTTGGCTAAGAGGTGATTAAGCAAGGGTTTGCCAAATTGGCTAAGGTAAGTGTCTTGTTGTGAATTTATATGTTGAAATTGATATTGTTGGAAGGGAAATGAGTTGTAAATGTTATGAATTAGGTTATTTGAACTTGGAGGATTGGTTGCAAGAGTTGGGGTGAGGTTTTGCTCAAACGAGGTAGGGATTTTCTTAACCCTTAATTTTGAAACACTATTGGCTACCCGAAACGTGTTAAATTCATTTGTTTCCGCCTCTTTGTTCAAGGGAAAACAAACCTTGGATTGTGTGCTATTGTGAACTCAATTTATTATATGGTGTATTTGATGTTGGATGCATTACCCTTGGACACTCGATCATTTATTGAGTAGTCGATGCTCTTGATCATATGTTTTAATGAATTTGTGTGCAATAAATTTAGTTGCATAACATTAATGTGTGATATTGCATTTGTTGCATGGTGGAAGTAGTGGATTGGATTTTGATACGTACGTCAACGTGTACTAGTGGTTCCGGTTATTTGGCTCTAGTGACACGGTTGATGGTACTTGTATGAATATGCACTAGTGGTTCTAGTTAATTGGCACTAGTGGCATGGTGTGGAATATTTGTGAGAGTATGTGCTAGTGGTTCCGGTTAATTGGCTCTAGCGACATGGCTCGGTTAGATGTACGGATTGCATTTGTTTGACGACATGGCATATTGTTGCATTGCATTATTTCTTTATAATATTCCAGCCTTATTCCTTATTTTATGCTCCTATTCGATATCCCTACTGAGCCTCCTGCTCACCGTGTTATATTTTCCCCTCCTCAGGTGATATAGGTACTTGCGCTAGTGCTCCGACTACGGATCAGCGGGGAGGAGCGTGACGCGGATGGCCTGGACTTGTGATGGCTTGTTTTGTGTGGTGTTTATGTTATGGTGTTTGATTTGTCTTTTGTTAGTTAGGTATTGAGATACATATGGTTACTTATTGTTATGGATAAATGATGATTTTGGATGGTTTAGCCTTAGGCCTTGGTATGTAATGCGTATGAAATTGTTGATGGATATGGCCTGAGGCCGTGGTTGAGTGGCTTGGTGGTATTTGATTTGGTTGGTTTAAATTGTTGTATTGATGTAGGGGGGCATTCTCCGATATACGAGGGGATGCTGTCGGATTTTTGTTTAAGTCTTATTGTTTCCAAATTGGGAGTTGAGTTGATTTAAGTCATTGTTTTAGGTGGCAACACGTGGGTGCACACACGTGTTGTCAATAAGTCGTGCTCCCGGGATGGGGCGTGACAAAATTCCTTATATGACTCACAAATAATGTGATGGAGTGTACCATAGTTATAATCTAATTTTAATATCGATAAAGTTAATGAAATCTTGAAACAACCTACTCCTAGAAGCTTTTTGCCTAACCGATTGTGTTGGTCATGTACTTCAAATGGTGTTTATTTGGGGTGGAATGGCTATCATAAGGCTATGGAGATGGCATCTCACAATCTCCCTTCTTCTTCTACATCATTTTCCAATCGGACACTCTCATTTGGGAGCATTTATGGAAGATGTGTGTACATGACTCTGTTAAGACTTTTCTATGGCATGTATTACATGACAACCTTCCTACCAAGGTTAATCTGAAAAGGCACGGGATCTTGGTGGATGATGTTTGTCCAATTTATTTATGAGAAGAAGAAAATATAATGCATGTTTTATGGCACTTTGTTGTCTCCGCAGATGTTTTCTATTCGGCTCCTTCATTATAAAAATTGAAGTCCTCCTACACTACTTTTCCTCTATTTTGGCAAGAGATGATGGGTTTGTTCTTGGTTCATGGCGTTCCCATATTTAGTTTCCTTGTGTTCTTATAACATGAGTAGCTAAACCTCTTTGCTAGGGCTTGATGTAGCCTAGTATGATTATTGCAAGTACTTCAATTAATTGAATGCATCATTTTGGTTCATGATTCTTGTCTTTAATTTCTATGCTTATAATCTATTGTTTGTTTGTTTGATTGGCCACCAATTGAATGTTCAATTAGATTTATCTAGCTAAGACTAAGGAATGAACCGAATTCACATGTCTTAGTGGAACTGAAATTAAGGAAATCAATTGTCGACTGCCATGAACAAGGTTTAGGGGATTGATTGCTTGTTATAGTTCTTTAGATCGTAATGAGTTGTTAGCCTTGGGTTAAAAACTGTGAACTGAACAGGATTAATCCATTGTTAATAATATTTGTTGGCACCGCGAACGAACGAATCAACATATTTAAGAAAGAATCAACCCTTGAATCGGAACCATAATTGTGTGTTTGTTAATTGGATGTTTGTGATAGGATTACTAGGTGAAATCATTGCCCTAGTGTTCTTCTCTTATTGGATACAAAATCTGAATTTTATTTCTTTGTTTTTATTTTATTTTATTTACATCAATCATTCTTCCTTTTTCCCCAAATCTCAATCATTCATCAAGTTAAGTACATTAATTAGATTAACTAGTCTTCGTGGGATCGACCTTGTACTTGCATACATTGTACTATTCGTAGACTCTTGTGCACTTGCGAGAATGATTACATCACTTAGTGGTGAAGGATCGAACGATAGAATCATAGTTGCCAGTGATAATGATGTCATCAACATACACCAGGAGGTACATGGTGTAGGGATCAGATATATAGATGAACAGGGAGGCATACCTTCTGGAGTTCTGGAAGCCGAAAGCAAGAAGAAATGTCTTCAATTTAGTGAACCATGCACGAGGAGCCTGGCGAAGTCCATAAATTGCTTTATTGAGTTTGCAAACATGTGTGGGATAGCGGGAATCAATAAAGCCTTGAGGTTGCTGCATAAAAACACATTCAAGAAGAGTGCCTTGCAAGAAGGCTTTGTTAACATCCAATTGGTGCAAAGTCCATCCATGAGTAATAGCAATAGTAAGAACAAGGCGTATGGTGGCTAGTTTGACAACAAGACTAAAAGTGTCGTTGAAGTCAATTTCGAGTCGTTGGTAAAAATCTTTGGCCACAAGGTGGGCCTTGTACCTTGCAATGGAACTATTTGGATTTCTTTTAATTCGATACACCCATTTACACCCAACAACATTTTGTGTGGCAGAAAAAGGAACAAGAGACCAGGTTTGATTTTTTTGTAGAGCCAGAAATTCATCTCGCATGGCTTCGCGCCAATGATAGTGTTTTTGTGCTTAGGTAAAGGAGATAGGTTCACTGGATAGAATCGGTTTGGTGGAGAAAGGAGAGGTTTTGGTGAAAAGAGTGAAGGGTTTTTTAGGTTTGAAGATATTATTCTGAGCCCGAGTGACCATATGTGGAAGTAGAGAAGGTGACGGGGAAGAAGAGATGGTAGGTAGGTTAGGTGGGTGATGAGGGTGTGGTAAGTCAGGTGAGATATTTGGGTGTGGTGTTTGTGAGCAAGTATGTGGAGCTGGAGTAGTGGCATGTAAGGTTGGCATATCGAGAATAGAAGAAGAGGTTAAAGAAGGAAAACTCACCTGTCGTGGAAGTGAATCTGCAGGATCCTGGCAGTTGGTGAAGTCGGAACAACCTGCTGAGTACCATCCATAGAAAGTGATTAGATGGAAGGAGTGAGAGATCGTGGAAGATTTTCTTGTGAGGTAAATGACGAAACAGTAGGGTCATAAGGAGAGTCGGAAGTGATAGTGGGGGAAACAGATTGATGACCTATATACTTTGAGAGAAATTGAGAGAAATTTTTGTTAGTTAGACACAATTCGGGGAAGGATTTATCTTTGTAAGGAAATATGTGTTCCATGAAAACAACATGTCGTGAAAGAAAGATTCGGTTGGAGGATACATCAAGACATATGCGAATGATGAGAAATGGAGAAACCAAGATACACACAAGGACGAGAGTGAGGTTCAAGTTTGTGATTGTTATAAGGACGAAGCCAAGGGTAACAAGACAACCAAATGCACGAAGCGAGGTGTAGGTTGGTTTTTGACCGAATATTTTGTGATATGGTGTATCTTGGTGAAGAGTTGGAGTAGGCATTCGATTTATAAGATAGACCGCACTTTGGAAGGCATGAGACCAAAACCTTAGAGGTAGGGCAACATTATGTAATAGGGTGAGTCCAGTTTCAACGACATGGCGATGCTTGCATTCAGTGGAACCAATGTGTTCAGGTGTATATGGGGGTGAGGTGAGATGCTGAATGCCGTGAGTGTCAAGAAGAGGTGTTAGGGCCTTGTATTCTCCACCACCATTAGTGTACAATTTTTTGATGTTAGTGGTGAAGTAATTCTTGATGAGAGCAGGAGATTTTTCAAAACCGTGGAACACATCTGATTTGTGTTTCAGAGGATAAAGCCAAGTGTAATTGGTAAAGTAATCAATAAAGATGACATAAAACCAAAAATTACCTAATGAAGTTATAGGAGCAGGGCCCCAAACATCTGAATAAACCACATCAAAAGGATTATTACATTGAATGGTAGAATTGTGAAATGACAATTTGTGACTTTTGTTACATAAACAAAAGTCACATAATTTATTTGTAGAATCGAAAACAGAAAGATTGTTAATAGCTAAGAGATGTCTCTGGATTGAAGGAGAGGGATGGCCAGGACGTCGATGCCATAACTGAGAAAAGAGAGCAATGGAGGTAGAGGGAGATAAGATGACTCTGGTTGTTGAGGAAGGCCACTCGTACAGGTTGTGCCTACTCTGGCCTTTCACCAAGGATGCCCCTGTATTCAAATCCTTTACAAGGAAAAAATTAGGAAAAAATTCAATGGAGGTATTATTTTTGCTTGCAAAATTGTGAAATAGAGATAAGATTTTTCTTTATCAAGGGTGCACACAAAACATTGTTTATTGTAAATGTAGCAATAGGCGAATCAATGGAAGAAGCCAGTGTGAGTGATAGAGATGCCATTACCATTACCAACAACCACATTCTCATTGCCAACATACTTAGAGTGCATAGACAGGTTCTCAAGATCAGATGTAATGTGGTGTGTAGTGCCAGAGTCCAGGAACCAATTGTTTGGAGAATTGGTTGAGTCACCTGAAGCTAGATTTGCTTGAGGTGGAGGGCTTTATGAAACAGATTGTCCACTTGAACATGTCTTAGCAATATGGCCTAGCATATCACATAGTTGAAAATAGTTTGTGACCAATTTTGATTGCCCTGGAAAGAGTTTGAGTGCCAGGAAGGAGGATAGGAATCAAATGAGTAAGTGTTCATACCTCACCCATGCGTATTTGACATAGAGTTTGATCTGAAAGATTGTCCAGGAGGATTGTAATGTGTGCGAGGATGTAAGGTGTAGTAATCCCCACAGCCAGAATTAGTTGTATAGTGGCCTCCACGATGACCTGCTCTGCCACCACGGTAGCACCTCTTCCACTACGACCTTTGTAAGTTGTCTGAACAGTAATTAAGACCTCATATTCCTTGTGTTCCCCATGATTACGCATGAAATCCTCATCAAGGAGCTTATCATAGAGGTCGTCAAAAGTCATGGGACTATCACAAACACGAACGGCCGCTGTAAGTTCTTTAAATTCATCGCAAGACCATTTAATGCATACGACATGATTTGGGCGTCATTCAAGGGGTGCCCAATTAGTGCTAGTTCATCAGCTAGACTCTTGATTCTGCTCATGTATTCAACCGCAGACTTTCCTTCCTTCTTGTTTGTCATGAGGGAGGACATAATAGATAGCATTCGCTTGTTAGAATGATTTGCCAAGCTTGCTGCTAATTTGTTCCATGGATCGGTAGAGGTTCTACTGTTGTTGATAGTTGGACTAATGGTACTATGTACTATGGCCTGAAGGCCGAGAATAATGAGTCGATCCTGACGGCTCCAAGAAATGTGTCCAGGATCTGTTTGTGGAGGACATGGAAAGGTTCAATCCCCATAGCCTAGAAGTCTATAGCCAAAGAGAAGGTTGGTCATTTGGGATTTCCAAGAGGCATAGTTGCCGTCATTTTTGACAAGCTTGAATGGAATTTGAGAAGAGGGATTAAGAGAAATCAGACTTCCATTTGTAGGGATTAGGTTGCTGGAAGATGCAACAGTGGTAGAGGAAGAAATAATTATGGGTTCGATTGTAGTTTCAGAGACTGATGAAGTGGTATCGGGTGTTGGAGGAGGGTCCATATTGAAATGAAGAAGAGAAGAACTGAATGAAAAGAGAAGAGGAAAGAAGATTGATCGGACTCTATTCAAAATAGAGTTGCTCCAATACCATGAAAGATATGGGAGAAATGATTGCTCATTTTTATTCATTACCAATGTAGTATATATATACAAGTGCTATACATGATTTGTGTGAATTAGATCACACTATTCTCGGCACTGATCTTGTTCACAGACGACCTGTGTAACAACTATATAATTTGAACACAATTACTTGACAATATTAGTTGTGATGGGAATATAATTACATGCGGTATATATGGGTTATCCATAATTAGAATAGATGCTAACTTGGTGCTCTATCATATATTCTTTTATGCGTAATCTTGAAAAGCAACTCACTTTGGAATTCAACCAAGTTGTTAAGCAGGAAGAGATTTTTTGGGATCAAAAATCCATAATTCAATGGCTAAAAAGATGGAGATGGGAGTACCAAATTCTTTCACTTATCAACTCTTCTCTAATGCAAGCGGAATAATGTCGAACGACTTCAATTGCCCAATGGTTCTTCATCTTTTGAACCAAAAATCTTGAAAGCTGAGGTACTTAAGTACTCTATTGATATCTTTCTACACTATTGTTACTAATATCTCCTCTCCTCATGAATTTGTGGAGCACCCTCAAATCTTGTTGGATGCAAGCAATAGTCTCCTAGTTCCAGTTACTAAACTATAAGTCGTCGAAGCTTTAAATCTATGAATTCATATTAAACACCTGGACCCGATGGATTTCAACCAATATTTTACAAGAAATATTGGCATATTATGGGTGAAAAAATCCATCAGATGATTAAGTAAGTTGTTAGTTATTTCAGGAACCTTTGATCCAGACTTTGGCTACTCTAATTCCTAAAGAGTGTTCTCCAGTTTCTATAAGCCATTTTTGACCTATTAGTTTATGTAATGTGCCTTATAAAATCTTGACGAAGATTATTGTCAATTGATTAAATCTATTATTGGGTTTGATTATTAGCCTTTTTCAGTGTTGCTTGCCTTGTTATAGTAATACAAATAACATCATAATTGCTCAGGAGGTATTGCATTCTCTTCGACAAATCAAAAGTAAAAATAAAAAAAGGGAGCCATGGCTCTAAAGATCTCCCCAAGGCCTATGTTCGAGTTGATTGGCATTTCTTACGGCATACATGCACTAATATCCTTTGCATTCCAATAGGGAGCCATATGTATAATTATAAACTATGTCTCTCAAGCTTCTTTCTCACTTTGTGGAATGGAGAAAAACTACCAAGGTTCAACTAATCAAGAGGCCTTCGACAAGGATGATGTTGTTGGCGCCTACGGTTATTTCTCTCAACAGGTTGTCCTCGGAAAAATTCTTTGACACGCATTTTGTCTACTTCAAGTCTCCTATCGTCTTCGTTAACGTTCATTCCATTCAGTAAATTCTTGATTTGTTGCAGCTGCTTTGCTAGTTGTTCGTCACGGAATCCCTCAAATGCTTCCCACAGTACCGTTACCCCACGATCTCCGTCAAAAAGGTTGATGTTTCTGTCTATGTTTTCTGCCATTGAATAAGGCAAATCCTCCCTCCGACACCAACTAATGCAAAATGAAAACTGATAAAAAGTATGATCGTCGTCAATACCTTGGGTAACAAGTAAACTCAGAGTAATCCTGAAACGGTGTGTTTATTTTATTTCAAAGTTACCTCTCCAAAGAGGTTACAATACCTTAGATAATAATTCATAAACCCTAATTACGACATAATTAAAAAGAAAAATAATATAATAAAGCAACAAAATAAGGGAAATCCTAAAAGCACACCAAAAATACCAAAATATGTAAGAAGGACCCGAAACCCATCAAAACGTCCATTTTTTAAGCAAAACATGATGCCTAACTCCCCATGCTATCAGGTTCGAAACAAGCTTCGATTTGATATATTATGGACCCAAAATGGATATCTGAGGCCCAACTTATGGCCATTTCAATGAGCATGGGTCAAAGCCCCTTGCTTTCGATCCCAAGCTTCATAGAACTCGGTTGCAATCTGTTATACATCATAAAGTAAACCAGGGTATTTGGTATCCTATTCTCACTTCTCAGTGGAGAGATTTAAGGCACGATTAGTGGCAAAGAGATTCACTCAAACATATGGTATTGACTGCCCAAAGACCTTTGCATCGGTGGCAAAGATGAATTCAATACGAGTGATTCTCTCATGTGCTGCTAACCTGGATTGGAAATTGGAACAATTGGATGTAAAAAATGTTTTTCTCCATGGAGACCTTGAAGAAGAAGTTTATATAGAGATTCCTTCAGGATTCACTTGCAAAGCTACAGAGGGCAAGGTTTGTCGGCTAAAGAAGGCTTTTTATGGTCTCAAGTAGTCTCCTAGAGCTTGGTTCGACAGGTTTAGAAAAGCTATGGTGACAATAGGGTATCGTCAAAGCAATGGAGATCATACTTTGTTTATTAGACAACATAACTCCAAACTCACTATTTTGACCTAGATGAAGCATCCAGATTGAAGAAGTATTTAGCCAAGGAGTTTGAGATTAAAGATCTTCGGAGATTGAAATACTTTCTTGGCATTGAAGTTGCTCGATCACCTAGTGGTATTGCTATATCTTAGAGTAAGTATATCCTAGATCTCTTGGAAGAAACAGGGATGCTAGGATGTAAACCTGCTGACACACCTATTGAGACCAATCATCAGTTGAAAAACGATGTTGGAGAAAAAGTTGACAAAGAAAGATATCAAAGACTTGTTGGGAGGCTAATTTATTTGACTCACACAAGACCAAATGTCACCTATGCTGTGAGTATAGTGAGCTGATTTATGCATGATCCTAGAACTCCTCATATGGAAGCAGTATACAGAATCTTGAGATATCTGAAATCAAATCCTAGGAAATATTTGTTTTTTTCCAAGTTTAAGCACCTCAAAATTGAAGCATATACTACCAGATACAAACAACTTAAAATTGAAGCATATAATTATGCAGATTGGGCTGGTTCTTACGATGATAGGAGATCCACCATAGGATATTGCACATTTGTTGGAGGCAATCTTGTTACATGAAGGAGTAAAAAGCAAGCTATAGTTGCAAGGTCAAGTGTAGAAGTGGAGTATCGTGTTATGGCTCAAGGTGTGTGTGAGGTCTTATGGCTAAAAGGAATTATGTGTGATCTTGGGATTATCGAGGATGGTCCAAGTCAGTTGTACTGTGATAACAAAGCCTCTATCAATATTACTCATAATCCGGTGCAACATGATTGGACTAAACACATTGAGATTGACCAGCATTTTATCAAGGAGAAGTTAGTAGATGGTGAGATTTGCATTTCGTTTGTCATATCTGGAGATAAACTTGTTGACATTCTTACAAAGGGGCTTAGTAGTAAGATGTTTGGGAGCATTATTAGCAAGATGGGTATGAAGGACATATATACTCCATCTTGAGGGGAAGTGTTGTAAATAGTGGTATATATTTGTAATTAACAAATAGGGCTATTATTGTACTTTTACTAATACTTCCTCATGAATATATATAATCAACTGGCAACCCTAATTGGGGCTGAGCTGCACATTTTTCTTCTCTGTACAACTCCCTTCTCTATATTCAACAAAAAGTATGAATATCCTTACTCTTTAAGTATGGTTATAGGTGACAAGTTGGTAATGGTGCATCTATATCTGTATGGTATGATAATTGGATTGGGATTAGACGACTTTCTGATTTAGTGGCAATTATTCTAAGGCATCAAACATCACTTCATGTTAATGATATTATCTTTATGATGAGGACCCGATTCTAGATCCAACACCAAGTTTCGTCCAACAATACAAACACCTAAATAAGACTAATCCGAGCAACACCAAATACCCAAAAACTCCAAATAAGAACAAGAACAACAAGAACAAGAATAATGGTTGTCAATGGATATATATATATATATATATATATTTGATTGAATAGAACTTGCACAAAGGAGCCCCAATACAATCTCTAGATTGAAACCTATGGTTGGGTTCCTCACTCTAGCCCAAATGGATCAAAGCAAGAGTACAATGAACCATCGAAAATCTAAACAAGAACCTATGGTTGGGTTCAAGCCTAGCCCAAGAAAATCAAAGCAAGAATACTTTGAAGTTTTGATTCAAACAATAGATTTCCCCTTTTTTGGCTTTTCCGTCTCTCAATCTATCTTCCGGATGAAACCCTAAAACCTACAAGTCATGCTTTATTTATACTACTTCAATTGCCCTAGAATTTGGAGGAACCAGTCATGGATTGACACGTGTTCAGCCTTGCTCGCCACGCCTCGTCAGCCACACCATCATCGCTAGCCTTGACATCATTACTAGCCCTGATATCATCGTTAGCCTTAACTTCATCGCCAGCCAAAAGTCTTTCATTTGCCTTATCAGTCAAGAGCCTCTTGCCCGCCCCGTCAGCCAAGAGTCTCTCGCTTGCCTTATCAGTCAAGAGCCTCTTACTCGCCCCATCAGCCAAGAGCCTCTCGATCGCCTCGCCAGCCAATAGCTTCTCCATCGCCTCGTCGGTCAAGAGTCTCTAACACATTTTGCTAGCCAAAAGTCTTTTATTGGCCTTGCTAGCCACGCCCAAACCCAAAGGCCCCATAATACTTTTGTTATCCACCTTGGCATGAGTATTTTTGTCATTAATCCCTATGCTTGTCAAAGGGTTCTCATCACTTTACTTCAAAATCATGATTGCTTGATTTTGTTATGAATATAATTCCTTCTAATATCATTTCACATATTCTTGCAATCCTTTATCTCATTTTCATCGGGGTAAAGATAGAAGGATTTGTAATTGGTATTCTAATAGATGTATAATGTCACTACTAGATATGTTTTGTTGTTCGGGGATTTTACAATTAATCATGGGCTCTTAGAGTGGAATTGGATTTGGCATCTCCATGTTCCACCAAAATAAATCTTTCTTTGCCTTATACTTTGGGACAAGATGTTCAACACTGATGTTCGATATTGTCGAGGTTTATCTCGGGATAATTTATGTGTGTGATGTAAGAATAGTGTGCAAGATGCAAGAATGGTAAAGAGGATATTCTACATTTACTATGTGTCTACCCTCATTCGAAGCACCTCTTGGAATGGTTATTCACTATGGAGTTGGTTTAAAGTTGAAGTGTATTTTTATATGCAGGAACTTCATGCCAGATTGCCCTTCCTCAAGCACCCGCTCGAGATAGCCACGGGCCTAACTTGTTTTACATCTTTAGAAGCTAGAATTCTATTAGGTTTTGAGTTAGAATCCAAAACAGAATTAGGTTTATTTCTCTTGTGGTGTAGATAATATCTTTTGAATTTTCTGCAGCATCAATTTTGAATTGACATCAACCATGTAACTCTTAGTTATATGAGGGATTTTGATTGTTTAAGTTGTGACTTAGTTGAGGCTACATATATTGTTGATTTATTTACATTAGTCTTCTTGGATTAATGTATGGGAACATCAATCCATGTGTGTCTCATCTACCTATAGACATTGGTTTGTCAAATCCTAAGGTATATGTTTGTCTCAATCTATATGTGTCTCATCTACCTATAGCCTAGTGCTATATATATATAGGAGCCTAGTTGGTGGATACTTTTCGTCCCTCACAGATGGGCTGTGTAACAATTCAGTCTCCACGTTTCAAACGTAACAATTAAATCACTAGTCTTTATGAGTCTTAACCCAGTCAGTTTTGGGGCACACCTGGTCAATCAATTTGCTGACCTGTCAAAAAAAAGTCAAACATAATCGTTTTTATAATTGATTTTGCACACATGGCATTTAGGTGTAACAAAATAGTCACTGACAAATTCTCAGTGTATCAAACTAATCCCATATAGATTCATTTCAGTAGAATTCCACACATACCATATTAATAAGTCTTCAGGAACATTCATCCAACAAATGAGTCTAAAGGTAGGAAGATATAAAAACAATTTAGTAGTTCTAACATACTCAAAATCATCAAAATATAGTGTCAAGTATCTTCAAACATCCCTCGACACACGATTGGCTGATTCTTGCGTTTCGTTGAGCTTGGATGTGTATCTTGAACCTAAGGTTGCAGCTCTCAAGGTATCAGTATTTGTTGATCTTCTCACTGCCATCTTTGACCTAACTGGAGCAGAGGTTCTTGCAGAGGTTCCAGCTCCAGTAGTTACAACAGAGGTAAAGGTACCAACTCCAGAAGAGGTACCAGCTCCAGCAATATTCTACCTAATTCTGTTGTTTGCCTCAAGTTCTTCTATTATGCCATTCTTTTCCACATTTTGTGCACTTTAGCTTAGGATACTGCCTTTGAAGCTTGCTCTTAGTTTTTGGCTCATCATGCTCTAGTCTTCTCTTTTTCTTTGGTCTCCTAATCACAAACTTTGCTTTTGGTGGGAGAACCACATCACCGGTCACCTTAGGCCATAAAGTACATCTACTTGTAGGCATGACATTATGCTCGTATACCCTAAGTATTGTTTTCTTCCACTAATATGAATCTATATGGGACTAGTTTGATACACTGAGAATTTGTCAGTGACTATTTTATTACACCTCAGTTATAAAAACGGTCATATTTGACTTTTTTTTGACAGATCAGCAAATTGATTGACCAGATTTGCCCCAAAACTGACCGAGTTACAACTCACAAAGACCAGTGATTTAATTGTTACATTTGAAATGTGAGGGACTGAGTTGTTACATAGCCCATCTATGAGGGAAGAAAAGTATCTTTCCCCCATTTTGTTTTTGAAATAGTGGGCTCTCATTCCATATTGTCCAATCTTCCTGGGCCATGATCTCGTGCAATGGTGCCATAATTTATGTTTGTGGTTTAAAAACAATTATTGCTCGAAAATTAAAAGAAAATTAATAAAACACCCGATCCATTAGTTAAAGTGATAAAGATATTGTGTATCACCTTAGTGATAAGGGTTTGAATATCTCCTCCCATTTCAAAAAAATAAATAAATAAATTGCATAAGAATTTATTAAAAGTTAGTACTCAATCAAAGGAAGGGATGGAAAAAAAATGCCCCATGCACGAATGACATCCAATATTTATGACCATTTAAAACTCAAAATGGGTCAGTATTCACCAAATATTATTGTCTACAAATCTATGCAACCAGTACGTACTTAAATGTGATTTTTGACTGTATTCCCTTCAATTCAACATATAAAGATATATTCCAAATTTTCTTTTGAAAATGGTATAAGGCCCAACAATTCATTGTAAGATAGCAAAGTTACCTCTAACGCCGCAATAATTCATATATGTGTCACTGAAACACACCAAAATAACCTCTGTGGTCAGTGGGGAGATTGCAAAAATTTTAAATCCTAGTGAATATGACAATTGTATGGCCAATAAGATTTTTCATCTAACTCTATTGTGTGATTGTAGGAAAGTAATCTTGAAGTAGGTTACTTTAATCGGATCCGACTTAACAGATCTTATTCGTTTCATGAGTGATTATTTAGATGCATGGATTTGATTACATTTATCATTTAGACCTGTCAAAATTATCATGTATGGATACAAAATAGATAGACTTTATCTTAGCCATTTGGATAAATAGTGAAGCTTTGGTTTGTTGAGATAAAATGTCATCTATCTGGTAGTTGTTAAATTCTTTAAAAAGAATAATGAGATTATCTTAGATTTATTACTTGGTAACTGAAAAATCGACAATCATCATTTAAGAGATTTAACAAACAACTAGTTGAGATGAATCATATTGTTACAATCAACTGATCTCAAAGTCCAGAGCTCTATAAAGTCACGGCAGTACATCTCAAGGGGGATCGAAGCAATTGAAGTATATCATGAGAGTATTGCGGCTTCGTGTCTTTATTTTAGTTTCATACTCTCTTGTATTTGAGTGATATATCAAATGTATAAGTAATCAATCAAGAGAGAGTTTCATTATGAGAGAAATACACCATAAACACTTGTGAGATTTTCTAGTGGATTTCAAATTTGAAGATGATCACCTGAAGATATCATTGGTGGATTTCAAAGTTCGTTTGAGTTTGGTGTATTTCAAACAAGATTGTCTTAACACAAAATTTTGAGGTAAACTACAGCTAAGGTGGACTCTAGCTATGTTGAAACATATATGTAATTGATTAAAATAATGAAATTGAGGTAAACTCTGAATTAGAGTATTTTATGCATTGATGAAGAAATTCCATTGTTTTTGAAAACAATGGAATAAAGGTATACAATATGGAATTGACCCTTTTGAGATTCAATTTCATTGAAATTGGATATTAGAACATATTTGTAGTTGGTTAAAACAATGGAATTTAGGTTTCAACTATGAACTCTAGTGTTTTATGCACTCATGATGAAATTTTATTTTTTAAAAATAATGTAATAACGGTATAAACTATGAAAGTGGCCATTTTAAGACCTATTTTTACAATAATGATTAATAATGACTCTGAAGAAAAAAAATAAATTCTTATATACCTCCAGAACAATGCATTAAGACATTTATCGAGGATGGTGCAACCGTTGTTTAAAAATAAAATACATTGAAACAAAATAAAAATATAACAGATTAACGGGACCAAAATTGGGTCACAAATGGGTTTTCACTTTCTGACGTCTATTGCAATTATATGATTTGCATATAAATTATATGCACTGCATATCAATCATATGCTTTGCAGATAAATTATATGCTTTGCAGTAGATAAATTATTTGCACTGCACATAAATTTACCTACTCTAAATTTATATGCGAAATTTTTTCATCTCAAAATATATCGATAAGTGATCTTAATTGGAAGAGTTTTTCAAATTGATTTAGAATATATAAATTTTTTTTCGAAAATCCATCATGTATTTTGAGAGATTCATGTTGAAGCACCGAATGAATAGTTTTTATTATTTTTAAATTAAAAGAAAGATATAAGTAATTCAATGAGCCTTATCCTTATTAATAAATTTTTTGTTGTCCTTATTAAAACATGTCTTTCCAATTGTGTCATTATTGATAATTATCCTTTTTATTAATAGGATATGGGGAGGTCCAGTGTTAAATAACACTGGACCCCTCTGATAGAAACCAATCGCTGTTAGATTAATTTGACGGCTTGAAGAATAATTTTTTTTTCAGCATTTGTAGTTAAACAAATTATGTCACTTTTTCTTTTCTCTCCTCCTTTAACTTCCTCTACAAGATCGTCTTCCTCAAATCTTCTTCTTCCTCTACAAGATCTTCTTATTCCTCAGAATATTTGGTGAAAAGTACTCCTTGGACCCCCTCATCAGCGACCATACATACAATCATCTTGGTCGGCTCTCGACGCCGAAGCAGGTCTTTACCGTTTCCAAAGTCTAGGCCTCTCTAATCACCCAACGGTGACCACCTATTCTGCTAAATGTTCTTTGTAATCCCAAGTAAGGGGGTCTTCTTCATCCCCATCTCTCTTTCGCTTTCTCTTTTCCTCCCAAAGTTGTATCCTTTGTTCTTTAGAAAGACTTGATTAATCCTATGGCCGAAATTGGGTCGATTGGGGGGAGAATCCCCTGGCTTTCTTTGCCTCGCCCAACCCGCATACTTTAGGGATGAGTATGAATTGCAAGACTTGACTAAGTGATGATCAATCAAGAAGGGGAATTCACCTGTCTGTATAAATTGGAGGAGAAAGATAAATGAGAGATGGAGAGGAAGAGTAGAGAAAGTAGGAGAGAGAAGAAAAAGTGAGATAAATTTCTTTAATTAAAAATGCTGAAAAATAAAAAAACAATTACTCTTGACCATTGGTTTCCACCGTTGGGGTTTAGTGTTATTTAACACTGACCTCCCCCGGATCCTTATTAATAACTTTTAGAGAAGAGATAAATTAATTTCAATCTATATTATATATATATATATATATTAACTAAAATATATTTTAAAATTAATAAAATAATCATTAATTATAGTTTCTAATAATTAATCAGTCAAAATAATTTTAATTAATATCCTCAATTAATATGACATGAATTTAAGTCTTTTCTCTCTGAAAGTTCTAACGACAGGAAAAGTGCAAAGTCTCTATCTAGATTAATGTCATAGGGAAGTCTGAATTTGTTCAACTAAGCATGGAAGAAATCACAACGCAATGGAAGACGTTTACTCTTATTGAAGATCAAGAATCGATGTTGGTTTGTGAGGACTATCATCTCTACTTAACCAAATGTGGATGTCAGTTTGGTTGGTCATCTGTTCATGGATCGTTCTATACCGAAGGAGACCATTCGTAACAATTTTAAAGATATTTGAAAATTATCTACTTCCCCCACTTTTTTGATATTGGAGAAAATATTGTTGTTATTACTTTTGAATCCAAACATGATAAGGAGAAAGTTCTCTTAGGTCGTCCTTGGATGTTTGATCGATACTTGTTTGAAGAGCTATTTTCTAATTTGCATAGATAAGTGAAACTCAGATGCACGAAAGACTTGGATCTGTTTTGCGTTGGAGCTTCAATTATTTTTGTAACAACTTCATAGGGATATATATAGAGGAATTCTCATAGAAGGGTCTAATATAAGGGTGTAAAATAAGAGTTACGTTTTAATTGTGTGGATAAGTGAGATGACAAGTGGGATCCACTGCTTTGGATCCCACATATTTCAAATCAATGGTGTAAATATACACCCTTACTTTACACCCTTATGTGAGAATTCCTATATATATATATATATATATATATAAGTCTTGACATGTTAAAAATATATCCAAACAGAAGTTGTAATACAAACAAAAACTTTTACGAAGCACTTCTATCTGAATGGCTCTCCTTGAAACAAATATTGGATGCTTATAAATTGGTCTATGGGCAGAAAATAAATGTAGCAAAATTTGCATTATTATTTAGTCACCGTACGCCTATTCAAACCAAGCAAACTCTCCTAAGAGAAATTAGTGTGGAGGAACTTCTCTCTTTTGAGAAATATTGGGGACTACCATCTTTGGTGGGTCGCTCCTGTACTTATGTTTTGCGGTATATTGTGGGAAAGGTTCGGGTTAAAATCTATGTTGTCGGCCATAAGTACATACAATATACAGGTGTTCAAGTTTGCGGGTTCTCTTTATCATGAGCTTAATCAGGTTATTAAAAATTTCTTGGGGGGTCAAAGGGATAAATAGAGGAAAATAGCTTGGTTATCTTGGGATAAATTGTGTTTACCCAAATCACAAAGGGGGTTGGATTTTTAAAACTTTTCTTCCTTCAATGATGCCCTCCTTGCTAAACAGGTTTAGAATCATCACAAATCCTTCCTCGTTGGTTAGCCAGGTGGTTAAGGCTAAATATTTTTGCCATTCAAATTTTTTTCAAGCTGTCCGTGGAAGTCATTTCTTGTTTGTTTGGCAAAATCTTTTGTCAGTCAAAGATCTTGTCAAGAAGGGCTTCATTGGCGGTTAAGCGATGGAGTCTCTGTGTGTATATGGGTTGATAGATGGCTTTCAAAGCCTCTCTTCTTCGGTAGTGATGTTGTGCAATGACTTCAGTGTTTGGTCTAGAGTAAATTTGTGAAAACCCAATTGAAAAAAATAAAAAATAAAAAAAATAAAAAAATGAAGTGTCCGGACACCTCGAGCAATTTTTGAGCAGTCTTACACTCTGTCTCATTCTCTTTACAAAGTGTCCGAACACACTTTGGAGCTGTCCAGACACTTATCGAGAAATTGGGTTTTAAAAACATGTTTAACAATTTGTGGGTTCATTTCTCACTCATTTGATAGAGAGATAGCCAAGAGAGAGAGAACCAAAGAGAGAAGAAGGATTTTGGTGTGAATCAAAGAGAAAAGAGCTTGAATTGAAGCCTTAGAACTTTCTAAAGCTTTGATTGCAAGGTCTACACAAGATTGAGGTAAGATTTCCATGGGTTTTGAAACTAGGGTTTATGGGTTTGGTTTGATTTCATGCAATTGGAGGTTTTGGGGGTAAAAGCTTGTTGATTAACCAAAGTTTATGTATATTGTTATTAGATTTAAGCTTGGTTTGAGATTGGGTGTTGGCTAAGAGGTGATTAAGCAAGGGTTTGACAAATTGGCTAAGGTAAGTGTCTTGTTGTGAATTTATGTGTTGAAATTGATATTGTTGGAAGGGAAATGAGTTGTAAATGTTATGAATTAGGTTATTTGAACTTGGAGTTGCTAGAGTTGGGGTGAGGTTTTGCTCAAACGAGGTAGGGATTTTCTTAACCCTCAATTTTGAAACACTATTGGCTACCCGAAACGTGTTAAATTCATTTGTTTCCGCCTATTTGTTCAATGGGAGACAAACCTTGGATTGTGTGCTATTGTGAACTCAATTTATTATATGGTGTATTTGATGTTGGATGCATTACCCTTGGACACTCAATCATCTATCAAGTAGTCGATGCTCTTGATCATATGTTTTAATGAATTTGCGCGCAATAAATTTAGTTGCATAACATTAATGTGTGATATTGCATTTGTTGCATGGTGGAAGTGGTGGATTGGATTTTGGTACGTACATCAACGTGTACTAGTGGTTCCGGTTATTTGACTCTAGTGACACGGTTGATGGTACTTGTATGAACATGGACTAGTGGGTCTGGTTAATTGGCTCTAGTGGCATGGTGTGGAATATTTGTGAGAGTACGTGCTAGTGGTTCCGGTTAATTGGCTCTAGCAACATGGCTCGGTTAGATGTACGGATTGCATTTGTTTGACAACATGGCATATTATTGCATTGCATTATTTCTTTATAATATTCCGGCCTTATTCCTTATTTTATGCTCCTATTCGATATCCCTACTGAGCCTCCTACTCACAGTGTTATATTTTCCCCTCCTCAGGTGATATAGGTACTAGCGCTAGTGCTCCAACTATGGATCAATGGGAAGGAGCGTGACGCGGATGGCCTGGACTTGTGATGGTTTGTTTTGTGTGGTGCTTATGTTGTGGTGTTTGATTTGTCTTTTGTTAGTTAGGTATTGAGATACATACGGGTACTTATTGTTATAGATAAATGATGATTTTGGATGGTTTGGCCTGAGGCCTTGGTATGTAATGCGTATGAAATTGTTGATGGATATGGCTTGAGGCCTTGGTTGAGTGGCTTGGTGGTATTTGATTTGGTTAGTTTAAATTGTTGTATTAATGCTGGGGGCATTCTCCAATATACACGGAGATGCTGTCGGATTTTTGTTTAAGTCTTATTGTTTCCAAATTGGGAGTTGAGTTGATTTGAGTCATTGTTTTAGGTGGCAGCACGTGGGTGCACTCACGTGTTGTCAATAAGTCACGTTCCTGGGACAGGGCGTGACCTAATTCCTTATATGACTCACAAATAATATGATGGAGTGTACCATAGTTATAATCCAATTTTAATATCGATGAAGTTAATGAAATCTTGAAACAACCTACTCCTGGAAGCTTTTTGCCTAACCGATTGTGTTGGTCATGTACTTCAAATGGTGTTTATTTGGTGCGGAGTGGCTATCATAAGGCTATGAAGATGGCATCTCACAATCTCCCTTCTTCTTCTACATCATTTTCCAATCGAACACTCTCATTTGGGAGCATTTATGGAAGATGTGTGTACATGACTCTGTTAAGACTTTCTATGGCATGTATTACATGACAACCTTCCTACCAAGGTTAATCTGAAAAGGCACAGGATCTTGGTGGATAATGTTTGTCCAATTTATTTATGAGAAGAAGAAAATATAATGCATGTTATATGGCACTTCGTTGTCTCTGCAGATGTTTTCTGTTATGCTCCTTCATTACAAAAATTGAAGTCCTCCTACACTACTCTTTTCCTCTATTTTGGCAAGAGATGATGGGTTTGTTCTTGGTTCATGGCGTTCCCATATTTAGTTTCTTTGTGTTCTTATAACATGAGTAGCTAAACCTCTTTGCTAGGGCTTGATGTAGCCTAGTATGATTATTACAAGTACTTCAATTAATTGAATGCATAATTTTGGTACATGATTCTTGTCTTTAATTTCTATGCTTATAATCTATTGTTTGCTTGGTTGGTTGGCCACCAATTGAATGTTCAATTAGATTTATCTAGCTAGGACTAAGGAACAAACCGAATTCACATGTCTTAGTGGAACTGAAATTAAGGAAATGAATTGTCGACTGCCATGAACAAGGTTTAGGCGATATATTTTTGCCATTCAAATTTTTTTCAAGCTGTCCGTGGAAGTCATTTCTTGTTTGTTTGGCAAAATCTTTTGTCAGTCAAAGATCTTGTCAAGAAGGGCTTCATTGGCGGTTAAGCGATGGAGTCTCTGTGTGTATATGGGTTGATAGATGGCTTTCAAAGCCTCTCTTCTTCGGTAGTGATGTTGTGCAATGACTTCAGTGTTTGGTCTAGAGTAAATTTGTGAAAACCCAATTGAAAAAAATAAAAAATAAAAAAAATAAAAAAATGAAGTGTCCGGACACCTCGAGCAATTTTTGAGCAGTCTTACACTCTGTCTCATTCTCTTTACAAAGTGTCCGAACACACTTTGGAGCTGTCCAGACACTTATCGAGAAATTGGGTTTTAAAAACATGTTTAACAATTTGTGGGTTCATTTCTCACTCATTTGATAGAGAGATAGCCAAGAGAGAGAGAACCAAAGAGAGAAGAAGGATTTTGGTGTGAATCAAAGAGAAAAGAGCTTGAATTGAAGCCTTAGAACTTTCTAAAGCTTTGATTGCAAGGTCTACACAAGATTGAGGTAAGATTTCCATGGGTTTTGAAACTAGGGTTTATGGGTTTGGTTTGATTTCATGCAATTGGAGGTTTTGGGGGTAAAAGCTTGTTGATTAACCAAAGTTTATGTATATTGTTATTAGATTTAAGCTTGGTTTGAGATTGGGTGTTGGCTAAGAGGTGATTAAGCAAGGGTTTGACAAATTGGCTAAGGTAAGTGTCTTGTTGTGAATTTATGTGTTGAAATTGATATTGTTGGAAGGGAAATGAGTTGTAAATGTTATGAATTAGGTTATTTGAACTTGGAGTTGCTAGAGTTGGGGTGAGGTTTTGCTCAAACGAGGTAGGGATTTTCTTAACCCTCAATTTTGAAACACTATTGGCTACCCGAAACGTGTTAAATTCATTCGTTTCCGCCTATTTGTTCAATGGGAGACAAACCTTGGATTGTGTGCTATTGTGAACTCAATTTATTATATGGTGTATTTGATGTTGGATGCATTACCCTTGGACACTCAATCATCTATCGAGTAGTCGATGCTCTTGATCATATGTTTTAATGAATTTGCGCGCAATAAATTTAGTTGCATAACATTAATGTGTGATATTGCATTTGTTGCATGGTGGAAGTGGTGGATTGGATTTTGGTACGTACATCAACGTGTACTAGTGGTTCCGGTTATTTGACTCTAGTGACACGGTTGATGGTACTTGTATGAACATGGACTAGTGGTTCTGGTTAATTGGCTCTAGTGGCATGGTGTGGAATATTTGTGAGAGTACGTGCTAGTGGTTCCGGTTAATTGGCTCTAGCAACATGGCTCGGTTAGATGTACGGATTGCATTTGTTTGACGACATGGCATATTATTGCATTGCATTATTTCTTTATAATATTCCGGCCTTATTCCTTATTTTATGCTCCTATTCGATATCCCTACTGAGCCTCCTACTCACAGTGTTATATTTTCCCCTCCTCAGGTGATATAGGTACTAGCGCTAGTGCTCCAACTATGGATCAATGGGAAGGAGCGTGACGCGGATGGCCTGGACTTGTGATGGTTTGTTTTGTGTGGTGCTTATGTTGTGGTGTCTGATTTGTCTTTTGTTAGTTAGGTATTGAGATACATACGGGTACTTATTGTTATAGATAAATGATGATTTTGGATGGTTTGGCCTGAGGCCTTGGTATGTAATGCGTATGAAATTGTTGATGGATATGGCTTGAGGCCTTGGTTGAGTGGCTTGGTGGTATTTGATTTGGTTAGTTTAAATTGTTGTATTGATGCTGGGGGCATTCTCCAATATACGCGGAGATGCTGTCGGATTTTTGTTTAAGTCTTATTGTTTCCAAATTGGGAGTTGAGTTGATTTGAGTCATTGTTTTAGGTGGCAGCACGTGGGTGCACTCACGTGTTGTCAATAAGTCACGTTCCTGGGACAGGGCGTGACCTAATTCCTTATATGACTCACAAATAATATGATGGAGTGTACCATAGTTATAATCCAATTTTAATATCGATGAAGTTAATGAAATCTTGAAACAACCTACTCCTGGAAGCTTTTTGCCTAACCGATTGTGTTGGTCATGTACTTCAAATGGTGTTTATTTGGTGCGGAGTGGCTATCATAAGGCTATGAAGATGGCATCTCACAATCTCCCTTCTTCTACATCATTTTCCAATCGAACACTCTCATTTGGGAGCATTTATGGAAGATGTGTGTACATGACTCTGTTAAGACTTTCTATGGCATGTATTACATGACAACCTTCCTACCAAGGTTAATCTGAAAAGGCACAGGATCTTGGTGGATAATGTTTGTCCAATTTATTTATGAGAAGAAGAAAATATAATGCATGTTATATGGCACTTCGTTGTCTCTGCAGATGTTTTCTGTTATGCTCCTTCATTACAAAAATTGAAGTCCTCCTACACTACTCTTTTCCTCTATTTTGGCAAGAGATGATGGGTTTGTTCTTGGTTCATGGCGTTCCCATATTTAGTTTCTTTGTGTTCTTATAACATGAGTAGCTAAACCTCTTTGCTAGGGCTTGATGTAGCCTAGTATGATTATTACAAGTACTTCAATTAATTGAATGCATAATTTTGGTACATGATTCTTGTCTTTAATTTCTATGCTTATAATCTATTGTTTGTTTGGTTGGTTGGCCACCAATTGAATGTTCAATTAGATTTATCTAGCTAGGACTAAGGAACAAACCGAATTCACATGTCTTAGTGGAACTGAAATTAAGGAAATGAATTGTCGACTGCCATGAACAAGGTTTAGGCGATTGATTGGTTGTTATAGTTCTTTAGATCGTAATGAGTTGTTAGCCTTCGGTTAAAAGCTACGAACCGAACAGGATTAATCCATTGTTAATAATATTTGTTGGCACCGCGAACGAATGAATCAACATATTTAAGAAAGAATCAACCCTTGAATCGGAACCATAATTGTGTGTTTGTTAATTGGATGCTTGTGATAGGATTACTAAGGGAAATCATTGCCTTAGTGTTCTTCTCTTATTGGATACAAAATCTGAATTTTATTTCTTTGTTTTTATTTTATTTTATTTACATCAATCATTCTTCCTTTTTCCCCAAATCTCAATCATTCATCAAGTTAAGTACATTAATTAGATTAACTAGTCTCCGTGGATCGACCTATGGTGGCTAGTTTGAACAAGGCGTATGGTGGCTAGTTTGACAACAGGACTAAAAGTGTTGTTGAAGTCAATTTCGAGTCATTGGTGAAAACCTTTGGCCACAAGGTGGGCCTTGTACCTAGCAATGGAACCATCTGGATTTCTTTTAATTCGATACACCCATTTACACCCAACAACATTTTGTGTGGCGAAAAAAGGAACAAGAGACTAGGTTTGATTTTTTTGTAGAGCAAAAAATTCATCTCGCATGGCTTTACGCCAATGATGGTGTTTTTGTGCTTGGGTAAAGGAGATAGGTTCACTGGATAGAATCGGTTTGGTGGAGGAAGGAGAGGTTTTGGTGAAAAGAGTGAAGGGTTTCTTAGGTTTGAAGATATTACTCTGAGCCCGAGTGACCATACGTGGAAGTAGAAAAGGTGACGGGGAAAAAGAGATGGTAGGTGGGTGATAAGGGTGTGGTAAGTCAGGTGAGGTATTTGGGTGTGGTGTTTGTGAGCAAGTATGTGGAGCTAGAGTAGTGGCATGTAAGGTTGGCATATCGGGAATAGAAGAAGAGGTCAAAGAAGGGAAACTCACCTATCGTGGAAGTGAATCTGCGGCATCCTGGCAGCTGGTGAAGTCGGAACAACCTGCTGAGTACCATCCATGGAAGGTGATGAGATGGAAAGAGTGAGAGATAGTGGAAGATTTTCTGGTGAGGTAAATGACGAAACAGTAGGGTCATGAAGAGAGTCGAAAGTGATAGTGGGAGAAACAAATTGATAACCTATAAACTTGGAGAGAAATTGAGAGAAATTTTTGTTAGTTAGACACAATTCGGGGAAGGATTTATCTTTGTAAGGAAATATGTGTTCCATGAAAACAACATGTCGTGAAAGAAAGATTCGGTTGGAGGATACATCAAGACATATGCGAATGATGAGAAATGGAGAAACCAAGATACATACAAGGACGAGAGCGAGGTTCAAGTTTGTGATTGTTAAAAGGACGAAGCCAAGGGTAACAAGACAACCAATTACACGAAGCGAGGTGTAGGTTGGTTTTTGACCGAATAGTTTGTGATATGGTGTATCTTGGTGAAGAGTTGGAGTGGGCATTCAATTTATAAGATAGACCGCACTTTGGAAGGCATGGGACGAGTCCAGTTACATCGACATGGCGATGCTTGCGTTCAGCGGAACCAATGTGTTCAGGTGTATATGGGGGTAAGGTGAGATGCTGAATGTCGTGAGTGTCAAGAAGACATGTTAGGGCCTTCTATTCTCCACCACCATCAGTGTACAATGTTTTGATGTCAGTGGTAAAGTAATTCTTGATGAGAGCATGAAATTTTTCAAAACCGTGGAGCACATCTGATTTATGTTTCAGAGGATAAAGCCAAGTGTATTTGGTAAAGTAATTAATAAAGATGACATAAAACCAAAAATTACCTAATGAAGTTATAGGAGCAGGGCCCCAAACATCTGAATAAACCACATCAAAGGGATTATTACATTGAATGGTAGAATTGTGAAATGACAATTTGTGATTTTTGTTACATAAACGAGAGTCACATAATTTATTTGCAGAATCAAAAACAGAAAGATTGTTACTAGCTAATAGATGTCTCTGGATTGAAGGAGAGGGATGGCCAAGACGCTGATTCCACAACTGATAAGAGAGAGCAATGGAGGTAAAGGGAGATAAGATGACTCTGGTTGTTGAGGAAGGCCACTTGTATAGGTTGTGCCTACTCTGGCCTTTCACCAAGGATGCCCCCGTATTCAAATCCTTTACAAGGAAAAAATTAGGAAAAAATTCAATGGAGGTATTATTTTGCTTGCAAAATTGGGAAATAGAGATGAGATTTTTCTTTATCAAGGGTGCACACAAAACGTTGTTTATTGTAAATGTAGTAGTAGGTTAATCAATGGAAGAAGAGCCAGTGTGAGTGATAGAGATGCCATTACCATTACCAACAACCACATTCTCATTGCCAACATACTTACAGTGCATAGACAGGTTCTCAAGATCAGATGTAACGTGGTATGTAGCGCCAGAGTCTAGGAACCAATTTTTTGGAGAGTTGCTTGAGTCAACCGAAGCTAGATTTGCTTGAGGTGGAGGGATTGATGAAACAGATTGTCCACTTGAATGACATGTCTTAGCAATATGACCTGGCTTATCACACAGTTGACAAACAGTCTGTGACCAATTTTGATTGCCCTGGAAAGAGTTTGAGTGCCAGGAAGGAGGATGGGAATCAAATGAGTAAGTGTTCATACCTCACCCATGCGTATTTGACATAGAGTTTGATCTGAAAGATTGTCCAGGTGGATCGTAATGTGTGCGAGGATTTAAGGTGTAGTAATCCCCACGGCCAGAATTAGTTGTATAGTGTCCTTCACGACGACCTGCTCTACCACCACGGTAGCCACCTCTTCCACTACGACCTTTGTAAGTTGTCTGAGCAGTAATTGGGACCTCATATTCCTTGTGTTCCCCATGATTACGTATCAACTCCTCATCAAGGGGCTTATCATAGAGGTCTTCAAAAGTCATGGGACTATCACAGACACGAACGGCCGCTGTAAGTTCTTTAAATTCATCGCAAGACCATTTAATGCATACAACATGATTTGGGTGTCATTCAAGGGGTGCCCAATCAGTGCTAATTTATTAGCTAGACTCTTGATTCTGCTCATGTATTCAACCACAGACTTTCCTTCCTTCTTGTTTGTCATGAGGAAGGACATAATAGATAGCATTCGCGAGAACGATTTGCGAAGCTTGCTGCTAATTTGTTCCATGCATTAGTAGAGGTTTCGTAGCTGTTGATAGTTGGACTAATCATACTATGTACTGTGGCCTGAAGGCTGAGAATAATGAGTCGATCCTGACGGCTCCAAGAAATGTGTCCAGGATCTGTTTGTGGTGGACATGGAAATGTTCAATCCACATAGCCTAGAAGTCCATAGCCAAAGAGAAGGTTGGTCATTTGGGATTTCCAAGAGGCATAGTTGCCACCATTTTTGACAAGCTTGAATGGAATTTGAGAAGAGGTATTAAGAGAAATCAGACTTCCATTTGTAGGGATTAGGTTGTTGGAAGATGCAACAATGGTATAGGAAGAAATAATTATGGTTTCGGTTGTAGTTTCAGAGACTGATGAAGTGGTACCGGGTGTTGGAGTAGGGTTCATATTGAAGTGAAGAAGAGAAGAACTGAATGAAAAGAGGAGGAAAGAAGATTGATCAGACTCTATTCAAAATAGAGTCGCTCCGATACCATGAAAGATATGGGAGAAATGATTGCTCATTTTTATTCATTACCAATGTAGTATATATACAACTGATATACATGATTTGTGTGAATTAGATCACACTATTCTTGGCACTGATCTTGTTAATAGATGACCTGTGTAACAGCTATACAATGTTGCTCGATACTTTTTATCACAAGAAATACTTGCAATTCAATACCGACGGGTTTAACCCACTCGCAAGTGTACTTGCCGAAAGACAGTAAATAGTGAATAGGATCGAATCCACGAAGACTATATTAATTACCAACTATAACTACTAGCAATAGTGTTAAATAAAGCTCAAATAATTCTGATATCACTAACAATAAAATTGAACTAAATATCAATGGATAAAACTAGCTTGGGTTTGGTGTATCAACTACCTCCACCTATGCACACAGATTAATACGCAATCACACAATTTAAAAGTTTAACAATATCAATTGAAAGGCTTTGGTCCAGCTGCAGTCAATTAGATTTCCCTAAACAATGATCCTGACTTTGGTCTAATTGCAAGATCTTTTCTTATCAAAGAAGTCTTGGTTGGTCTATCCTAAGAGTTTCCAAAGACAAGCATAAGCACTAGGAAATCAACAATTGCACAATCTAGGATAATGGTCTATTACCCAATCAATTATGTCCTATGTTCCCAAAACTTGGATCTTACGCAAGTTCTTGTTACTTCGTCAAACACCGGGTCATGGTCAGCCGAAAATGTTTAACTAACAATTCCTAGAATTATGATGTTGATCAGACATGCATAACAACAGAAAATAAACAATCAATCCGGAGAACAAAGAATTAAACTTAGTCTGATTGTCAATCAAATTTGTGCACAAGGTTTTTGGTAGAAGAATTACCAAACCCTAGCTAGAAAAGAGTTTAGCTACATATAATCATAATTAAAACCATAAAGATACTCATTAACAATGTTCAAATCAATAGGACAATTGAGATTTGCCAAAGCTTAGTGTGCCTCCTCTCCTCCTTCTTACCGTCACACTCTCTCCAATATTAGGTCTTCAACCGTGCAGCAAAAAGTGTCCTTTGTCTCCGCATAACACTGCTTATATAGTCTTTAACAAGCCCTAAGTTGGCCCACTATCTCTGCCATATCAGCAACTTAATCACACAAGTCTGATTCCCGCGTTTTGAGGCCAGAACAGGTTGCAAAATAGGTTACAGATTCTGTCCAATGCCAGCTTTACTCTCCAACAATACATGTTCATAAAAATACCAATATCGGCAGTATTTTGCACTAAACATCATAGAAAAATAATAATTTTAAGCCCAAAAAAATAGGCAAATTCTACACCTAACAAAATCCCCCAAACTTCAACCTTGCTTGTCTTCAAGCAAGCAATGAAGAAAAAGTTTAAACCATTTAAGCATCATTTGAAAAACTTCAATCAAGAATTGGCATTACAAGTACTTTTTCGTTATTTCAATGCAACATTGACGTCCGGTAGAGAATTGCACAGCCTTAACTCTGCTCACAACCACTCCCGTTTACACAAATATTCTCACACATCCTCACCAAGGTACACACATAATATATAGAAGAAAATTTCCACTCAAGTATATAAGGGTAGTGTTTACTCTCTTATGAACTCATAACCTGCAACCATATGCTTGCATGTCCACCAACCTTACTTCATGCTAAAATTCTCATTCAATGAATCAGAAGGACTTTATTGGGAGCAAGAAATTTGGCTAAGGAAGGCTAAAAAATGCACAAAATAAATATAAATTGGATTCAAACTAAAGTCATCATGATCCAATCCCAATTAAGTTCAATGCAACAAGGATAAGCGTCAAGAAATAACATATGCTAGATAAAGGTAAGGTTCAAACAAAACATGTGATGATCATGCCATATATCACAGAGTCTCAAAAATAGGCATCCATCATAAGACTAATCCTAACTCCATCTAACCGAACCAACATAATAGACTACCAAGAGCTTCCACTCCTCCAAACTAACAAGTCAGAGTATCACTAGACTAGTTAAAATATCAACATATCAACCAAGTAAAATCAGGATAAGGTCCTGTCATGAATCAACTCAAACATCTCCCTTTTGTTGAGCTTCAAACCTCTGTTGAGCCTCATTCTTTCTCTTTGAACCTCTGGTAACCATAGATAGATCTTGAATCACAAGCAAACCTTATTAGAATTTTTCTTGAGAGACTTCAACTTCTCTCTTTCTTTTCTCTTTTTTATTTATTTATTTATTTATTTTTTGCATTGGTTGCTTTAGATTTGAGTCTCCGATTTTTGTGTGAGCTTCAGGTAGCACTTAGGTCACAAACGGGTTGCAAATTCCCCAGAACTCTATTATACACATCTTTTAATATTCACAACTGCCTTCCTTCAAACACCACACTTAAACTCCTCCTCACCTTATCAATCACCTTTCAAACAATAGTCTCATGATGAAATTCTATTTTTATGACTTATGAAACATGCATAACACATCACAAAGATGGGAAGGTTTATCGCAAGAGAAGAATATTCAATCAACGAACTGAAATCAAAGGTAAGGTTCAAAGTATGACAAAATTTACAAAGAATGCCTTCATCACTTTCCAAGAATAAAAACATAGCATTTACTTCAGATGGTCTAATGCAAGTTCTAGCTATACACAGTCATGAAATTCATAGCACACAAAATTTTTTGAAGGCTCCTCACAAGCTAATTGGTGATGCAAATAATAAGTAAACTAAGCAGAAATTCATTGCAAAAGATTATGCAAATAATCACACCATCAGTCTCAAAAGCACTTCATAACAATTAAGCACAAGTATGCCAATTCTCTTCTCAAAACAATTTCAAAAATTTTCGACAAAAGCAAATTCCCTCTCCCCCAAACTTGAAATCGACATTGTCCTCAATGTTTAAAAAGAAAACAAAAAGAAAATTTGTTATGACGAAAATAAATAACAAAATTAAGTGAAGGAAAAGGAAGAGAGACTTAGCTGATTTAATATGTCAAAATTGTGCTCCTCTTCCACATGGGTTACCTCCTATGAAGTGCTAAATTTATTGTCTTCAGCGAGACATAGTCTTATACTCTGTCAGAGATCAGTAGAGTGGAGATATACCACTTCATCCACGGTAACTTGTACATTCTCCCAATAAGGCTTCACTCGATGGCCATTAACCTTGAATGTTTGCTCAGAATGTTGATGTTTTAACTCTAATACACCATGAGGTAATACAAATTGTATCACATATGGGCCATGCCACTTGGATTTGAGCTTGCCCGAAAAAAGTTTCAACCGAGAGTTGTACACCAGCACCTTCTGCCCAACATAAAATTTTTTTCCGCACAAGCTTCTTGTCATAGTACCTCTTGGCTCGCTCCTTATATAACTTTACATTCTCATAGGCTTCATGCGGCAATTCTTCAAGCTCATGTAGTTGCAAGCGACGCCTATCTCCAGCTTTGAAAACTTTTTTCATATGCGGATTCAATCACATTTGTGCCTCCCTAGTGGGCTTTGCGTCATTCTCCAACAAAATCTGGTGTAGACATCTAGTTGAGTGGATCCCCTTTATGTCAGTACTTGTCCAACCAAGAGCTGTTTTATGCTTTCTCAAAATCCAAATGAACTTTTCTTCCCCCCCCCAAACTCAGATTTGCAACCACTATCACGGGTAAAGTGTTGTTCTCACCCAAATAGATGTATTTCAAGTGACTAGGCAACTGCTTTAGCTCCAAATCAGGAGCTTTAACTGTTGAGGGAACAAAAGATGTATTAGTAGGCGTCAGTTGCTCAACAGGAGGAGTAGTCTTACCACCACAGGGTCGGTTCAATTAGAATGCTTGGATAACCTTATCTATTCGGTCATCATTCTCCAAAATTCCTTCAGAAATTGTTTTCTCATTCAAACCGTACACCACCACTGCTTCAACTGGATCAATACCGGTAACCTGAAACACCTCACTCACAAGATCATGTATAGTATCAACATTAAAACAATCACTATGATCATCATGAGATTTGAGAGCATCAAACACACGAAATTCCAATTCTTTGTCATTCACCTGCATAGTTACAGTCCCTTTTCACACTAATATTCATGTCAGCAGTAACCATAAAAGGACGTCCAAGAATGATAGGTAAAGATGAGGCTCTAGGACTATCTTCCATATCCAACACAACAAAATCAGCAGGCAAGATTAAATCATTCACAGTTACCAAGACATCTTCTAAAATCCCTTTAGGTCTTTTGACACTACGATCGGCCAATTGCAAAATTGTAGAGGTCTCTTGGAGCTCTCCCAACCCAAGTTTTTCATAAACAGAGTAAGGTAATAAATTAATGCTTGCCCCTAAATCTAACAGTGCCTTTTCAAAAAATTGATTTCCCACTTTACATGGTTGGTAAAATTACCAGGATCTTTAAGCTTTGGTGGGAGTTTATTTAACAACACAACACTAACTTCTTCTTTCAAAGCAATTTTTTCATGTGCAACAAATTTTCTCTTTTAAGTACAACATTCTTTAAGAAATTTAGCATAAGAAGGAATTTGTTTAATAGCATCAAGCAATGGAATATTAATTTCAACCTTACGCAAATTCTCAAAAATATCAACTGCCTTAGAATCAATTTTCCTTTTGGAAAACCTTTGCGGGAAAGGTGGAGGATCTCTTTCCTATTCCTGTGTCTCCACTGGTGCAGTTTTGCGGCCCGTTTGTACCCTGTCTGTAGCTTTACTACAGTTTGCAGACTTTGTTTGTAACTACTCTGTCTTGTTAATTTGCTTGCCACTACGGAGAGTAGTTACAGCTTTCAATTGCTCTGGTTGCCCAGCTGGGTTATTCAAGAGCTGTGAAGGTAATTCTCCCTTCTTTCTTTCACTCATCTCCTTAGCCATTTGTCCCACTTGGGTCTCTAATTTTTGAATGGCTTGAGTTGTTTGTTGCATGAATTGCATCATTGTGGTCTTCAGGTCACTCCTCTTAGCTGGTTGCTGAGCATGGGCTGCTGTTTCAGCCATATTTTGCTCATTCCTCCATGAGAAATTTGGGTGATTACGCCATGGATAAGCTTGATTTCTCATGTTGAAATTTCCTTGTCCCAAGTAATTGGCTTGTTCTTGGTCTGACATAGATGTCAATGGACAAACTTCAGTCACATGATCATTATTTGAACAGATAGCACAAATAGTGACTGGCTTTGGTGGCACAAGAGCTTTCACATTCATTCCCTTTATAGCTTCAACAATCATGTCAATTTTTTGATTGATATTTCCCATCTCAGCTTGTACCATAGTGTCGGTACTAACTTCGTACATGCCTTGCTTCCTTGTTGAACTTCTACCCCTTGTAGAAAATTGTTGAGAGTCTTCACTCAAGTCTTCGAATAGCTCCATTGCTTCCTCACTAGTCTTCCTCATTAACACTCCATTACAAGCTGAATCAACCTTCATCCTATTAATCTCATTCAACCCTTCATAGAAGTGCAGCACAACATCATCCTTATGCAGATTATGAGTTGGGCAACGAGTCAAGCGGCTTTTGAAATATTTCCAAGCCTCATAGAATAAATCTCCATCTTCTTGTTGAAAGTTTTGAATTTCTCGCACCAGCTACTTGGTTCTATGAGCTGGAAAAAATTCTCTCAAGAATTTAGTTGCCATCTGCTCCTATGTGCCAATAGTACATGCTTCAATAGAGTTGTACCACATCTTGGCTCCTCCTCTAAGAGTGAATGGGAAGAGTACTAGTTTTAGATTGTCAATAGACATCCCTATCATGTGGTGAGTCCGACAAAGATCGATAAAATCCTTCAGATGTTGATGTGGATCTTCATCGAACCGCCCCTCATAATGTGGCACAGAATTCAACAATTGGGGTGATAAGCTCACATTAGCTGCTCCAATAGGTTGGTATGTGATACATGATGGCTGGACAATATTCTGTGGGATATATCTATTCATCATGGGTATTCGTGTGTTACCCTCTGCATTCCTAGCATGTAATGCCCTACTCTGCGTCATATGAGGCGAGGTGTGGGGGTTACTATTCTGGATGAAATACCACATCGGCCAGGAGTGGGTCTTGGGTGCAGAATATAACATGCTGCAGACCTTAAACTATTGTCCAATCTTTTCTGGTATGGGCCAGGAGGGTTGGGAACTGCCAGGCTGGGCTTGGTATGGGCCAAGTTCAGTGGTTGGTGGGGAGATTGGGCTTTAGTGGGTCGGACTGTTACAGTTGGTATGGAAGCCGACCTGGTGGGTATGTGGGCTTCGTCCCTCACGTCTAACCGGGGCGCGTGCCTGTGTCTGGCGTGACCCACGGGGATGTGGGCTCCTAAGGGGGGTGGACTGTAATGCCCTGCTCTGCGTCATATGAGGCGAGGTGTGGGGGTTACTATTCTGGATGAAATACCACATTGGCCAGGGATGGGTCTTGGGTGCAGAATATAACATGCTGCAGACCTTAAACTATTGTCCAATCTTTTCTGGTATGGGCCAGGAGGGTTGGGAACTGCCAGGCTGGGCTTGGTATGGGCCAAGTTCAGTGGTTGGTGGGGAGATTGGGCTTTAGTGGGTCGGGCTGTTACAGATTCTCTCATGTGCTGCTAACATGGATTGGAAATTGGAACAATTGGATGTAAAAAATGCTTTTCTCCATGGAGACCTTGAAGAAGAAGTTTATATGGAGATTCCTCTAGGATTCACTTGCAAAGCTACAGAGGGCAAGGTTTGCAGGCTAAAGAAGGCTTTTTATGGTCTCAAGCAGTCTCCTAGAGCTTGGTTTGACAGGTTTAGAAAAGCTATGGTGACAATAAGGTATCATCAAAGCAATGGAGATCATACTTTGTTTATTAGACAACATAACTCCAAACTCACTGTTTTGATAGTGTATGTGGATGACATTATTCTTACTGGGAATGACCTAGATGAAGCATCCAGATTGAAGAAATATTTAGCCAAGGAGTTTGAGATTAAAGATCTTGGGAGATTGAAATACTTCCTTGGCATTGAAGTTGCTCGGTCACCTAGTGGTATTGCTATATCTCAGAGTAAGTATATCCTAGATCTCTTGGAAGAAACAGGGATGCTAGTATGTAAACCTGCTGACACATCTATTGAGACCAATCATTAGTTGAAAAACGATGTTAAAGAAAAAGTTGACAAAGAAAGATATCAAAGACTTGTTGGGAGGCCATTTATTTGACTCACACAAGACCAAATGTCACCTATGCTGTGAGTATAGTAAGCTGATTTATGCATGATCCTAGAACTCCTCATATGGAAGCAGTATACAGAATCTTGAGATATCTGAAATCAAATCCTAGGAAATATTTGTTTTTTTCCAGGTTTGAGCACCTCAAAATTGAAGCATATACTACCAGATACAAACAACTTAAAATTGAAGCATATAATGATGCAGATTGGGCTGGTTCTCATGATGATAGGAGATCCACCATAGGATATTGCACATTTGTTGGAGGCAATCTTGTTACATGGAGGAGTAAAAAGCAAGTTGTAGTTGCAAGGTCAAGTGTATAAGTGGAGAATCGTGCTACGACTCAAGGTGTGTGAGAGGTCTTATGGCTAAAAGGAATTATGCGTGATCTTGGGATTATCGAGGATGGTCCAAGTCGATTGTACTGTGATAACAAAGCCTCTATCAATATTGCTCATAATCTGGTGCAACATGATTGGACTAAACACATTGAGATTGACTAGCATTTTATCAAGGAGAAGTTAGTAGATGGTGAGATTTGCATTTCGTGTGTCATATCTGAAGATAAACTTGTTGACATTCTTACAAAGGGGCTTAGTAGTAAAATGTTTGGGAGCATTATTAGCAAGATGGGTATGAAGGACATATATACTCCATCTTGAGGGGAAGTGTTGTAAATAGTGGTATATATTTGTAATTAACAAATAGGGCTATTATTGTAGTTTTACTAATACTTCCTCATGAATATATATAATCAACTGGCAACCCTAACTGGGGATGAGCCGCACATTTTTTGTCTTTGTACAACTCTCTTCTCTGTATTAAACAAAAAGTATGAATATCCTTACTCTTTAAGTATGGTTATAGGTGACACGTTGGTAATGGTGCATCTATATCTGTATGGTATGATAATTGGATTGGGATTAGACGACTTTTTGATTTAGTGGCAATTATTCTAAGCCATCAAACATCACTTCATGTTAATGATATTATCTTTTTTATGAGGACTCGATTCTAGAGCCAACACCAAGTTTTCTAACAACACAAACACCTAAATAAGACTCATCCAAGCAACACCAAATACCCAAAAACTCCAAATAAGAACAAGAACAACAAGAACAAGAACAATGGTTGTCAACGGATATATATATATTTTTTTGATTGAATAGAACTTGCACAAAGAAGCCCCAATACAATCTCTAGATTGAAACCTATGGTTGGGTTCCTCACTAGCCCAAGTGGATCAAAGCAAGAGTACAATGAACCACCGAAAATCTAAACAAGAACCTATGGTTGGGTTCAAGCCTAGCCTAAGAAAATCAAAGCAAGAATACTTTGAAGTTCCGATTCAAACAATAGGTTTCCCCTTTTTTGGCTTTTCCGCTTCTCAATCTATCTTTCGGATAAAACCCTAAAACCTACAAGTCATGCTTTATTTATACTACTTTAATTGCCCTAGAATTTGGAGGAACCAATCATGGATTGACACGTGTTCAGCCTTGCTCGCCACATCTGGCTAGCCACGCCTCGTCAGCCACACCATCATCGCTAGCCTTGACAACCTCGCTAGCCTTGACATCATTGCTAGCCCTAATATCATCGTTAGCATTAACTTCATCGCCAGCCAAAAGTCTCTCATTCGCCTTGTCAGTCAAGAGCCTCTTGCCCCCGCCGGTCAGCCAAGAGTCTCCCGCTCGCCTTATCAGTCAAGAGCCTCTCGATCGCCTCGCCAGCCAATAGCTTCTCCATCACCACGTCGGTCAAGAGTCTCTCGCTCGTTTTGCTAGCCAAAAGTCTTTTATTGGCCTTGCTAGCCATGCCCAAACCCAAAGGCCCTATAATACTTTTGTTGTCCACCTTGGCATGAGTATTTTGTCATTAATCCCTAGGCTTGTCAAAGGGTTCTCATCACTTTACTTCAAAATCATGATTGCTTGATTTTGTTATGAATATAATTCCTTCTAATATCATTTCACATATTCTTGCAATCCTTTATCTCATTTTCATCGGGGTAAAGATAGAAGGATTTGTAATTGGTATTCTAATAGATGTATAATGTCACTACTAGATATGTTTTGTTGTTCGGGGATTTTACAATTAATCATGGGCTCTTGGAGTGGAATTGGATTTGGCATCTCCATGTTCCACCAAAATAAATCTTTCTTTGCCTTATACTTTGGGACAAGATGTTCAACACTGATAATCGATATTGTCGAGGTTTATCTCGGGATAATTTATGTGCATGATGTAAGAATAGTGTGCAAGATGCAAGAATGGTAAAGAGGATATTCTACATTTACTATGTGACGACCCTCATTCGAAGCACCTCTTGGAATGGTTATTCACTATGGAGTTGGTTTAAAGTTGAAGTGTATTTTCATAAGCAGGAACTTCATACCAGATTGCCCTTCCTCAAGCACCCGCTCGAGATAGCCACGGGAATTTTTGGATGAATCTGAAGTTCAGTTTGTGGTGTAGAGAATATCTTTTGAATTTTCTACAGCATCAATTTTGAATTGATATCAACCATGTAACTCTTAGTTATATGAGGGATTTTGATTGTTTAAGTTGTGACTTAGTTGAGGTTACAGATGTTGTTGATTTATTCACATTAGTCTTCTTGGATTAAGGACAATGTTAGAGACCCCCAAAATTTGACCCCCAAAAGTCCCTCAAATCTATATGGCATTAAAATAGTCATTGATTAAAAACACACATGTAGGGTACACTTCACATTAAATGGGGGTCTTTTGGGGTCACTTTTTGGGGGTTTCAAGCATTATTCTTGGATTAATGTATGGGAACATCAATCTATGTGTGTCTCATCTACCTATAGACATTGGTTTGTCAAGTCCTAAGGTATATGTTTTGTTATCTTAGTTTCGTCTCTCTTCTAGTTTCTATAGTTCTCTTTTGTGATTATTGGTAAACATGTGTATTTTATATCTTTGAGAATGATGAAGAAGGAAATATAGAGTTAGGATTAGCCAGAGCATTATTTTGTGACACATTACAACGGATTTATGTTATTCTATTCATCTAAATAAAAATGACATATGGCTAGTCTACTTAATAATATCACTTTTTTATGCTAACACAAATATCATTTTTTTATATATTTGTGTTGACACAAATATCAGTAATGCTAATGACGGATCCATGCAAAGTTACTCACACATGGAGGAGAGGTACTTACCCATGTCTGGGTATTGATGAATTATCTTGACATTACTGAACAATTATATATTTCTCAAGGTTATGTGATGCAGGTGAAAGTCATGAATTCGAGGTCAAATTCAACCCAACCAGGGGGGGATCTCGTTTGCTTTTAATCTTAGTGGTAATGTGATACAAGTTTTAGATACCACTTATAATAGCTTGTGTGAAGTAGCTTAGATGGATACCCATTATTATTAGTATTATAATATGTTTTGTGTGTTTGTTTTACTTTGTTGGCTAAGATACTTGATTTCTATTTTATTTATGATGTTGGGATTGTCTACGTGTTGTTTAAAAATTATGCTTTTCGGATCTCGTTTGATTTTAATTTTAGTGCTTGTAATGTGATACAAGTTTTAGATGTCACTTCTAATAGCTTATGTGAAGTAGATTAGATGGGTACCATTTATTATTATTTTTTGTTTTATGTTTTATTTTACTTTGTAGGCTAAAATTATGCTTTTCGGATCTCATTTGATTTGGGCTCATAAGTCTATGAGTATTGATTGCTTTCAAGCATTTATATTTTCTCCTCCTAACCTTGGAACTAACTATGCTATGTCCATGGAGGAATACTCATCAAAAATTACCAAGGGATTTAATATATCACTAGAGGAAGTTGAAGGTTCTACAATATTGTGTTACTCTTCAAAAGGTGCACCATCTATATTACGTGATGGTAATTACATTTTCAATATATTCCGGTGGTTATTTGCTAATGATATTCTTGCCTATGTCAAGATTAGTCAATCTTTCTTTCATGACACGAATACGAGTTGGGAGAAAGCCTTTAAAGTAATTGAGGTTGAGCTCTGATGGATGTACAATATACTCCACACAAATGCTATGGTGAGTTATACATGGCTGACAAACTTCCTTTATTTCATTAGTCTACACTCAATGATTTCTCCATTTATTGCTCTTTTGATAATTGACACATGTTTACCCACTGATTGATTGACATGTACATTACATAATTCTTGTTGGTTGGAAATTAACTATGGAAATATATTAGATACTAGTTAAGTAAGCACAAAAACTCACTCGTGGATGTTGCTTAAACTATCATCAATTATCTCCATTATTGACTATGATGGTCTCCTTTAATTAATTTCAATAAGCACGTTCTAGTACCACGAAAAACTACAACTTAATAAGTTTTTTCCTTAAGCCTACGAAGTGTACCAAAATTTAGAAATTCCTATGTATTTATGTATTTACGAACTTCTAGAGAAGCATCGGTACCAAGATTTTCATATTGCCTTTGCATATTTGAAGGCTTAATTTTTGAACATCATATAAAGAAATTGATTCATGCATTGAATGTTAGGGCTTCTAAGCAACTGTGTGCTCCTACGGATGATCAAGTACTTAAAAATATGGGTAGTTTTGTTGATATTTGGTGAAGTGTAGAGGTGAGATTTGACCAGAGTATTCTTTTGTGACATATTGCAACAGATCTATGCTATTCTAAGAACAATATCATTTTGTGTTTTTGTTTTAACACAAATATCAGTAATGTTAATGGCGGAACCATGCGAAGTTACTCAAACATGGCGGAGAGTTGTTTACCTATGTCTACCTAATGATGGCTCATCTTGGCATTACTAAACAATTATATATTTCTCAAGGTCATGTAATGCAGGTGAAAGTCGTGAATTCGAGGTCGAATTCAGTCTAACTAGGGGAGGGTCTCGTTTGAGTTTAATCTTAGTGCTTGTAATGTGATACAAATTTAGATACTTCTTCTAATAGCTTATGTGATGTAACTTGAATGGGAGAAAGCCTTAAAGTAATTGTGGTTGAGCTCGGATTGATTTACGATATAGTCTACACTAGGGCTATGTTGAGCTATACATGGCTAGCCAGCTTCCTTCATTTGATCAGTCTATCCTCCATTGTTTTTACATTTATTACATCTGTCTATCCACTGATTAACAAGAATATTACATACGTATATAAATAGTATTTATAAATATTTATACATATTATATAAATATTTACAAATAGCAAAAAATATTCACAAATATTTATATAATATATATAAATATTTAAAAATAGTATTTATATAATTGTTTATCATATTTATTATTTATAGAAATTTATATAATATGTATAAATATTTTTTCTCGCCACAAATTGGCTCTTTCTTTTTCTACCTTATTTCTTATCTTTTCATCATCGATTCCTATGTCCAACACCCTAGTACTCCTTTACTACCTTACAGTTGGTTCTTAATTCTTCTTTCTTTATTTTTCCTCTACTATTGATCCTTACTAGTTGTTTGTTTGTCTACCTGATTCTATCTCCCCTCTCACAGATTTCTCCATTCTCTTGCTTTTTTTTTTCCTTGCTCCCTCAGTGTCCTTTCTAATGACTTGTTTGACTGATGTTGTTTTCACTTGATTTAACTCTAATATGTTGCTTGGCTAATAACAGACAGTTTGGTATGTTCGGATTATGAGATTTGTATTTTACGAAGTTCTTCTTTAGTTCAATTGAGTTCACTTCTTTCCGTTTATCTCAATTTCTATATCTAGCATTGCATCATTATGTATTGAGGGGTACCCTCTTGTGCCCTTTATAGTAACTAAAATTTGTGAGATAGTTTCACTATATGTATATATGAATATGTATGTGTGTGTGTGTGTGTATATATATATATATATATATATATATTTGATCATGATCAATGCATTTTGAAAATAATATCACATGGTTAATTTTTTTTATATGCAATTTTCAATATTAACACCATGAAAGAGTGAATTTTTATTTCCTTTCAAATCCATTTTTTTGTTCCTTTTTCCCCTGACAGGTTACTGCACATTCTAGAGAGCTATGGCAGCCAGTGGTAGGGTGGGTTAGTTCTTCTCTGGATTTGTTAATCAATCAATTAATTTGCTTCCATTCTACCATTGTTTCTAACACATACTACGTTGTGCACTTGTGCTTGCAGTCATTGCTGGTTTGATCTTTTCTAGGAATATGAGACTGGTTTGATCTTTATATAAATATTTGTGAATATTATTTTTTTAATGTTTTTATTGCATGTGTCTATATATATAGTAAACAATATTGACAAATATTTATATAATACATATAAATATTTATAAATAGAGTTTATGTAATTGTTTATTATATTTACTATTTATATAATATCTATAAATATTTATTATCACCACAAATTGGCATTTGTAGGTATGACATTTTTCTTTTTTATGACGATACAATCACATCTCCCTTGTATTAACCTAGGTCTCTCATTGTGTTACTCTTTGAAAAGTGTATCAAATAACATTATTTCATATGTTTTCATATTACGTGATATTAGCTTCTTCAATGTATTAAAGTGGTTATTTGTTAATCACATCCCCACCTTTCAAGATGTCAAGATTATTCAATTGTTCTTTCATGACACCAATATGAGTTGGAGAAAGTTTTTAAAGTAATTTTTGTTAACCTCAGATTGATTTATTATATACTCTGCACAAGGGTTATGCATGGCTGGCCAGCTTCATTTTATCAGTCTATCCTCCATTACTTTTACCCATTGATTGACATGAATATTGCGTACTTATATAAATAGTATTTATATATAGTTATACATATTATATAAGGACAATGCTAGAGATCCCCAAAATTTGATCCCCAAAAGTCTCCCAAATCTATGTGGCATTAAATAACCATTGATTAAAAACATACATGTAGAGACCACTTCACACCCAACACTCCACATTAAATGAGAATCTTTTGGGGATCTCAAGCATTATTCATTATATAAATATTTGTGGATATTTTTTTTCATGTTTTTTTCATGTGTTTATATATCAAGATAAACAAATATAATAAAAACATGAAAAAATATCCACAAATATTTATAAATAGTAAAAAATATTCAAAAATATTTATATAATATTCAAAAATATTTATAAATAGTATTTATATAATTATTAATTATATAGACTATTTATAGATATTTATATAATATGTATGAATATTTATTGTGGCCACAAATTGGCATTTATATATATGATGGTTCCTTTTTTTTGGCCATACAATCACACTTCCTTTTATGTGATGTAGCTTAGACGGAATCCCATTATTGTCTCTTTTTTTTGTATTTATTTTACTTTGTTGGTTAAGATATTTGATTTATGTTTTATTTATGATCTGGGGTTGTCTACGTCTTGTTTTGGGATTATGCTTTTCGGACCTCGTTTGATTTCAACCCTCCTCCTTTAGAAACCCATTTTTGCTGAAAATGGGTGTTGGTCTTCGGTTCAGGAAGTATTTTAGATTGCTATGGTCAATTCTATAATGAAATGTCTCCCCTACAAGTGGTTCTGCCATTTTTTGATAGCATGCACAATGGCTATAAACTCTTTCTCATAAGTTAAAATTGTAAATGTTAAGAATGAAATTCGAGTCTTCCAATCGAAAGAATTTATCACAGTCAACTTGAGCTCCTCCCCCTTATTATTAGAAATTTGATATGATGTCTAGATTCCTAAATTTATATTCTTAAATTTAAATAATAATAATAATACATTAATATATTAATATTTTGTTTTAACAACATAACCAAAAGTGAAACTGGTTGAAGACATATTTGTCTTGATCACTAATTAGTTTCTAAAACAATAAATAAAGTTGTAATGTTTTATTGCAGTTTTAAGGCCTACATAAAGGAAGCATTATTGTATTATTAGAGATACAGTTTAGCTGTTTAGGCATGAGCGAAACAATGGACACAGTAAGGCATGGTTCAAACCACAGAGATAGGCAACACTTTACGCATGGACCAGGGCAACCCGAACCTGCAAACCAAACACAATTTAATAAATCAATCATATATATTACAAATTATATCTTTTTTGTCTAAAAATTGGAAATTTTATTTATTCTTACAAATATTGGGGAATTAAAGTGTAAAGTTGAGAACCCAATTCAGTAAACAATAGCGAATCAATCCCTCAACATAGATTTTTGTTAATATTACCAGCTTTTATATTTTGGTAAATCATGGCATTAAGTAAATATTACCATAATCAGAAGGGAGTCTGGTAAAGTCGACGAGAGTTGAAAAGGGGTGATGAATTACTGTTTCAGCTAAGAACAAAGCAAAAATGGCCAACACTGTAGCCGTGACCAAGAATCTTGATGAGGATGCCATGCTCAATTGAAAGGAATAGAGACAAGAAACTCAAAATTAGGGTTGGATGTTTGGTTTGAACCTTTTAGTTTAGATTGTGTATATATATATATATATATATTCATTTGGTTAAAGAAAAATGGAAAGTTAAGCAAAAAGGGGCATGATTGGCTCTCAATTTCCATTTGCAAATATTCATTAATTATTTTACCATAATTAAATACCTTAGTCTACATATGGTATGCTTACAATTATGATAGAGACCCAACAACTGGTATATCAGTTTTTCCAACGGTTGTGTTGGATGCACATATTTTATGCGCATCAAGTAGGACATGTGAAACCCGCGAATTCACTTATATCTTGTATATCCAACTCAACAACTATGATAATTGGAATACAACCTCATGGGATCTTAATCAATTCTAAAATAGGAAGACTTTGCAAGTTTTAATTATTAGTAGATTTACGCACTTGCATTGCACGAATTAGATGAAATTGTAATTTCAATTCATAATTAATCAAATATATTAATAAAAATATTATATTATTATTTAATTATTATAAGATTTATGTTATATAAACATTTTTCATGTATTCTAAAAATTATTTTGTTTATAATTATAACATTGTTAATTTTAAAATTTTTAATATCGTGAAAGCAATAAACAAAGAGTGTATAATTATTATATTTTTGAAATTAAAATAATTCATTTGCAATAATTATTTTTGTAACTCACGCATTTAAATTGCATAATTTATATTGGTTTTATTTTATAACATTATAATCATCTATGTATAAATCTTAGCTAGTAAGACATAGTTGTCATATAGTATAGGTTGTCACGTGACAAAATTTCGAGTGTTCAAATAAGCTATATGACACAATTATAAAGCTCATAGTGAACTGTTGATGTAAATTATCGACAATCGAATTGTGGAGAATGAATGGGTAAATATAAGACAAAACAGAGAGATTTTATGTGGTTCGGCTTTGAGCCTAGGTCCACGGTGCAGAATGATATGGTATTTTATTTATCACTTGTGAATACAATGCGAGTAAGAAAATCCAAAACCGAATCCCCTCCACCCTCCTAATGAACTCCTTTTATGCTTTTCTTGAGCAGTTACCAACAGTTGTGGCAGTTAGAGAAGTTCATAGCAGTTTGGAGGAGTTTATGGTAGTTTGGATAAGTTTGAAGTGGTTTGCAGCAGTTTGCAGTAGTTTGTAGCAGTTTCGGCTGTTACCATTTAACAAGGAACTGCCTTATCTTCGGCTTCGTCCCTTAGTTATTGGTTCGGCCTTATTTGTATCGGCTTCGTAACGCTTTGATAAGACCAAGTCCTTTTTGGACTGTAAGTTCTGGTCTGCTTTATGTTATTGGGCTTCGGGGCCCTAGCCTCTGTTGGGCTTTTATATTAATTGGGTTGAACATGACCCATATAATTTGTTGAGGTTGACTTTGACCCCTACACTTTGCCCCCTATTTTTAAGTTTGATTTAAACTTAAAAATATTCTGCTTGGGGTTGCGTCTTCTTCAGAGTTCTTCGTCTCATCATTTCTGTTTGCAGTTTTTGCATTTTTTGACTGTTGAAGTGTTTTCATTTTGCAGATTTCTTTCGGCTTCTTCAAGAAGTCCTTTTAATCCTTCGATGGAATTTTGAGGATTTTCTTCGTACAATTCTTCAGACACTACAAATATCTCGACGATTGAATCATCATCTGGTTCATCGTTATTTCGAGATGTGGATCCTTCTCCTTTTGCCTCTGCCTTTTTTGAAGATGAAGGGTCTTCGTTTCTTTCCCGTTTTGAAGGAATGAGATTCTCTTTCTCATTCAATGCTCTTTTTGCAGGAGTGGAATCAGAAGAACTCATTTTGCTAGGTGTTGAGAAATTTTTGGAAGGAAGAAGGAATATCTTCTCCTTCCTTATTGTCGTGTATTTAAAGACGAAAGACTCACGTTCAACGAAGTAGTTATTCCTAAAGAACGTGGGGAAGTTAAACGGTTGCACCATTTTCAGAGATTATGGTGTCTCTTCGTATTTCGGAATAAATAATTCGAATATCCCGCCTTTTATATTTGTTGGAAATGAAATGGAACTTCGTAGGAATCTTCTTGAAATAAAATTTGGATAGAAGGAAAATGGACAGGAACTTTATTCCAGGGTATAAAGAACACTATCTATCCCATCTACAACAGATCCAAGTTGTACTGTGATCTCAGTGATTGCTTCGTGCAATTTATCTGGGTCATGAGTACTTGCTTGTCTGCCCCATGACATATATCGAACACCTTGTATGGCATACTTTGAGACCATAAGTTGCCTTTTGTAGTCTTGAACTTTGTCGGTTGCTTTTTTAAGTCTCCTTTTGGTTTCCATCAGAGCTTCTTGTAGAGATTCGATGGTTTTCTAGTGATCGTCCTCGTACACATCTTCCCTTATAGGGGAGAGGTTGAATCTGGGATCATTTCCACCTTCATCTTCTTTAGAGGTAGAACCTTCATCGGTTCTAAACCTTTTCGCAGGTGGAGAGTTAGGAATATCCATCCTTGAGAATTTCTTGAGGAAGATATTGGTTTCTGCTAATTCTTACTTTTGAATATTTATACGAATGGAACATGAAGGAAGTTACCCTTTCCTTGGAAGTTGTGATAGATAATGGGGAGATGGACAGTTGCGACATTACTCCACGTCTTTTCTCGAGGAATTAGAATGTCTTTTGGTTTGCTCGAGGAATAATCGATCAATACTAATTTATCGGAGTCGAATTACTTTTGAAACTTTGGGAAGCTTCGTCTTCTTCTAACAAAGCTTCTTCTATTTCTAACAAAGCTTCGTCTTCCTCTAACAAAGCTTCGTCTACCTCTAATAGAGCTTCGTCTTCCTATAATAAAGCTTTGTCTTTTAATAGGGAGAGTTTTATTTCGTCTGAAGACTTTATCTTTGACAGAGATTAAATAAACATGGAATATTATTTATAAAGAGTTGAAATTGCTCAGGCCTTTAAGGTATTGGCCATAAAACATGATACATTCTAACTAGATTATTTTTCATAAAAAGATTGATGTTTTGCAAAGCTTGTCGCAGCTTTTGAGGATCGTCCTCCATGGCAGCACTTTCTGACATATCTCGAAGCCGAGAGAGTGACCCTCCTGCCAATCTGTAGGCTCGGGTAAGTTCCATTATTCTTCTCTCTACTTCGTGGAGATCTTTATCCAAACGTATCACTAAATATTGTAGATCGGAGACATGTTGGTAAGGATCATATCCGTCGGGGTATAGCTTCAATTGTTGAAATTCTTCTGCCACCTCAGATGGTCCTTCATCTGACTTGGTTGGTTTGGACATTATTTTCTGGTATTCATGCCTGATAGGAAGCTTGGAGGAACTCATGATTGTAGAGGTTTTGGTTTTGGAAGTGGCGTTTCTTTGGTTCTTATCTAATATATTTATAGGGAAATGAGCGCAACTTTTAGAAGTTGAATCGTGCTTTAATTCTAACCAATCTTTTAAAGAGATGTAATAATATAGCGCCGCTGTTTTCGCCACCTACCGAGAAGTTATTTTGATCGAACGGCTTTGATTAATTCGTGGAAGAACGATTTTCGAGGAATTTTAACTTTTGAATTTTGAATTTACTATTTAGTCCTTGGGGGTTTTTTAATGGGTTTACTGTAACCACCCATTATCTTAAAACTTCCAGAACACGATTCGACTTTCGGTACGTTTCTTGACTTCTTCTTTTTCGAGTTTTTGATTATGGCTTGGTTTGGTTCCAAAGAGTTTATTGATAGGTTTGAGAGAGAGAATGAGAGGGATGAATCTAATTTCGGTCCCTCGATCATTTCGAATGAAAGTCCAGCTGTTATAGATACTAAGGATGAATTTCCTGAAGGTGATATACCAGAAAAAGAACTAGGAGATCAATCTGCTAGTCTTAGGGTTTCATCTTACTCTGAATAAGAGGGAGTATCGGCTCAAAGGATGATTAGTCCATCTAAGGTTAGTTTTTTACCAACCACCCGTTCAAAAAGTAAGACTCAAAAAGTTTTTGAGGAGGAGGTTATAGTAGACAAAGATCCTGCTTCTGTATTAAAGGAAGAGGATTTAGATAACATTAGGGTTGAATTCAGAATTCCCCAAGAAATAGAGATGCGGATTCCTGGTTCTAACGAATTTGCTTCTTATGAATTTCCTGGATGGACTGTGGTATATGCCATAACATTAAGGTGTGGATTAAGGTTTCCTTTGGGACCTTTAGTTAAGTCTGTGTTAAGGTTTTTTGGAGTTGCCCCCTGTCTTGGATTAAGGTTTCCTTTGGGACCTAATTCTTGGTGTATTTTGCTATCTTTAGAAGCTTTAAGTGCAAAATACAGTATTACTTTTGGTCTTCAAGAATTTCTTGCTGCTTATTCTTGGCAAGAAAACAAAAAAGATGTAGGTAGATATATGTTATCAAAGAAGGATAAAGAAAATCTGATTGCTGGGACTACTTCCAGTGATCATAATTGGCAGAAGAAGTATTTCTTGGTAAGGAAGGAAACTCTTTTGGGAGATGAGGAGGTTATTCCTAGTTCTTGGAAGATTCAAGGTATAATCTATTCAAATTTTCTTTTATCTTCTCTTTATTCTTTTATGAACATTTACCTTTTTATGGCAAGGAAATCTCCCAAGATATCTGTCACTAAGGAAGCTCAAAAGAATTGTCAACTATTTCTAAAGACAATTCCTCGTCCTGAGAGAGATTGAAAGTTCGTCTTTTCAAAGTATCTTTTCGAAAGTAAGTTGATGAAATATTTACAATTTTGATTCTGTTTTTTATTTCTGCTAATTCCTTTTCAATTTTTCACAGGACCCCATATGGCTCCAAGAGTAATCGTTCCTTTGAATCTTAACGAGATTGCTGAAAAGAAAAAAGTCCAGAGAAGTTCTAAGGAAAAGAGGACGAAGAGAAAATATGAATCTGTCTTGGGATTTCACAGTGAGTTAGGAACAATTGCTGAAGCCACTGAAACTCCTGAAGTCCCAATAGATGATGATTCCACGCTTATAAGGAAGAAGAAAATAAGGGTTTCGTCTCCTTCTCCAGTAGATGAAAATGCGGGAGTGAGCAAGGAAACAGATGATATTATTCAGGTTCCTGACGACGAAGTGAGAGAAGATATCGTGAGGAGAGAAGGGAAGGAACCAATTCGTCCAGTTTCACCTCTGAAAGCTTTGCTTGAAAAAGAGTTGAGACTGTCGGGTGTTGATCTTCCGTCTAACCTTTCAGCAAGGAGTTTCGAGATGTCGATCCCTAATATCCCTCTGTATTCGAGGCCTATTGAATTATTTCCTGATTTACATAAACTGGCTTATCCTCTCGGTTTCACTCCTCCCAAATTGACTCTTGAAGATGCTTCTATTTACAACATTTCTCATGCTTTTCAGGTATTTTCGAAACTTACTTTGTTTGTATTTCTACGTTAAATTAAAAGTAACCTTCATCTTCGTCTTTCAGGCTTTGTCAGTTCAACTTTTTATTGATAAAGAAGTTGGGAAGTTGAGTGAGGAAGTAAAGAATCTTCGTCTTTCTAGTGGGCTACTGTAGGCTGATATTAAAAAATTTTTAAAGGCCGAAGAACAAGAGAAAAAGCTGAGGATGAAGGCCGAAGCTTAATTGGAAAAAAACGAAGAATGTTGCTACTGAAGCTTTAAAGAAGGCTGAAGATAAATTCGATGAGTTGGACAGAAGGCACATTGCTTTGAAGACTGATTTCACAGATCAGGGCAGACAATTGTCCAACATAATACATCAACAGAAAAATACGGAAGAGCAACTTTCAGCTTTCAAAGTCAAACTTGAAGAAATTGAAGTCAAATTGAAGGATTTGCAGGAAGTTGATTCCAAATTGAAGGATTGTGAAATTGAGTTAAGTGCTTCCATCGAGAAAGCGAATCGGCTATCGGATGAACTGACAGAGTCAAAAGAAGATGCCGATTTTTATAAAGGAGAATGTGCTCTCGCCGCTGGTAAAGAGAGAATCAAAGCCTTGGGGGAGGTGATGACACAATACAAGGCTGGTACTTTAAATGAAGAAGAAGTTGATCGGATGATCAGAGAATATGAAGAATTCAAGGTCATCGATGCAGCGCAAACTTCCGCCTTTGAAGCCAAAGATGATACTTAGGCTTAGATTCTATTTTTTAATCTTGTATCTTCCCTTTTTATTTTTGTATCCCTAAATACAATCGTAACTTCTTTCTGTTCAATTGAAGTTCATAGTTTTAACTATATGCTTAGGATTTTAATCATGATGCCAGTAATAATCTTCGAATAAATAAAAGGTTAAGTATACATGACCTTTTGGGAAATTGGAGGGCATCAACCTTCGTTGCTTTGATCTTCGTTCATACTTTGATACTTTATTCCATATTCTAGTAGATCCTGCAGTAATCAAGTATAGAACGATGGGGGTGATATAATGCGGTCTGTCAGGCACTTATATATGCTGAACATATATATGTATATATTCAACTCGTTTGAGAAAATATATACATTTCAGTGATTCATCATCCAGACCCCTATATATATATACACATTTTTTATTTTTTTTAAAGAGTTAGGAAAGATATAACCTGAGATGTTTTGCATTCCAGCTATTGTTAAGTATCTTCCCTTCTCTGGTTTGCAATTTGTAAGCACCATTGTCGACGACCTCTATGACTCTGTATGGTCCTTCCCATGTGGCCCCCAGTTTTCCAGAATTCAATTGCTGTGTGTTCTGGAAAACTTTGCGTAAAACCCAGTCACCAATATCGAAAGCTCTTGAGTGGATTGTTTTGTTATAGTATTTTGCGATCCGATGCTTGTAGGCCGCTGTTCTAATAGATGAAAGATTTCGTCGTTCCTCAAGCATATCTAATTCTTCGGTGAGCACGGTGTTATTTTCCTCATCTTTTTTCCATTCAAATCGTGCTGTTGGAAGGCCAACTTCAACTGGTAGCACTGCTTCAGTTCCACCTGTTAAAGAAAATGGAGTTTCACCTGTTGAAGTTCTCACTGTAGTTCGATATGACCATAGAACTCCTGGGAGTTCGTCTGCCCAGGCTCCCTTTGCGTTTTCCAGTCTCTTCTTCAAAGTGTTAACTATCGTTTTGTTTGTAGCTTCCGCTTGGCCATTCGATTGTGGATGCCTTGGTGATGCGAAGCAAAGCTTTATCTTCCACGTATTACAGAAATCTTGAAGTTTATGGCTTATGAACTGAGATCCATTGTCACAAATGATTTCATAAGGAACGCCAAATCTGCAAATGATGTTTCTCTAGATGAAGCTTTTAACTTTTTTGTCCCTGACTTGTTTATAGGCTTCTGCTTCCACCCATTTTGTGAAGTAATCCGTTAAAATTAATAAGAACACTCTTTGTCCCGATGCTGGAGGAAGCTTTCCAACAATATCCATTCCCCATCTCATGAAAGGCCATGCTGATGAAATTGGGACCAGCTCCGTTGGTGGTTGATATGGAATTTGTGAAAATCTTTGACATTTATCACATTTAGCCACATATTTGGCTGCATCGCCACGAAGCATAGGCCAATAATAACCAATTTGCATGACTTTACTGGCTAAGCTTCGGCCACCTGAATGATTTTCGCAGACACCTTCATGTAATTCCGCTAAGGCATATTGTGCTTCTTCCTGAGATAAACATCGAAGCAGTACTCCTTGGTATGATCTTTTGTAGAGAATGCCATTAACTATCGTGTAACGTGATGATTTTCGCTGTAGGGCTCTGGCTTCATTCTTATCTTGTGGTAACACATCATCTTGTAAATATTGTATGAATGGTGTTCTCCAGTCATCACAGTCTTCAGTAATAACAAATGATTGTTCCACCGTGGAATTTTTGCTTATTGCCGATGATTCCAAATAAATCAAAGGGACATTCTGAGTTGTTTGTGCTTGACTTGCTGATCCCAGATTTGCCAATGCATCTGCTTGTTGATTTTCCTCTCTGGGAATTTGATGAATTCGGAATTCTTTGAATTCAAGTTGCAACTTCTGCACTAATTCCAGATAATCGTTCATTCTTTCAGTCTTTGCTTGATATTCTCCATTTAATTGATTGACGATCAACTGGGAATCTGAAGTTACGTGGACGCGTTGAACTTTTAATTCTTTTGCTAGTTTCAGTCCCTCAATCAGAGCTTCATATTCTGCTTCGTTATTTGTAGCATGAAATCCGTAATGTATAGCTTGAGGGAACTGATCTCCTTGTGGTGAAATTAAGACAATACCTAAGCCACTTGCCTTTGCATTACTTGATCCATCAACAAATAATTGCCAAATAGCGTCATCATCTTCTTTGTTTTGATGCAATTCTTTATGAACACCATCCATCATTCCCAGACTAAATTCAACAATGAAATCTGCGAGAATTTGGGCTTTGATTGTTGTGCGAGGTTGATATTAGATATCATGCTCAGTCAATTCAATTGCCCACTTCGTTAATCGTCCAGACAATTCAAGTTTATGGAGTATCATTTTGATCGGGAAGCTTGTCACTACCATGATGGGGTGGCTTTGAAAATAAGGACGAAGTTTCCTTGCTGCAGTGATAAGTGCTAAAATAAGTTTTTCCATTCAAGGATATCTTGTTTCAGCATCTAATAAACTCCGACTAACATAATATACTGGATGTTGCCGGTTGTTCTCTTCTCTTAGCAACACTGCACTAATTGCAAACTCAGAGACTGCTAAATAAAGATAGAGTATCTCACCGGTTTTTGGCTTTGCGAGAATTGGAGGATTGGTCAGGTATCCTTTCAATTTTTGTAATGCAGTCTCGCATTCCTCCGTCCATTCGAAGTTAGCTGATTTCCTCAAAGCTATGAACAGATGATGACATCTTTCAGATGACTTGGAAATGAATCTGTTTAATGCTGCAATCTTTCCAGCTAGCCGTTGCACATCTCGTATTTTTATAGGAGAAGGAATATCAAGTATCGCCTTGATTTGATCAGGATTTGCTTCAATACCTCTTTGTGTAACAATGAATCCCAAGAATTTTCCTGCTTTGACCCTGAAAACGCACTTGAGAGGATTTAACTTCATCTGATGAGCATCAAGAATTTCAAATGCTTGTTTGAAGTGTTCAACATGATCTTCGGCCTTCAGAGTTTTTACTGACATATCATCGATGTATACCTCCATCGTTTTTCCAAGTAGACTTGTGAACATACGATTGACCAGCCGTTGGTATGTCGCTCATGCGTTTTTCAATCCAAATGGCATTACTTTATAACAATATGTACCACGTTCGGTTATGAATGCAGTTTTTTCTTGATCTTCTGGATGCATCAAGATTTGATTATATCCGGAGAATGCATCCATAAAGCTGAGTAGTTCATGCCCTGCTATTGCATCCACAAGTACATCGATATGAGGAAGTGGGAAAGAATCTTTCGGACAAGCTTTATTCAGATCTGTGAAGTCAATACAGACTTTCCACTTTCCATTCTTCTTGTTTACCACAACCACGTTTGCTAGCCAGTCTGGGTACTGAACTTCACGGACGAATCCAATATCTAGCAACTTTTGAACTTCCTCATTAATGACTTTATTTCTTTCTAGAGCGAATCTTCGTCTTTTTTGTCTTATTGGAAGGAAATTATCATCGACCTGTAATTGATGAGTGATGACATTTGGATCAATTCCAATCATATCTGCATGCGTCCAAGCAAAAGTATGTTTATGATTTTGCAGGAATCGAATCAAATTTTCTCGAAGTTGATGATCCAGGTTGGCTCCAATCTAAATCTTCTGATCTGGATATTCCGGATGAATGATGACTTCCTCCGTCTCCTTATTAGCCGGTTCTTCTTGATTACTTAGAATCGGCCCTTGCTATAATTGCTATAAAGCTTTGTTTTTCCTTTCAATGCTTGTTCATAGCAACTTCTTGCTTGACGTTGATCCCCATATATTTCTTGTATTCCGTTTCTTGTCGGAAATCGTATCACTTGATGATAAGTTGATGGCACGGCCCTCATTGCATGAATCCAAGGTCGTCCAAGTATCGCATTATATGGAGATTGACAATCTAATATATTAAATCGAACCTGGAGATTTATTCCTTTGGCATATACTTGCAATGGAATAGAGCCGACAGTGTATTGCTGTTCTCTACTGAAGCCGATGAGTGGTATAGGACCTCTGATTATATCTGCTTCTAAAAATCCCATTGCTTGGAGTGTGGACATGAATAATAAGTTTGTTGAACTGCCATCATCAATCATGATTCTTTTAACTTCGCAATTGGCAATTTGCAAAGTTATTACCAGGGCATCATCATGTGGATTGAGTAGCTTCATCATCTCATCATCTGTGAAGCTGATAACTTGTCTCGTGAATTGTATCATCGGCTTATCATTCCATACCTCAGAATTTTCTGTCTGTTTGACATATTTCTTTGTCGATGAATGTGTAATTCCGCTAATCTCCGATCCACTAAATATTACGTTAATCATCTTCTCTGGAGGTGGTGGTTTCTGTTCTTCTTCTCGTCTTTCAGCCTGGGACATCGCCGCTTTTCCTCTTTCAGATAGTAAATCCCGAAGATAACCTTTCTTAAGCAATTGGATTACTTCTTTTTTGAGGGTGAAACAATCATCTGTTGTATGCCTGTAATCGTTATGAAACTCACACCATTTGGAAGTATCCCGTTGATCTAGCGGTTTGCGTAATTTGTCGGACTATCTAACAGTATCTCCCATTTTCTTCAGCACTGATAAGATTTCATTTGGTGGAATTACCAGATTGTATTCAGGAGATCGGGGTTTCTTCTTGAAATCGATTGGTTTAGGATCTTGGCGGGAGTATCGTGGAGCTTCTGAACTTGTTTGCTTTTGCTCAGATTTCTTCGGTTGCTCCGTTAGTCGTTCTGGAAGTCTTCCTTCATCTTCCTCCCATTTTATTTGAACACTTTGCTCTTGCCTGAACTTCTTGAAAAGATTTACATGGATAACGAGTAAGCTTTCCATATAATTTGCTTCCAGGAAAAAGAGCCATGCGAAATGCATTGATCGCAATTTCGTCTAAGCATCCGAGAATCTCCAATTTTTCTTTATTGAATCTCGTCAAAAATGATCGTAAAGATTCTCCTTGCTTTTGTCGCAGTCGATATAGATCATCCGATGTTGGAATTATTTTCCTACTGCTTGCAAATTGTTCAACAAATGCATTGGCCAATTGTGCGAATGAAGCGATTTGCCCTTCGGGAAGATTAAGATACCACTTCAAAGAAGGTCCCACCAAGGTTGAACTAAATCCTCGACACATGCATGCTTCATGCTTATTGAATGGGTATGATACCCAGAGTCAATCGTTGACTATACTGATCCACATGATCTTCTAGGTCAGTGGTACCATCGTAAGGCTTAATATGCGGTATGATGAATTTCTTCGGAAGCTCTTCCATGGCAATGACATGAACAAATGGAGATTTGAGGAAAGTACGATTCTTCTTTATAGGTGGTGGCATGCCTGGTATCCTGAAGAAGGCTGATTCCATTTCTTCTAGTCTTTTGTCGACACTTCGCTGTGTTGCAATTTCTGGTAATGTTGTAGTTATGTTTGACCAAGCACCGATTGTTGGGATAGCCGAAGATGACGTTGGAATGGGAAACAGTGGTGCCATGGATTGTGCCGTTGGCCTCAGAAATTGAGTTGATGTTGATGCCAATGATGATTCTGTCTGATGCACAAATCCTGGCAAGGGAGTACTTGCGTTAGGAATTTGTGTCGTTTGCCCATCATTGATTCGAACAGAAGTACTTGGGACAGTACTAGCAGGGACGGCTCTGGTTACGTGTCGACTTGAAGACTGATTCATAAGATCAAGTAACTTTTGATTTTCCCTTCGAACAGTCAAGTTCTCTTGTTCCAACTATTGGACCCTTCTTTCATGTTCGTCGAAGCGTTGAATCAAAGCTTTCATCTTCTCACTTACAGCATCGTCTCGTGAATCTTCTGAATTTGCCATTGTGATAAAACAATTTTGTCTTGACCCCCTATCTGGCACGCCAAATTGTTGATGTAAATATCGACAATCGAATTGTGGAGAATGAATGGGTAAATATAAGACAAAACATAGAGATTTTACGTGGTTCGGCTTTGAGCCTAGGTCCACGGTGCAGAATGATATGGTATTTTATTTATCACTTGTGAATACAATGCGAGTAAGAAAATCCAAAACTGAATCCCCTCCACCCTCCTAATGAACTCCTTTTATGCTTTTCTTGAGCAGTTACCAGCAGTTGTGGCAGTTAGAGAAGTTCATAGCAGTTTGGAGGAGTTTATGGTAGTTTGGATAAGTTTGAAGTGGTTTGCAGCAGTTTGCAGTAGTTTGTAGCAGTTTCGGCTATTACCATTTAACAAGGAATTGCCTTATCTTCAGCTTCGTCCCTTAGTTATTGGTTCGGCCTTATTTGTATCGGCTTCGTAATGGTTTGATAAGACCAAGTCCTTTTTGGACTGTAAGTTCTGGTCTGCTTTATGTTGTTGGGCTTCGGGGCCCTAGCCTCTGTTGGACTTTTATGTTGTTGGGCTTCGGGGCCCTAGTCTCTGTTGGGCTTTTATGTTATTGGGTTTCGGGACCCTAACCTCTGTTGGGCTTTTATATTAATTGGGTTGAATATGACCCATATAATTTGTTGAGGTTGACTTTGATGCTTATATAAACTTAGTTATATATATATATATGACGTGGCTCACATACGGAAGCCCGCAATTTAAAACATGCGGGTGTCTAGTTTCATGGGCTTTCTTTCACAGCAATGGGGCACAGACAAGTCGACCCCACAACACATACACTTTTTGGAAGGTTTTAAAAGTCACGCCCGCAACTTTAAAACATAAGGGCGTCGGTATAGGAGACTAGTGCTATATATATATATACACACACAAGAATCCGGGGTATCCTAGTTGGTGGCTAGGGGCGTCGGTATAGGAGCCTAGTGCTACACACACACACACAAGAATCCGGGGTATCCTAGTTGGTGGCTACCGCTGGGGGCGATTTGGGCTGCCATCCAAGATTCCAAGTTCCCCAAATTTATAGGCCCCATAATTTTGTGTTTGAAATAGTGGGCCCTCATTCCATATTGTCCAATCTTCCTTGGCCATAATCTCGTGCAATGGTGCCATAATTTATGTTTGTGGTTTAAAAACAATTATTGGTCGATCATTAAAAGAAAATTAATAAAACACATGATCTATTAGTTAGGGTGATAAAGATAGTGTATCGTCTTAGTGATAAGAGTTTGAATCTTTCCTCCCGTTTCGAAAAAAAAATAAATAAATTGCATAAGAATTTATTAAAGTTAGTACTCAATTAAAGGAAGGGATGGAAAAAAAAAACCCCATGCACGAATGACATTCAATATTTATGAACCGCTTAAAACTCAAAATGGGTCAGTATTCACCAAATATTATTGTCTACATATCTATGCAACCAATACGTACTTAAAAATGTCATTTTTGACTGTATTCCCTTCAATTCAACATATAAAGATATATTCCAAATGTGGAACAAATTACTATACACTCCGTATAAACAATTCTAGAAGATTGGCAACTCCCAGACAAAAGAACTTTATCCAGAAGAAGTTTTTCCAACAGTTCAGTTATTAGACGATTACCATTAGGCAAGAGCAGTTACAACAAGAGGTTACTAGAGGCGGTTAAATTGTCTTAGGAACTGACATAACTGCATCAACTGACAAACCCCCAAGCCTATAAATACATATCGTTCCCACATTTGTAAATGATCATTAATACTCAACTCTAATAAAAGATTAGACTCCGTGGACATAGGCAAGTTGCCGAACCACGTAAATTTTGTGTTGTCATTTTCTTAAATCTTTCTACTTTATACGTATTTTATACTGTGGTGCAAATTTGGCATCGACAATTGGCGCCTTCTGTGGGAAACGAAGAGTTCTTTAATATAAGCCATGTCTCAAGAAGCAGAAGTATCACGACAGGAGGAACTGCCTTATCCAGAAGAAGATAGGGCTCGGCATAATCATGATGAAATAGAAAAGCAAATTTCAAATGAATTAGAATTGGAAGAAGGCCTCCTTAAGGCAAAAGAAGATTTGCTAAAGAGACAAGAGCATGCTCAAGCTCTAAAGGAAAGACTCCAAACCATAAGAAGAAAGGGGAAGCGTTTGGCTAGTGAAATCCAGAGTGTTATCCGAGGCGATAGGGATACGGAGCCAAAGCGTGTTCAGGAGCAAGATAGCGGGAGCACTGGGATGTCCCATCGAAGGAGGGAACTAGTTACGGAGAAAAGAACGCACACTCCATCTCCAAGGGGTGCGAGGAACAAATCCCCACAGCCATTTAGGAGGATAAGGTGTCGAAGCCCTTCTCTAGGAATTAGAATGAAGAAAGACACTGGGGAGGTCTTATGGAGCGCTCAGAAGAAGGCCTAGCAAAGCCTCAGAAAGATGACTTCCACACCCTTTGTGCGGGCTCTGCGACTGGAAGATCCACCAAACAATTTTTCACCCCCAGCATTTGTAGTCTATGATGGAAAAACAAATCCTGTAGCATATATTTCAGTCTACACTCATAAGATGGCTCTATGGGCAGGTCGGGACGAACTCATGTGCAAAATGTTTCCGTCAAGCCTTGGGACAACAGCCATGAAGTGGTTCCACCAACTTCCAGAGAACTCAGTATCGTTCTGGAGGGAGTTAGTATGGATCTTCGTAGCAAGGTTCATAGCAAATAGTCGAGATCCAACAACATTGGATACGCTGTTTGCTTTACATTTGAGGAAAGGAGAATCACTCAGGGTTTACGCTGCTAGGTAGGTATTCATATACCTATGCAGATATAGAAGATTGTGATGAAAAGACACTTTTCACCTCGGGATCCCCTGTGATTATAAATTGTGAGAGAGTTTGACGATGGCTCCACCTAAAAGCATGGCTATGCTCCAAGACAGGATTAAACAATATGTCAAACTGGAAGAAGACAAGCAGGGGGATCGACAATTTGCTTCTCAGTAAGGGACTCAAAAAAAGGAAAATAAAAAGTTTGAAAAGAAGAACGGGCAAGAAAAAGACTCAAAAAAAGGACCCGAAGCCCAGTTCTTACGAGGCGGTGAAGATAATATTTAAAGACCCAATTTTCCGAATTCTGCCTCAGATAGCAGACAAGCCGTATTTTTGACGTCCAAATAAGATGTCAGGAGATCCATCCACTCGAAACCAGTCCAAATGGTGTTCCTATCATTGGGACAAAGGCCATAGGATAGAAGACTGCAGAGAGTTCAAACAACACTTGGAAGAATTGGTGCGACAAGGGCATCTTAAGGAATTCATTGACAAAAAGATTACCGCTGCTGAAAAGAAGGCGGAGCCCCAGCCAAAGGAGCAGGGAGAACCTTCGCACTACGTGGTTAGTTTTATTGATGCAATGGTGCCAGATGCACAACTTAGCGATGAGATAAGGCGGATAGAGTATAGGAGGGCCCGACACCAACAAGAGGTAATACGGATGGATTTTAATCCCAAGTTGGGAACCAAGAGGCCAAGGGAGGCAACTGCAATCACTTTCACAAAGGAAGATGCAACATGAGTGATCTTTCTGCATAGTGACGCTTTTGTGATTTCCCTACAAATCGAAGCAGCTATAGTGAAGCGAATGATGGTAGACCAGGGTAGCTCCGTAGAGACCATGTATTATTCACTCTTCCAGAAGTTAGGGAAAACTCATGTAGACTTGATTCTTATTCCGACACATCTGGTGGGACTTAATGCAATCCCAGTTTGGCCACTTGGAAGGATAAGAATGCCAGTCACGACAGGTCCAAGAACAGTTGTAATACCCTGCTCTGCGTCATATGAGGCGAGGTGTGGGGGTTACTGTTCTGGATGAAAATACCACATCGGCCAGGGATGGGTCTTGGGTGCAGAATATAACACGCTGCAGACCTTAAACTATTGTCCAATCTTCGGATGGACATGAAAGGGGGATTTGGTTTAGTGGAGGGAGCTGGCCAATCCTCAACAACCCACCTGGGGCCCGTGTCTGGCAGGAGAGGAGTTGGGGATTGCGTCAGTTTACTTCTGTCCAATCTTTTCTGGTATGGGCCAGGAGGGTTGGGAACTGCCAGGCTGGGCTTGGTATGGGCCAAGTTCAGTGGTTGGTGGGGAGATTGGGCTTTAGTGGGTCGGGCTGTTACAGTTGGTATCGAAGCCGACCTAGTGGGTATGTGGCTTTCGTCCTCACGTCTAGCCGGGGCGCGGTGCCCGTGTCTGGCATGACCCACGGGGACGTGGGCTCCTAAGGGGGGTGGACTGTAATACCTTGCTCTGCGTCAGATGAGGCGAGGTGTGGGGGTTACTGTTCTGGATGAAAATACCACATCGGCCAGGGATGGGTCTTGGGTGCAGAATATAACACGCTGCAGACCTTAAACTATTGTCCAATCTTCGGATGGACATGAAAGGGGGATTTGGTTTAGTGGAGGGAGCTAGCCAATCCTCAACAACCCACCTGGGGCCCGTGTCTGGCAGGAGAGGGGTTGGGGATTGCGTCAGTTTAATTCTGTCCAATCTTTGGATGGACATGAAAGGGGGATTTGGTTTAGTGGAGGGAGCTGGCCAATCCTCAACAACCCGCCTGGGGCCCGTGTCTGGCAGGAGAGGGGTTGGGGATTGCGTCAGTTTACTTCTGTCCAATCTTTTCTGGTATGGGCCAGGAGGGTTGGGAACTGCCAGGTTGGGCTTGGTATGGGCCAAGTTCAGTGGTTGGTGGGGAGATTGGGCTTTAGTGGGTCGGGCTGTTACAACAGTTGAGGTGGATTTCCTTGTTATAGATCTACCTTCGATGTATAATGCAATCATGGATAGGACCTGACTTCACTTAATGGAGGTTGTTCCCTCATCTTATCATTAGATGCTCAAATTCCCCTATGGGGACAAGGTAGGGGAGGTATGGGCAAAGCACGCAGGAAGAACAATGATGTTGGAGGAAGAGGCTCCAGTCCTAGAGGAAGTTGGAAAGGAGCCAGTAACTAAGTCGATGGAAGAACTTGAGAAAGTGCAAGTTACACTAGAAAGTTCTGACATAAATTTCTTGGTTGGGATTAGCTTGCCCATACCAGAGAAGAAATCCCTAATTGGGATGTTAAGGAGAAATATGGGGGTGTTTGCAAGAACTCCCTATGAGATGCTAAGGGTGGATCCAAGATTGGCAATCTATAGGTTGAATGTCAAACCAGGTTTCAAACCTGTAATTCAGAAGGGTAGAAGGTTAGCTTTTCAACACACGGAGGCCATGGTTAAGGAGGTGAAAAACCTGCTGGAAGCTAAGGCCATAAGGGAGGTCCAATACCCCGAATGGCTCTCAAACACGGTGGTGGTCCGAAAGAAAGATGGAAAATGGAAGGTTTGTGTTGTTTCATTGATTTGAACAAAGTGTGTCCAAAGGATTTGTTCCCATTGCCTAAAATCGATCAATTGGTGGATATAACATCAGGAATAGCAAGGATGAGCTTCCTGGATGCATACCGAGGGTACCATCAAATCCCAATGCATCCATCTGATTTGGAGAAGACTTCGTTCATCACCCTTAAAGGTATATTCTGTTACCAAGTAATGGCTTTATACCTAAAGAATGCAGGTGCCACATTTCAGAGGATGGTAGCAAAGCTCTTTGGGCCTCTGATTGGCAAAAATATGGAAGTCTACATAGATGATATGGTAGTAAAGAGCAAACTCCAGCAGGACCACTTGATGCACCTCTAGGAGGTGTTTGATGTCTTAAGGAGAAATAACCTAAAGATGAATGCTAGCAAATGCACTTTCGGAGTTAGTACGGGAAAATTCCTAGGCCATCTCATTACACAAAGGGGAATTGAGGCCGACCCAGTACATATCAAGGCCATTCAATGCTTGGAGCGACCCACCAAGGTAAAGGAGATATAGAAACTGAATGGAATGGCAGTGACACTTAATAGGTTCATTAGTAGATCTTCAGACAGATTTAGGCCTTTCTTTCGACTGCTTAAGTAGGGGAGAGCTTTCCAATGGGATGAGGATTACGAGGCAGCCTTTCTTGGGTTTAAGAGTTATTTGCAGAAACCCCAACTGTTGGCAACACCCAAGGAAGGAGACACGCTTCAACTATCTATGGCAGTGTCAGACCATGCCATCACTGTCGTAATCCTAAGAGAAGAAAGGAAGATCCAACACCCAATATACTACGTAAGCAAGACGATGCTAGATGTTGAGACTAGGTACTCGCCCCTGGAAAAACTTCTCTTGGCATTGGTAATGGCTTCTAGCAAGTTGAACCATTATTTCCAGGCATACCCAGTGGAAGTGGTGACAGAATATCCACTGAAGACGTTGTTGGAAAAAGCGGACATGTCTGGAAAGGTTGCCAAGTGATCAGTCGAATTGGCTCAGTATGATTTACAATTCGTCCCAAGGACAGCCATTAAAGCTCAAGTTTTAGCTGATTTTGTTGTCAAGTTCACCACGGAGCAACGACCTGAGGAAGCCAACCAGACATGGAAGGTACAGGTAACTCCTTCGCATCTTTGGGAGTTGCAGGTTGATGGTTCTTCAACAAGACGATGATCCGGAGCAGGAATTGAGCTCATAGCGCTGGAATGAGAAGTGTTGGAGATGACTATATGATTAGGGTACCTAGCAGCAAATAATGAAGTAGAGTATGAGGCCTTGTTTCAAGGAGTCCAGAATGCTCTACAATGTCAGGACGACAACCATGGCAGCTTACGTGGAAAAAACTAAGCAGTTGCTTGACCGACTTCACGATTGTAAGGAAATACAAATTCCAAGGGAGCAGAACAACCACGCAGACGCTTTAGTTACCCTTGCCTCGGCCGACCAACTAGGGGTGAAGAGGGTTATCAAAGTACAAGTGCTTGAACGACCAAGCATAGACGAGTTTCCAGAAGAGATACGATGCACAGAAGAGAAGACGCCAAGTTGCTTACTTAAAGGATGACATTCTTTCCGAAGATAAGAAAGAAGCCAAAAAATTGACAGTCAAAGCAGCACGCTTCTGATTGTCTCCTGATCAGAAGCTCTATAAAAAGTCTTTCTCAGGTCCTTACTTACTATATGTTCACCCAGGAAGAGTGGAGGACCTATTGTTTGAGATTCATGAAGGCTCTTGCGCAGCACATGCAACGGGAAGGACGCTTGCATTTAGAGCAATCACCCAAGGTTTCTTGTGGCCGTACATGCAGAAGGATGCTTTGCAGTACATGAAAAAATGTAAGAAATGTCAAAAATTCGCAACAATCCCCCACCAACCGGCTGGGGATCTTTGTCCTCTTACAAGTCTGTGGCCTTTTGCCCAATGGGGGTTGGATATTGTTGGACCGCTTCCGTGAGCTACTGGCAATAAAAGGTTCTTGATTACCACCATTGACTATTTCATGAAATGGATTGATGCAACACCTCTGGCAGTAATCCGAGACATAGAAACAAGGAAGTCCGTCTGGGAAAATATCATAACCAGGTTTGGAACCACTCATGCCTTGATCAGTGATAACGGAACTTAGTTTTCTAGTGCCAAATTTAAAGAATTTTGTGGAGGATATAGGATAAAGAATCTCTATTCCACCCCTGCCTACCCACAGTACAATGGTCAGGCAGAGGCATCCAACAAGTTCATCTTATACGGGATTAAGAAAAGGTTGGAGTCTTCTAAAGGAAGATGGGTAGAAGAACTCTCGTCGGTATTATGGGCTTACCGAACCGCTCCTCGTAGGTCTAGGGGAGAATACCCATTTGTGTTGGCTTATGGAGCAGAGGCTGTCATTCCCTAAGAAATAGGACTTCCAACTCTCCGAACGTAGATGTTTGAGGAAGGCAACAATGATCTGGCAATGGAGAGGAACCTGGATTTGTTGCAGGAAAGAAGGGATCAGGCTATGGCACATCTGGCTGCTTACCAACAAGTGTTGTCTCGATCCAATAATAAAAATGTTAGGGCAAGAGGCTTTGAAGTTAGGGACTTTGTTTTATGGAAAGTCTTATCCCAGACTAAGGATCCAACCGATGGAAAACTAGGTCTGAACTGGGAAGGACCTTTCCAGGTCATAGCACGGGTCGGCCAAGGACCCTATAAGCTAGTTAGACAAGATGGCAAAAGTGTCCATGGAACTTGGAATACCTCCAACGTAAGGAGATTTTATATGTAACGCCGATTATGGCTGTCTTAAGCCTTCGACAACGTATCATCAATAAAAGAATAAGTTTTTTCTTCATCTAATTGTGCATTTAGCTACTTGTTCAACCTAACTTAAGAAAATTTTAAGATTTAGCCGTGTAATCTGATCCTTACTCAGGCTTCAATTTATCAAGGATATTGATTCTTGGCTCCAAGACAAATTGAGAATCTTAGTCAAAAAATAAATCAGGGTGGCTTTCACTAAGAGGCGGTTGGAAAGGAGGCCAGAAGTTACTTATGGTTGGAAAGGAGGCCATAAGTTACTTCAAAACTACTGCTCAACCGTCTTCACACGTCTCGGCTTTTATCCCATAACAACTCAATCGTCTTGTCACTTCTGCCTATAAATGGACATGAGAAAGGTACAGAGGGACGGAGAAAAAGAAAGAAACAACAATTGTTATCAACAATGAGTTCTTCTTCACGTCCCGTCAATGTCCAACCTAAGAAAAGGTCTACGGTAGAGAACGAGGAGGAAGAAGATTTGATCGATGTCAAACATCCAACAGGTGCCCCCCTCAAGAAGAAGGCTAAGTTGTAATATCAGGATGAGGATATGGTCATCCTTTAGATCCAGCTAACAATCCACCTAAGTTGTAACGGCCCATCTCCAAGCCGGGCCCATGGGCCGCTACCTCCAACCCCTCACCCCTGAGGTTATCACAGCGGGTAGGTTGTTGATTGTGAGAATCGATCCCCCGACCTCACAACCCTTTAACATAGGGTTTCTTGGCCAGCTATGTCACCAACTAAGCCGACGAAGAACTGAAGGTTATCGAATCATTCCTAACTAGGAGTGAGGAAGACCAAACGGAGGATTTGAAGGAAGAATTACAGTATTTGAAGAGGGAATTCCAGAATCTCAACAATTGCAACAAGGAGCTTATAAGCACTCTACGAACTATTGAGCACTCACTCACCCAGATATGTGAGATGGCATGGGTAACGGCAATGGCTCAAGACCAACAAAGGCTCCAGATGTCTCTCTTGGACCTCTCAGCCCATGTTAAATCTGTTTTAGACAGGGCAAGGGTAGTTTTAGCAATATAGTCCATCTAAAAATTTACTCTGTAATCTTTTCCCCTTTTATGCAATGAATACATTAATTTTTGAGCAAATACCTGCAGAAAAAGACTATACAGATAAAAACAATGATATTAGCCAAAGAGGCTTTATTCCAAGAAAAAGACAAATGAGTCTTAGCCAAAGAGGCATTATTCCAAGAAAAAGACAAATGAGTCTTAGCCAACGAGGCTTTATTCAAAGAAACAGGCTAAGAAAAGTTTAAGCCAAAAGGCTTTATTCATACAATTAATTCAACACGAATGCCGAAGAGGCAGAATCCAAAATAAAAATATGCTAGCAAGAAGAAACATATTCCTACTGTCCACTAAGATCTGTGGCCGAAGTAGTCCCAGGAGCATTGGTGCCCAGGCCAATGCCATCTTCACAAAGTTTCTTTAGGCTTGGGTGAGGATGGTCGAGGGTAGGCCACTGGAAAAAGTCCTCCGACCAAGCTTCATGTTCTGGAGGAATCTTGAGTGCGAGGAGTGTACAACCACGCCCAAGTCCAAAGTGTCCGTTGGATTCAACAACAAGAGTTTCCGTATATTTCTTGCAGCACTGGGCTATGCTTTCCTCAACCGCTTTCATCCTTTCTACCTCAGCTCTGGACAATTGGTTTTTGGTTTTGGAAAGCTCGCTTCGGGTCTTCTCTATCTCTTCATAACTTCGTTGGCTTTAGCAAGCTTCTCTTCAAGAATGGATTTCTCTTGCATGATCTGAGAACCCTGATTGAAACAAAGAAAAGGTTAGTATGAATTAATCCACATACACACACGTATTTAATGAATAAGAATAAGTAAGAGGAAAACCCCAAGAAACATCTGCAGGCCAAAGTCTTCGCCTTTGAGAAGTTTATTAAAGAACTTTTTATCCTCGTTGGAGATAGTAGAACAAATCTTCTCAATGGAGAAAGGTGAATATCGACATGCAGAGACATGGGATTACCCACAAAACCTTTAAACATACTGTCGGAAATATCCCAAGATGGAGGAATCAAGGTGCTTCTGCCAAGAGTAAAGGGTGCAAACGTAGTGCCACTACCTAGAGAAGAAGAGCCATCGACACCTCTGGATACTTCAAAGGAAGGGAGACTAGGATAGTCCCTGGAGACGGAAAAGACAACGTAGACTTAGCCAAAGAAGAGCAGGCGAATGAGGTTGAGGATCCTCTGATAGGCCGAGGAGATCCAAAGATGTTTGCCTAGGGACTAAATTTAGTCTTAGAGAGATCAGGGATGGACACACTCCTCAGAGATCAGGAAGACCAGCTCGGAAGAACCTCTACAATCATACTAAATAAATGGTACGTATATAAAAGTACATATATAAAAAAACTAACTAAACTAAACAAAGGAAGACAAACCTAAGGGGAAGGAATGGTCACTGAAAGTATCCTAAAGGTCATCATCATCCTAGTATTCCTCACTCTCACCCTCAGACTCTGATCCAATCACAGTAGGAGAAAAAGTGACGGGAAGAGCAATTGTTGCCAAAGTACGCTTCCTCTACCTTTCTGTTGTCGTTGTCGGGCTTGGGGTACCTTGAAGTACTCACATGCTTCTTCGATGCATATGCTAGGGGAGGATGAGCAAAACCACGATAAGAGGGTTTACAGCCAAATGACATTGGGGCAGATCTCCAAAACTTACCACCAGACCTGGAGCTAGCATAAGAGTCATCAAGGACCTCGTGCATAGCTTCACTAAGTTCATCCGGGAGTACAACCAAAAATTAAAGAAAATCAGTAAAAATATATATATATACATATCTGATGTGTCAAATATATACATACATTTGTGCATCCTTTACACATAAGTTCATTGCATTTTGAGTTGATTAAGAGTTAATATTGCCTAAGAAAGCTATATTTGCATATTGTAGGTGTCAAGGCAAGAAAGGGAGGAAAAGAGTGCAAAATGAAGATTTGGAGCCCAGGACTGATTTCCGATCGATCGGCCATATTCCCGATCGATCGGACCTGCCAAAACACCTAAAAATATCATCGAGACAGATTGTATTTCCGATCGATCGGACTATTCCCGATCGATCGAGTACTATTCACAGCACTGCGCAGTTTCGCGGAAAAGACCCGAATTCACGTGTTTCTAAGCCAAAACGACCCCAACTTGTTTTGGAAACGACATAAGAGTTTGGAGAAGTATAAAAGGACATAAGATAGGGTTTTGGAGAAGAGCTTGGAGGCTGGGGAGCTGGATTTCGTGCTACCTCCATTGGAGAGCTTGGAGGCCACCTTGGAGCTTGGAGAAGAAGAGGATCTACAAGGGGGTTTCCTCTCTCCTTTTCTATCCTAGTTTCTATGGTTGATTTCCTTTGTTTAATGATGTATTTTGCTTCCATGAGTGGCTAGATTTCCTACTAGGGTCTTAATGTAACCAAACCTTGAAGATTCAATAAACTTGATTTCCTTATTTCTTGATTTCTCTTTCTCTCTTGATTGTCTATGGGTGTGATTAATGCTTTTGAGTGTTTGGCCATCATTCAATTGATTTGCTGCCTAGATTGAGACCGGAAGGAGGTATCTAGGGTTTGCCTCAAGCCATAGATGACATAGGGTGCATGAACCATAGAAATATAGGTTTGTGACTTATGCAATCGCTAAATGATTTTCATAGTTCGTAATGGGTTTTTGATATATTAATCCGATTGTTAGGAATAACAGGGATTTATATTGAAAATACGTTTGATGTATCTAGGAATAGAACATTGAATAGGTTGGGAAATCGATTGTCATTATTGAGAGATGAATTAGGGATTAAGGAATTAAGGGAATTGAATTGGATAGGTGAGGTGAAGTTAAGTACCCTAGTGCTTTCCATCCTTGATTTCATATTTGTGTTTGATTTGGTTTTGTTCTTTTTAATTAGTTTAGTAAAAATCAAAAACCAATCGCTAATCATTTTCTCCAATTTACATAATTGTAGCTTGTTTGACATTGATTTCTTTTGCCAACACATCCCTAGTGGAAACGATAATTTACTCATCTTTATATTACTTGTGCGATTTGTGCGCTTGCAATTAAATCCATATCAATATCGCAAGAAAATAAAAAATCAGAACAAAGGCATACCTAGGGGTTCCCCTTACGAGAGGTAAAGCCGCTCAAATGCTCGGAGACGAGCATATAATCCACGTCTTTATTGGAATTTGGAAGACAATGAATTAATGCAGATCACACTTTGGAGACAAGTAATATTTGCCATCCGAACTCTTGTTCCTGAGGCTTGAGTAGCAGCAGAGAAGATCGTTGGTTGCAAGTTTTTCCTCAAGAAAGAATTCATTTGTATCACATCACCGATGATCCGATAAGCATTCGGAGCTAACTCCGAAGGATGAAGATCCGTATAGATAAAGAATTCTTGAAAGAGAGGCGATAATGGAATGTGGATTTTGCACTCTGATCCTTGATGTACTCAGCATCAGAATCCCTATTGTCATTAAAGGGAACCCAAATGTCGAACTGAGGTAAAATCTAGTGCTTCGCTTTGAATGCAGTTAAGTTCTGTAGAGAAGAAATCAAATCCTTGAGCTTACCCATGGCAAAACCTGTAAGATCCAAGGTATGTAAATTATAAAAAAGAATAACCATATATATAAATCAATAAGTCGGATCTGGGCCGAATCCCCAACATGGGGGTTGGGGCTGAACCCCCATTGGCAATGGGGCCAGACCCCCAAGTCCCCATCCAGGGCGATTTTCCTCCGATATTTCGAGAGGGTTTATTCCGTACAAACGCGAGTATTAAAAGAAAAGTTTTAATTTCAACAAAAAAATTCAAGCAGAAAAAAGAATTACCTCTTGAAGAGAAGAAAATAGACGACCTTTGAAGCATACGAAGTTCAGAAAAGAAACAAATCTGCACACAGTACAGCTATTTATAGAGGATGCCAAGACTCCTAATCCAACTAGGAGATTATTTGCTGAGAGCATCCTAATCCAACTAGGAAACTACTTCTTGATAATCATGAAAAAGACTTTAAATTTATCCTAAAATTATTTAGGTAAATAAAAGGCTGGGGGTATTTGTAGAGCAAATTACTACACACTCCGTATGTACAGTTCTAGAAGATTGGCAGCTCCCAGACAAAAGAACCTTATCCAGAAGAAGTTTTTTCGACAGTTCAGTTATCCGACGGTTACCATTAGGCATGAGCAGTTACAATAAGAGGTTACCAGAGGCGATTAAATTATCTTAGGAACTGGCATAACTGCATCAACTGACAAACCCCCAAGCCTATAAATACATATCGTTCCCGCATTTGTAAAGGATCATTGACACTCAACTCTATTAAAATCAGACTCCATAGACATAGGCAAGTTTCCGAACCACGTAAATTTTGTGTTGTCATTTTCTTAAATATTTCTACTTTATATGTATTTTATACTGCAGTGCAAATTTGGCATCGACACCAAATTTTCTTTTGAAAATGGTATGAGGCCCAACAATTCATTGGTGCTGTTTGGGAGTGTTGTCAACTGCTGTGAAGTGTTGGGCGGTGTTGTGAGTTATAAAACTGTGGTGTTGTGAGGTGAGTTGGAACACAAAAGCTGTTTGGCGCATCACTTTTAGAACTATGGTGCGGTGCTGTGAGATGCGTTTGGCGTATCTAAATTATGATTATATTAGATGACTAATAATATTAATAGAAAATTACTTAACATTTACATTGTACATCAATCTAAAATAAAATAATTGACCTAATTTGATTACGTGAGACAATTCAACATATATCATAAGCGTTTGGTGTGTGACAAAAAAAATTGTGGTGAGGTGAATTGATGTGTAGTTTAGTGTTTGGATGAACAAAATTATGGTGAGCTGAGGAGAGATAATAAATTATGAAATTTGTCCAATTTTAATTATAAATTGTAATAAATTATTTAATTAATTGTTTTGTACTTTATAACTTACAAATAAATTTTTATTTAATAAAAAAACCAATCCAAAAATAAGATTCAACTATTATTTAATTGAATATTGTTAAACTTAAAAAAAAAATTACCTTCTTTTTGTTATTATGATGCCACGATTACAATAAAAGTAAGATTACAATTTTAGAATTATTGTAATGCTGCCACGTGTACTACAATTATGAGATTTAACGAAAATATCTTCCCGTCATTTTCGAAAGACGAAGATACGCGTGTAGTAATAGTGATTTTTGCGTTGCGTGAAACGCTTTATCGGGAAAAGCAAGTAGTGGCACCGTAAATTGCCAGACCACCAAACACCTGCTCTCCACTGAACGGAGCACTCTACCGCAACTTGATGCGTTCAGCCATCTTGAAACGGACTGGCAAATAGGGACATTGTACGATAGCAAAGTTACCTCTATCGCTACAATAATTCATATATCTATCACTGAAACACACCATAATAACCTGTGTGGTCAATGGGGAGATTGTAAAAATTTTAAATCCTAGTGCATATGACAATTGTGTGGCCAATAAGATTTTTCATCTACCTCTATTGTGTGACTATAGGAATGTAATCTTGAAGTAGGTTACTTTAATGGGGTCCGACTTAATAGATCTTATCTGTTTGATGAATGATTATTTAGATGCATGGATTGGATTTTTATTTTTTTTTGAAAGGCCCACAGGCCACACACATGCTAAGTCATGCCCAAGGGGCATGAAGGCCACCATTGCGGATGGAAAACTACCCAAATCCCAAACCCACTGGTGAGAATGGAACCCTGGACCTCAAAGTCCTGGGCAGACAATCTGACCAACCAGGCTACCTTCCATTCTCACATATATCATTTACACACTGTTTAAATTATGCATGGATTGGATTACATGTATCATTTACACACTGTTTAAATTATCATGTATGGATACAAAACAGATAGATTTATCTTATCCATTTGGATAAATCGTGAAGCTTTGGTTTGTTAAGATAAAAAGTCATCTATGTGGTAGTTGTTAAATTCTCTACAAAGAATAATGAGATTATCTTAGATTTATTACTTGGTAACTGAAAAATCAATAATCATCATTTTAGAGATTTAACAAGCAACTAGTTGAGATGAATCATATTGTTACAATCAACTTATCTCAAAGTCATAGGTTTCTATGAAGTCACGGCAGTACATCTCAAGGGAGATCGTAGCAATTGAAGTATATCATGAGCAGAGGCGGAGCCAGGAATTCATGTTGGGGGGATTGTTAAAAGTTGGCGGGGGTCCGGGGGTAGCGGCCCCGAAATTTTTTTGAGGAATCTTTACAATATTACACCTATTTAAGATACATTATCTTGATATTTTGATGGCATAAAAGGACCCAAAACGCCAAATATACAAAGATGAAACAAGAATGGCATTACATTCGGCTTACAAAGAGATTGTCAAAAATTGGGCTTACAAAGAGTTTCTTGTGTGCTGTGGGTCTGATTCTTCAATTCTTTGTATTAGGCCATAATAAGATTAGGCCTTGGGCTATTGAATAGAGGAATGGGCCTCCAAGATAGGCTTCTTCAATTCTTAGTATTATATATATGTAGAAACTTCAATATAACTAATACAAGTAAGAGTGTATGTGTATCAGTATAACTAATATATGAATAAGTGTATTTTTTTTTTTTAAAATCTGGGGGGTGCTACAGCCCAGTGCAGCCCCCCCCCCCCACCTCCGCCCCTGATCATGAGAGTATTGCAGCTTCGTGTCTTTATTTTCGTTTCATACTCTCTTGTATTTGAGTGATATATCAAATGTATAAGTAATCAAGGGAGAGTTTCATTATGAGAGAAATACAACATAAACACTTGTGAGATTTTCTAGTGGATTTCAAATTTGAAGACGATCACCTGAAGATATCATTGGTGGATTCCAAGGTTGGTTAGAGTTTGGTGTATTTCAAACAAGATCATCTCAACACAAATTTTTGAGGTAAACTACAGCTAAGGTGGACTCTAGCTGTGTTGAAACATATTTGTAACTGATTAAAATAATGGAATTGAGGTAAACTTTGAACTAGGGTATTTTATGCATTCATGAAGAAATTCCATTGTTTTTGAAAACAATTGAATAAAGGTATACAATATGGAATTGACCCTTTTGAGATTCAATTTCATTGAAATTGGATATTAGAACATATTTGTAGTTGGTTAAAACAATGGAATTTAGGTTTCAACTATGAACTCTAGTGTTTTATGCACTCATTATGAAATTTTATTTTTTAAAAATAATGTAATAACGGTATAAATTATGAAACTGGCCATTTTAAGACCTATTTTTACAATAATGATTAATAATGACTCTGAAGGAAAAAAAACAAATTCTTATATACATCCATAACAATGCATTAAGGCATTTACCGAGGATGGTGCAACTGTTGTTTAAAAATAAAATACATTAAAACAAAATAAAAAATATAATAGATTAACGGGTCCAAAATTGGGTCACAAACGAGTTTTCACTTTCCGACGACTATTCCAATTATATGATTTGCATATAAATTATATACATTGCATATCAATCATATGTTTTACAGATAAATAATTTTTATGCACAGCAAATAAATTATATATACTGCAGATAAATTATATGCTTTGCAGTAGATAAATTATTTGCACTACACATAAATTTACCTATGCTAAATTTATATGCGAGATTTTTTCATCTCAAAATATATCGATAAGTGATCTTATTTGGAAGAGTTTTTCACACTGATTTAGAATATATAAATTTTTTCCAAAATCCATCATGTATTTTGAGAGATAAATCGTTTTGAAGTTTTACTTAAGAAAAGAAAAGAAAATTAAAACTTATGATGCCATGCACGAAGAAATGTTGAAGCACCGAATGAATAGTTTTTATTATTTTTAAATTAAAAGAAAGATATAGGTAATTCAATGAGCTTTATCTTATTGTAGTAACTGCTTTTCATCCGGCCAAAAAAAAAATAATAATAAAAGAAAAATTAAAAATTAAAATAAATGAAGTTCAAACTCTTTTCTTTGCTTAAAGCCCGTGAACCCATGAATTCAAAATTTAAAGCCCATATCAAAATAAGCCCAAGTTTTGACCCAATGGTCCATCAATAAATAAAAACCTTAGAAAATATTTAGAGGATAAAAGAATTAAACTAAAAGGAGAGAATGATGTGTGGTGTGGATCAAATATAGGAAAAAACAAAAATTATACGGTTTTGGTTTCATTAGGGTTTAAAGAAAAAAAAAGGAAAAAGCTAACAAAAAAATAATAAATAAAAAAGTGTGTGGTCTGTGGCGTGTAAAAAAGGAGAAAAGGTGTCAGAGGTTTTGGTAGAAAGAAAAGATAGGAGATAGTGTGAGAAGGAAAAAAAAACGTGTGAGAGAGGTTTTGACAGGAGGATAAAAAGAGAGGAAAAAGAGAAGGCGAGAGAGAGAAAGAAAAGAAAAAGGAGGCTTTGGGTTTTGGTAGAGACAAGAGAGAGTCAAGAGAAAGGGAAGGAAGAAAAAACAGAGAGAAAGAAGGGGGGGGGGGGGAGAGCCGAACATGAGAGAAAAAAAGAGAGGGAGAAGGGGTTGCTTTTTAAGGAAGATCAGCTGCACAACACAAACAAAAAAGAGAGAAACCAGAATGAAGAAACAAGAAGAAGCCGAGAGAGAGAAAGAGGTGCTGCATAGAAGAGCCGAGAGAAGAAAAAGACGAAGGAAGTCACTGGACAGAGGAGCAAGGAAAGGAGAAGAAGGAGATTTCGCTTAATCTGTCCATCCTCCGAAGGTAAATCCAATCCGTTTATATTTGCTGCACCATTCTATTATGTTTAAATCTGGTTCATGTTGTTGGTTTGTGTTTCGTTCTACGTTTATGATGAATGACTGAAATTTTGTCTATATTTGAGACTTGCCTCCTGTATGTGATATACTGACTGATTTTAACTATGTCCGAGTGTGTTGAAGTTTATAAGTTTGATTTGAATGAAATATGGTCTTTGTTATTCTTTGATCCGAATATGTATATGTGTGTATATAGGCACTGTTTATATAAGTATATGATATATGTGTTTATATGTGCCATATGTGTATATGGGTGATATACATACGGTTTTGGTTTATGTGCGTGTATATGCACGACATGTGTGTGTGTGCACGGTGTATATATGTGTATATTATAGTACTGTATATATGTTTATATGTTAAATTTAGAATCCATCTCTGAACCATTCTCTTGTTTGATTTTGGACATGGATCGGGCTTGACCCCACTTGGGTTGGAGGGCATACTTGGAAGACTTGAACCAGATTTAAGCAATGGATGGCCCCGTGAGCAATATTTAATTGTTGTATAATATTTGTATTTCTTATTTTTTATTTTTCTTTTGTAAATAATTGTAAAATGTAAACCATGTAATAGGGTAGTGAAAAATAGAAAATGCATACATGATATTGTAGAGTGCTAGAAACATATAGATATTAGGAATTGATCTTGTGAATGATGATTGCATTAGAATGCATGCTTAGAACTTTGATTTCTTACATTATGTCATGCCTTAGACGTATGTTAGGATTGTTTGAATGCCATGAAAATAAATGCAACGCGTTAGTCATTGGATTAATCCAAGCCGTCTCACATTAATAAACACATCAAGATTAAATTATGGAATCCTTATGTTTTATTTAAATACCAAGGAGTCTTCAAGATATTGGGGTTCCATTGACATTCATTCAAAACATTTGGATTTCGTGGATCCGGAAAACAAATATGTTTTTAGGGATTAGGATAATTTATTTAAGGATTCAAAGGTGGGTTTAAAGATATTTGACCCATTCAATGAGCCTTAAATGGATTATTTCTTTTCTCATAAGAACATAATTGTGAGTAAGGCTTGAATTGAACATTTTTCCTTGATTGTGAGCCCTTTTGGTACATCAACCAAGTCCTCAAGCACACCCTTTTTTCAAATATCCAAACCCCCTCCAAGTGGTATTTTATCCAATCTTTGGCCAAGCCGGGAATGACCCCAATGATCCTGTGCACACCCTTTTTTCAAATATCCAAACCCACTCCAAGTGGTATTTTATCCAATATTTGGCCAAGCCGGGAATGACCCCAATGATCCTGTGCACACCTTTTTTTTTCAAATATCCAAATCCACTCCAAGTGGTATTTTATCCAATCTTTGGCCAAGCCAGGAATGACCCCAATGATCCCGTGCACACCTTTTTTTTCAAAATTACCAAACCCACTCCAAGTGGATTTTATCCAATCCTTGACCAAGCCGAGAATGGCCCCAATGATCCTGTGCACCTTGTTCTCCAAACCACTCCAAGTGGATTTTTCATCACATTTCAATAAAACTCCTCAAAATGGGATTTTCAAAAACAAATTAGAGCCAAATAGGAAAACATTCAAAGGTAACCGATTTCGGGAGTTATGGGGTGCCTAACACCTTCCCCATGCTCGATAGACCCCCTTGTCCATTTTTCTCGTAGACCAGAATGGATGTCCAATTGCATCCTAAAAATCAATTGGTTGCGACTTCATTGTTTTTCATGCCGGTTGCTTCACTTATTAAAACATATCTTTCCAATTGTGTCCTTATTGATAATTGTCATTTTTATTAATAGGATATGGGGAGGTCCAGTGTTAAATAACACTGGACCCCTTCGGTGGAAACCAATCGCTGTCAGATTAATTTGGTGAAAAGTACTCCTTGGACCCCCTCATCAGCGACCATGCATACAATCATCCTGGTTGCTCTTGACACCGAAGCAAGTCTTGACCGTTTCCAAAGTCTAGGCCTCTCTAATCACCCAACGGTGATCACCTATTATGCTAAATGTTCTTTGTAATCCCAAGTAAGGGGGTTTTCTTCATTCCCATCTCTGCTTTGCCTTTTCTTTTCTTCCCAAAGTTGTATCCTTTGTTCTTCAGAAAGACTTGATTGATCCTATGGCCAAAATTGGGTCGATTGGGGGGAGAATCCCAAGGCTTTCTTTGCCTCGCCCAACCTGCATACTTTAGGGATGAGTATGAATTGCAAGACTTGGCTAAGTGATTATCAACAAGAAGGGGATTTCACTGATCTATATAAATTGGAGGAGGAAGATAAATGAGAGATGGAGAGGAAGAGTAGAGAAAGGAGGAGAGAGAAGAAAAAGTGAGATAAATTTCTTTAATTGCAAATGCTGAAAAGTAAAAAAAACAATTAAGTCTTTTCTCTCTGAATGTTCTAACGATAGGAAAAGTACAAAGTCCCTCTTTGGATTAATGTCATAGGGAAGTCTGAATTTGTTCAACTAAGCATGGAAGAAATCACAACGCAATGGAAGACGTTTACTCTTATTGAAGATGAAGAATCGATGTTGGTTTGTGAGGACTATCATCTAACTCTACTTAAACCAAATGTGGATGTCAGTTTGGTTGGTCATCTGTTCATGGATCGTTTTATACCGAAGGAGACCATTCATAATAATTTCAAAGATATTTGAAAATTATCTACTTTCCCCACTTTCTGGAATATTGGAGAAAATATTGTTGCTATTACTTTTGAATCCAAACATGATAAGGAGAAAGCTCTCTTAGGTCGTCCTTGGATGTTTGATCGATACTTGTTTGCTTTGCGAGAGTTCGATGGTATCATACCACTATAAGAAATTTGAAGAGCTACTTTCCGATTTGCGAGAGTTCAATGGATCTGTTTTGTGTAGGAGCTTCGATTATTTTCATAACAACTTCATAGGGATATATATATATATAAGTCTTGACCTGTTAAAAATATATCCAAACAGAAGTTGCAATACAAACAAAAACTCTGATATGATAAATTATAGGAGATGTATTTTAATATGAGTTTTACTCTTTAGGTTTTATCTCCACCCAAACCCTAGATAATAGTTTATCTAACTAAAGAAAACTCTTATCTAGAGTCCTAAGATCATATATCAGTCATACTAGAGATAAAACACATATATACACGTCACAGATAAGCAATAACACAAAGGACGTGTTTGGATCTGAATCATAATCGCGACTGGAGTAGTCTATCTCAAGTTACAAAACATATAACATTGTAAGCCACATCAGGTTAAATCACTGCATAGTAAAATAGATAAAAACAAGACTATGATTGACCACACAATCTATCATATAGCAAAAGGATTAAAAATCCAACAGTGCTTTGTATGGAAGCTCTGAGTTGTCAAATTGTGAAGGCAGAACAGTACAACAATATTTTGAGCTTTCCTTTTCCTTGTGGTCACATGCCTTTATCATATCTTTTTTTTTTCGGATGATTGTCTCATATTTTGCGAAGCACTTCTATCTGAATGGCTCTCTTTGAAACAAATTTTGGATGCTTATGAAGTGGTCTCTGGGTAGAAAATAAATGTAACAAAATCTGCATTATTATTTAGTTACCATACGCCTATTCAAACCAAGCAGACTCTCCTAAGAGAAATTGGTGTGGAGGAACTTCTCTCTTTTTGAGAAATATTGGGGACTATCAGCTTTGGTGAGTCGCTCCCGTACTAATATTTTGCGGTATATTGTGGAAAAGGTTCGGGTTAAAATTTGTGTTGCCTGCCATACCTACATACAATATACAGGTGTTCAAGTTCATGGGTTCTCTTTGTCTTGAGCTTAATCAGGTTATTAAAATTTTTTTGTAGGGTCAAAGGGATCAATCGAGGAAAATAGCTTGGTTATCTTGGGATAGATTGTGCTTACCCAAATCACAAAGGTGGTTGGATTTTCAGAACTTTTCTTCCTTCAATGATGTTCTCCTTGCTAAATAGGTTTCGAGAATCATCACCAATCCTTCCTCATTGGTTAGCCAGGTGTTTAAGGCTAAATATTTTTGCCATTCATAGTTTTTTCAAGCTGTTCGTGGAAGTCTGAAGTAAGTTAGTGGAAGAAGAAGAGAAGATGAAGCAGAGAATATCTTTCTGATACTTGAATATTACACTTGGTACATCAGCCATATATAGTTACACGTCTCCATGATTCTAGTGATACACCTAATATCTACCTCTAATTATCATATCAATCATTGACATCATTGACCCTATAATTTAGCACTAATGATATTCATACACAGTAAATATGGAAACCATAATATCACAACTTAATTACAGCCGATTCTCCAATATCTCCAATACTCCCCCTCAAGCTGGATCAAGGATATTGATTGAGCCAAGCTTGGATAATATTTGATGAAATTGAGTCGAAGGTAATGCTTTCGTGAAAATATCCACGAGTTGATCTTGACTGCGGGTGTAATGTGTAGCAATGACTTGTGACTGAACATGTTGTCGAATTTAATGGCAATCGACTTCGATATGTTTGGTGCGCTCATGGAAAACAGGATTGGATGCGATATGCATAGCAGCCTGGTTATCACAATAGAGAGACATAGGTTGAGAATGAGAAATACCCAAGTCACCAAGCAGGGCCCGTAACCATATTAGTTCTGCTGCAGTAGATGCCATGACACGGTACTCTGCTTCCGCGCTTGACCGTGCAACAACCATTTGTTTCTTGCTTTTCCAAGATACTAAGTTACCACCTACAAAGATACAATATCCAGTGGTTGACTTTCGATCCAGATTATTTCCAACCTAGTCAGCATCAGTATAACCATGAATTTGAAAATGACCATTATGCTTAATGAGAACACCTCGTCCAATAGATCCTTTTAAGTAACGAAGAATCCGTTTGACAATGGCCATATGATCCACAATAGGAGCATGCATGAACTGGCTTACAATGCTAACTGCATGACTAATATCGGGTCTTGTTATTGTAAGATAAATAAGCTTGCCAACGAGCCGTTGATAAACTTGGATCGAATCAATCGATTCTCCATTCTCAGGAAGTTGTAATTGCTATCCAGAGGTGTGATAGCTTGTTTACAAGTTAGCATGTCCGCTTCCCGCAATAAATCTAAGACATATTTTCGTTGATTCAAAAACAACCCCTTCTTGGATGTGGCCATTTCTATTCCCAGAAAATATTTGAGAGCACAAAGATCCTTAATTGCAAATCGTTGATGAAGGGTGCGTTTAAGGTCTTGAATAGCAGTGTCACGATCACCAGTGACAATAAGATCATCCACATAGATCAACACAATCAACCTTGCACCAGCTTTAGTACGGACAAATAAGGAATGATCCGCATCACTCCTTTCAAAACCAATTTCTTCAAGCACCTGACTTAACTTTGCATACTAAGCCCGTGGCAATTGCTTCAAACCATAAATAGATCTATGCAATTTACAAACCAATTTAGGATTGTTACCTTGAGGGTGACCCGGTGGAAGCTTCATGTATACTTCTTCTTGAAGATCCCCATGCAAGAATGCATTTTTGACGTCCATTTGTGATAAAGACCAACCATTATTCACAGCAATCGAAAGCAAAATTACGAACAGTAGTCATTTTCGCCACTGGTGCAAATGTTTCTTTGTAGTCAACCCCATAGGTTTGAGTGAAACCCTACGCTACCAAACGTGCCTTATGTCTTTCAATCGAGCCATCAGACTTAAATTTGATTTTATACACCCACCTACTTCCAACAGCCCGTTTGTCTGGTGGCAACGGAACAATGCTCCAGGTATGATTAGCATCAAGAGCTTGAAGCTCCTCTTCCATGGCTTGCTGCCAAACTTTGTGACCGTGAGCTTCTTGAAAGCTTTGTGGCTCGATGTTGTTAGGAACACTACTGAGAAATGCGGTATGCATGGGTGACAGTTTGTGATATGTAAGAGTATCATGAAGTGGATAACGTACCGAATAAGATACATAATCCTGGAATTTTGATGGTGGTTGGCGTTCGTGTGGAGGCAATCGTAATGGAGTTTCATTGGTAGGAACTACAACTTCTTCAGAATTAACTGGTGTACTATCTGTGACTGTACCACTGTCCGTAGCCACATCTTGAGAGGTCAGTTCTGCCATTGGTATATGAGATAGCTGATCAGGATAAATGAACTCAAGAGACCCTTGTGCTAGATTAGACAAAGGAACAGGAAAAAAATCATTCTCCCCCTCACTGAAATCATCACGGGACTGAGTAAAAAATGGAGCATCTTCATCGAACCGCACATCTCGTGTCACCAAGAGCTTTCTTGAGAGTGGGTTGTAGCATTTATAGCCTTTCTGTGTGACAGAATAGCCCAAAAAACACATTTTACCGCCCTTGCCTCCAACTTATTACGTTGGGAAGTTGGAATGTGAACATAGCAAACACACCCGAACACCTTGAGATGAGACAAACTGGGTGCTTTTCATGTCAACAACTCAAATGGCGAGTTAAAATTCAAAACTCGACTAGGCAATCGATTAATGAGATAGGCTGCAAAAAAAACCCTTGAGACCAAAATTTTTTTGGAACATTCATTTGTATCATCAAAGCTCTTGTTTTCTCCAATAAATCTCGATTTTTCCGTTCGGCTACACCATTTTGCCGTGGAGTACCTACACAACTTGTCTCATGAATAATGCCATGCATGCTCAAGTATTGTGACATAACGTGTGTCATAAATTCAGTGTCATTATCTGATCGAATAACTTTAATCTTTGTTGAGAATTGAGTGTTGACAAGATTATGAAAATCTTGAAAAATTGTGGCAACTTCAGTTTTGGATTTTAAGAGATATAGCCATGTAAAGCGAGAATGATCATCAACAAAGGTAACAAAATATTTATATCCATCAAATGATTCAAGGACCGGGCCCCAAACATCGGAATGGACCAAATCAAAGATATTATTTGCACGAGAATTGGAAGAAGAAAATGGCAAACGAGTTGATTTGGATAAATGACATACATCACAATTTATTGCATGCTTATTGGAATTAGGAAAAATTTTGGATAAAATAGGCTCGGAAGGATGAGCCAAACGCCGATGCCAAAGCTCGGAAGACACAAAACCATTAATGTGGAGTCCCTTGGACATATAAACATCCTTGGGAAGATAGTAAAGACCTTGATAAAAAAAACCCTTCACCAATCATCTTCTGGGTTACAAGATCCTAAAACAAAACATTGTGAGAAGAGAAAATAGCACGACAATTTAATGATGCAACTAGTCTTCCAACCGAAAGTAATTGAAAAGGAAAAGAAGGAACGTATAAAGCAGGCGAAGCAATATTTTGAGAGAGCAACTTGATGTTACCGTGACCAGCAACTGTCACACTCTTACCATTTGCTACCAATATGGTGGAAGGTGGAGACAATATTTTGAAATCTGACAAATTGTTAGGATTGTTTGTCACATGATCAGTGGCACCTGAATCTATTACCCAATAATTATGCACATTACTAATATTGAGAGCAAGAGAAAAGGCATTAAGAATACCTGACATATCTTCATTCGAGACGGTTTTATTCTCATCCAAAGAAACAACAAATTGACTAAGTAAAGCCGTCGAACCGCCTCCATCACTCTTATCTGAAGTACCATGCTTAGACTGTAAATAAGAGGCAAAATCATTTATGAGGTTAATTGGATTAGAGGTGAACCGAGACATCTCATCTGCAGACAATGAGGAGGTGACATGATTTGCTTGAGAAACGAGTGACTGAAATCGTTTCTGGCCCCCTTTAGTTTCTCGGGTAAATTTCGGTTTCAACTCAGGATGAAGAATCCAACAACGATCAGCTGTATGTCCGATGTTTTTGCAATGATTACACTTGAGTTCAGGTCATTTGCCTTTATATCCCTTCTCATCAACACGTCTTGGGTTAGCCATGAAAGCATGGGCTTCTGATAAATCGACTTTGGTGCTAACATTCATGACCTTTTTGCGTGTCTCTTCCCGTTGAATAGTTGCGCACACACTTGCAAAAGAAGGTAATTCAGAGTTCATGAGTATACGACTACGAAGATCTTCGTACTCGGGAGCCAAATTATCTAAAAGCTGAAAAATCTTATCTTCTTCGGTACGTTTCAACAAGATAGTAGGGTCAATGGTATGTGGACGATAATCAGCTAACTCGTTCCACATACTCTTCATGCTACCAAGAAATTGAACAAATGACTTACCTCCTTGTTGCAAACATGCGATATCTCTCTTGAGTTGAAAAACACGAGCAGTATTGTTTTGATTTCTATACATCTCCTTAACAGCATCCCATAAATCCACAGCAGATTCAGAATAACTGAAAATTTGGCAATATGTGGTTCCATAGAATAAAGCAACCATGACTGAACCATCTTGTCATTGGCGGACCAAGCTTTATATTGAGCAGAATTGACATCAGAAATAGTGGTACTCTTGTCGATGAACTCAAGTTTTGATCTTCCACCAAGAGCCAACAAAACAGCCCTTGACCAAGGAAGATAATTGAAATCATTCAATGGAACCGAACACAAATGTTGATGATGTGAATTTCCATCAGAAAGATTTGATGATGGAAAGACAATAGAACTATCTAAATCTTTTGAACCAGAAGGAACGATTTCAACCATTATTAGGCAAAGAAAGAAAGAAACAGATTAATAGTAACCTGCTTTGATACCATGAAGAAAGTTAGTGGAAGAAGAAGAGAAGATGAAGCAGAGAATATTTTTCTGATACTTGAATATTACACTCGGTACATCAGCCATATACAGTTACACGTCTCTATGATTCTAGTGATACACCTAATATCTACCTCTAATTATCATATCAATCATTGACATCATTGACCCTATAATTTAGCACTAATGATATTCATACACAGTAAATATGGAAACCATAATATCACAACTTAATTACAGCCGATTCTCCAATATCTCTAATAAAGTCATTCCTCGTTTGTTTGGCAAAATATTTTGTCAGTCAAAGATCTTGTCGAGAAGGGCTTCGTTGGCGGTCAGGGGATGGAGTATCTGTGTGTATATGGGCTGATAGATGGCTTTCAAAGCCTCTCTTCTTCGGTAGTGATGCTGTGCAATGACTTTAGTGTTTGGTCCAGAGTAAATTCCTTACATGACTCACAAATATGTTGTGGAGTGTACCATAGTTATAATCTAATTTTAATATCAATGAAGTTAATGAAATCTTGTAACAGTCTACTCCTAAAGCTTTTTGCCTAACCGGTTGTGCTGGTCATGTACTTCAAATGGTGTTATTCGGTGCGGAGTGGCTGTCATAAAGCTATGGAGACGACATCTCACAATCTCCCTTCTTCTTCTACATCATTTTCCAATTTGGACACTCTAATTTGGGAGCATTTATGGAAGATGTGTGTACATGACTCTGCTAAGACTTTTCTGTGGCGTGTATTAGATGACAGCCTTCCTACCAAGGTTAATCTGAAAAGGCGTGGGATCTTGGTGGATGATGTTTGCCCAATTTATTTATGAAAAGAAGAAAATATAATGCATGTTTCATGGCACTTCCTTGTCTCCACAGATGTTTTCTGTTTCGCTCCTTCATTGCAAAAATTGAAGTCCTCCTACTCTACTTTTCCTCTATTTTGGCAAGAGATGATGGGTTTTCTTAAATATAAGGATCTTGCTATTTTGGGTTCGATTCTACGTGGATTGTGGCATAGAAGGAATACTTTCATTCATGAAGGAGAGTTCTTGCATCCTGTACAATTGGTTATTCGGGCTAAAAACTTGGCTTTGGATTTTGTTGATTCACAGCGAGTGCATAATTCTCATGGTTCTTCTACTGCTGCTATAGAGGATGGGTAAGTTATTCCTTTTGTTGCTTGGTGGCCGTCACGAAGAGGTTTGGTAAAAATTAACTATGACGCTTCTATCCATCCTCAGCAATGAACCTCAGGTTTTGGAGCAATAATTCGTGATGAAGAAGGAAGATTTCTTGCTGCTTCGATATTCTCTCGGTCGATTGATCTTTATGTGGTGGTTGGTGAGGCGGAGACCATGTTATTTGCCATTAACTTTGCTATATCATTAGGGTTCAAGAAGTACGAGATCAAGAGGGTTCAAAATTGTTAATTGAGGCTATGCACGGGAGTTCATCTCCAGGTCTGTTTGAAAAAATTATTTGCTGTTAAAATAAGCTAGCCTATAAGATATGAAAAATAAGCTAATTTATAAGGTGTGAAAAATAAGCTAAATTATAAGCTATGAGATAAATTGTTAGGCGTTCGGCGAAATTTATAGCATAAGCTAGTTTATAAACTTTAAAAATTCAATTTAAATTTAATTTAAAAGATAAAATAAAAAAATTATAGTATTACATATAATGTTATCTTAATAAAAAAGAATAACCAAAAAAAATGAAAAAAAAAACAAAATAAGCTCTGAAATATGCTTCAATTTGAAGTTTATTTTTTTGGAGCTTATTATAGCTTATAAGTTAGCTTATGTGAGTTGTAGAGGGGATATTCCGAGTGTTAAGGTCTGCTAATGATTGGTCTATTTTCATGTGCCTCGGTCATCGAATATCTGCGCTCATATCCTTACGAAGGTGGATACGGGTTGCCAATAGTATTGGTTGAATATTTCCCCTCCTTTCTTGATGGATTCTTTGCTTCGAGATGATGTGTCTCGCTTATTTTTGATGACCATATTGAAACATTTGAACATTCAGTGACCAAAATGAAAAATCTAAAATCTTTCAGTTACCAAAAGTTGTATTAGCCCAGGGTCTAGCCCTTTCAAAAAAAAAAGAGCATATAGATTCTAATCTAATCTAATTATTTTTGTTATATATAAAAAGAGGATACATTTCAACTAATGAGATAGTCATTAATTATAACCAAGATTAAAAAGTAAAAAATTTAAATATTTATAACAAATAATCTCAATTAGCTACAACTGATTCTCTCAAAAAAAAACTACAATTGATTGGTTGATAGTTTTAATTTGTTTATATATAAGAAAAGAAGCATACAATATCGATAAAATATAAATAAAAAAAGAGTCAACGTTTTGATTTGCGAAACGAAAGGGGAGGCGCGTTGACCGCTTATGAAGAAACAGAGAGCAGAAAACTGTTCTTAGCAAACAAAAAGCCATTTTTTGTTCTCTCCCCTTTGTGGAAGTAGTAGTGATAAAAAATAAAAAAAAAACACAGAGAAAAAGCAATGGTAAGTGCAAAGTACTGTGTGTTTCAAATCTTAATTTGGGTTGATTTTCTGATGGGTTTTCTGATTTGAAAAGAAATTTTGATGGCATCTAGCTCTATCTGTGTGTAGATTCAGTTTTTGCTTCTCATCAGTCGCCAAGGAAAAGTGAGATTGACCAACGGTCATCAAGCCAAAAGAAAGATAAAATAAATAATTGACAAGACATAATAATTTGAATGAAACGATGCCGTAATCAAGTACAACGAAGTGACTGAAGCAAGAAAGAAATGCAAACGACAACGTTCAGGAGAGGTTGATAAACGACAACGTTTAGATAACTTAACACCCCCCTTCAAGATGAAGATTACTGAATTTCAGTGATGTTCATCTTGGACATGAAGAACTGAAGTTGGGCAACAGTCATGGGTTTGGTGAAGATATTTGCAAGCTGCATAGTCGTCGATATGTGTTTCAGCTGAATTAATTTCTTTTCAACCTTTTCACGAACAAAATGGCAATCGATTTCGATGTGCTTCGTCCTTTCATGGAAGACAAGATTCGAAGCAATGTGAATGGCGGCTTGGCTATCACAAAAGAGACGAATAGGTCTGTTGATCTTCATCTGTAACTCATTTAGTATGGCATTTATCCAAACTATTTCACTTGTCACTCCTGCCATTGATCTGTATTCAGCTTCTGCTAATGATTTTGAAACTGTTTGTTGCTTCTTCGATTTCCAAGAAATAAGAGATTTTCCATACATTATGCTATATCCTGTCACTGATCTTCTTGTGTCTGAGCATGATGCCCAATCTGCATCACAGTAGGCTTCTAGATTATGTGGTTGCTTGTTGGGAAAGAATAGGCCCCGAGTCAAGGTGCCCTTTAGATATTTGAGAATCCTTTGAGCTGCTTGCAGATGAGCTGTTGTTGGATTTCTCATGAACTGACTTAAAGTGTTGATCGTATAACTGATGTCTGGCCTGGTCAAGTTCAGGTACATGAGTTTTCCAACTAGTCTCCTATATTGCATTGGATCATCAAGAAGATCTCCTTTGTCACCTACCAATTTAGAATTTGTATCCATAGGAGAGGTGATTGGCTTGCAATCCCTGAAGTTAGTGTCCACAAGTAAATCAAGTATATATTTTTGTTGGCTGATTGTCATTCCCTGATCAGATTTATGTATTTCTAATCCTAAGAAATATTTTAGGTCTCCTAGATCTTTAATTTTAAAACAGGAAGCTATGTAATTTTTGATCTCATTTATTAAATCTATATCATTCCCTCCAATGGCCATGTCATCTACATAGAGTAGAAGAATAACCTTAGAAGATTTTCTTGTGTAAGAAAACACAAAATAGTCACATTTGGATTGCTTAAAACCAAACTTTAGTAAAGAATTTTTGCATTTGATGTTCCATTGCCTAGAAGCCTGTTTTAAGCCATATAAGTATTTGTTTAACTTGCGTACATAGCTAGAGTCATGAGTTTCAAAACCTGGATTGAGACATTTTCATGTAAATCTCCATTGAGAAAAGCATTATGTACATCTAAGTGATGTATAAACAAGTTGTTAGAAACAACTAGGGCCAAGAAAATTCTCACAGTCACCATCTTGACAACAGGTGAGAAAGTTTCTTGGTAATCAAATCCCAAGGTTTGATTGTAACCTTGTGCTACAAGTCTAGCTTTGTACCTTTCAATGGTACCATCCGGATTATATTTAATTTTGTATATCCATTTTGATCCTATAGCTTTCCTATCTTCTGGTAATTTGACTATTGTCCATGTGTTATTTTCATGTAATGCACTTATTTCTTTATTCATTGCTTCATTCTAGTGTGAAATTTTAGATGCTTCTTTGAAATTCTTAGGTTCATGATGGGAAATTATAGAAGCTGCAAACAAATTGTGATTCTCAGGCATTGCTGAATGTAAAACATTACAATATGCAGAATGATCAATGATATTGTTGCAATCATAGGAGTTTAAATACGCAGGAGGTCTTCTTTCTCTCTTGGTGGTATTCATAATAGGTTTTGATTTGTTTATGATATCTCTATCAATGTCTTGAGTACTAACTTTGTCCTGATCATCCATTTGATGTTCCTTAAAAGGGTATCTATCTTCTTTGAAGATCGCATCTCTTGAGATAAATATTTCATCTGATTCTATATCCATAAGCTTATATCCTTTGACATGGGATGGGTATCCTAGAAAAACACAACTTCTTGCTTTAGATTCAGACTTTGAGCTCTGAGGTTTTAGAATTTTGGAAAAAACTAGACACCCAAAGACCTTAAGTCTGTCATATTCTGGAACTTGATTATATAGAATTTGGTAAGGACTTTTGTTATCTAAAGTTCTAGTTGGAAGTCTGTTTATTAAGTGAACTGCAATAAAGACACAATCTATCCAAAACTTCTCTGGAATTCCAGATTGTAGTTTGATGGCTCTGCTGGTGTTTTCTCTCTACCACCCCATTTTGTTGGGGTGTGTAGGGACATGTTTTCTGATGAATAATACCTTCTTTGCTATAAAAATCTGTCATACTAAATTCTAGTCCATTGTCAGATCTTATACTCTTAATCCCTTTGTTGAACTGTGTCTTTACATAGTTATGGAAATGGAAGTGTTGTAAATGAGCTCTAACTTCTGACTTACATTTCATTAAAAGAATCCAAGTTGCTCTTGAAAAATCATCCACAATAGTTAGAAAATATTTATATCCTTCCATGGAAATTATAGAATTTGGTCCCCAAATATCTACATGTAGTAAATCAAAAAGAGCTAAGCTCTTGGTTGTGCTAAGATTAAATTGACTTCTCTTCATCTTAGCTGGGGGACATATATCACAACCTTGACAATCATTAAAAAAAGCTGCACCTAACATTTGTGCTATTTTAGGAGAAGGATGTCCTAATCTCTTGTGCCAAATGTTCCCTATCATTGTTGCATTGACAGATCCAAAAACATTCTTCTGTGGTTTCAAATCTTCAAGTAGGTGATAAAATCCTTTATCCACGACTCCCATCCCAATTCTCTTCAATGTGGTTATATTCTGCATTTGACATGAAGTTGGGGTAAAGGTTAACTCACAGTTCGTATCTCTGGGAAGTTTATTTACTGAAATGAGATTAAAGTTGAAGTCTGTTACACACAGAACATCTTTAAGTATCAGATCATCTCTTAGTCTAACTTCTCCTATGTGGCTAACTCTATGTCTAGTTCCATTAGAAAGTGTGACAAAAGAATTATGAAGTCTATGAGATGTATGCATGTGTTCAAGCATGCAAGCAATATGAGCAGAGGCATTAATGTCAATAATCTAGTTTGAGTTTGTGTTTTCATTACCTCCAATAGTAGAAACTGAAGCAGTATGATTTGAATCCCCAGTTCCCATGTTGGATTTGAGATAGGCCAGGAGTTGTCTACACTGGTCACCAGAAAGTTGGCTTTGTGAATTAGTGTCCACTTGATTTGCACTGTGATTTCCTCTTTTGTCATTGAAGTTTCCTTGCCTTTGTCTCTTGTTTGGTCCCTCAGAGTCTGCTAGGTATCCCACAAGTTTGAAGCACTTATCTATGGTGTGATTGGTTTTCTTGCAATATTTGCAAAATAACCCATTCTTCTCTATAGTGCTCCTTTTTGAATTTCTGGAATCTTTTGTGCAATTGTATGAGTTTCTCCCAGTAGTCTGAGTTCCCACTTGCATAACTATTGAGTCTTGATGTTCAGTCTCCTTTTGTGTGATAGAACTCTTCTTGTCACCTTGATTGACTGTCTGTTTTCTCTCCACTTGCCCAGTATGTGCAAAAGCTTTGTTCACATTTGGGAGTGGGTCCATGAGGAGTATCTGATTTGTTACATGCTCATAATGATCATCTAAGCCCATCAAAAATTGCAGTAATTTTTCTTTGTTCTGCTAAGCCATGGAAATCTTGTCAATTCCACACGTACAACTACCACATTTGCAAATAGCAAGTTGTTTGTACTGATATAATTCATCCCATAATGCCTTGATTTTTGCATAATATTCTGTAACTGGTGCACCTGCCTGTTTTTTGGTAGATATAACACGAGTTAGTTCAAAATCTCTTGTTGGATTTGCAGCGGAATACCTGTTCTTTACGTCTGTCCATAGCTTATGTGATATTCTTGCAGTTGAGACGCTCACCATGATGTCTTGAGAGACACAATTGGTAATCCAAGTTATAACTAGGCTGTCCACCTGAAGCCAATCTTCATAACTTGGGTCATTTTGTTCTGGAATTTTGAGCGTCCCATTCGCGAAACAGAGCTTGTTCCTCGCTTTGAGGGCTGTTTCAAGTTGATTCATCCAAAGATGAAAATTATTCCCCGTGAGGGTCAATGCTATCAAGCTTGAAGAAAAATCTGAATGGGTCAAGTAGTAGGGATTTCGAAATGGGTTTGATGCTTGATTCATGACCTGGGGTATTTGGAATTGAAAGTTATCGAACTGAGTTCGAGTTTCAAAAACAGGGGCAGTAGAGGTTGAAGGAATCCCTGTGATGGGTTTGAACTTGCTATGAGCCGTGACCCGCTCCGATACCATGAAATAGTTTTAGAGAGCATATCGCAGATGGAAGAAGAAGAAATTCTATTGAATCATAAATTCGCAAGTTACCAAGCAACGGTAACAATGAGCAGCTTAAATACAGCGAGAGCAGCAGCGGTGATGATGACCAACGGTCATCAAGCCAAAAGAAAGATAAAATAAATAATTGACAAGACATAATAATTTGAATGAAACGATGTCGTAATCAAGTGCAACGAAGTGGCTGAAGCAAGAAAGAAATGCAAACGACGACGTTCAGGAGAGGTTGAGAAACGACAGCGTTTAGATAACTTAACATTTTCCATTTTCATTTTTTATATTGATGCTTCAATATTTCAAAATGGCTTCATCATCTATGGTAATTGAACTATATACTTTCTTTGCTGTATACTTTCCCAGATTCCTTTGCTACTGTTTGCTTTACGCAATCGATTGAATAATATAGGCCATTGAAAGGATTTCGGAGATCAAACAAAGTACGAAAGTTAGGATCGTTCATAAAATGGATTCCTATATATTCAAAGCTCACACTACCCCGTCAATTTTTGGATGCAATTCCAGATTTTCTTAGGGAAATATCTGCAAAAAAAAATTGGAATACATATGGGATAGGAATAGAGAAACAGGAAAAACCCAACTCCGAGCATAGATGTTTGATGAATTTCTGTTGTGTGGTAGATGATTCTGGTGTATCAATGTTGTTTTTTATTTTCTGAATTTGTAAAGTCTTGAAGCATGTATGTGGATTAATTTATAAAATGGTTAAAAATGTTGGGGTGAAGGTGATTCGAGAGCTGAGTGGCATAGTACTCAACAGGGCTCCCAAGCTCTGCAACTTCGTGGAGTGGAGGGGATTGAAAGTGGTTTATAAAAGGTATTTATTATTATTAGATCATAAAATTCCTTTTTTTTTAAAATTATTATTCACTTCTTCAAGTCTACCATGATACGTTGAAATTAACCTTACGACATTCTTGTGGCATCCATGGATATCCAGATATGCTGGTCTCTACTTTTGCATGTGCATCGACCCTGATGACAATGAACTGGAGATGCTTGATATAATTCATCTTTTTGTTGAGACCCTTGATCGCTATTTTGGCAGTGTAAGTAGCTTACTCTAACTGAAACAACTAACGCTATGCTTGGCAGAGGCCTTCACAGACATTGGAAACCCTCAATAACAGTATGTATGATCGATGAAGGGGGCCCTGTAGGTGTATATATTTTTCTTTTTAAGGCCTTTGAACCACTACAGCTGGTCTGTTATAATTTTTTACAGCAGACCCCGGGCATCCCATTACAGGCCCTTGATTCCTAACAGTACCCTGCCAAGCATAGCATACCTCATGTGCAAGAATATTTATGTAGTGTGTTTGATATGCAATAACTAAAATTGAATTTTGTCTCTTGTGCTTTGCCCATCAGGTATGTGAGCTGGATTTGATATTCAATTTTCATAAGGTATTTTCCTCTCATACTTGCATTGAATGCACCACAAAATAGACAATTGTTCATTAGTGTTTTGCATATATATATATATATTGGCAGGCATATTATATATTGGATAAGCTTGTGATTGCTGATGAACTTCAGGAGTCAAGCAAAAGATCAGTAATTCGCTTGATGACTGCACGTATATATATATATATATAGTAATTCTTTCATATCAATTGCTGCTTTGATTCTTTCTTAATTTTTCGGGTTTAGTTTTGATTGAATGATAATAAGTTTGCGTTTACAATGCAGGATTCTTTGGTAGAGATGGCTAAAGAACAAGCCAGTTCAATAAGCAGTATAATTGCCCAAGCCACCAAATAAGAAAGATCGAGCTAGCCCATGCTAAAGACCACCTAATTGTTTCTGCTTCATTTCATGATTATATTAAATTTTGATTGAGCTTGTGCATAAGGACTGGAATTACATGGAGTTTCTACTGTATTTTTTTTGGTGTTCTTTGTTGATATAAGGCACATCTAATAAAGCAACCTATTCAAATTGTGTATAAGCTAAATTGTGTGTGCCAAACTACCTTGATGTATTTTTTTAAAATGGAATATTATTGTCTTAGAAAATTCACAAGTTTGATGCGTTTTAGTGTCTTTTTTTTTTTGAGAAGGAAAATTTTCATTAACACCAGGAAACTTACAAAAGCCGATATTAATCCTCTCAATCAAAGAATCAACATCCAACCAAATAGCCCTACCCAAAACATACTTAGTGTAGTACCCGGTTTTCGTCCGGCCAAACAAAAAAAAAAAAGAATAATAATAATGCAGAAATTCAAAATTCAAGAGCCCATTTCATACGCCCATATGTTTACAAAAAATTCAAAACTTGTTTCTTGGACCCATAAGCATACAAAAATCCTAAGGCCCACCTCTTGGACCGTAAGCCCATAAAAATTCAAACCTAAACCCAAAAGATCTAAACCCTATAAAATATCTAAAAAATAGGACAATTAAATAAATAATAAACAAAAGAAAATCCTTAAGAGAGAAAGTTAGTTCCTTTATTAGGGTTTCACAAAAATAAGGAAAAGACAAAACTGTAAGTCTTGAGGGTTTTAGAGAAGGAGAGAAAAATAGGGTTTTTGGGGGTATTTTGGGATTTAAAAAAAAAAGGTTAAAGAAATAAGAAGGAAGCCGCATAACAATAGGGGGGATCGGCGGCATAAAAAAAAAGGGTTTTTGGTGTGACAGAAAAGGGGAGAAAAAGCTTGAGAGAAAAAGAGAAAAAGAAGAAGAAAGGGGTCTTTCGGGGAAGAGAAACAAAAAAAGAGAGGAAGCTTGTAAGAAAATGGAAGAGATATAGAAGTGTAAGGCTGCTGCAGAAGCTGACGCTCAAAAGAGAGGAGAGAAGCAACAATCGCCGCCGCACAATCAGGAACAGAAATCGGAAGCTGCCGCACAATCGGGAATCGGGAAGAAAGGAGAAAGAACTGAGAAGATTGGATTGGGCTTGAGTAATGGACTGGGCTTTGTGGTCATATTTGTATTTATATTTTTTTTATTATTTGTTATTTTGTATATATTTTTATCTTATTTTTATTTGTATATGTCTTTGTAAAGGCAAATATGTAATAGGATAGTGGAAAAATAATGAAAATAGTGTAGAGTAGTGTAATTTATATTTATGTATATTTAAATTGATTAGTATGCATGTTAGCGGTTATTAGTTTATGATGCATGTTTAGAATGTATATTAGAATTGTATGCATAGATCATTTTCCACAAATCCGTCAACTCAACAACTGCGTCTTTACCAACTTTTCATAAAAACAAATTAATGGATACTACATTAAAGTCAATTAGGAGGAGGACTTGATGACATTCAGCTCCTGCCTAGACTTTAATTGTGTTATCTTTATTTAAACAAAAAACAAATGATAAATTAATTTATTAGATACCTAAATTAAAGTTCATTAGGAGGAGGACTTGATGACATTCAGCTCTTGCCTAGGCTCTAATTATGTTATCTCTTCAAATTAAAGTATCATTTGTACTCGTAAAAATAATGGTAACTAAATTGAAGTTAATTAGGAGGAGGATTTGATGACATTCAGCTCCTGCCTATGCTTTAATTATGTTATCTTTTCAAATCAAAATATCATTTATATTGGACAAACAACTTTTCAGGAAAAAGCACATAGATTAATCTAGGTAACCTTTTAGGGAGTTATGGGGTGCCTAACACCTTCCCCACACTCAATAGACCCCCTTACCTATTTTCTGGTTCGTAGACCATTCTTTAGTGTCCAATTGCACTTAAATCAATTGGTGGCGACTCTAAACATTTTTCATCCTTTCATCGCCGGTCCGCGTCGTGACCCTGGTTGCAACAACTGGCGACTTTGCTGGGGACATTGTTTTTTATACCAAAGGGGTCGAGCCTGTGTGATTGATTTTTGTGCTTTTCTTGTATAGTTTTTATGTTAGTTCCTATTTGTATTTGTATGTTAAATTTGAAGAATTTGATGGATTTGTTCAATGTTGTAGATATCTTCATCAGAAATGGGCTTTGTGGAATTTAAATGTTAGGGATATTGGTTTGTATGCCCCCGCACACACATTCACATATCACTACACACACATAACCCTATACCTGGGTTACTTAGTCATTAGCGAAGGTTGACCTACCACTTTCATGGGATTCACTTCCCTGTATGGGTGGGGGAAGACACCTTCCTGGATTGACGTACTCTTATGACATTAAGGGATGGGCTTTTGTGATCCAATGGAGCAAAAGCCACCTTATCCAGAGACCTCGTGGTTAGCTAGTTAAACCACCTATATGCACCATAGATAAACCGTAGCCATGGTTCTTAACCTCCAGACATTTTTAGGGTATTACCCGTTTTAGGAACAAAGGGGGCATTCCTATCCCTAACTATTTATTTCACATGATTATACTATGTTATATTCTTGTACATTTATATACCATGTACCTTTATCCCTTATTTACATATTTATATGTACTTGATACATCAATTAGATTACACTTGTATATATACATTTCTTAAACCACACATGTTCATACACTTGCCATGTATATGTTAGCCTAGGTTGTACCCATGTGCATGCTTGTTAATTATCCATACATGTCCATATATGCTTGCACACTCATTAATCATCCATACATGTACATATATACCTTTCATATACATAACTATTGCACATATAATAGATCAATTGTTTTAAACCGTCTTGTTTAATTATTTCTTAGGATTTGCACAAATAATAACCACATGCATGCACGTTCTTAAAATAAAATAAATGAGAACTAATGTCGTTGTTTTCATAATGCACAGAAAATCATAAATAATCATAGCGTCCAAGAAGCAACACCGTCACCCCTATCAGACTCGTCTACAATCAAGAATTACTGAGAATATGGAGCAGGAAATGGGTAAGCATAGTCAGAATCAGGATATAGCTGAACTGAAAGAGCAAATGGCCCTATTAATGAAGAATATGGCATTGCTGATGAAAGGAAAGGGAGTAGCTGAAAATTCTGAAACATTGGAGGTTCCCGAGAATCACCAGCACCAGGGAATATCAACTTACCCACCCGGGTTTACTCTTATTCGTAATCAGCCTTTGGCTAGTTTGCATCAACATCAGTATGTTTCTTAACAGACAACGACTCAGAACCCAACGTACATTCATCAAGTTGATCCTCATAGGCATGACAATCACTTCCCAGTCGATGCTGATATTGCAGGAGCTGTCACTGGCGGAGTAGTAACTGAGAGAGTTCAGTATGAAGAAAGTAGCTCAATGGAGGCAATCAAGAAGTTGGAAAAGAGATTAAGAGCCATGGAGGGTTTCAATGGTGCAGGGATGCTGAACCCAGCCAATTTGTGCTTGGTGAAGAATTTGAATGTTCCACACGACTTTGTACTACCAAAATTCAGTTTGTTTGAGGGCACTGGAGTCCCTTTGGATCATTTAATGATGTATTGTCGGTGCATGCAACCATATGCAAGCGATGAGAAAGTGTTGATGCATTATTTCCAAGATAGTCTGACTGGGGCAGCTCAAAGGTGGTTCAATACCCTTAATCCTTCATCAGTAGCTTCGTGGGAGGATTTGGCTGAAATGTTTATGAAGCAGTATAAGCATAATGAAGAGAAGATCCCTACCATTTACAATCTGCGGAACACAGCAATGAAGAGTGGGGAAAGCTTTAGGGAATTTGCCCATCGATGGAGGGATTTGGCAGCTCAGATAATTCCGCCACTGTCAGAGAAGGACATGTTGAATGCTTTTATTGACGCCCTCCAAGAGCCTTATACGTCTAATTTGGTGGGCGGTTGCCATAATAACTTAGCTGATATGATACAGGCAGGAGAACGAGTTGAACGATGTATGAAGAGAGGTACTCTGCATTATCCCACCATTGATAAATCAGACCCAGCTAAAGCAAGTAAAGGCAAAAGGACTGAAGTGTATTCTGTGAATTTTGATTCAAATCCCGTTGTTTATGGTGCGCCTACTTCAGATTATCACCCTAGAAGCAATGCCCCAAGGATGTCAAGCCCAGGAGCCTACTATAACCATAACCACACCCAAAATCCTTATCCACCCCGATTCAATGCACCATCACCCAATCAATACTCGCAAAACCCTAACACTTACCAAAATTTTCAAAACCCAAACACTTACCAAAACCCTCGTCCAAATTTCCAAAACCAAAGACCCAGAAGGCCCGTTGAGCATTTCGATCCTTTGTCTATAACCTATGCTGAATGTTTCACGAAACTTCAAGCGCAAGGAGCAGTGGCTCCTGTTCCGGGATGGGTCCACCAACCTCCATATCCCCATTGGTATGATCCTAATGCCACATGCTTATATCATGTAGGTACACTCGGGCACTCAACTGAAAGTTGTTTACAATTCAAACGGATAGTCCAGGGGATGATTGAAGCGAAATGGCTGGATCTTAGTGCAATCAATAAACCAAATGTCAACAACAATCCATTGCCTAATCATGAAAATGAGGGGGTGAATGCCATTGAAGAATTTTGTGCTACAAAAAGATAGGTCTCAGAGATTGCAATGCTGTTGGGCCAGTTGTTTATGGTGTTAAGGAAAGAAGGATTAGTTGAGGAAGTAGCAGTGGATACACCCGTTCAACGTGGACTTTTTGATGACATGAAGACTTGTGAGTTCCATAAAGGACACAGGGGACATGCTATTGAGAATTGTTGTGGCTTTCATGAGAAGGTACAAGAGTTGATGGATTTGAAGATAATAAAGTTTGAGGTGAAAGGCCAATCAAATGAAGTCAGTGTCATAGAAGGATATTATCAAGGGCTTAGGCCGAATCATGCTCCGCAATTTGTCTTGCAGTATTATGTGGAAGATGCGCCACCAGTTGGACCACTAAAACCAAAGATAAATCATTTGAACAAAAATGACAAGGCTGTGCCATGGAATTATGAGGTTGAAGTTAGAGGAAAGCAAGGAGAAATGGTAGATAATATTTCTGGTGTCAGTGGAGTTACCCGAAGTGGGAGATGTTACACGAGAAATGAGCCAGAAGGGAATTTGGTAGTGGATCTTGAAACTAAGCGTAAAAGGAAAGGGAAAGCAATACCTGAAGTTGAAGGATCAGGTTCTATTCCAGAAGAAGGTCTTTTTATATGCCCAGAAGAGAAAAAGAAAGTTGTAACTGATGTGGAAGTCCAGGAGTTCCTGAAAATTATTCGACAAAGTGAGTACATGATAGTGGATCAATTGAAGAAAACCCCTGCAAATATTTCGATCTTGGAGTTGATAATGAGTTCTGAACCGCATCGACAAGTCTTGATGAGAATGTTAAATCAGGTGTATGTATCAGACAAGATTCCTACAGACTCTTTTAATGGCATTGTGGGAAATGTGTTGGCGTCCCATTTGTTGTCCTTTACTGAAGATGATATTCCTCCTAAAGGAATGGGGCATAATAAAGTTTTGCATATTTCAACAATGTGTCGTAGAAAGGAATTCGCAAGTATCCTGGTGGACAATGGATCATCCCTTAATATTTTACCAAATGAGACTTTTGAAAAGCTGCCGATTGACAAATCTTATTTAAGACCAGTGCCGATGGTAGTAAGGGCATTCGACGTAACACGCAGAGAGATTATGGGAGAAATTGAAATACCTTTACAGGTTGCAAGTGTAATTTTCAATGTATCATTTGTGGTATTGGATATCTCACCAACCTATAGTTGCCTATTGGGACGACCTTGGATTCACACTGCAGGAGCCGTTCCCTCATCATTGCATCAGATGCTCAAGTTTGTTTATGATGGAAGAGTTTATATAGTAAAGGGTCAGTCAGAATGGATGGTTGCTAGCTTGTCTAACAGTTCTCATATTGATGCTCCGACGGAGGGGATTGAGAGTTCATTCCAATCTTTTGAAATTGCTAGTGCTAGCTATGTAAAGGAAGGACTTTCTCCCCTAAAGCCACAAGTATCCAAGGTTACGAAGAATGTAGCAAAATTTATGTTGAAAAAGGGGTTTCACCCGGGAGAAGGACTTGGTAAGAATCGACAGGGAATTAAGAAGCCACTAGAAATGGTGAAACATCCAGAACGGTGGGGCTTGGGTTATAAGCCAACTAGCGTTGACAGGAACCGTATGCAAGTAGAAAAGCAGGCAAAGAGGTTTGCTCGTTTGGAAGGAAAGGAATTGGAAGTTGAAAAGAAACCAATTCCCTGGCTTTATGACAGTTTTGTGTATGGAGGGATGCAGAACAAGATAAGTTTGACTGATACTGGGGCAGTTTTTGGAAAACTGCCACTTGAAAATTCGACTGATGTAACTTGGGCAATTTTGGCAAATATATGCATTCAGTTTGAAGAGTTCCAAGTTGCTATGGTGGAAGAGAAATAGAGTTCGGCTGCTAGACCTTGCTTTGTCATCTCACGTCCTTCAAATTTCAAACTAGGCAACTGGACCAATCTGGAACTCCCAGTATCTCTCAAGAACCTGCAAGAGTAATCCCGAGTGCACTACCATCGGGGGCCCAGCTCACGGCCTTCGTTTGGGTCTTTTGTAATGAGCATGCTTTACTTTGCTTTCAATAAATTTTATAGTATGGCGATTGCATGTTCTATCTTTGTACATATTTCCTTTTCCATGAAATGAAGTCCTTGGATAGTTATCCATTTTCATGTTTCTTCATTCTCATTTGAGTTTTTCTTCTCCATTCTCAAAACCATTTTTATTCATTTCTTTCACAGGATTGAAAATGATGATAACGAAGATGACGAACTTAATAAACCAGATTTTGATGCACTTATTAGCAATGTTGAATCTGACTATGAAACAGAGGAAGAAATTGAGATTTTACCTGAAATGTTAAGACAAGTCAATCAGGAAGAGAAAGTAATAAAGCCGCACCAAGAGATAACTGAAGTTGTTAATTTGGGAACTGAAACGGAGAAAAATGAGGTTAAGGTAGGAGCTGCCTTCGAAGGAGAGAATAAGAATAATTGATAGATTTATTGTATAGTTACGAGGATGTCTTTGCATGGTCTTATCAGGACATGCCCGGTCTTGATACAAGTATTGTTGTTCATAAATTGCCATTGATTCCTAAATGTACCCCAGTGAAACAAAAGCTAAGGAGATTGAAAGCAGATATGCTTTTGAAAATAAGAGATGAAGTGAAGAAGCAGTTCGATGCTGGTTTTTTAGTAGTGGCTAGGTACCCTGAATGGGTGGCAAATATTGTACCTGTTCCCAAGAAGGATGGAAAAGTGCGGATGTGTGTCGATTATAGAGATCTCAATCGTGCAAGCCCGAAAGATAATTTTCCTCTTCCCCATATCGATGTTTTAGTGGATAATACAACTAGACATTCAACTTTCTCTTTCATGGATGGATTTTTGGGTTACAATCAGATTAAGATGGCACCAGATGATCGCGAGAAAACAACTTTTATTACCCTATGGGGAACTTTTTGCTATAAAGTCATGCCGTTTGGTCTGAAGAACGTCGGTGCTACTTATCAACGGGCCATGGTCACTTTGTTTCATGACATGATGCATAAAGAAATGGAAGTATATGTCGATGATATGATAGCAAAATCCAAAGAAGGTGAAGATCATATTGTGAATCTCCATAAGTTGTTTGATCGATTAAGAAAGCATCAATCAAAGTTGAATCCAGCCAAGTGCACATTTGGGGCAACCTCGGGGAAGTTGTTAGGTTTCATTGTAAGCAGAAAAGGAATTGAAGTAGATCCTGATAAAGTGAAGGTGATCTTGGATCTTGGAAATGCCACCTCCTCGGATAGAAAAGGAAGTTAGGGGTTTCTTAGGAAGATTGAATTATATTGCAAGATTCATTTCACAGTTGACGGCTACTTGTGAACCTATCTTTAAATTTTTGCGTAAGAGTAACTCGACTGAGTGGAACGAAGATTTTCAGATAGCATTCGAAAAGATCAAGCAATACTTGAAAAGTCCTCCAGTGTTGATGCCTCCTATGGCTGGCAGACCGTTAATTCTCTATTTGACTATCTCAGATAGTTCGATGGGATGTGTGCTTGGACAACATGACTCATCGGGAAGGATAGAGCATGCCATTTATTATTTAAGCAAGAAGTTTACTAGTTGTGAAGCAAATTATTCGATGTTGGAGAAGACTTGTTGCTCGTTGGTTTGGGCTGCACATCGACTACGATAGTACATGCTTTATCACACTACATGGTTGATTTCTAGGATGGATCCTATCAAGTACATTTTTGAGAAACCTTCTCTTTCAGGGAGAATAGCTAAATGGCAGATGTTATTATCAGAATATGATATTTTATATGTCACACAGAAGGCAATCAAAGGGAGTACAATAGCAGATTATTTGGCGGATGGAGCGATTGAGGATGCTCAGCCAATGGATATGAATTTCCAGATATTGATGTTATGACTGTGTCGATGGAAGAGGAGAATCAGAAGGATTTGGCAAAATGGACTATGTTGTTCGATGGGGCTTCTAATATCATAGGATGTGGAATTGGTACAGTGTTAATATCACCTGATGAGAATGTTATCCCGTTTACAGCTAAGTTGTATTTCGAATGTACTAACAATGTGGCTGAGTATGAAGCATGTACGATGGGAATTCAAGCTGCTATTGATATGGGGATTAAGAGGCTACAAGTTTATGGTGATTCACAGTTAGTGATTAGGCAATTGAATGACGAATGGGAAACCAAAGATGACAAGCTAATTCCATATTACCAACATATCAAAAAGTTAGTCAGGTTTTTTGATTGAGTTGAGTTTGATCATATCCCAAGAGAGGAGAATCAAATAGCAGACGCTCTGGCAACTTTAGCGGCAATGTTTGATGTAGACCCAAAAGGGGAAGTGCAGGTGATTAAAATCGAGAAACGAGCAGTTCGAGGTTACTGTTCAAATTTGGAGGGAGAGTCTGATGGTAAACCGTGGTATCATGATATCCAACAGTACATTGAAAAGAAAGAATATCCATCAGGGGCATTAGAGAATGATAAGCGCACCATCAGAAGATTGGCGGGATCTTTCTTCTTGAGTGGAAATGTTCTTTATGAAAAGAATGATGGGATAGTTTTCTTGCATTGTGTTGATATGGCGGAGGCTAAACAAATTATGGAGGAAATTCATGAAGGAATATGTGGGACTCACTCCAGTGGATATGCAATGACAAGGAAGATTATACATGCAGGGTATTATTGGTTAACCATGGAGAGGGAATTATATAAGTTATGCAAACAGATGCCACAAGTGCCAGATTTATGCAGACAGGACACATGTTCCCGTTAATCCATTACATGTGTTGTCGTCACCATGGCCTTTCTCGATGTGGGGATTAGATGTCATCGGTCCAATTGAGCCGAAGGCTTCTAATGGGCATCTTTTCATTTTGGTTGCTATTGATTATTTTACCGAATGGGTGGAGGCTGCTTCATATTCTAATGTGACGAGTAGTGTGGTTGTTCGGTTTTTGAGAAAAGAGATTGTTTGTCGATATGGAGTCCCAGAAAGAATTATTACTGACAATGGCACAAATTTCGACAACAAAATGGTGAAGGATTTTTGTGACCAGTTCAAAATTCGTCACCATAATTCAACTCCATACCGTCCAAAGATGAATGGGGTTGTCGAAGCGACGAATAAGAATATCAAGAAGATTATCGGGAAGATGACAGGGAATTACAAAGATTGGCATGAGAAGCTCTCTTTTGCTTTATATGGTTATCGAACATCAATACGCACATCCACCGGGGAGACTCCTTTCTCTTTGGTGTATGGTATGGAAGCGGTTTTGCCTATAGAAGTGGAGATTCCATCCCTTCGAATAGTTATGGTGGCGGGTTTGGAAGAATCAGAATGGACTCGAATGCTATATGAACAGTTGAATTTGATTGAAGAACGAAGGTTACGAGCAATTTGTAAAGGGCAATTGTATCAAAGAAGATTGATGAAAGCACATAATAAGAAAGTTCGACCTCGCAGTTTCAGGGAGGGAGATTTAGTGTTGAAGATGATCTTGCCACCTCAAAAGGATCACCGAGGGAAGTGGACACCTAATTATGAGGGACCATATGTGGTGAAGAAAGCCTTTGAAGGACGGGCATTAATTTTGACAAGAATGGATGGAGAAGAATTACCTAATCCGGTGAATACAGATGCCATCAAAAAGTATTACCCATAGCAAAAAAAAAAAAGAAAAGAAAAGAAAAACTCGCTAGATTGAAAACCCGAAAGGGTAGTCTAGGCAAAAATTAGAGTTAAAAAAAAAAACTCGCTAGATTGAAAACCCGAAAGGGCGATCTAGGCAAAAATTAGAGTTAAAAGCTCGCTAGATTGAAAACCCGAAAGGGCGGTCTAGACAAAAATTAGAGCAATAAAAATCCCACTGGAGTGAAAACCCCTCGTGGGCGCTTCAGGCAAAAATTAGGGAAAAGAAAAGTCTCTACTAGAGTGAAAACCCTTCATGGGAGCTTCAAATAATATTGAGATCAGAAAGGTGTGGAGAAAGCAACTAAGGGGAATGAGGCGGAGGCCTTTTTGAGGATTTGAGATGAATATAAGGAAATACAATGAATGACAGATAGCGAGGCTGTACACAGGTGAATTGGTTATGTTCAGGGGTATGCATGATGAGTCTGCGAAGGAGAAGATTGATATGGAAGTAGTCAGATTCAATAATTGCAAAATAGGAGCACACAAAACTGGGGCAGTTTTGTGCGGAATCAAAGTTATCTCATTTTATATCCTGTAAAGATTTCTGCTATTTCCTTTATTTCTAACCCTCTTGAATCATATATATACTTGATCAGTCTCTCCTGTTATCTATCTATTCTAAATAAAACTTCTGAGGTCATTCAGTTCATTTCTGAATTCCTTATTCATTGCTTGTGTTCTTCACGATTTTTATTGCTTGTATATCTTGCCTTCAGAAATCTCATGTAGTACAAGCATTGCCATACTATTCTCATTTTATATCCTGTAAAGATTTCTCCTATTTCCTTTATTTCTAACCCTCTTGAATCATATATATACTTGATCAGTCTCTCCTGTTATCTATCTATTCTAAATAAAACTTCTGAGGTCATTCAGTTCATTTCTGAATTCCTTATTCATTGCTTGTGTTCTTCACGATTTTTATTGCTTGTATATCTTGCCTTCAGAAATCTCATGTAGTACAAGCATTGCCATACTATTGAATTTATTTGGAAGTTAAATAAAGTAATAAAAGAATCATGACAAGTGTATTAGGACATTGTTCTTAGCAGGAACTTGAGAGATTTTGGTGTTCTTGACTATAAAGGAGCTAAAAGAAATTAAATGGTGCTAAAAGGCATGGTGGAGCCGAAGAGATTGTGGTGTTCTTAACTCTAAGAGAGCTAAAAGAAATTAAATGACGTTAAAAGACATAGTGGGGCCCAAGAGATTTTGGAGCCGAAAAGCTTTTGTTTGGCGTTAAAGGTATGTCGGATTTGATGGGAATAAGATGGAAGCAACAAATCGATGAAAAGACCATACAAAAAGAGAATGAAAGATACAAGAATAAGCGTAACATGGCATATTGAAGATAGGGTGGAATCAAAAGATGCAGTCTTCTCATGATGGATGATTGTAGGATGATAGGGGTGATGGTGCTGATGACAATTAACCAAAATCAAAAATGAGAAATGAGAAAAATAAAAGAAAATACAATTTTCTTCATGCATTCATACACTCATGGATATTTTCTTGCATAAATTCAAACAAACATTTCTGGCCAAGCCGGGAATGGCCTTGTGATCCCGTGCCCTTTATTTTTCTGCACAAACATTTGGCCAAGCCGGGAATGGCCTTGTGATCCCATGCCCTTTATTTTCTTGCACAAACATTTGGCCAAGCCGGGAATGGCCTTGTGATCCCGTGCCCTTTATTTTCTTGCACAAACATTTGGTCAAGCCAGGAATGACCACAGTGATCCCGCGCATTTAAGTTCCCGTACGAAACTCGGTTGACTACACCTTTGTTTGCCTTTTATTTCATAAAAAACATACAAAGGGGGGCAGCTGTAGTACCCGATTTTCGTCCAGCCAAACAAAAAAAAAAAAGAAGAATAATAATAATGCAGAAATTCAAAATTCAAGAGCCCGTTTCATAGGCCCACATGTTTACAAAAAATTCAAAACTTGTTTCTTGGACCCATAAACATACAAAAATCCTAAGGCCCACCTCTTGGACCGTAAGCCCATAAAAATTCAAACCTAAACCCAAAAGATCTAAACCCTATAAAATATCTAAAAAATAGGACAATTAAATCAATAATAAACAAAAGAAAATCCTTAAGAGAGAAAGGTGGTTCCTTTATTAGGGTTTCACAAAAATAAGGAAAAGACAAAAATGTAAGTCTTGAGGGTTGTAGAGAAGGAGAGAAAAATAGGGTTTTTGGGGGCATTTTGGGATTTTAAAAAAGAAGGTTAAAGAAATAAGAAGGAAGCCGCATAACAATAGGGGGGGATCGACGACACAAAAAAAAAGGGTTTTTGGTGTGAAAGAAAAGGGGAGAAATAGCTTGAGAGAAAAAGAGAAAAAGAAGAAGAAAGGGGTCTTTCGGGGAAGAGAAACAAAAAAAGAGAGGAAGCTTGTGAGAAAATGGAAGAGATATAGAAGTGTAAGGCCGCTGCAGAAGCTGACGCTCAAAAGAGAGGAGAGAAGCAACAATCGCCGCCGCACAATCAGGAACAGAAATCGGAAGCTGCCGCACAACTGGGAATAGGGAAGAAAGGAGAAAGAACTGAGAAGATTGGATTGGGCTTGAGTAATGGACTGGGCTTTGTGGTCATATTTGTATTTGTATTTTTTTATTATTTGTTATTTTGTATATATTTTTATCTTGTTTTTATTTGTATATATCTTTGTAAAGGCAAATATGTAATAGGATAGTGGAAAAATAATGAAAATAGTGTAGAGTAGTGTAATTTATATTTATGCATATTTAAATTGATTAGTATGCATGTTAGGGGTTATTAGTTTAGGATGCCTGTTTAGAATGTATATTAGAATTGTATGCATAGATCATTTTCCGCAAATCCGTCAATTCAACAACCGCGTCTTTACCAACTTTTCATAAAAACAAATTAATGGATACTACATTAAAGTCAATTAGGAGGAGGACTTGATGACATTCAGCTCCTGCCTAGACTTTAATTGTGTTATCTTTATTTAAACTAAAAACAAATGATAAATTAATTTATTAGAAACCTAAATTAAAGTTCATTAGGAGGAGGACTTGATGACATTCAGCTCCTGCCTAGGCTTTAATTATGTTATCTCTTCAAATTAAAGTGTCATTTGTATTTCTAAACACAATGATAAATTAATTTATTAGATACCTAAATTAAAGTTCATTAGGAGGAGGACTTGATGACATTCAGCTCTTACCTAGGCTTTAATTATGTTATCTCTTCAAATTAAAGTATCATTTGTACTCGTAAAAATAATGGTAACTAAATTGAAGTTAATTAGGAGGAGGACTTGATGACATTCAACTCCTGCCTATGCTTTAATTATGTTATCTTTTCAAATCAAAATATCATTTATATTGGACAAACAACTTTTCAGGAAAAAGCACATAGATTAATCTAGGTAACCTTTTAGGGAGTTGTGGGGTGTCTAACACCTTCCCCACACTCAATAGACCCTCTTACCTATTTTCTGGTTCGTAGACCATTCTTTAGTGTGCAATTGCACTTAAATTAATTGGTGACGACTCTAAACATTTTTCATCCTTTCATCGCTGGTCCGCGTCGTGACCCCGGTTGCGACACTTAGCCATTCTTACAAGAGAATGGGTTACAACAATTCCAGACCTAGAAACATACTAACAATGAGAAACCCCAAGGCTAGACATAATAGATTTTGTCTCCCTTACAAAATACCCATTCTTGACTCTAAATAACTATCTCAATGTAAGGGTAGAATAACATTTGTGGAATCCACCTCAAGAATAAAGCCTCTATACCCATTATCCATTAGGCATCGTAAAGAGCATGCCATTAATTAAAGAATATGAAAGTTGGAAAAAAAGTTTAAATAATAAAAGAAAATGAGAGAATAGTAATTAATACAAAAAAGTAAGAGAGAGAATCTAGGGAATTACATTTACATTCCCTAATTTTGAAAAAAAAAAAGATTTTGGAAATGCGTTGGGAAATGTGTTTAGTTTGGATGGTCATATTCATAAGAGCATTTTCAAAAGAAGTTATGGGCTAGTTTGATAGAGCATTTATAAAGTAGCAGATATACCAGCAGAAATAGTGGTAGCAGAAATACTGGACAATTTTAGTAGCAGATATGCTGCTTGAATGCTGGATAGGTGTTTGGTTGAACTTTTACTGTTAACATTTGTGCTGTGTAGCATATTGGATAAATTACGTATAGGGGTAACATACATTTTAGTTGTATAGCTATATCCAAACATACAAATTTTATAAAATAAATAAATGTATTTTAAATTAATTGAAGATAATAATAAATTATAAAATAATTAATAAATTATTTATTAATTAAATGAGAAGGATTTTATTAATAACACTATTCACACATACGTGGAAAGGTATTATACATTTTAGTTGTAATATAGACATATAAATATATTTAAAAATAAAATTTAATTTATAAAATAAAGATAATTAATTAAAATAAAATAAAGATAATTAATTTATCTAACATAATTAAATAATAATTTCAATGAATACAATTAATTAACAATTGACAATCGTAGGGGTATAATGGGAATAAGTAGATTTAATGGGGACAAAATAGACAATTCTCACAAAAATGCTAGGCAAATGCTTCAAAAAAGTAGCATTGTAAAAAGTAGTATAAATGTTGATGAAAATGTCTCGGTTTATGTGCATCAAAAAAGGTGTTTGGATGACTACTAGCATTTATACTAACAAGTAGTATAAATGCTCCAATATATGCTAATCCAAATGGGCTCTATGGGCTAATTTGATAGAGCATTTACAAAGTAGTAGATATGCCAGCAAAAATGGTGGTAGCAGAAATACTGGACAATTTTAGTAGCAGAAATGCTGGCTGAATGCTGAGTAGGTGTTTGGTTGTATTTTTGCTATTAACATTTGTGTTTTGTAGCATTTTGTGATAAATTATGTGCAGGGGTATTATGCATATTTGTTGTATACGTTGTACCCAAACAAACAATTTAATTATTAAAAATAATATAATGACTTTTAAATTAATTAAAGATAATAATAAATTATAAATTACTTAATAAATTATCAATTTATTTGAATTTAATTTATTTTAGAAATTCAATCGTGGAACAACTAAGTATCGTCTAATTACAATATCTTAGATCGGAAATAGCTTTTGTCTCCATGAATTCAAGGCTATTTTGGCTGGTCTGATCGATCAGGAATGACTCCGATCAATCAAAAATCGCTTCTGGATTAAAAATCTTCAATTTGTACTCTTTTCCTCCATTTCTTGCCTTGGCACCTACGATATGCAAATATAGCTTTCTTAGGCAATATCAACTCAAAATGGGATGAACTTATGTGTAAAAGATGCATAAATATATGTATATATTTGGCACATCAAACACCCCCACACTTAATCTTTGCTCGTCCTCGAGCAAATTGAGAATGAGTAAAAGAAGGAAAGAGTATTTTCCGATAAATTCAAATGAAAAATAAAATAACTAAGTATAAAATGGATTCTCAATTGCAAACTTATCCACACTAACAAACCAAGCATTAGGGCATTCAAACCAATAAAAACATTCCTTCAAGAATCTTAGCTCATCCATTTTGCTTATAAATTCAAGAATTAATGCACATAATGGATTTCACTTGATATTTGGCTTCAAAGTGACATAAACAATGCCCATGTAGTCTTCGAAGAACAATAAGAATCAAAGAGCAAATACAATGAGCATTTATTCAAATTTCATTCTTATTCACATTTTTTTTCTTTCTTTTTCTTCTCAAAGGTGACTTGTGCAATGTTCAACCTCCTTAAGCTTTCTAAATGACCCATGTAACGACCTTTTGACCAATGACTCCCAATCCAGTTGGCTTAGGGCACTAGGTGTTAAGACACCCCAACGGATCTAATTACCCAAGTCAAAAAGGCAACGAGGTTAAACTAGTCACCAAGGTACTCTAACATTCATTTCATACATTTTTACGCGAAACTCATTGCTTGCTAGGCAAGAGGCCCGGTTACTCAGCAGAAAACTTATAAAAGAAACCATTTATTAATAAACACAATTTTTTTCTATACATTTTTTTTATTGCTCAAGTAGTGGTACTTAGAATCAAATTGATCTCAAACAACCACAAATGCCAAAGTCAAGTCATATTTTATACCCCACAATCAAGTGTTCCATATTCACAAAAGCACAATGGACAAAACAATTTTCAAGATAGGAAAACTCAATTGGAAAGAATGTCCATAGCAAGATCCATCAATCCTTCAAAGATCACAAAATTCATCCAAATACACTCAAGAATGACATGACATAAGGCATTTGAAGTCAAAAATTTTTATTTCAAGCAAAAACTAGAAAACCTAAATTCCCACCCCCACACTTAAAATATGCAATGTCCTCAATGCATGAAATAGGTGAAAATAAAAATAAAAATAAAAATAAAGAGATAGAACAATAAAACTTGGGTTGCCTCCCAAAAGCGCTTGGTTTAAAGTTTTCAGCCTGACTTCCCTTTGTGAATTCAACCGGGGGTCCTTGAGAGTTGTGGTGTAGACTCCTCTTGATGGCTTCTTGAGATTGACATTTGATTGCTTAGGTGCCATGCAAGGAGCACAAGCCTTCATCACCACCATTTCTTTAGGAAAGACATTTTTCTTCATTTTCTTCGTTTTCTTGGTTTTCCTCTCCTTCTTTTGCTTCCTCTTCTTTTGCTTCTCTTTGGGCTCCTCAACTGGAGACTTTGATACATCATTTTCAGCTTGGGTGGCTGCCTTGGGAACTTCATGCTTCACTTTGGAGTCTTGGCTTAGGAGAACTTCAATCGGAATATAATGAGCTTTCTTCTCAATAGTATCGGGAATGACCATGTCAATATGCTCCGCTTGGAGGCATTATTGAGAAACCTCCTCTTGCCTTCTATTTCGAAGCACCTTAAAAGTGATTTGGTCACCTCCCACACCTCTCAAAGTAAGCTTCCCTTTCTCCACATCAATCAAAGCTCTTCCCGTGCTTAAGAATGGTCTTCCTAAGATTATGGGAGTAGTGGGGTTGGCTTCTATATCCAAGATAAGAAAATCCACCGAGACACCATGGTTGGACTAATCTCTTTCACTCCAATTTGCTTCGCAACCGACAATGGCATCCAATTTGCTTCGCAACCGACAATGCCAAGAGGGTACTTTATAGATCTATCTACCATTTGCAAGGACACCATGGTTGGACTAATCTCTTTCACTCCAATTTGCTTCGCAACCGACAATGGCATCAAATTGATACTAGCTCCAAGATCACACAAGGATCTCTCAATCAAGGTGTTACCTATAGTGCACGAGATTGTGAAACTTCCCGGATCTTCTTGTTTGATTGAGAGTTTCCTTTGCACAATGACAACACACTCTTCGGTTAATTGTATCTTCTCATTCTCCTTCAATCTCCGCTTCTTGGATAAGATCTCTCTCATAAAATTGGCATAGCTAGGAATTTGCTCTAAAGTTTCGGCAAAGGGGATGTTCACTTGAAGCTATTTGGATACCTCCAAGAACTTAGAGAATTGATCATCCTTTTCCTTGTTGCTCTTTAACCTTTGAGGAAATGGAATTGGAGGCACATAAGCCTTGTCTGGAGGTGCAGGAAGTGAACTATCGGGCCAATCAAACTCCACAGCATACCGAGTCTGCACATCTTTTTCATTTCTGCATTTTTCATCATGTACTGTAGCTGGCCGATTGATCGGGATGGGGTCCGATCAATCGGAATTGGCCTTGGGTAAATTTTCACCAAAAAGGTCCGATAGATCGGGAATCAATCCCCTCCGATCAATCAAAAATAGCCCCTGGACACTTTTCAGCTTGATTCTCCCCTGTTTTGCTACACTCCTCTTCCTCCTCCAGTAAAATTTTTGCCTTTTTGGCATCTAGATTAGAAGCATTTTTAACCACCTTACCAGTCCGAAGAGTGATTTCCATGCGTTGCTCATTTTCCTTCCCTTTGGGATTCACCTCCGATTGGCTTGGCAATGAACCTCTTTCTCTATATGACAAAGCGTTAACAATTTGCCCCATTTGTACCTCAAGATTTCGGATGGAAGCTCCATAGTTTTGCATCAAATTTGCTTGAGCTTGTAGAGTGACATCTGTTTTGCTCATGTATTGCTCCGTCCTTGCAATAAATTGGGAGGTATGAGTTGTAAGTGTATCTAGGCCTCCGGCTAGCTTTGAGAACATCTCATCAACATCCCTCTTCTTCTTTTTGAGCTGCATTAGATGTTGAGGATTTTGCAGATTTTGAGTACTACTCCAAGAGAAGTTGGGGTGATTCCTAAATCCCGGATTGTAGAAGTTGGAATAAGGATCATTGCGGAATCGATTAAAGTTGCCTCCACCAATAGCATTCACTTGCTCACTAGAGTTAGAAGAAGAACCAATAAAACACTCCCCCGTAGGATGGCGTCTGCAACAATAATCACAAGACATATGGGAAGGTGTGTTTTGCATAGCATGCACTCCTTGAGCTTGATTTAGTGTCAATGCATCAATCTTTTTTGCCATAATAGCCTAGGTAGATAGAACTTCATCATTTCTACAACTTCCCCCTTGTTTTGGATTCCCCCTCACTGAGGACCAAGAGTTAGTGGTCTTGGCCACTTTTTCAAGTAGTTCCCGGGCCTCCTCTTGATTCTTAGTCATAAATGAACCTCCCGCAACCGCATCAATAGTCTCCTTAGTATGCATGCTCAACCCATTATAGAAAGCTTGGTACACCACCCATTCTGGAAGGCCATGATTTGGGCAACTTTGAATAATTCCTTTAAAGCACTTCCAAGCCTCATAAAATGATTCAAGATCCTTTTGAGCAAAAGACATGATATTCGCCCTAATTTGCACTGCCTTGGTCGGAGGAAAGAATTTCGCCAAGAATTGCTCTGCTATCTCATCCCAAGTGACATCAACCATCCCTTAGCCTTGTCCCTCAAAGAGAATGGGAATAACCTCAACAAGATAGCATCCTTAGAAGCTCCGTTAATCCCAAAAGTAGTGCACACGTCCAAGAAAGAGCGAAGATGTACATTAGACTCTTCATTAGGAAAACCATAGAAATTCACCGAGTTAGAGATAATGTTGATGATAGCCGGCTTGATCTCAAAATTAGTAGTATTGATAAGAGGATAGCGGATGCTTGAAGGATTTGTATCCCAAGTAGGCCTAGCACAATCCTGATGAGAGTGAGGATCAAATTGCCTAGGAGGGTTTTCAACCTCTTCACCACCATTTCTTCCATTAGCACCTCCACTATTACCATTACCATTACCATTACCATCATTCACATTCAAAGCTCCACCAAGATCACCAACATTCCCCCTTCCTTGATTGTCTCCCATGCCTTCCATTTGATTATTAATAAGCTCCCGTCTAAGATTGTGAAGAGTCATTTCAATCTCCAAATTAATAGCAATTAATTCTGGATTAATAGAACGTCTTCCCAAGATTATAAAAGAGAAAGAATTTCTATAGAAAAATAAAAACCAATTAACACAATTGAAAACTTGATTTTGACACAAAAAGAAATTGCCTCAATCCTCGGCAACGGTGCCAAAAACTCGATATGGATTTCATTGCAAGTGCACAAATCGCACAAGTAATAAAGAAATGAGTAAATTATCGTTCCCACGAGGATATGTTAGCAATCAAAATCAATGTCAAAATAAGCAACAACTATGAAAATTGGGGAAAAGGATTCGTGATTGGTTTTTATTTTACACTAAACTAAAGCAAGGAACAAAAGAGCAATTAAGTAATCACGAATCTAATCAAAGATGGGAAACACTAGGGTACTTAATGACAATCGATTTCCCAATCTATTCAATGTTCTATTCCTAGATACATCAAACGTATTTTAAATATAAATCCTTGTTATTCCTAACAATCAGATTAATATATCAAAAACCCATTAAGAACTATGGAAATCATTTAGCGACTGCATAAGTCATAAACCTATATTCCTATGGTTTATGCACCCTATGTCATCTATGGCTTGAGGCAAACCCTAGATATCTCCTTCCGGTCTCAATCTAGGCAACAAAGCATTTAGATGGTGATCAAGCATCCAAAATCATTAAGCACACCCATAGACAATCAATAAGATAGAGAAATCAAGAAATAAGGAAACCAAGTTATATTGAATCTTCAAGGTTTGGTCACATTAAAACCTTAGAAAAGAAATCTAGCCACTCATAGAGTCAACATACATCATCAAGCAATGAAAATCAATCATAAAAACTAAGATAAAAGAGGAGAGAGAAAACCCCCTTGTGAACCCTCTTCTTCTCCAAGCTCCAATGGTGGTCTTCAAGATAGAGAATGAAACCCAGCTCCAAGAACTCCCCGAAAACCCTATTGTATGCCCTTTTATACTTCCCCAAACTCTTATGTCCTTTCCAAAACAAGTTGGGGTTGTTTTGGCTCAAAAAACACGTGAATTCGAAACTTTTTCGTGAAACTACATGTGCTGTGAATAGTAACTCCGATCGATCAGACACTGTTCCAATCGATTGGAAATAGCTTTTGTCTCCATGAATTCAAGGCTGTTTTGCAGGTCCGATTGATCTGGAATGGCTCTGATCGATCGAGAATCGCTTCTAGAGTAAAAATCTTTATTTTGCACTCTTTTCCTCCATTTTTTGCCTTGGCACCTACAATATACAAATATAGCTTTCTTAGGCAATATCAACTCTTAATCAACTCAAAATGGGATGAAATTATGTGTAAAAGATGCATAAATATATGTATATATTTGGCACATCAGTGTGACAGTCTTGTTCAATGTGCTTGGTACGTTCATGAAACACGGGATTCGCTGCAATATATAAGGAAGCTTGACTGTCCCAAAGTAACTTGGCCGGATGAGGATGATTTATTTTGAAATCTCTTAGTAAGTATCTCAATCAAGTGAGTTCACAAGTTACAGCTGCCATGGAATGATACTCCATTTCGGCAGATGATCGTGCCATTGTTACTTGTTTCTTGCTTTTCCATGATATAAGTGAGTCTCCAAGAAACACACAATAACCTGTCACTGAGCAGCGTGTGGTTGGACAATGGGCCCATTCCGCATCACAAAAATCAAATAAATTCAACTTGCTGTGTGATGAAAATAATAAACCTTGACCAGGAGCTTCTTTAAGAAAATTAAGAAGTCAGTGAGCTGCATCAAGGTGGTGTTGTTTTGGCTCCTGCATGAATTGGCTTAGAGTATTGACTGCATATGTGATGTCTGGCCTTGTGATCGTCAAGTATATCAATTTACCAATCATTCCTCGATATTGAGTAGGGTCTTTGAGGGGTTCGCCGCCGGTGGGTAGTAATATTAGCTCATGTTCCATTGGAACTTTGGCTGGTTTAGCACCAAGTAGAGCTGCCTCTTATAGTATATCCAATGTGTACTTACGTTGACTAATAGTAATACCAGCTTTCAACCGTGCTACTTCAATCCCAAGAAAGTACTTTAGGGGTTCGAGATCTTTAATTCGAAAATGTTGACTGAGAAATTATTTGAGAGAGCTAATTTCCAAGTCATTGTTCCCTCTAATAACCATGTCGTCAACATATAATAAAATAATAGTGATTGAGCTTCTAGATACCTTAGTGAACAAGGGAGTAATCAGCCCGTGATTGTGTGAAGCCAATATCATGGATGGCAAATATAAATTTTTGAAATCAACTATGAGATGCCTGATTGAGTTCGTATAAGGACTAATGAAGTCGACATACAACACACTCCCTCTGTGGACGAGAACCAGGAGGTAGTAACATATAAACATCTTCATGGAGATCACCATGAAGAAATGCATTTTGTACATCCATTTGGTGTAGTGGCCAATTACGATTGCAACAACAGTCAATAAAGAATGAATAGTAGTAAGTTTAGCAACAGGGGCAAAGGTTTCCTTGTAATCGATGCCTTCGTGTTGAGTAAAACCCTTGGCAACGAGGTGAGCCTTGTAGCGCTCTATAGTCCCGTTAGAATGGTATTTGATTTTGAAAACCCACTTGCATCCAATGGGATGATGACCAGAGTTTAAGGGAACAATACACCAAGTTCCATTGTCTTCGAGAGCCTTAAGCTTAGCATCCACGGCCACAGTCCAATTGGGGTCATGACGAGCCTGTTCATATGTAGATGGTTCCAGAACCTGGGATATGTGATATACAAAAGCTCGATGGGCAGGAGATAAGTGAGCATAAGATACATACCGATGAAGAGGATACCGTGTGTTGAACGTGGAGGAAGATAAGACGGTTGGCCCAGGCAAGGCAACATGATAAGTCGTGTAATCCTTAAAGTGGGTCGGTGGTCGTGTGATGCGACTTGATTTGTAGGAAGAAGAGGGAAGGTCGGTCGTGGCATGTTGTTTAGGTGGTATGGTGGAGATTGTCAGGCTGGGGTTTGGTGGAGTGGAGTTGGTGGTATCTGGAAATGGAGTAATAGGTGGAATATGGAGAGTGGAAGGTGCAGGTTCATTATGGTATGATGGATCATTTTCTAATGGGCCATGTGAGGGAAGAGGTGATGTATCATATGAAACAATAGGGATATCTACTAGAGTTATTGTGTGAAAAGGAAATGTGCTCTCATGAAAATAGACATCATGACATGTGAACAATTTGTAGGTTGTAAGATCATAGACACGGTAACCTTTTTGACCAATGGGGTAGTCGAGAAATATACATCGACGAGCATGGGCATCAAATTTGGAAGAAGGAAGAAGGAAGAAGATGTGTGACATAACAAAGGCAACCAAATACCTGAAGATGAGAGTAATTAGGCATTTGACCATGTAAGAGTTCATAGGGAGATTTGTGAGATAGTATAGGTGTAGGAATACAATTTATGAGATAGCAAGCTATTTGGACACTCTTCCCCCAAAATTGTAATGGTAAGTTTGCTTGAAAGCGAAGTGCCCAGGCAATGTTTATAAGATGGTGATGTTTACGTTCAGCAACCCCATTTTGTTGGGGAGTATGAGCACATGAATGGTGAAAAACAGTGCCATTGGCAATGAAAAATGACCGCATGAAAAGAAATTCTCCCCCATTGTCAGCACATGGGATTTTAATGTCACGTTGGAATGGGGTTTACCCAAGAGAAGAAAGATTTTAATAATGTTTGTACATCGGATTTAAAACATAGAAGATGTACCTATGTGAAACGGGTGAAGTCATCAACAATGGTTAGAAAATAGCGTGCTCCTGAATGGGTAAGAACCTTGTAAGCCCCTCAAATGTCACAATGAATTAAATCAAAAGGTGCTTTGGATTGAATTGTACTTGAAGGAAAAGGCAATCGTGTTTGCTTTGCTAACGGACAAATATCACAAACGAGTTTGGAATCAAACATTATTTCTGGAACAGTTTTTGACAATAAAGTAAAAGGATTTGCTGAAGGGTGCCCAAGACGCTGATGCCAAAGACGATGAAATTTTGGAACATGAAGTACTCCATCAAGTGATAATTCATGTGATAATCTGATAGATCCAATGCTTTTAATTTCGACCTTCCCCCCATTGGGTAATCCCACAAAATCATGTTGAGTGGCAGCTATATTATGTGGGGGTGGCAATAGAGATATGTGATATGTTACCCTGCTATCAATGATCCAATAAAGTTGTGAATGTGGATCATATTCTACCATATTACAATGGGGAGTAATAATACCTATTGCATTTGCAAGTGGTGCGCTATTACCATTTCCGTTGCGGAGCATGGTAATAAGTTGATTATACTCTTCAGTGGTGAACATGGGACTAGTTGAGGTGGTGGGCCTGGCCACTTCAACAGTGGCTGGCGTCGCCTGAATAAATTTGGTGTTGTGAGCTGCAGTTTCTGGTCGCTTGGTCTTGATGTCATATTTTAGTCATGCCATTTATGACCGACCGAAAACCCATGAATATAGTAACAACGATCTCCCAGATGTCCATCTCCATCGCAATAGCTGCATTTCAGCGGTTTACGATAATTTAAATTTCCAGAATTAGAGCTACTTTTTGGTGCAGTAGTGCGACTTGCTTGCATTGCATGAGTGTTGGGTAGAGTTTCGCGGCGGTTGGCCACCTCCATTTGCCTCTCGTGCTGAAGAATTAGACCATCAGTCAGGCGTGTATCCGGGAGTGGGTTCATCATCAAGATCGATCCTCGAACAGTGGAGTACGTGTCATTTAATCCCATCAAGAATTGCATGGCCCATTCTTTTTCTTCCCTCTCTGCAAGTGTCTTGGATCCCTCACAGTCACACTGAATTGGCTCTTGGTAAGAAGCCAATTCATCCCGAAGAGCCTTCAGTGTGGTGTATTATTCAAAAACAGAAAGTTGTCATTGTCGGTGTTCAACAATTTCCAATCGAATTTGATAGATCCGTGAATCATTTCCTTGTGAGAACCGATCCTCCAGATCCTTCCAGGCCACAGATGTGGTTTTGCAATAGAGTATACTGGCAGCAATGTTGGGCTTCACTGACCACCACATCCATGAGAGAACCATATCAATGCATCGCTGCCAAATAGGGAACTTGGCATCAGTAATTGGAGGAGTTTTGATGGAGCCATCAATGAACCCAAGTTTGTCCTTTTCACTAAGAGCAATACGCACGGAACGACTCCATTGTCCGTAGTTGCATCCGTCAAGAGCTTGTGAGACTAAGACAAGGCTTGGCGAATCTGAATGATGGAGGGCAATAGGGTCGGATGCATTTGGCATCCCCTCAGTTGGCACTACCTCTATTGACTTGTTAGATGCCATAGTGGTTGTGTGAATGGTAAAGAAGAATAGGTGAGTGTGTAGCGGAAGTCGCGTGGGGTATCTAGAGTGAGGAAGAAAGCTCCGATACCATGAGAAATTATAGAATTTGATATATTATTGATATCTTTTGATATAGGAAAGCACTAGTATTTATACAAGGACTAAACTCTATTCTACGTATATCACCCCTAATTCTATGCTATTTACATTTAATTCCTCTAATCTCTCTGATTGAATTATTGACTATTTTCCAGCCTTGTAATTCCTCCAATCAGTGATTTTGTCTTTAACACAATGTTGTAAATGTCTTTTTACTTATTTCTTACACGAAATTCACTACTGACATTTATGAGTTTTACTAGATTTTTCATCCTTACATTATTTTTCTTCCCAATTTCGTCCCTCAACCATGTGAAAGTACTTTGTTTGTCCCTCAAAAAGTTTTGACATTGATAAAATCTTATGTGACATCCCACTAGCTATAATTTGTACATAGTGAAATATATGTGGAATACACATTGGATAGACTCAAAACTTTTTGTCCTTCAACTATACATGTGGTTTCGTTTTTGTTCTTCAAAACTATTTTTCCATGCAAATATAGGAGTGGGTAAATCAAAGTAAATGATAAAATGGAATACATAATAAAAAGATACCTCACTTTGAGTACATAATTGCCTCAGATTTAATTTTGATTTTGATTTCTGCATTTTATGTCTTAATGTGATTTCAGAAATAAAATAAGTATTTTTTACATAGTTAAGGGACGGAAAAATGTCTCACTTTTATATTTTAGGGATATAACGTTGAAGTTTGTCAAAATTTGCCACATAAAAAAAATGTCACTTGAAGGACAAAATATGTAATTTGTCATTGTTGAAGGACAAAATTAGGAGAAAAAATAATTTAAGGACGAAAATAAAACCACGTATATATTTGAGGGATGAAAATTTATATTTAGCCTGAATTTTACATATTTTATAATGATTATTTTTTCAAAAGAATATATTTTGACTTGCGGAAATTATGATTCGCTTATTTGAAAGTGTTGAGATTTACTAAAAATAATGATTCACTTACTCATATATGATATTTAAAGGGTAAATTTGTATGATTTCATTCTCGGTTGTCAAGAAAAATGTAGTAAGGGCACTAGGTGTTTCCAGAGAGATACTAGTACTATGAAATCTGATATAATCAAGGTTAGGGTTGTGAGTTATGAAACACACGCACAAACTACGGAACATGTGGTGCAACATTGTACAACAATAAGTATCAACCTATAAAAACTAATCAACAATCGTCAAGAAGACTGAAATGGCATAATGCCTCCACAATTCATATTATCATTCAAAAATAACTAGAGTAATGAGACCTCAGTCGTCGATATCAAGCAACGGAAACAAAACATCGTCTCGAGTCTATAGTGATTGAGTCATAACATCATTCAAAATAATAACATAATTAACATTCCTAGACAGTGACAAGAAAAAAAAAGGATGACACTGGATACACTGCACCATTACGCCTCTGGCATCCGAAAATCTACGTCCTTCTAACTTGGAGAGAAAAGTGATGAAAGGATGAGCGAATGCCCAGTGGGAAAATAAACAATAGGACAACAAGTAATTGAGTATAGAAATACCAATACAGGAAGGAATCATAATAGATTCGGACCCCTACAAAGGAGTTGCAACACATTAATATGCCAAAACGGAATAACATATGCATGCAACAATAACAACATGCATTAGGCAATGTAGGTTACAATACAAATATTTATGTATCATTTATATTTTATAAAAAACAACCAAGATCAATTGAGTTACATCGAATGCTGAAGCACTCATGAACCAAGTGTATTGATATGCGTAAGGTCCAATAGCACACTAAGACAATCCATTTAGAAAAAGCGCACTCCCAAAAAACACTAGGATATCTAGAAACCTAAGAGCAACTCCAAGGGGGACACCAAATGAGGCATCAAAGTCCCTAAATGCCAAAGAATCAAATGGTGGAGGGAAAGGACTAGGGGCGGAGCCAGGATTAGATGTTGGGGGAACTGATACTAAACACAGATTATCTTTTGATCAGGGTTAGAAAATTTGGCAGTGTCCCTGGAAATTGTTTCTAGGGTTATTTACAACATTACACTTCTTATTTTTATCTAGAAAGCATATTAGCAACGAATGGACACATACCACAAATACAAATAAATTGCTATAATACCAAAGATTATGCAGAGTTAGGAGCTTAAGGTTGTATATCTGATATAAGATGAAGATTCAAGCTTTCAAATGAAATAGAGAATGGGAGACAGAGAAAGAGATGAAGTCGTCATTAAGAAGTTATGTTGGCATTGGAGCCATTACATGTATATACAAAATTGAATTTGCTATTCGTACTCAATGGTAGTGTTTACAAATAAAGAATTATGAAATATAATGGGCTTAAGTGTGAGAAAAATAATAGACAAACCCAACCTAACTTAAGATAGAGGTCCAATGTCTCATAAGAGGAAGAAGGGTCCCAATACAAACATTAGAATAGATAGCCCAAAAGATGAAGCACAAGTGCACAACAGATATTAACAATATATGTAACTTTGTATTGTATTATTTTATTTATGCTTAAGTATATTAATTTTTTTTACAAAAATTTTCACTGTGCTATAGCCTAGTGCAACCCACCTATCCATCGGCCCCTGGAAAGGACAAATAGTTGTTGGTGAGTCAAACGGCCTTATCTTATTGATCTTGAAGGCTGAAGCACATTCGGAATGAATATTGCAATCTCTTCAAGTTGTGCTACTATGTGCAAAAATGAATACAAAGGCAAGTTTGTACCCACGCTTGAAGATGAAAGACAGGTCTGCGAAAGTGCTGCTATACTTGATTGTATTGAAGAAGAATCTAGAATGAGTATGGGTTTATTCAAGCTGAGTGTATATGAATGGATATGGGTTTGTGAATATTTTGTTTTTTAAGAAATTGAATTGCAAAAGAAGGATCTAGATAGAGATGTATGGGCCATTCATTTAATATGCTTCATGTTTAATTAATGGCTCATTGTGTATATAAGAGCAAAAGAAGTATAATTTTATGATTCAAAATTTTGTGAATAAAAGGAATACAACTCATTAAATTGAAATTCCAACACTTCATTTAATTAAAAAGACACACTTGAAAACAATATTAAAACAACATTAACCTAGTACATTAAAACATCAAACATATTGAAATGACACTCTCTCATTCTACTCCATGTAAATTTCACAAATGAAGAACAAGATCCAACTGGAGTTGGTATTGAGTGTAGTTGTATCTTATCTCATGGTGAGTGCAAGGAATCTGAAGGTATTGATGTAACTTCATAGCAGACTACCTCTCCTGCCGTAACCACTAAAGTAACCTTGGAAAAGCCTACATCAACACTAGCGATGAAGCAGTCTACCTCAGATGTTCTTGAGCCTTCTAAATGAGTAAAGAAGAATCATCCACAAGATCTCGTTCTTGGAGAAATAATTGCTCCCATGAAGACAAGAAGGCAACTTCAAAATGAGGTAAGTTACTTGTGTTATGTGTCTCAATATGAGCCTAAAAATGTTAAGGATGCCATAAATGATGAGTCATGGGTGGATACAATGCATGAAGGGTTAAATCAATTTGCATGCAATGACGTTTAGACTTTAGTTCCTAAACCTGAAAATGTCAATATCATTGGGACAAAATGGATCTTCAAGAATAAAATTGATGAACATGGTTTGATAACTAGAAATAAAGCCAGATTAGTTGCACGGGGGTATACATAAGTTGAAAGGGCTGACTTTGATCAAACATTTACACTTGTTACTCATTTAGATTCCATTCGCATTCTTTTGTCTATAGCAAGCTTACTTCATTTTAACTTGTTTCAGATGGATGTGAAAAGTGCATTCTTGAATGAATTATTAAACGAAGAAGTATATGTTAAGCAACCCCAAGGTTTTTAAGATTCAATCCATCTATCACATGTGTATAAACTTAACCGTGCCTTGTATGGTTTGAAACAAGCCTCTAGGGCTTGATATGAAAGACTCACAAATTTTCTCTTGATTATAGGATTTATAAGAGGAATAGTTGAAAAGACACTCTTTGTAAAGAAAGATCACAAACATATTTCGGTTGCTCAAATATATGTCGATGATATTGTGCTTGGATCCACTCCTATTTCTTTGTCACAAGAGTTTGGTGAATTAATGAAATCTGAATTTGAGATGAGTATGATCGGTGAATTTACCTATTTTCTAGGATTTCAGGTGAAGCAGTCCCAAGAAGGAATATTCATCGCTCAAACCAAGCGTGCAAGTAATTTGGTGAAGAAATTCAGTGTAGCCTTGAGCAAGCCTGCTCCAACTCCTATGAGTCCGAGCACTAAGCTAAGCAAGGATACAATTGGAAAGTCTGTGGATCAGACTTTGTATAGAAGTATCATAGGAAGCTTACTTTGATTGCAAGTAGGCCTGACATTGCATTTAGTGTTTGTGGAGTTTTTTACCAATATAGCACTCTTACTCAAAATATGTCCCAATATAACACCCAGGTGAAAATATTTCCCAAAATAGCACTACACGCCACTGGCAGTGGCGTGTTCTTTATAAATTTTAAACGATCACGTCATCAGAGATGGCGTGATCTAATTAACATTGGTCACTCCATTAGCAATGGAGTGACTAATGCATATTTTGATTCACGCCAACAGTGTTGGCATAAATCATATTTTTATGATGATCACGCCAACACCGTTGGCGTGATCATCCATTTTTGTTCGATCACACCAACGGTTTTGGCGTGACCAGTAAACACAGAAACGAAGAAAGAAAAAAAACCAACCTGCCAAAAATATATATACATATCCATTTCCATAAAACCATATCCAGCAAAATATTTCATCAAATACGAACTATCCATCATAAGGACATACGAAAAATAAACACATAAATAGTAATATGGTTCAAGCAAACTAGAAAAATCATATAGTCCTGTGCCTACTCCATTCAGCAGGAGTAGTTGATGGAACAACATCATCTTGCGTCAACTGGGATGGATGCATAGTAAAGTCAGTTGGACGGGAAATGTGACCACGTCGGTGTGATGGACCAAGAGGATATCTACCACCATGCTGGGGCGTAGCTTGAACATTAGGGCCTATAACTTCTTCAAATCGATGTCCCTCACCAACCTCGTCTAGAATGTCACGACAATTTCCTAACCAATTATTTGCAATGGCAGCAGTAGAGTCATTAAGAGCATTACGCAATGTAGAAACAACTTTTTTTACTCCCTCTAATGCCAAAGCAGCCTGCATTAATGTGCTTTCATTACAATATAATATAAACTACATAAATAAAATATGAAAATGTTTGCGTACTTACCATTCATCGTATCTGACTCCCCCGTGGCGCATAATCCAAATTTGTTTGTGGCCTATCAGTCGATGGAGCACTAATAATCCGTCGGGTGATCAAGTAATACCAATGCATATACTCGCCAATGCTCATGCGAGGGAATCACTCCTGTGCGATATGAGCTAGTCTATCATCCCAATATGCCAACCATGTAGCATTTTTGACCACCCAATCGACATTATCCCGCCCTCTTCTATTCAGATCATGTAAAGTATCATTTGTATCCACTGGAGTCGGTATATGCTGTGATATACCAAATTGTCTCATAACACGATCTGGGAATCGAAACTCCACAATCTCAAAGCAAATCAAAGGCACTACAGCTCTCCAGATTCTACTACCATCAATACATATTACTGGTGCATCTGCCAACCTTCACGAGCTAGTCTTCTGAAGGTTAGCTAAAAGTGGTAGAAAAATGAGTGGAATACTATCACCCGTAGTAGATGGGAATAGAATACTCCCGAACATGGCTAATATATAAGCCTGGTGTAATGTTGCAACACCACCTCAGGAGCATCCTCTGCTGGAGGATTGTGTTCACCAAAGATCAACACCAACCAAGATAACGACAAAGATGCACCATCCCTCTCTTCAGTATTCGCCACTCTACCAAGTAATTGCATCATCACATCATCCCACTCATATATACTGCTACCAGTGACAGCTGGTCCATCAACCCTCAACCCCAATAAAACTGCAACATCCTCTAGTATTATAGTTATCTCTCCAACACGGAAGTGGAATGTATGGGTTTCACGTCTCCATCTCTCGAGAAGTGCAGTTAGTAATCCATTGTCAAGTTTTATGTACCTATTTGGGTGATACCATAGAAACCTGCCTGGATAACATAAGGCCTAACTCGTGGATCAAATGGTCAGAACATATGCTGCCTAAATCTGATTGGCCCTCCTGTATCCTGTTTAGAACATACACTTTAGGTTTAAAAGCACATAGATAGTTAAACATGAGTTTCAATGTATTTATAGTTATATACCTGTCCACGCCAAATGTCTTCCGAACGATGGTTTGACTGCATATGAAGAACAAATTGATTGTCCGGACCAGGACGAGACTCCCTAGTAATGCGGATACCGGGTACTCTAGCATGACTCGATGATCCTCCACCCCGTGTCCGCGCTATCCGCCAGCTCCTTGAACCTGCATTTATAAATATGTTCATTATATGAATATATTTTTACATTTTTTTATATTATTTATAAATATAATAAAAATCTTATTAGTCAAAAACAACAAAAAATACTTTACTTTGTCCCGTATTTTTGTGAAATTTCTTGTTATGTCCTCGTTGCCCACACACGCTACACTTATTTGCAGTGCGACCTTCCCGTGCATCCATATCATTCCTAAGCCTAGTTGACTTGGGACGACCTTCCCTTTTCCTTCGTTGTGTAGGATCAACGACAACCATCAGTCCCAAATAATCAAGCCAACATGTCTCATCGGGTATCGGGCTAAAAACTAGGGCATATGTGCTTTCATATGCCACAATTGTAAAATATGTCTCCATATATATACTCCAATCGATTCTATTAGCTGAACAACACGAAAGAAGATGGCTACATGGAAGGTGATAAAGAAGCCACATATTGCATGAACAATATTGTTCTTCACGTTGTTGTCTAAGACATACAACGTAAGAACGATTAGAACTTTGATTATCCTCCGCACCACGTCTTCTCATACTCACCTGAAATGTAGGAGGATTATGGTTGAACATTCGTACTTGTTCCCGCTTAGACTTTGCAGCCTCATAACTAATATGTCCAAAAACTTGCGGTGGCAAATCAATCCCTCGCAATCTAAATTCTTCTGCTTCAATCCTCCTCTTAACAAAATATTTGTTGCACCTGTAAAATGTCAGCTGAACCAGTGCTGTAATAGGCAAAAATCTCCAACCCTTCAGAACACTATTGAATATTTCAGACATATTAGTAGTCATGTTTCCGTATCTGTGGCCATCATCAACGCTTTACTCCACTTTTCTTTCCCGGCACTATTTAGGTACTCCCACGCAGCGACGTTCAAATCCTTAACACGCGACATCCAAAAGTCAAATTTTTCCTTAGATTCTTCGTTAGCCATTATGACATCTGCCTGTTTCAAATCTTTATCTTTAAAATGGGTGTTGAAATTACTCACAAAATGTCTCAAGCATTACCTATGATAAGCCAATGGTTCTGGCCAACCATCACACATTGCTAACAAAATACCAGCATGTCGATCAGACAACACACAAACGCCTTTTCGATCGGTAACATAAGAATGAATGCATGCTATGAACCATCCCCAATTATCAGCACTTTCTTCGTCTACAACAGTAAAGCACAACGGGTAAAGGCCATTATTTGCATCAAACCCAACCGCGATCAATAATTTTCCTTTGTATTTCCCATACAAATGTGTGCCATCAATACTTATCAAAAGACGACAGGATTGAAAGCTAACTATAGAAGGCCAAAATGCCCAGAATACACGACCAAACATAGCCCGATTGCTGACATGGTCCTTATAATTAAAATTAACCACTAACCCTGGATTTGAAACTTGTATTGCTTGCAACAATCTAGGGAGGATATTGTATGAAGCTTCAAATGTCCCAAATAATTTCTCAATAACCTTTTGTTTGGCCTTCCATGCTTTCTTGTACGAAACCGAGTACTGTAACTGAGAACTAGCAAAGGCCTGAATAGCTGTTATATTTATTTTCAAATCTTCTCTTACCATAGGTAGCACCTCCTCTGCGATATACTCTGAATCCAACTATCGATGACCCTGATACAGTGACGCATTTGTGCATGTATGCCGACCTTTAATTACTGTTATCTTCCATACATTGAGTTTTTCCTTTTTTATAGCTCTAAGATACCAATTGCAAACTGGCTCTTTTACGCAATTCAAATATATTATATCTGAATTTGAGCGTTGTGTCTTGTACTGATAGTTATTCTGAATGTGCCACATCTTCACAGCTCAAAGTAATTATTTCTTGTTCTCAAATACTTCATTCACTGCCACTGTATCAAATTGATCAGTGTGGTGCATACCCCAATCTCGACAAACAACATAATCTGATTGGCTAACATCGCCAAATTTAGGTACTTGATCAGCTACATTTAGGTACCTCCCTTGATCTACGGTAGTTGTCTCAATATTGACCCCACGTTTCCATCATCCTACTCATCATCGCTAGAATCAAACTCAATTTCTCGTTCTTCTTCTACCAACTCCGCATCATTATTAGCAATTGTGCCCTCAAACTGATTATCATCTTCATTATGACACATTTCTGGGATTAAATTTAGGTTCACGGATGGTGAGAAATGCTGATATGAACTGGAAGTTTTCATTTCGTCATTATCAGAATCATCCTCAAACTGGAAGTTTGCATTTCGATTCCAATTTGACGTCATTATATTCTATAATCTACATTAGATTATAATAATTGTGTCATAAAACAAACAACTATTGTGTATTTTGTCCAACATTTTTAAACCTTATTATCAATTCTATATATTTTAATATTAGCATAACCATTATAACAAAAATTCAAATTCATATCCATAAACATATACACAAATACCACATATACAAATACCACATTTTTTATATAATAACTAAATTTATAATAAACTCTCTCTCACCTCTTGTTGATCTCACACGGGTGTGAGGTGTGTATGCACTCCACCTTCACGGATCGACAGTCTGGCAGGGTGTAGTGGCTACTTCATTGGTCGGAGTTGCTGTGGCAGGTTGTTCATGGTGGTTGTCTCACTGGTCGGAGCTTGAGTGGTTTCTATGTGTGGTACGGGTGGGCAGGAGAAACGGGAGAGAACAGGGAGAAGAAGATCTGCGTGTGTGGCTGGGGTTGTTTCTTATCAGATATTAACTAGTCACGCGGTTACTAACGGCGTGACTAGTTTTTTTTTTTTTTTTAAAGGTCATGCCGACCTTGTTGGCGTGACCTTTATAGCGTGATTGGTTTCTATACACTATTCACGTCATCTCTGATGGCGTGATCCATTCACGCCATCAGAGATGGCGTGATCGTTTAAAATTTATAAAGAACACGCCACTGCCAGTGGCGTGTAGTGCTATTTTGGGAAATATTTTCACCCGGGTGTTATATTGGGACATATTTTGAGTGAGAGTGCTATATTGGTAACAAACTCATGTTTGTGTGTGTGCTAGGTACCAAGCCGATCCCAAGGAATCTCACCTGATGACAGTGAAACGGATCTTGAAATACATCAATGGTACACTAGACTTCGGAATTTTCTATTCAAAGGACACTAATGCATCATTGGCAAGTTACTCGGATACTGACTGGACAGGTTGCAGCGATGACAGAAATAACACTTCAGGTGGATGTTTCTACTTAGGTACAAACTTGGTAGCTTGGCATAGCAAAAAGAAGAACGTTATCTCCCTCTCCACAGCTGAAGCATAATACATAGTTGCTGGAAGTTGTTGTACTCAATTGCTTTGGATGAAACAAATACTCGTGGACTATAGATTGGAATAGGAAAGTATGACCATATTTTGTGACAATATGAGTGCTATTAACATTTTCAAAAATCCTGTTCAACATTCTAGGACTAAGCATATTGACATTCGTCATCATTTCATTCGAGACCTTGTTGAAAGTAATACTATGAAACTTGAGTACATTGCTACTGAAAATCAATTGCTGACATTTTTACAAAACCTCTAGACACGTAAAGGTTTTTTTTCCTAAGAAAAGCACTAGGGGTGATTAAAATAGAATAGATTTTTTTGAGTAAGCTTAAAGTAACAAGTATGTGGGATATGTAATTTAATTCTTAATGTTTGATGTTACCTCTGCATATGTTTACTGTTAAATGGCTAATCCGTCCATGAAATTAAAAAGATCATGTTATTACTCATATATTGTATTTCACAAATCTCTTCTAGTGAGGTTTGATTAACATAATGTGTGAGAATTGACTTGATAGGTCTATTGAACAGTTCCTTGAGAAATTTGATACAAGCAACACAAATGGAAAGGGCTACATCAAAGGTTAAAATTTTTTTTTAAAAAGTTATGTATCTTTTAAAATAAAAAGAGCTGCCTAAGTTTAACTGTGAAAGCCACCATGTAACCTAAGGTTTCACCTCTTGAAATAAAGGGCGTAATCTTGTAAGCTGTTTGCATGTACATAAAAGTACCAAAGGATCTAGATTTGACAACCTATTAGAAGTCTATCTCTTGTATTATGTTATATCTTGATCTAATCAGTATTGTTGAGATTCACACACAAATGCACAAGAACGAATAACATGCTTCAGATTCAAGGAAATGATGAGGGAATAGTGAGCCCATTTCATGAACACATCTTATGGTAAGTCTTTCTAATCATTGTTTATTTCATTTGATAGAGTATCAAAATCTAGAAGTTCCATCCTTGAAACCAATTTCTCTTGATTATCTATTTTATTTGGATACTCTTTTGTGTGTTTTTAATTCTCTGGAATAGCCTAGTTGTGTTCTAGGTTGAAATTTTTTTTAAGTAGGTTGGCCAACTGAGAAGTAAGCTACAGTGTAACCTTAAATGCCTACACAACCCTGGCCTAAGGGCATTTCCAAAATATTGTTCATACTGACAAGTCATTAAATGAAGCATGTTTTTCAAGAGAGCAGTTGCGTGGGAATTGAATTTATTAAAAGGGATGTCTCTTCAAGAAACTATTTCACGTACACCGTTTCCTACTCTCTCTTTACATATCTTTCACAGATTCCTACTCTCACTTAACTATCAAGACACCGGTTCAGTCTCTCTCTCCCACTCCTATTTCAACTCAATCTCTCTCATGTTCAGATACAAAGCCCTACTGTTTTTTTTTCAAATTCCATGGCCAAGAGAAAACGGAAGACTCTAGAATCTTCTTCAGTAGCAACATCGAAGAAACCACTAAAGAAGCCGAAGAAGCCGTAAGAGCCACTCATGGAGAGGTTTACCACCACAGATGCCGAAGCCTTCTTTAAAGTCCACTTCGAGTCCCGTGCTCTTAACACAGAAAGAAAATGCCTATTCTCTGAGTTAGATGACCCTGATTTGGTGCATGTATTCGAGTCACGATCATGGACTTTTATTGCTGACTTAATAGGTATGGCCAGTCCTCTATTAGTCAAAGAATTTTATGCCAACCTATCAAATAAGGAACTTAATACCCCAAACTTCTTTTTCTTTTAGAAATTAGGTAGGACCAACATGTATTGAGTATATATATATATATTTAAAATCATTAGAAATTAATACCGAGTGATTTAGGGGTGTACGAGTGGTTTTAAAATTGAAATTTGTGACTACAGGTGTCACTGTCCAGACAACTTTAAAAAGCCGTCCAGACAGCCATAGAAGAAATTGAAACAGAGATGGTTTCAGGAAGAGGTGTTCGAACGGCCATCCATGGTGTCCGGATACCTTCCTAAAATCTGTAAATACTCGACCTAAACAAACCTTAAACCCCATTTTCTCTCAAATTTCCTCCCTTGCATCAATCTAAGATCATCAACCAAGGTAAGATTGTCCTCTTTCAAGTTGTTTCAAGTTGGTTCATGACTTTTCTCTCTAGCTTACATATTCTTAAATTCTTCTCTTTATCCTAATCTTCCAAGGTTCAAACCCAAACTCAAATCCATGAGTTCCTACGTCATTTGACGCCTAAAGGAAGCTTGAATCCCTTCCTTCTACTTGTCTCTACAACCTTGGTAAGTTTTCTTGAACCTAAAAGCTAGTATCTAGAGATTGGGCGATTTGGGATTCTAGGGTTTTATGGGTTTTGTAGATTTGGGGAGAAATCTTTAAATTAGATGAAATTAGTGATTTAATAGGTTGATTTAGACTTGTTTATTGTCGTATTTCTAGATTCTATTGTTGATTGGAGTAGCAAACTTGAGTAGGTGAAGTTCAAGAACTTGGAAAGTTTCGGGTAAGAGAAGGTAATGGTTTCTTGATTTATTGGGTTAATTTGTGTTAGATATGTGAAATTAAAGTTGTTTGTATATTGATTGGAGGATGGGCTTACCAAATAATAGGTTGATTGAGGTCGGAGAATTCAAGGTTGAGTATTGGTTTACATAGCTAATTTTTGGAGTGCGAGATAGGAAAATTCCACCCTTTGCTATTCTCTTTGAATATGACCTCCTATTAAGAACGTTTATCTTTTCTCATTGTTTATTATGATTTCGTTCTCGCCTTAATTGTCCCTAAGGGAGAACAACCCTATTGTGTTTACTTTGTTGTATGACTTGAGTTATATTGCATACCCTACATGTTCAGTCTTTTATTGAGCATGGATTATTCTTGAAAATGCATCATGTAGTGGTATATATATGTAGGTTATATGTATACTTCATCGCTTAACCATGTGGGACATGCATTGTAGTTGCACAGTGGATGTCAGGTATAGACCCATACATCTCCTACGTTTGATTGATGTGAAATGTGGAATGACGATGGGTTGTTCAGGGTTCCTATGAATATGGGAACGCCGGTGGGCCAAGTTAGGATCCTGTATGGTGTTGTTATCTACTTGTGTTTTAGGTGTACATGATGTTAGTTATCATATTGTTGCATTTATGCTTTTCCTTAATATTTCAGCCTTATATTATTCATTCATTCTTTATTATTCCCTATTGGGCCTTTCACTCACCCTTTTCCTTTCCTTATTCCCTCCTCACAGGTGAGTCTAGTTCTAGTACCAGGGTTACGGATAAGGAGGAGTGTGCGTGACATGGATAGGCCCCTAGAGAGTAATAGGACTAGATGGTTCTAGAACTTGATTATGTTACTAGTATTTTGTTGTACTTGTTTTCTTGGTTGAGACATGTTGTGTGATACCTCAATTCGATGGTTGGATGGACGATTGGGAGGGTGCTCTGTGTAATCGGGACTCCAAAATCCGGTTGTGGACTTTGTGTTCTGACGATTTATTTTGCATGCAGGATTGCTCCTTACATTGGTTGTTTGGTATTATATATGTTATTGTGTGTCAAAAATTTATATGTGATTGTTAGGTGGCTTGAGGCCTTACTTAGATTTGAGAATTTATTGTGATATGACTTGTTAGATGGCCTGAGGCCTTGCCTAGGTTTGAGTATGAAATTGTGATATTTGCTGTGCATGGACTCCAGGTTGGCATCCCCCGTAATAGGTGAGATGCTGTCGAAATTTTCAATGATTTAATGATTGAGTTAATTAGTAGATTGATTAAGATGATACCAAAAGTAACGCATTCCGGGTCGGGGTGTTACATTTTGGTATCCTAGCCAGGTTTCAAAATATATGATATGTGTGTGTCCGGAAAGTGTGTATAGTATGTTAGTGAGTCTCCAGGCCATGTCATGACCTCCACTGATCCGGTATGTATTCTTTCCCTATAAACCCTCATTTAAGTTGATTATTGAATAGTGTTATCTGTAGTGATGTAGATGGACACTCGTAGGATGACCCGATCTTCTCGTACTATGGAGACCCCTAGGGTCGAGGGTAGGTAAAGAAGACCAAGAGACCAAGCTAGAGGCCGAGGTAATGGAAAGACACACACTACTAGGCGTATTCCTAATATACAGGAGTCATTACCTGATTTTGACACAGGGACACGGGAGGAGGGAATTGTATAGGTTGGCGTCATTATTGTATAATATTATGCGTCTGTCGAATTTGTAGATGTGTTTTTCCTGTCTCACAGCGCCACCCGAAACGAGGCGTGACAACTTGGTATTGATTGATGACATCCAAAGTGAAACAAAATAGTTAAAGTTTACGATGTTAATGACATTCAAAGTCATGGTAACCTTTTTCGATGGAAAGGGTGGTATGCGTCTATTTTGATAATTACAGTCTTACCAAAGGAAATGTAAATGAATAACTTTAGGTGACTCCGTCAACCAAATAATGATAAGTCATAAAACGGGTTGGACTTAAGGTTCTAGATTTTTGTGGATACTTTGTAATAACTGAGAAGTATGATAAATTTTTAACATTTAAATTAAATTTGTGAAACTAAAACACAAGAATATTGCGTATATAGTACGTAACATACATGTTGAGGTATGTAGTAAAATCCTAGCAATGTTGGAAAGAAAAATTATACGAAAAGTTGACACTTTAAGTTAATAAGTTTAAAATTGTTAAATGGTTGAAGTATGTAGTGAGATCTTTAGTGGATGACTTGAATTTACTAAGATTTAGGTGTGGTTTAATAACTCTTGCTGGGAAGCAATTCCCAAATAAGGATGTTAGTGAGATTATAAGAAATTTCAAATATCATTAAGTTGTGTGGATAATAAGGTATGTCATAAATGGTTAAAGATAAAAACAAAATTTCAATACTTGAAGTAAATTTGTGAGTGTTCGATGTTATGGTGGCCGATAGAAATATTTGGAGATTAGTTCACTTTATGATAAGAGAATGATCTTAATTGTAAGGGAGTAAATGCCTTAGTAATAGTATGACGTCCTTGGTTAAGGACACCTTGTGAGAAGTTAATGTTTAAAGGTTTGAGAAAATGTGTCTAAATGATGAGCATAGTAATTTAAAGTGTTTAATTATAAAAGTGCAATTATGAAAATGCGATTATGAAATGCTATAAGCATGTTCGAGTTTCTTGATATAGGTGAATCGTTATATATTGAACTTGTTGAGAAGTTATTGTGTAAGTTGTTAGTCTTGTAGAATATAAGATGTCACTAAAAAAAAAAGGATCAAGGAAATGTTGAAGTTGTCTATTGTGGTCATAAGTTTAAGAAATTTTAAATGATATCGAAACTATTGAGTGTTGGGGGATAAAAATGTAAGGTGGAGAATATGAAATGTATATGTGTTAATTTACATCAATTCTGACGATGATTTTGATCATTATGTGAGTTGTGGATGTTTACAGTTGCTTAAAACTTTTTGCTAGTTTATGTTAGTTAGAAATAATTGAAGAGTTTAAGTTCTCTGATTTTTATTGGAGACATGATTACTCAATTATGTGGATTCATACATTAATTACTTTAGTGGTATTTGTGATGTCATGATTTGGAGTTAGCGGCAATTGTTTTTGCTTCAAAGCAATGGAGGTATTATCTTTATGGAGAGAAATTTGAGGTCTTTTTGGATCACAAAAGTCTTAAGTATTTATTCACCCAAAGAGAGTTGAATTTGCGACAAAGGAGGTGGATGGAGTATTTAGAGGACTATCACTTTAGTTTACAATAACACCCGGGTAAGGCAAATGTGGTTGTGGATGCATTGAGTAGAAAGCATAGAGTTGCTAGTTTGTTTATACATGAGTGGGGAATTGTAGAGACAATAAGTCAATTTGGTTTGGGGTTGCAAAGTGTTGAGGAAAAGGTGTATTTGGGTAGTATGACTTCTAGACCAATGTTGATTCAAAGGGTGATGGATGCACAAAATGGGGACCCGATTTTTGATACATTTAAGGAGGACTTCAGATGGGTTCGGGGTGATGATGGAGGTGTGAGGTTCAGGGGGAGATTGATAGTACCCGATGACAAGGAGCTACAAGAGGATATTTTGAAAGAAGCACACCATTCTCGGTTTGCTATGCATCTGGGAGGTACGAAAATGTACCAAGACTTGAGAAGAAACTTTTGGTGGAGAGGCATGAAGGCCGATGTAGCTAGATTTGTGGCAAGATGCTTGACATGTCAACAAGTGAAGGCGGAACACCAAAGGTCGGCGGGTTTGCTACAACCCCAACCGATGGCACGATGGAAAGTGGAGATGATCACTATGGATTTTGTGATGGCGTTGCCGATGACACCTAAGCAAAATGATATTGTTTGGGTGATAGTCGATAGATTGACCAAATCAGCTCACTTCCTACTGGTAAACAAGATGGACACCTCAGAGTCATTGAGCACATTGTACGTGCAGGAGAAAGTGCGACTCCACAGAGTGCCACTATCCATTATGTCGGATCGAGACCTCCCCTGCATAGCCTCAATTAACAATTTTGAATCCCCCTCGATCTCAAACTTCTTGAACCCTAATGATATAGCAAAGTTAATGGCAAATAGCATGGTCTTCGCCTCAGCAACCACCACATCAAGATCAATCGACCAAGAGAATATCGAAGCAGCAAGAAATCTTCCTTCTTCATCATAAATTATTGCTCCAAAAGCCGAGGTTCATTACTAATGATGGATAGAAGCATCACAGTTAATTTTTACCAAACCTCTTTGCGTCGGCCACTAAAAAACACACAGAATAACTGACCCATCCTCTATAGCAGTAGCAAAACAACCATGAGAATTATGCACTCGCTGTGAATCAATAAAATCCAAAGCCAAGTCTTGATCTTGAATAACCAATTGTACTGGATGAAAAAAAATCTCCTTCACGAATGAAAGCATTCCTTCTATGCCACAATCCATGTAGAATCAAAGCCAAAATAGCAAGATCCTTACATGTAAGAAGACACATCATCTCTTTCAAAAATAGAGGAAAAGTTAGGGGTGAACATGGGTTGGGTTTGAGGTGACACCTCACCCGACCCGCATAGGGTCGGGTAAGACTTTCTTCAACCCTTAACCAATCTCATTTGATGGGTTGGGTCGGGTTCACGGGTTGGGCGGGTTATAAACGGGTTTTGTGCAGCCCTAGGAAAAGTAGTGTAGGAGGACTTCAATTTTTACAATGAAAGAGCATAACAGAAAACATCTGTGATGATAGGGAAGTGTCATAAAACATACATTATATTTTTTTCCCCTTCTCTTAAACAAATTGGACAAGCAACATCCACCAAGATCCCGCGCCTTTTAGATTAACCTTGGTAGGAAGGTTGTCATGTAATACACGCCATAGAAAAATCTTAGTAGAGTCATGTACACACATCTTCCATAAATGCTCTCAAATGAGAGTGTCCAAATTCAGACATGATGCAGAAGAAGAAGGGAGATTGCGAGATGCCATCTCCATAGCCTTATGATAGCCACTCCACACCGAATAAACTAAAGAAACTTGCAGAAGAAAATGTATATTCAGATTGAAAAACAGAGAACAAAGTATTCAGTTGTGAAAAACTTAAAAAGAAGAAGAAGACATAGATTGAATATATCTGTGTTTGTACAATGGCAACTTATTTGAAAATAGCAAATAAAATATAAAGGCTCAAATCAAATCAGTAAATCAGTAAACGGTAATAAAGGAAACGATGTTGCATGAGTTAGTGCAACACAGTAGAAGTGAAACGATGTCGTCCTGATCAAAGAAGTAAAACAATATCATTGATAGCACCCTGAAGACAGCAAATTGATATAACTATAACACCCCCTTCAAGCGTGGCATGGCTGAGTTTCAATCATGTTACGCTTGAACATGAAGGAATGAAGTTGATAAACTATCATACGTTTAGTCAACATGTCAGCATACTGTTCTGAAGTTCGAATATGCTGTAGGGTGATCATCTTCTTGTCAACTCTCTCTTGAACGAAATGGCAATCAATTTCAATGTGTTTTGTCCTCTCATGGAAGACAGGATTTGTGGCTATATGAATCGCTGCTTGACTGTCACAGAACAACGAAATTAGCTTGATAATAGGGCGTCTTAGTTCCTTCATCATAGCATGTATCCAAACCAATTCACTTGTAACTAAGGCAAGAGATCAATATTGTGCTTCAGCTGAAGACCTTAGGACTGTTTGTTGTTTCTTTGATTTCCAAGCTATCAAAGATCCATCTAAAATGATGACATAACCTATGACTAATCTTCTGGAATCCAGGCAGGCTCCCCAATTAGCATCACAATAAGCATGGATTTGAGTTGTGTGACCTGAAGGAAAGAAAAGACCTTGATTGGGAGAGCCTTTGAGATAGTTGAGTATTCTGTGAGCTGTTTGAAAATGCTTGTCTATTGTTGCTTGCATCCCTTGGAGAGTTAACAACCTTGCATCCCCTGAAATTTATTTCAAGAAGCAAGTCTAACACATATTTGTGTTGGTAAATGGTCATTCTAGCATTAGTTTTATTAATCTCTAGCCCTAGAAAATATCTCAGCTATCCTAGATCCTTGATCTTAAAACATGAAGCAATGTAATTTTTAATTTCTTCTATCAGACTTAAACTATCCCCACCAATTGCCATATCATCTACATACAATAATAAAAGAATCTTTGAATTGTTTCTAGTATAAATAAACAAAGAATAATCATATCTTGACTGAACAAAACCAAATTTTAAAAAAGCTTCTTTACATTTTTGATTCCATTGCCTAGAGGCTTGTTTCAAACCATACAAAGATTTATTCAATTTACAAACATATCCTTGTTCATGAGTCTTATATCCAGGGGCATCCTCATGTAAACATTTCATGTAGGTCTCCATTCAAAAAAGCATTATGGACATCTAAGTGATGAACAAACCAATTATTTGTTGAAGCTAAAGCTAAGAAAATCCTTACTGTTACCTTCTTAACAACAGGTGAAAGAGTCTCTTGGTAATTGATGTGCCAAATATATACATACATTTATGCATCTTTTACACATAAGTTCATCCCATTTTGAGTTGACTAAGAGTTGATATTGCCTAAGAAAGCTATATTTGCATATTGTAGGTGTCAAGGCAAGAAATGGAGGAAAAGAGTGCAAAATGAAGATTTTCACTCCAGAAGCGATTTCTGATCGATCGGAGCCATTCCCGATCAATCGGACCTGCCAAAATACCCAAAAACTCATGGAGACAGATTGCATTTCTGATCAATCGGAACAGTATCCGATCGGTCTGAGTTATTATTCACAACACACATAGTTTCGCGAAAAAATTCCGAATTCACGTGTTTTTGAGCCAAAACGACCCCAACTTGTTTGGGAAACGACAAACGAGTTTGGAGAAGTATAAAACTGAATAAAATCAGGTTTTAGTGGTGTTGTTAGAGCTGGGACTCATTCTCTACCTTGGAGGCCACCATTGGAGCTTGGAGAAGAAGAGGTATCACAAGAGAGTTTTCTCTCTTCTCTTTTATCTTAGTTTTTATGGTTGATTTCCATTGTTTGATGATGTATCTTAACTCTATGAGTGGCTAGATTTCTTTACTAGGGTTTTAATGTAACAAAACCTTCAAGATTCAATAAAATTGGTTTCCTTATTTCTTGATTTCTCTCTTTTGATTGATTGTCTATGGGTGTGATTAATGCTTTTGAATGTTTGGCCATCATTCAATTGATTTTTTGCCTATATTGAGACCGGAACGAGATATCTAGGGTTTGCCTCAAACCATAGATGACATAGGCTGCATGAATATAGGTTCATAACTTGTGCGATCACTAAATGATTTTCGTAGTTCTTAATGGGTTTTTGATATATTAATCTAATTGTTATGAATAATAGGGATTCATATTGAAAATACGTTTGATGTATCTAGGAATAGAACAGTGAATAGGTTGGGAAATCGATTGTCACTATTGAGAAAAGAATTAGGGATTAAGGGACCAAGGGAGTTGAATTGGATAGGTAAGGTGAAATTAAGTACCCTAGTGCTTCCCATCTTTGATTAGATTTGTGATTACTTAATTGCTCTTTTGTTCTTTGCTTTAGTTTAGTTTAAAAACAAAAATCCAATCACGAATCCTTTTCCCCAATTTTCATAGTTGTTGCTTGGTTTGACATTGATTTTGATTGCCAACATATCCTCGTGGGAACGATAATTTACTCATATCTTTATTACTTGTGTGATTTGTGTACTTGCAATTAAATCCATATCAAGTTTTTGGCGCCATTGTCGAGGATTGAGGCAATTGATTGTTATCAAATTAGGTTTTCAATTGTGTTAATTGGTTTTTATTTTTTTGCAAATTTTTTTTCTCTTGTATGAGCTTAGGAAGGCATACTCTTAACTTAGAATTGATTGATATTGATTTGGAAATTGAGAGGACACTTCACAATCTTAGGTGGGAGCATACTAATAATATCAAGCAAGGCATGGGAGACAATCAAGCAAGGAGGAATGTTGGTGAGCGCGGTGGAGGTTTTAATGCTAATGTTGGCAATGGTGATGGTGGAGGTGCTAATGGAAGAAATGGTGGTGAAGAGGTTGAAAACCCTCTTAGGCAATTTGATCCTTGCTCTCTTGAGGATTGTGCTAGGCCTAATTGGGATACAAATCCTTCAAGCATCCGCTATCCTCCTATCAATGCTACTAATTTTTAGATCAAGTCGGCTATCATCAACATTATCTCTAACTCGGTGAATTTCTATGGTCTTCCTAATAAAGAGCCTAATGTCCATCTTCGCTCTTTCTTGCATGTGTGCACTACTTTTTGGATTAACGGAGCTTCTAAAGATGATATCTTGTTGAGGTTATTCCCATTCTCTTTGAGGGACAAGGCTAAGGGATGGTTGATGTCCTTGCCTCGGGATGGTTGATGTCCTTGCCTCCCAATTCTATCACCACTTGGGATGAGATGGCGGAGTAATTCTTGACGAAATTCTTTCCTCCAGCCAAGGCGGTGCAAATAGGGCAAATATCATGTCCTTTGCCCAAAAGGATCTTGAATCATTTTATGAGGATTGAGAGCGCTTTAAAGGAATTATTCGAAGTTGCCCAAATCATGGCCTTCCGGAATGGTTGGTGTACCAAGCTTTCTATAATGGTTTGAGTATGCATACTAAGGAGACTATTGATGCAACTGCGGGAGGTTCTTTCATGACTAAAAATCAAGAGAAGGCTCATGAATTACTTGATAAAGTGGCCAAGACCACTAACTCTTGGTCCTCGATGAGGGGAATCCAAAGCAAAGGGGAAGTTGTAAAGATGATGAAGTTATGTTTAGCTTGGCTATTATGGCAAAGAAGATTGATGCATTGACACTAAATCAAGCGCAAGGGGTACATGCTATGCAAAGCACAACTTCCTACATTTCTTGTGATTATTGTTGTGGACACCATCCTATGGGGGAGTGTCTTATTGCTTCTTCTTCTAACTCTAGTGAGCAAGTGAATGCCATTGGTAGAGGTAATTTCAATCAACCTCTCAATGATCCTTATTCCAACTTCTACAATTCGGGATTTAGGAATCACCCCAACTTCTCCTGGAGCAATACTCAAAATGTGCAAAATCCTCAACATCCAGTGCAGCCCCAAGAGAAGAAGATGGATATTGATGAGATGTTCTCAAAGCTAGCCGGAGGTCTAGGTACACTTACAACTCATACCTCCTAATTTATGACAAGGATGGAGCAATACATGAGCAAAACCGATGCCACTCTACAAATGGGGCAAATAGCTAACACTTTATCATTTAGAGAACAAGGTACATTATCAAGCCAATCGGAGGTGAATTCCAAAGGGAAGGATAAGGAGCAATGCATGGAAATCACTTTTCGAACTGGTAAGGTGGTTAAAAATACTTCTGATCTAGATGCCGAAAAGGTGAAAATTTTACAGGAAAAGGAGTGCAGCAGAATAGGGGAAAAAGAAGTTGAAAGTGTCTAGGTGTTATTTCTGATCGATCGGAGGGGGTTCCCGATCGATTGGACCAGCTTGGTGAAACTTTAACAGAAGCTAATTCCAATCAATCGGACCCCATCCAGATCGATCGGCCAGTTCCAGTTCTAGTTCCACTGAAAGATACGCAGACACGATATGTTGTGGAGTTGAATTTACCTAATATTTCTCTTCCTGCACCTCCAGTGAAAGCTTATGTGCCTCCAATTCCATTTCCTAAAAGGTTAAAGAGCAACAAGAAAAAGGATGATCAATTCTCTAAGTTCTTGGAGGTATTCAAAAAGCTTCAAGTGAACATCCCCTTTGCCAAAGCTTTAGAGCAAATTCCTAGTTATGCCAAGTTCATGAAGGAGATCTTATCCAAGAAGCGGAGATTGGAGAAGCATGAAAAGATACAATTAACCGAAGAGTGTAGTGCCATTGTGCAAAGGAAGCTCCCAATTAAGCAAGATGATCAGGGAAGTTTCACTATTCCGTGCACCATTGGAAACACCTTGATTGAGAGATCCTTGTGTGATCTTGGAGCTCGCATCAATTTGATGTCATTGTCGGTCGCTAATCAAATTAGGATGAAGGAGATTAGTCTAACCACGGTGTCTTTGCAAATGGTGGATAGATCTATAAAGTACCCTCTTGGCATAGTGGAGAATGTGTTAGTAAAGGTGGGTGAGCTCATGGTCCCAGTGGATTTTCTTATTTTGGATATGGAGGCCAACCCTACTACTCTCATAATCTTGGGAAGGCCATTCTTGAGCATCGGGAGAGCTTTGATTGATGTTGAAAAAGGGAAGCTTACTTTGAGAGGTGCGGGAGATGACCAAATCACTTTTAAAGTATTTGGCAATAGAAGGCAAGAGGAGGTTTCTCAACAATGCCTCAAAGTGGATCATATTGACATGGCATGGTCGTCCCCGACACTCTTAAGAAGGAAGCTTCATATATTCCGGTGGAAGTTTTCCTATGCCAAGATTCAAAAGTTGAATAGGAAGTTCCTAAGCCAGCCTCCCAAGCTGAAATTGAAGTTCAAAAGTCTCAAGTTGAAGTTCAAAAGTCTCAAGTTGAAGAGCCTAAGGAGAAGAAAAATAAGAGCAAGAAAAAGAAGAAAAGGAAGACCAAGAAAATGAATAAAAATGTCTTTCCTAAGGAAATGGTGGTGATGAAGGTTTGTGCTACTTGCATGACACCTAAGAAATTAAATTTCAATTTTAAAAAGCCATCAAGGGAAGTCTACACCACAACCCTCAAGGATCCCGGTTGAATTCACAAAGGGGAGTCGGGCTGAAGACTTTATACCAAGCGCTTTTGGAAGGCAACCCAAGTTTTATTGTTCCATCTCTATCTCTTTATTTCTATTTTCACCTATTACTTGCATTGAGGACATCGCATATTTTAAGTGTAGGGGTGGGAATTTAGATTTCTAGTTTTTGATTGAAATAAAAAAAAAATTGACTTCAAATGTCTTATGCCATGTCATTCTCGAGTGTATTTGGATGAATTTTGTGATCTTTGAAGCATGAATGGATCTTGATATGGACATTCTTTCAAATTTAGTTGTTCCTATCTTGAAAATTGTTTTGTCCATTATGCTTTTGTGAATATGGAACACTTGATTGTGGGGTATGAAATATGACTTGACTTTGGCATTTGTGGTTGATTGAGAACAATTTGATTCTAAGTAGCACAACTTGAGCAATGAAAAAGAAAAAAAATATATAGAAAAGAAAAGAATAGAAAAGAAAAATAAAATAAAATTGTGTTTATAAATAAATGGTTTCTTTCATGAATTCTCTACTGAGTAACCGGGCCTCTTGCCTTGCAAGCAACGAGTTTCACGTAAAAAGGTAGGAAATGAATGTTAGAGTACCTTTGTGACTAGTTTAACCTCGTAGCCCTTTTGACTCGGGTAATTAGATCCGTTGGGATGTCTTAACACCTAGTGTCCTAAGCCAACTGGATTAGGAGTCATCGGTCAAAAGCTCATTACATGGGTCATTTAGAATGTAACGCCCCGACCCGGGATGCGTTACTTTTGGTATCTTATTAACCAATCTCCTAATTAATTCAATCATTAGGTCACCTGAAATTTCGACAACACCTCCCCATAATACGGAGGATGCCATCCTGGAGTAACACGCAGCAATTTCACAAGTATATTCATAACTTAGGCATGGCCTCCGGCCATCTAACAATTCACATCACAATTTAAATTCTCACTTCTAAGCAAGGCCTCAGGCCTCCTAGCACATCATATCATCAATCAATTTCACATCTAAGTAGGGCCTCAGGCCACCTAATAGTCACACACAATTTCTCCACACAACAACATATAAATGAAATCAACAAGCAACACAATAACAATCCGACAGCCACATAATATTATCTGGACACAAAGTCCACAAACCCGGTCCGGGAGTCCCAATCACACGGAGTACCCTCCCAACCGTCCGGCCCGACCATAGTATAGAGATATGACACAATATGTCCCAACTAGGAAATATAGGTACGACAAAATAGTACTAATATAATCAAAGTTTAGGACTATCTAGTCCTATCACTCTCCAGGGGTCCATCCATGTCACGCACCCTCCTTCTGATCCGCGACCCTGGTACCAGAACTAGACTCACCTGCGAGGAGGGAATAGGAGAAAGAAAAGGGTGAGCGAAAGGCCTAGTAGGGAATAATAAGGAGTAATTGAAATAAATAAGGCTGAAATATTAAAGAAAAGGCACAAATGCAACAATATGATGGCTAACATCATGTACATAAAACACAAGTAGATAACCACACCATATGAGATCCTAACTTGGCCCACCGGCATCCCTACACATATTGGGACCCTGAACAGCCCAACGGCATCATCACATGGTGTTCGAGCACATATGAAATCCTGATCCGGCCCACAGGCATTCCCGTAGTCATGGGAACCCTGAACGGCCCAACGACATTCCACATTTCACATCAATCACAACTAGGAGATATACGGGTCCATACTCGACATCTTCCATGCAATTACAATGCATGTCCAACATGGTTATTGACCGACACCAAAGTGTGTGTGTGTACTTACCCCAAGTGTAGGGTATCGTCAAGTAATAAACCGGTGAGTCCGGTATCGATCCACGAGGAAGCAATGCAAATTTGAAGTGAATGATATGCAAATGACTAGCTAACACTAATAAACACAATAAATATCAAATAAAAGCAAGTAAAAGAAATGGGCCGAATGACTCGGTAGCATGAGCGATTTTGTAATCAAAGTAAGCACAAATTGAATTTAAAACAATTAATTAAAAACCTAGTCTCTAGTCCGTCCCGGTGGCTACTCGGTTCTCATACTCAAGGTATTATTGCAAACACACACAATCATACACAATGCATTGTGTGATACTATCAATCATGCATATGCAAAGAGAATTGGGATATAAGACTTCAATTCATACATGTAGGCCATCGGGTCTCTTAATCTACGATGAACGCAAAGGGATAAGCACCTAATATTATGGATTAATATTCCCCCTTGGGGCTTGGCTTGGCTAACACCCTAGTTTCACACTCAAAGATCAATTGACCATAACTCTCCCATGCACATTCCAAAATTAACCCAAAACCCCATCATCAATACACATAATTAATAGCTATGCTATGAAAAACTCAATTAATTAAGGAAATCATGCAATGGGTTTAACAATTCTCAATCAAACACATTAGATGCAATCCCTAGACTAGACAATCCAAAAATACAATCAAATATGTCATCTCCATAGATCCAATCACACAACCACGAAATTAAAAGAGCAAAATCAAAACTACAATTCCATGAACATACCTTGAGTAATTGAAACCGAGCACCCACCGTTTGAGACTAGAAACTAGAAAGAGAACTTAGCCACTCATCATAATGGGTATAAACATCAATTTTATAGATGAAAATCAATGTTTACAAACAAAATCACGAAAAACCAGGAAAAACTTAGAGAGAGAAGTAGAGAGAAAACAATGGAGGCAAGAAGTTGGAGAAGATGAATTGTGAGAAGGAAGAAGAAATCTTAGGGTTTTCTCCTCTTTTTCCATAGAAAATACCTAACTATCCTTATACAAACGTTCCCCATTGGTTATATACATGATTTACCCCAAATGCCCTTGAAATGTTGTGCAGGAAAATTGCAGTTCCGCGGTGGTGTCCGGACGGGTGTCCGGACGGGTGTCCGGACGGGTGTCTGTACGGGTGTCCGGACACTTCATGCGTCCACCAACTTTGAAGCCTCTGTCTCAATTTGTGAAGAAAGCGTCCGGACGGCACTTGAGGCGTCCGGACACCCACTGTCCGGACAGGTGTCCGGACACTTGCTGAGTCCCAGCTTCTTCTTTCAGCTCCAAAGGTGCCCAATTCAGTCATTTAAAGCCCGATTTCCTGCAAAACCAACGGGAAACATGTATAAGGGTAAAATTACTTTATTTAAACACACATGAATTAATATAAGCACTAGAACCTCCTAATTAGATAGTATTAGGACCTCAAAATAGAGGTCCGGTCAGTTATGCAATAGCTAACGTACAACCTATATATATACATATACTGCTACATGATGCATGTTCAAGAGTAATTCATGCTCAATGGAAGATTGAACAAGTGGGGTATGCATTATAATTCAAATCATACAATAAATAAATCTCAAAGTGGGGTTATTCTCCCTTAGGCACAATTAAGGCGAGAACGCATCATAATGAGCAATGGGGAAAGATAAATGTCCCCAATAGGAATGCATATTCAAAGAGGATAACAAATGGTGGAATTTCCCTACATCGCACTCCAAATCAATATACAACAACTTATTATTCGGTAAACCCATCCTCCAATCAATATACAACAACTTCAATTGCACATATCCAATAAAAATTAATTCAATAAATCAAGAACTCATTACCTTCTCTTACCCAAAACTTCCCAACTTCTTGAACTTCACCTACTCAAGCTTACTACTCCAATCAACAATAGAATCTAGCAATACAACCATAAACAAGTCTAAATCAACTTATTAGATTACTAATTTCATTTAATTTAAAGAATTTCCCCCAAATCCACAAAACCCATAAACCCTAGAATCCCAAATCACCCAAATCTTTAGATACTAGCTTTTAGGTTTAAGAAACTTACCAAGGTTGTAGAAGCAAGTAGAGGGAAGAGATTCAAGCTTCCTTTAGGCCTCAAATGATGTAGAAACCCATGGATTTGAGTTTGGGTTCAAACCTTGAAAGAGTAGGATAAAGAGGGGAATTTATGAATATGTAAGCTAGAGAGAGAAATCATGAATCCAACTTGAAACAACTTTAAATATGACAATCTTACCTTGATTGATGATCTTAGATTGATGGGAGGGAGGAAATTTGAGAGAAAATGAGGTTTAGGGTTTGTTTAGATCGGGTATTTTGAAAGAAATCGCGAAAATGGGTGTTTTAAACCAATTTCGGGGTGCAGATTTAGGGAGATGTCCGGACACATCTAGAGGTGTCCGGACACCTATGCCCAAAAATGTCTCTGTTCAGTTTTCTTCTGTATTTGTCCGTACGGCTTTTAAAAACTGTTCGGACGATTACCCCTGTAGTCAAAAATCTCAGTTTTAAAACCACTCATACACCCCCCAAATCACTCGGTATTAATTTCTAATGATTTTATACATATATATATACTTAACACATGATGATTCTACTTATTTCTAAAAGAAAAGAAGTTTGGGGTATTACATAGAAAGCTTAAGGAGGTTGAACATTGCACAAGTCACCTTTGAGAAGAAAAAGAAAAAAAATGTGAATAAGAGGGAAGTATGAATAAATGCTCATTATATTTGCTCTTTGACTCTTATTGTTCTTGGAAGACTACATGGCCATTGTTTATGTCACTTTGAAGCCAAATATCAAGTGAAATTCATTATGTGCATCAATTTTTGAATTGTTAAGCAAGGTGGATAAGATAAGATTCTTGAAGGAATGTTTTTATTGATTTGAATGCCCTAATGCTTGGTGTGTTACTGTGGATAAGGTTGCAATTGAGAATCCATTTTATACTCTTGTTGATGACATGAATTTTGGCATTGAAGTTGTTTAATGTTTGTGGGTATCATTCAGGTAAACCCTCAGGAGACACAACTCCTCCTACTAGGGACACCTAGGGGTTTAAAGGCTTGTGGCACATGCTAAGTGTCATCGTGAGCCCAACGAAAGTGGCGTAGATTAGTTTCTTATTTTTGCATTAGTGTTAGTTGTTTCTTTTTCATTTGAGTTTAATGGAAAATACTATTTCCCTCTTTTAATCATTCTCAATTTGCTCGAGGACGAGCAGAGGTTAAGTTTGGGGGTGTTTGATGTGCCAAATATATACATATATTTATGCATCTTTTACACATAAGTTCATCCCATTTTGAGTTGATTAAGAGTTGATATTGCCTAAGAAAGCTATATTTGCATATTGTAGGTGTCAAGGCAAGAAATGGAGGAAAAGAGTGCAAATGAAGATTTTTACTCCAGAAGCGATTTTCGATCGATCGAAGCCATTCCTGATCGATCGGACCTGCCATAATACCCAAAAACTCACGGAGGCAGATTGCATTTTTGATCGATCAGAACAGTGTCCGATCACTCGGAGTTACTATTCACAGCATGATCAGTTTCACGAAAAAGTTCTGAATTCACGTGTTTTTGAGCCAAAACGACCCTAACTTGTTTGGGAAACGACATAAGAGTTTGAGAAAGTATAAAAAAGCATAAAATAGGGTTTCAGGGGTGTTCATAGAGCTGTGATTCATTCTCTATCTTGGAGGCCACCATTGGAGCTTGGAGAAGAAGAGGGTTCACAAGAGAGTTTTCTCTCTCCTCTTTTATCTTAGTTTTTATGGTTGATTTCCATTGCTTGATGATGTATCTTGACTCTATGAGTGGCTATATTTATTTACTAGGGTCTTAATGTAACCAAAACTTCAAGATTCAATAAACTTGGTTTCCTTATTTCTTGATTTCTCTCTCTTGATTGATTGTCTATGGGTATGATTAATGCTTTTGAATGTTTGGTCATCATTCAATTTATTTGTTGCCTAGATTGTGACCGGAAAGAGATATTTAGGATTTACCTCAAGCCATAGATGACATAGGGTGCATGAACCATAGGAATATAGGTTCGTGACTTATGCAATCACTAAATGATTTTCATAGTTCTTAATGGGTTTTTGATATATTAATCCGATTGTTACGAATAATAGGGATTTATATTGAAAATACGTTTGATGTATGTAGGACTAGAACATTGAATAGGTTGGGAAATCGATTGTCACTATTGAGAGAGGAATTAGGGATTAAGGGACCAAGGGAGTTGAATTGGATAGGTGAGGTGAAATTAAGTACCCTAGTGATTCCCATCTTTGATTAGATTTGTGATTACTTAATTGCTCTTTTGTTCTTTGCTTTAGTTTAGTTTAAAAACAAAAATCCAATCACAAATCATTTTTCCCAATTTTCATAGTTGTTGCTTGGTTTGACATTGATTTTGATTGCCAACATATCCTCATGTGAACGATAATTTACTCATATCTTTATTACTTATGTGATTTGTGTGCTTGCAATTAAATCCATATCAAGTTTTTGCCCCGATCGATCGAAAATCGCTTCTGGAGTAAAAATCTTCATTTTACACTTTTTTCCTCCATTTTTTGCCTTGACACCTACAATATGCAAATATAGCTTTCTTAGGCAATATCAACTCTTAATCAACCCAAAATAGGATGAACTTATGTGTAAAAGATGCATAAATGTATGTATATATTTGGCACATTAGTAATCAAAATCAAGAGTTTGGTTTTATCCTTGAGCCACAAGTCTTGCCTTATATCTTTCAATAGTGGCATCTGGGTTATACTTAATTTTGTAAACCCATTTTGACCCTATGGCCTTTCTCCCCACTAGAAGTTTCATAACTGTCCAGGCATCATTTTCATTTAAGGCTTTGATCTCTTGATCGATTGATCCATTGCCTCATGTCAGTAAGGAGTTTTAGAAGCCTCATTATAATTTTTAGGTTCAGTACTTGATGTAACTGGAGCTAAAAAATGATGAAAAGGAATAGAATGCTTATGCAGATCAACATTGACAGGAATATCAGAAACTGATTTGAAACCAATGGCAGCATTGCAATCATAAGCATCCAAATGAGCATGAGTTCTTTTTATTCTTTTGTTTTCTTGACTAATTTCTCTTGTGTTAGTTGGTGGAGGGTCTGTCCTTGTAGGATTCACTTGATCCAGTGTGGACAGATCCTTAAAAGGGTACTTTTTTTCATAGAAGGTTGCATCTGTTGATGTAAAAACTTCATTTGTTTCTAAGTCTAGAACTCGATATCTTTTCATGTTAGAAGGATATCCTAAAAACACACAAGCTTTTTCCCTTCGATCAAATTTTGAACCTTGATGTTTAAGGATCTTAGCATAACATAGGCAGCCAAAATTTCTTAGCATAGTATAGTCTGGTACTCTGGTTCTTTGTTATACAGAATTTTGTGAGGGCTTGTATTATCCAATACTCTAGTTGGTAACCTAATTATGAGAACACTGCTATCATAACACAATAGGACCAATAAATTTCTGGTAGATTACATTGTATCCGGATAGCTCTACTTACATTAAGTATGTGTTGTTGATGTTTCCTTTCCAACACACCATTTTGCTATGGTGTATAAGGACAACTTCTTTGATGAATTATTACTTCTCTTTTATAAAATTCTAGCATGTTAAATTCCATCCCATTGTCAGTTCTGATAATCTTTATTTTCTTATCAAATTGATTCTTTACACAGTTATTATAGAGATCAATGTGTTCTCTAACTTTTGTCTTAGCTTTCATGAGAATAACCTAAGTTGCTCCTGAAAAATCATCAACAATAGTCAACAAATATTTATATTCATCCATAGAAAGTACATTGTTTGGACCTTAAATGTCAATGTGGATCAAATCAAATCAAGCTGAGTTTTGTGTTTGGCTAAGGGAGAATGACTTTCTCTTCATCTTAGCCAAAGGACAAACATTACAATCATGAAAACTACTTGACATAACAGTAGGCAACATTTCTAATATCCTCGCAGAGGGATGCCCCAATCTGTTATGCCACAAAATATTCATATCTTTTACTAAAACAGCAGCCAGGATCCTCTTGACTGGTTTAAGATCGTTGAGCAAGTAGTAAAGTCCATCATACATGATTCCCATCCCATTCTTCATTAATGTGATTATATCCTACAAATCACATGAATTATGGATGAAAATCATTTCAAACCTTTTGTCCGACACTAACTTGCTTGTAGACATTAGATTGAAATTAAATTCTTTCACACGTAGCACTTCTTTTAATACCATATTGTTCCTAAGTTTAATATCAAGTGTATAACTAACTTCATATTTTTGACCATCTGGTAGAGTCACATATGCTCCTTATAATTTTCATGAAGTATAAAAATAATTAGTAGTGCAACTAATATGATCAAAGGCACCAGTATCTAAAATCCAGTTAAAATTACAAACTGTACCCCTAACCGTGGAAGCTGAAGCTTGATGGTTTGATCTTTCAATACCAATGTTGTTTGCCTTTAAGAGATTCAGAATCTGCTGGTATTGATCACCTAATAGCTACAAAGATCCCACCCGTGAATTCTGCACATTTGCTTCCACATGATTGACATTGTGATTTCTCCTATCATTTCCTGGAGGATTTCGCTTTTGTCTCTTGAATCCATTTTCATTGTTTGCTGGATAGCCCACCAGCTTGAAGCATTTATCGATATTATGATTTGTTTTCTTGCAGTACCTGCAAAATATCTTATCTTTTTATGGTTGATTTCTCTTCATGCCCTTAAGTTCTTTTCCTACTATGGAAAAGCTCCTTCCTATGACTTGCATTGCCATGGTATCCTGTGTTTCTTTGTGAGTTTCAACTTGTTTGTTGATGTCACCTTGATTGACAGTTGATTTTCTTTCAACCTGTCCAATTTGAGCAAAAGCCTTACCAACTTTGGGTAGGGGATCCATGAGGAGAATTTGATTGGTCACGTGCTTATAACACTCATGTCAGCCCGTCAAGAATTCCATTAACTTGTCGTTGTTCTACTCAATGAGAGTAGCTTTGCCTACTCCACATGTGCACTTCCCACAGCCACACATAGGGAGCTTTTTATACTGATATAACTCTTCCCACAAGGCTTTAATTCTTGCATAGTATTTAGTAATGGAGGAGCTGCCTTGCTTAATGTTAGAGATAGAACGAGCTAACTCAAAATCCCTTGTAGGGTTAGCAGCAAAATATATATTTTTAAGATATATCCAGAGTTCATGAGCAGTTTTTGCAGTAGAGATACTTACAAGTATTTCTTGGGAGACACAATTTGTAATCCAATTTTTGACCAAGCTGTCACATTGTTCCCAGTCCTAGTAGTTTGCATGATCAATATCTGGCACTTCAAGTGTACCATTGACAAAGCCCATCTTGTTCCTTACCTTAAAAGTTGTCTCAATTTGGTTGCTCCACAAATGAAAGTTTGCTAAGTGTAATTGCAATCATATTTGAAGAAAAGTCTGAGTGAGTAAAATAATACAGATTACGAAAAGGGTTTTGTGGCTGATTCATCGACTGGGTAAAAGGATTTTAAAATTTTTCCATTTGTTGTTGTGGAACAGAGGAAGGGTTTGATGAAGAAGGATTTGTGTTTGAATGTCTCAAACCTTTGAATTTGTTATGAGCCATATCTTAACTTGGATCAGATCGGCTCCGATATCATAAAGAAACTTGTGAACGAAAATGTATATTCAGATTAAAAACCAGAAAATCAAGAATACAGTTGTGAAAAACTTAAAAAGAAGAAGACAAAGATCGAATATATCTCTGTTTGTACAACGGTAACTTATTTGAAAATAACAAATAAAATATAAAGGTTCATGTCAAATCAGTAAATCAGTAAACGATAATAAAGGAAACGGTGTTGAATGAGTTAGTGCAACAAAGTAGAAGTGAAACAATGTCATCTTGATCAAAGAAGTAAAACGATGTCGTTGATAGCAGCCTAAAGACAGAAAACTGATATAACTGTAACATAAACATCATTTGAAGTATACGACCAGCACAACCAGTCAGGCAAGAATTCTTATTGCTTGCGTAAAATTCTCATTTAATACAAGCATCGCCCTGCTATTGAATTTATTTGAAATTAAGTAAAGTAATAAAAGAATCATGACAAGTGCATTAGGACATTGTTCTTGACAGGAACTTGAAAGATTTTGGCATTCTTGACTGTACAGGAGCTAAAAGGAATTTAAAGACATTAAAGGCATGGTGGAATTGGAGAGATGTTGGCATTTTGGAGTGTAAAAGAGCTCAAAAGAATTTAAAGGTGTAAAAGGCATGGCGGAGCCGAAGAAATTTTAGTGTTCTTGACTGTAAAGGAGCTAAAATAAATTTAAAGGCGCTAAAGGCATGGCAGATTTGATGGAAATCAGTCTTAAACAGAAAATTGAGAGAAAGTCTGGGCAAAAAAGTGAACGAAAGATACAAGAATAATTACAACATGACAGATTGAAAATAGGAATGATTGATAGCTGTTGAAAGATGCAGTTTTCTCATGATGGACGATTGCAGGATGATAGGGGTAATGATGTTTGAGACAATGAACCAAAATCAAGTTTTCAAAAAGAGAGGAAATAAAAGAAAACATAATTTTCTTCATACATTCATGGGTTTTTTTTCTTGCATAAATATTTGGCCAAGCCGGGAATGGCCCATAGATCCCGTACATTTTATTGTAAGCGTTTACAGGCCAAGCTAGGAATGGCCCAAAGATCCCATGCACTTTCTTTTCTTGCAAGCCAAGCCGGGAATGACCCACAGATCCTGTGCATTTTCTTTTTACAGACCAAGCTAGGAATGGCCCAAAGATCCCATGGAGTTTCTTTTCTTGCAGGCCAAGCCAGGAATGACCCATAGATCCTGTGCATTTTCTTTTAACAGGCCAAGCTGGGAATGGCCCAAAGATCCCATGCACTTTCTTTTCTTGCAGGCCAAGCCGGGAATGACCCACAGATCCCGTGCATTTTCTTTTTACAGGCCAAACTAGGAATGGCTCAAAGATCCCATGCACTTCCTTTTCTTACAGGCCAAGCCGAGAATGGCCACAGTGATCCCGCGCATTACTTTTTTTAGTTTTCCCGTACGAAATTCGGTTGACTACACCTTTGTTTGTCTTTTATTCCATAAAAGACATACGAAGGGGGGCAACTGTAGTTACTGGTTTCCGTCTAGCCAAGAAAATAGAAAAAATACAAAAACAATAATAATAATAATAATAAAATTCAAAAGCCCGTTCTTGAGCCCACAAGCCTACAAAAAGTCATTAATGTGGCCCATGAGCCCATAAGTACGCATAAATAAAAACCCTAGAAAATATCTAAAATTTAAGGGAATTAAAAGGGGCACCTTTTTTTGGAGTTTTGCAAAAACAATGGAAAATACAAAAAGAATTACTTTCTTAGGGTTTCTAAAGAGAGAGAGAAAATAAGGTTTAAGGGGATTTTTTGATAAAAGAGTAGAAATAGGGTTTTTGTGTGAGGTGGTACGACATTATATAAGGGAGCTAAGGGATGAGGATAGAGAAAAAAAAAGAGGGAGTAGCCACACAAGAGAAGAGGGAGGAAAAAGGGTTTTGAGAGAGTAGGATCCAAGGCAGCAAGAGCAGTCGCACAACAAGATAGAGAGAAAGAAGAAGAAACCGAGAGAAATAAAGAGGAGAGAAGAGAGAAAAAAATAAGTGAGGGGAGTCGGGAGAAGAGAGGAACCGCTGCTGGAAACCAAGAGAAAAGAAAGGAGAAGAAAGGTTTTTTTGGTTTTTCTCTGTTCTTATTTCTCCAAGGAGGTAAAGGCTTGCACATACTTCTATCTTTCCTCCGGTTCTTTTTTTTTTTTGTCTCCATCATCCTCCCTTAGCTCCCTTATATATTGTCGTACCACCTAACATAAAAACCATATTTCTACTCTTTTACCAAAAAGTCTCCTTAAACCTTATTTTCTCTCTCTTTAGAAACCCTAATAAAGTAATTCTTTTTGTATTTTCCATTGTTTTTGCAAAACTCCAAAAAAGGTGCCCCTTTTAATTCCCTTAAATTTTAGATATTTTCTAGGGTTTTTATTTATGGGTACTTATGGGCTCATGGGCCAAAGTAATGACTTTTTGTAGGCTTGTGGGCTCAAGAACGGGCTTTTGAATTTTATTATTATTATTATTATTATTGTTGTTTATGTATTTTTTCTATTTTCTTGACCGGATGGAAATCGTTTACTACATATCTTCCAACAACTCAAGACATATATATATACCCTCCGAAATTATTGTGAAAATAATCGAAGCTCGTGCACAAAATATATCCAAGTCTTTTGATGCATCTAAGTTTTAATTACATATGCAAATCGGTTGGAGAAGAATGTTGGTGTGAGTCGCTCTTGGCTGAGTGGATCACTTGTTGGTGGATGACCAAACAACATCATCGCAGCTAAAGTCTTTGGTAGTTTCAAAGTATGTGTAACTAACGAATTTGTTGTAGTTGACGAAAAATACATTGAATCATAGATGTACTAAGGTTTTTTTAGTAAGGATAAAACCTTTGTAATCTTTGTTCATAGAGTAGATTGTTTCGAAGGTTGATCACTTGATACACTCAAGGTTTTCTCCTAGTTAGGTTTCCTCAATAAATGAGTCGTTTCTTTTAAATAGTCTAGCTATTGTTTAATCAGGGGTGTTACGGTAACGATAACTGTTACCAAACACAGATTACCATTATTGTTATCGATAGTATCGGTATCACATAATGAGTATCCATTACCGATACCGATAATATCAATAATGGTCGGTTGATATACCATTTAATCTCACACTCTCTCATATTGAATACATATATGAATCACTTATCAAAAAATCTAAGAAGTGGCAAGGCAAAACAAACAAAACAGATTCGAAGTACAAAATATTCCTTGCTAGATTTTTCTCTCTCAAAGCTTCGATCCTTGAGACTCCATATTGATGTGCTTTATATAAACATCTTGAACTCCTTCTGATAAATGCAGACGTTGATCAAGTGTTTATCTTGAAGATAGTTGTTGCACATGATTAAGATAAAACCCAACACACATAATTCAATTAATAGACATTAGTTCTTATCCAACAACTAATCCACAAGGAGTCCATATCAAATCAAATACTTTGCTCCTATCACATCTCCTATATTACATAATATCCATATCAATTTTATCTGAATAAAAATGTATTCCAAATTAGTACATAGATAGAGTTCAAGCGGTAACCTCTGAAGCTTACCAAAAACTTACCTCGAGGCTACTTCAGCTGAACAGTTCAACTCATCACACAAGTGCCATAACAGTGTAGGATTTTTAATCCCAACAAGGTCTCTTCCCTATATGAGACCTAATTTTATTCCAATATATCAACTCCATTCTCTCCTAATTTTTGGTACTCCTTTATGATATATTATAGAGATTTATTCCAATCAAAAGAGAGACAAAAAATACCTTTGTCGAACACTAGCCAAACCCCACATGACTGTGATAGGACTCCCCTTTGTTAGGAGATCTTTGCTTTGTACATGCAAGGGGACTTTGAGAATACCTTGGAAAAAATCCTAGCCAGTAGAAGAGTTGTAGGAGGAGATGTTCGTGCACTATTGATTGGACCTCTAAATTGAGGTTCCAATATCATTTAATTAAGGTATTCTAGTGTTTAATTAGCTTTATTATTGTGTTTTTGAGCATGAGAATTGATCATCCACCGAGACGGATTAGAGGCTAGAGTTTTTACTTAATTATTCTCTTTATTCTTATTTTAGTTTGATACTTGTTCACATGTCTACGGAGCTTTCGACCCTTTTACTTTTCCACACTTTTTTGTTATAATTTGCGTTTAGCTCTTTAGTTAGTTGTTTGCATTCATCCACCAAATTTACATTTGTTTCCCTATGGATTCGAAGCCAGTCTCACCAGGTACTACTTGCCAAATTTACATTTGGTGTCGGTCAAGTTTGTCACCGTTGTCGGGGAAGCAATTTTGAAGATGGAGGGTGGCTTGTAGATGCTTCCTAGTAGACGTCTTTCGCTATCAAATAAGGAATGTGCAACCATAATAAAAGACCTAACTGATTTATGGGTGAGGTGAATGTTTCTTAGAAGTGAAGATAAGTGTTATGGTTTATCTATGTTCTTAGTATCTGATTTCTTCCATGAGATTTTCTTTCTATAATTGTGGTGCATTGTCATCTATTCATATGTGGAATATCTATACCTATTTCATATAACTTCCGCCACGTATGCTCATGAGAGATCTCAAACCATAGGTTTTAGTGAATACAAAGAAAAAGAGAGAAAGTTATCATGTGAGGTGTAGAGTCGAGGCGAATTTATTCCATGGCATTCGGGTATGGTGTTCTTTTAAGCTTGGATTTTATGAGTATTTGCATTATACTCTACACTGTGATGTATTTTCTTATATTGACATGATCTTAGTTCATTGAGTACGATTGACACACATTGGTTTCTCGTTTAAAGGATGCCTTTAAAATTTTTGGTTTCATAAATGTTTGTGGGTATCGTTCTAGTAAGCCCTCAGGAGACGCAACTCCTCCTACTAGGGACACCTAGAGCTTTCAAGGCTTATGACACACGCTAAGTGTCATCGTATTTCCCTACGAAAGTGGCCTAGGTTATTATTTATCTTTTGATTACCATTTTGCTTGGGGACTAGCAAAAGTTCAGGTTTGGGGCTATTTGATAACACATATTTATGCACATTTTGCATCCCTTATTCCTATACTTTGCACTAGTTTCCTTTGTGAAATTGGTTGTTTTGATGTGTTTTATGTAAGTTTTGAAGGAATACATCCCTAACGATGATTGAGAGTTAAAGAGGCAAAAATATGGTGAAATGAGAAAAGATGAATATGTTCATAATTTTGAAGCCAAGTCAGGTTCATAAACAGATTCGTCAACTTCACGGAATAAACTGAACGTATTCAAGAAGAACTGGACAATGATTGATATACCGTTGGAAAGATCTAGAAGTCTAGTTTCCATATAATTTTACGGTTTGTGATTTGGATTTTTCTAGAGGATGTTGCATCAGTGGTTCAGTGCAGAAATCATACCCGAATTTAGAAGATTTGATACCTCAAGTTACTATTCTTGGTACTCAAGACACGGAACAAATCTTGGGAGATTACGGGGCACTCAAATCTTGTGTTAGAAGTCAAAAACAACTCTCTCAGTCAGTTTAAGTTCAGTTTTCATAAGGAAAAGTGTATTGAAAGTCAAGTTCTATATCAATTAAGAGAAACACTTCCTTATGGTAATTGGACTTAATTCCTATGTTGTCTCAAAAGTCTCAGTCGGTGGTGCCCTATTGTTGAACTATAAAAGGGATGTAAAAGTCATCAAAGAAGACACGAACGAACGGAGAGCACAAAGAGAAGGTGAAACCAGCAGCAAGCAAGCCGAGATCTACTATTCGATTCTCTTTCTTTTATGTATTGTAGTCTTCAAAACATATGATGTGTGGCTAATTTTGCTTCTGTTAAGGGGCTGGTTGAAGCCCGAACATAATTGTACTAATGCTTCATTAATATTTATCTTATTTCTTGAAATCGAATGAAAATATTTTCACTATATTACTTGTTGATGAATATGAGATATGTTTCTTTGAGTGCACGCTTAGATGCATGGTTTAGGATTCTAATGCTAGGAGATGTGATTGATCACCCTTATCTTCATATAGTCTGAAGTAACCAATGAATAAGATAACTCATATTCATGTGAATTGATTCCTAGATGACGTAAGATGCATGCCACGTCTTATGAATTTAGTGATATTTGCCTTCTTTGTGCTTAATGATTCTTGAGTGTTGAATCCATGAACATGTCATTCTAGATTGCATCTTAAGAACTAAGTTAAGGAGTACATGCCATGTACTTGACATACTAATTAAGAGAGAGCAATAAGATAAAATCAACATGCTATTGTTTTATCTTAAACATCGTCATTCGTGAATTAAGAAATACAGATGAAGGTTGCAGCAGTACATGATTATTAGTGGTGGATAGCTTTCCATTGACTCTTTCTCTTATAAGAATAAAAAACGTTTCTACTTCCTACCGACTATTATGAGTTAGCCGTTTAGCTCGAGTCACAATTACTGTTTAACTCGAGTCACAATTAGATTTGATTTGCAATTATATTTCAATCCTCTGCGAGAGATACCCTTGTTTCTCACTATACTCAACAACCTGTTTCTTAAGTTGCAAGGATTAAATTGAGTTATTTTTCAGTACCTATATTGGTGTTCGAAAATAGCTGAACAGTAGTAGAAACATTGTTTGAGAGAGATGTGTACGATTTTAATTTTCACTTACTAAAAGCTCATACTTGGTGTGATTATGTTTTTGAATCTATCGTTTTTCCTCGTTGCTTGCCACTTTGTTTGAACTTTTTGTGGGTTTCTTTACTTGAATTCCTTGTGGGTTTAACTGTTTGACATATTTGCTTGGATTTCTTGTCACTTGTGAAACTATGTTTTTATGAAGGGGTACTTCTAGTGTTAATGAGAAAGGGAGTAATGTTGGTATGAGTGACAAGGGTAGTGTACAAGGAAAAAATATTGATGTGAATGTATTGCTTCGTTTATTAAAAAATGTGAAATCCTAATATTTGTAAAATTTACAAAATGATCAAAATCAAATGACAATGTTAACTCCGTTGGACTACAAAAAGACACCTTTTTGATCTCCTTCCGAATCTCAACATTAGGTATTCAAAATCAGTCCTCGGAAACATATTATAATAAGCAAACACACGAGGGAATCAAAAGTTATGGACGGTCAATGTTGGAAACTGAAACTTAACTTCCAAAAACAGCAACTTCAATGCCGATTTTGATTTGGATTCCTTCGAACATGTTCCAACTTCTCAAGGAACTCTCCCGTGGATCGTTCTACGTCAATACCAAAGAAATCTATTAAACTTGTCCTACATCATTGATTCAATAGGTTCTCCTAGAGTAAATGATGTATTGACAATATCACTCAACTTCGCATATAAATCATCAAATACCTCATTCTCTTCCATCCTTAAATTTTCGAACATCGCGATAAGTTGTTGAAGCTTTGACCTTTTAACTGTATTGGTTCCTTCGTGTGTCACCTCCAACAGATCCCAAGCTTCTTTTGCCTTCTCACAATGTGAGATCCTGCGAAACTCAGAAATACTCAAACCAGAAAATAAAGCATTAATTGCCTTGCTGTTCCAACCTGCATTCTCAAGGTCAGCTTTAGTCCAATTCTCAGAAGGTTTAAGAATTTTGTTACCGTCGTCATCAATGGACTCAGGTACACTATACCCTGTCACAACTGACATCCAAACTCATTCATCAATGGACTTCAAATATGCCCTCATGCGGGCTTTCCAATATGAGTAGTTTGATCCATCAAACAGTGGTACCTGATTTGTTGATCTAGATTCCATCGTTGACTCTTGCTCTTATACCAATTGAGAATACTATATTCCTTTCCCAAGATTGTTAGTCAACACAATATGAAATCAATGCGAAAAATAAACAAATATGAACACCACAAATTTCACGAGGAAACCCTGGCTGGATGAAAACCTTGGGTCTATGAGTGACCATCCTGTCAAAGCAATCCACTATGTGAAGAAAAGCTTACAATCTATCATTACCTACGACTCTATCATACAACTTGACTCAGCGTATGCTTTGACCCCAAATCAACACACCAATGATGATTTGCAGTTGCTCTTGGTTTCTCCAAGAGACTTTGTACTCAAGTATGATCCAGGTAACTTTTGAGGTAGCCTGCGTAGGTTACTTCGAAACAGTGCAGTTTTACGCTTCTTCTTCCTCTTATGGATCAGTCAGAGAAATCAACAAAGCAGCACTCAAACACGAAACTCACACTCTCTCATAATGAATAAAGATATGAATCACTCATCAAAACATCTAGGAGAGTGGAAAAACAAAACAAACAAACTATACTCGAAGCATAAAATATTCCTCTCTAGGTTTTTCTCTCAAAGCTTCGATGATCTTCACTCCATGTTGATGTGCTTTATATAGACACCACGAACCATTTCTGATAATCTCATATGTTGGTCAGATGATTATCTTGAAGATAATTGCTGCACATGATTAAGATAAAAACCAACACATAGATATCCAATTAATAGACATTAGTTCTTATCCAACAACTAAACCACATGGAGTCCATATCAAACTTCAATACTTTGTTCCTATCATATCTCCTGTATTAGATAATATTTAGATCAATTTTATCTGAATAAAAACGTGTTCCAAATCAAAACAAAGATAGAGTTCAAGCAAAACAAAATCTGTAGATTCAGATCTGGTAACCTCTGAAGCTTACCAGAAGCTTACCAGGAGCTTACCTCAAGTTGATTTTAACTGAATAGTTAACTTATCATATAAGTGTCATATCAATGTAGGATTCTTAATCCCAACATAGAGTATTGTCTTTAGAATCGGGGACTTATAGTCTTACATGTATTCATAACCACACAGTGATTGAATCAACATGGGAATCAAATATTATGGGTATCATAATCAGCATAACATATTTGATAAATTTGAAAATATGGAAACGCATATTGCCATGTATGTTGAGTTTTGGATTGAATTAGATGATTATTGGATAAACTGAAGTCTTAAATATATATATATATATATATATATACACGCACATATGATATATATGTAATAAACAATGAAATAAAGACTAAATTTTAAGAAACTATGAATCGGGTAATATTACAGTAGTAAGCATGAGTAAAGAAAAAATACAATATTTTATTATTTAGAAACTAAAATAAATAATTGGTTAGGAACCGATGACGTCGGCCCGAGTCTTGTATATGATAAAAGAAAAGGAAAGTACCCGTGTAAAGTTGAGATAATCGGCAAAGGTGAGGGTTGTCGTTGCTATAACATTTAAATGTTTTTAAGCGAATTATTTACTATTTGCTATATTAAGGTGAGGGTTGCCACCACTATTACATTCAAAGTGTTTTAACGTGACTAACAAGATATTTGAGGTGTTTTTCTTTGAGAAAAAAATTGTTATATATGCAAGTTGTTTGACATGTTTTATGTGAGAAATGCAAGGTTTTAATTGCTCAAGCATTTTGCCAAATTATGATTTATGGGAATGGTTTTGAATATTGCTTTTAAAGACAACACTGCATATGCTCAGTAACACGGAGTTTGAAATTGATTATAATGGGAACAATGATTCGTGGTTTGAGGATTTAAGTGATGATTTTATGATGTGAGAATACCATTTAAACGTTCAGTAATTGTTTTAAAGAGATGAAGTTGTCTTGCTAAGCATTGTTGAGATTTTGAACATTATTAAATTTTTTGCTAAATACAATTGATACTTGTGTAAGGAGATTTCAAATTCCCTGTACTGCATTCCTTGTTACTTGGAAATTGACGGATATTTGCATGTCTGTGCACATGGCCACCCCAACCTTGGCCCGGTTGTGGGTTTGCATCTAGTTTTGTGGTGCGACTAGGGAGGTGTGGTTGGAGCGATTATACTCCCACACCCTTGAAATATTGTCACATTCTTTTCGACGGGAAAACATACCGATGGATACTCCACATACTAACCAAATTGGCGAATCTGGGGAAAACGATAAAGTGGGGATACTGGAATCCAACGATTGGATATACATTTTGGAATGTCAGTCAGGGATGATTTGTGTTGAAATATAATCCTATGAATCTATAATTATTTTTTTTAAAAGAAATTTGAAATATGTGTTGTGATATTGTCTACACTATATATGGATTTTTTATATTTAAAAAAGATTGCTCTAATGATTTTGATAAAAAGAAAATATAGTTGGTACTTTATAAAAAGAAAATATATGCAACGACTAATGTATCAAAATTTAAGTATGTATGTACTATGGAGTAATTTTGATGTGTTGAAGCTTAGTTAATTGTATTTTGATAATTAAGGCTTACGGTACGCTATTTGCACAGACTTGGGTAACTGGGAATGTGTAAATAGTTACTGTGCCGTGTGATTATCACTGGTAATGATTTTGGGGTGTTACAGATTTCAATGATAAGGATGTCGATGAGGCTTTTACATTCTTTGATAGTCTAGTGGATGAATCTCGCTCTTAGAAACCTTATCCAGTCATGATTTCATGCTTGCATCTAGTGGTGACCTTATTTTGAATGAACATGATGAGTTGAAAGTCGAATTAACATTGTTGACCAAAAAGCTAAAATCCCTACAGACATCTAAAGCAACAATCAATGTGGTTGGGTGTGAAGATTTAGCTTGTACACTTTTTGATAGTAAGGAGCATAGGAGTAATGATTTTCACATCCTTCTGGCTTATCAAGAGGTACTATTTGGACTAGGAATGATTGGAAACAATTTTAGAACGGAAGCACTACATGTCCATAATTTTGATGTCCATAAGTGTCCATAATCTAGGTGGCATGAGGAGAAGTGTGGGGGACCATTTAATACAAAATGGTCCCCTACACTTCTCCTCATGCCACCTAAATTATGGACACTTATGGACATCAAAATTATGGACATATATCATTTTGGATTTTAGAAAGCCCTACCCGACTAATTGATGTGCGACTAGTCAAATTAGTAGAAGTCTATTTCTAATAGAATTATTAGGAGTGTTAGTAGTAAATATGAATGTTAGTCAAATTATGATTTCTTTGTTTTTAAGTATTTATAGGGATGTAGCCGTTTCGGCAAAAGTAGAGAATGATGAATTAATAATATTTTTGAGATTTCTCTCAAATTTTTTGGTGGATTCCAAGTTATGTTGGCTTAGTCATGAACTAGCCAATCGATCTGTACTTCCGCACCGCGTTAGTTGGTATTGGAGCAGGAGATCACCTCTCAAGATGTCCAACATCAAAAGAGGAAGAAGACCTATAGTCATTGGACGAGGGGTTAATGATTTTTGGGTGGCATTGGAGAAGATTCAAGGTTTTCTTAATCAACTCAATGTCAACTGGAATCAACCAATCAATGAATACGCCGTTCGAGATGTCACACGAAGCCAACCTTTTGATCCATATGTTTTGAAGACTTCAAAGGATTGGATTTACATGAGTTGCTCTTTCGCGACAATTCTTTTCATTCGAATCGTAACTCGAGGGCAAGTTATTTTCAAATGGAGGAGACTGATGTAGGACGATATTTAGTAGTTTTCTTTAATTAAGAGAGTTAGTTTAATTATTTCATCTACTAATTAGAAATCTATTTCAAATTGAATTATTAGGAGTGTTAGTAGTAGATATGAATTTTAGTCAAATTAGGATTTCTTTGTTTTTTTAAGTATTTATAGCGTTGTAGCCGTTTTGGCAAAAGTAGAGAATGATGAATTAATAATATTTTTTAGATTTCTCTCAACTTTCTTGGTGGATTCCAAGTTACGTTGGCTTAGTTGTAAACTAGTCAATCGATCCATACTTCCGCACTATGTCACTAATACTTAAGGAAATAATCCTTACAATGAGAGTTACAATCTAAGATGGGGGGTCGTCCAAACATCGCATGGAGAAATGAGGGGAATCAACAATTCCGAAATCCATCCCAAGAATCACAACCTCCACCCCAAATTGCAGCTCCACCAACCCAGAAACCTTATATTTCATCCCAAGAGCGATCACTTGAGGACACTTTGCAAATATTTATACAATCTCAATTGGGTGTGAACAAAAAGATACAAGAATTCCAAGAGCAAACCAATAGAGTCATGGATGACATTAGAAACCAAATCACCAAGGTTACCCAGGGACTTACTTCCAATGAAAATTGAAAATTCTCACTCAACCTCTTCCAAATCCTTCAAAACATATAAGTCATTATGAGATTTCAAGTGGTGGGTTAAGTGAGAAGTGAGAATGAGCATGAAAAATCTATCCATATCTTAAGGAGTGAGCAAGTAATAGACAACACCATAGCTCCTAAGGAAAGTGGGAAGAAGGAAGTAGTGAAGAACTTGGAAGATTATGTGGATGATGAAGGAATAGGACTTAGGTCTTTTAGAGATAAGGAGAAATATAGAACAGTGATAAATGAGGAGAGGGAAGAAAAGAGCAAAGTGATAAGGGAGAGAAAGATAGAAAGGAAAAGGAGTATGTCCTTGAGGTACATATTCACTCCTATGTTGAGGAACATTTAGAGACAACACCTGCAAAGGATTTAGTTGTGAGTGTGCTAGCATTGTTTGAGAAAGGTAGTCAATTTTTGATTGAATGAGATGTTATGAAGGAAGTTTTGAAGTCCTTACCCATTTACGGTATGGCACATTTGTCCTCTCCTTTAGGAGTATTAGGGCCTTCCTAAATTAACATACCAAGTGCACCCACAAAAACTTAAAACAATACCTTTTCCAAGTGGATTTAAAAAGGTCTTCTAAACACCACTTTCCATAAAAATATTTTACAAAAATTATAGAAGTGTGGTGCCCCAAATCTCGATTATAATTTTTTATACATGAGTTTTTGGAAAAAGAGGATTGGATCTTGCATGGTCTGCCATGTTCCTCAACATGGGAGCAGTGACTATGAAGACACTCTTAGGATCTCAAGGATCCTATCTCTCCTTAACATTATAGTTGATTCACTCTTGCACATATGTGTTTACGTTTACTTTAGAGTTCATTTTCATTTTTTTGTATGTTTTGTCTGCTCACAATCCATTTCATAATTTTATGCATTTGTGCTTTCATTTTTGGACATTGAGGACAGTGTCTCATTCAAGTTGGGGGTGGGGATTGTGAAATTATTGTGTGTTTTCTTATTATTTTAGCGTGTATGAAAATAAAAAAAAATTAAAAAATTCGTATTATGCTTGGATATTTGTGGTTGGTTTCATTTATTTCATGATATATTTTATTTTTCATGATTCCAATCATTATTGAAGAATAATAACCTATCTTAGTGTTTTGTGCTTTATAATTTTCATGCATAAATGCTAGTTTAAACCAAGGAAAGGGAAGGGTAGACACCTATGGGATTCACAACCTTTAAGAACTTCAATTTCTTATTGTTGTTTGAATTTACAAGTCTAAAGTAAGTTCTTTGATTTCTTTTGCGAAGCGATGCATGTGATTGAATGAGATGATTATGATTGATTGCATGTGTGTGATTAGTCAAGTTTATTGACATTGAAACACTTGCATGATTGATTTGGGTTCCCTTGTTGTAAAAAATCGCCTAGGCAAGTTTCTTGGCATTGAAGCACTTACATGATTGAGTCATGTTCCCTTCTGCTAAAAAAATTGCCATTTTACCAATACCTTTTGAACCATTCTTTATTGTTATATTTTTTGGGATTTGTGTGAATGTTCTATGTTCATCATTGTTATATTCTTTGAGCGTGTGTTCTTCAATAGCCTTGATACACTACATTTGATTACTGAGAAGTGTGACTTTAGGAATTTGTCTCTTGTTTGTGAACTTGTAATTGAAGAATTCACTAGGAAAGAGTTTTGAGCGTAACTTATTCATTTGTGAGTGATTAATGCCTTGAATCTCAAAAATCTATTGAAATCGTTTCCAAGCCCCAATTTCACATTCCTAAATTTTCCCACTCTTTTGTTGCAAGGTTGAGTAGGAGTTTGAAAATGATTTGGTGATGATTGTTACTTCTCTATATTATGACAAAGGACATAGCTATGATGTGTTTGTGTGAAAAAAAAAAGAGGATGACAAGAATGAAAGAAAAAAGGGAAATAAAGAAAAAAAAATGAAAGAAAAAGAAAAAAATATAATAAAGTTTAGTTCTAGTGTGTTAAGTAGGAGAAGTAGCATGTTTATGTGGAAGCATTGAAAAATGGTAACAAAATGAGAATGAACCTCATGTTAGAACTTAACCTTGTGACATGTTACCTAGTTCCAAATTCTATCAACCATGTCCCCAACCATATTACAACCCATTTACCTAGTGATGAATTTGATTCACAGTAAACAAGTGAGTTAGCGAATGCTTAAGTTATTGTTGTATGTGATTTCTTTCACAAACCTATATCCATCCTAAATTGCTTTCCATGAACTTGTGCATCCAATTCTATTGTGTAAGTCATTGCACAATATTTTTATGTTTATGGTGCAATATCAGGTTGGGATTTATGAACACTAAAAAGGTTCATAACAGGGTTGGGGTTGTGTGACTTTGTTAAGTTGTCTTGGTTGATTGCACTTATATTTTTCTTGCTATAAAATATTATTGGTTATCTTTGAGGGGGTTAAGATTAGGTGTCCAACAATTTTTGCATGTATTAACTAGCGAAAAATTGGGGGACTAATTTTACTTCTTTCATATTGGAAATTAAGAATCATTAGTTGTGCTTTCAAAGTATTGTGGATCCCTTGGCAAGTGTTTGTGGGTACCATTCTGTTAAACCCTCACAAGACTAAAACTCATCTACTAGGGTGAGCTAGACGTTTAAAGGCTTGTTGCATGTGCTAAATGCAATCATGATGCCTACAAAAGTGAGTTAGGATCATATTAGTTAGATTTTATTTGTGCTAGGGACTATCAACGTCTAAGTTGGGGGGTGTGATTGGACCTCTAAATTGAGGTTCCAATATCTTTTAATTAAGGTGATGTAGTGTTTAGTTAATGTTACTATGTGTGTTTTAATTATTCACATACAAGTGTTTTTCATTGGTTTTCTAGGAATCGAACCTAATTCGGACAAGTTTGAGCTATTTTGGAGTTGTATGAGGAAAGCATTCGAACACTTGTCTAAAGCGTTCGGACAGTTCGTGAAGAAATCTTTGATAGAACTTTAGTTTAAGCTTAATTGTTTGGATACCGAATGAAGTGTCCAGATAGTTGGCCAATTTCTACAATCTGAGAACAGATATTTCACCTAAGTTTCTGGGCATTTCTCAAATGTAACCAATGGGAATCATTCTTAGAAGGATAGATATGTATTTTTGACTATAGAAAATGGGTAAAACTCTATTCCAAGGATTTTCCCTCATTCTTCATGCATTCTTCATTACCTTAGGAGTAGGAGTAGTGTAAATTAGTTTCTCACTCTAGATTTCTCTTGTTCTTTTTGCTTTTCTCATTGATTTTGTGTAAACATTGATTTAGATGACAATAAATTTGATTTTTATCACCCAGATCATGAGTGTCTAGTTCTCTAATCTAGTTTCTAATCTTGAAGGGTGGATGCGATTGCTCAATATATGTGTATAGAATCATAGTTCGATTTTTCCCTTGCAATTATGTCATAGTTATGTGTTGGGTACATATGCATGGGTATGCTATGGTTGTGTTTTCTTATTCGGAGTGTGAATCGGTTCCGACAATTAGGCTAGGCCGTAAGGGGAAATATTAATTCATAAAACCTGGTATGTTATGTGCTACGTATTCATCGTGAATCTAGGAATCCAATTTAGAATACCTGAATTGAAGTCTTGAATGCCCAATGCATGATTTTCCCAATTGTTTGAGTCAATTACATAGCCATCGATTGTGTGTACTGATGATTGGATTTTGTTGAATTCTTTGAATGAACATGATAGAGTTATGATTAATTGGTCTTTGAGTGTGAAATTAAGGTGTTAGAAAAGGCAAGCCCCAAAGGGGAACATTAATCCATAAGATTAGGTAACTACCCCTTTGCTTGATCATGGACTAAGAACCCTAATGGTCTCCATGTTGGAATAGAAGTCTTTATACCCAATTTCCCTTACATATGCATAATTAATGGTATCACACAATTTCATTGTGCATGGTTGTGTGTGTTTGCAATAGTACCTTTGAGTATGAGAATTGATCATCTATTGGGATGAATTAGAGGCTAAAGTTTTTTCTTAATTGTTCTCTTTATCCTTGTTTTAATTTGATACTTGTTCACATGCCTACCGAGCCTTCGGCCCTCTTACTTTTTCACACTTTATTTGTTATTATTTGCGTTTAGCTCTTTAGTTAGTTGTTTTTATTCATCCACCAAATTTACATTTATTTCCATGTGGATTCCATACCGATCTCACATGGTATATTACTTGCCGACTATCATGCACTTGAGGTACGTTCACACACATTATTTGATGTTGGTCAGCTACCCAAGTCAAGATCAAGGTGGTTTATCTTGAATATCGATAGGAATAGGTTATTGAAAAACTCTTCTTACCCTATTGTAGACAGGGTTATTATCTGTGGTGTTGTTTATTTTTTGTTTTGATTTATTGCTATGCAAAGATAATCCTAGCATGCTTCTGAATTTTCTAGATTACGTCTAGGATACTAACAACCGGCTCGACAGAGAGCCTGTCGATTAGTGAAGTGTCGGTTGCTAGACATGATTTGTCGCTTTGTAAGATTTGTTTCAGATTAAGAAGGATTTGGGGGCCCTACAATTCCCTAAAGTTCAAAATTCATATCTAATAATGGAGAAAAAGTCTGCAAATTTTAAAAATGTAAAAGCAAAAATGTGTTATGATGTGGGACACCTCCCAAACCATTGGATTCATACTGTAGACTCTACAATTATAAACCAGGTGTGGAAACCCCAGATCCAATTAGGAACCTATTTCTATTTTGGAGTACTTGTTGATGGGTCGTAGGACTACATGAGCTGTAGATGAGATGGATTGTAGGGCTTGACCATGCCTACAATTTAGAGGTTGAGGGCCTATATAAGTTCTAAATCATGAGGGCTTGTCGAGCTGTCAGCGAACCGTGCCTACTGTGCAGTAGATACGATATATATGTTATAATGGGGCCTCATAGATTGTATAATGAATTCACTTAACCAACTATTGTATTGTATCACATACAATATAGCAACAGAAATGAAAAGGAAGTCAAACAAGAATTGTATAAGAATGAAAACTTGTTTGTAGGAAATTGACTCGAGAATGCGTATATGATCAAATCCAACATTTAACACTATCTCCTTAAGATTGATTTGTCCTCCACAATTACTTCTGGTAATCAAATAATAATCTCCTAAGATAAAATGATCTCTCCGACACAAGAAAGAAAGTAGCAATTCTTATGTCTCTGACGAAAACAACAATGAAAGTATTTTCTCTTATGCAAATATGATGCATATGTGTGTAAAACTTTTATTTTCTCTTCTTTATATCTAGTATCTCTCAAATGTACATGAAAACATGTACTTATAAGGTTTTTGAAAAGTCAACATGTCTATTGTTCACATTGGTTGGGCAAAAGATATGTTTGCTAGAAAAAATCTGGCAAAATGTGTCTGTTGGCAAAGTTGCTTTAGCTACTTTTTGAGTCGCTCAAGTGCCTTGTTTTCTGGATGATAAAACAATTTCAAACATCTGTTGTTGCTCGAGTGACTATTGGAGTCGCTTCAGCAACCAACATCCTGAAAAGTTTATGTTTTCGCTTAAGCAACTCCAAAAGTCACTTCAACTACTTTCACTCTGACATCACCATTTTTCTCATGTTCAAATAGCGTACTTTAAAGCTATTTTCTATTCACACATATCATGTATTGGATTTAGTGAATGTTTGAGAGTATTGTCAACATGGAACTCTTTAGATTTTAGTTCATACACATGATTTCTATGTATTATAATTCTCAAATAATCATGCTCAAATACACGAATTCCAACATGTTGTAGTGAAGTATGCCATGTATGTATTTTGGCCTATACAATAAATCGAAATTGAAATATTAGCATAAATTCAGAACGATGAATTTGGTACGAAATAATTTTTAATTAAATGATTAATCTGCCAATATAAATTGCAAAAAACGTTTAATTCGCAAAGTGAAATATTAATTTTCGAGATAGAGAGCGCAAAACCAATTTGTCACATTAAGAACTTGGGATTTATTTTATACTAGGACGATTTATTTATTTAGTTCTCCTTACTAATTAAGCTATGAAAGTTCATTCTTGTTCAAGAACAGTTAGTCAAACTAATAAAACTTGCAGAATAAATAAACAACAATCCAAACACACCAGAATAACGAGGAAAACCCAACATGGAAAAACCTCGACTCTATCAAGCGACTGTTGATGTAAATTATCGACAATCGAATTGTGGAGAATGAATGGGTAAATATAAGACAAAACAGAGATATTTTACGTGGTTCGGCTTTGAGCCTAGGTCCACGGTGCAGAATGATATAGTGTTTTATTTACTTGTGAATACAATGCGAATCAGAAAAAATCCAAAAACTCCCCAAAACCTCCCCCTTTATCCTCCTAATGAACTCCTTTTATGCTTTTATTGAGCAGTTACCAGCAGTTGTGGCAGTTAGAGAAGTTCATAGCAGTTTGGAGTGGTTTGCAGCAGTTTCGGCTGTTACCATTTAACAAGGCACTGCCTTATCTTCGGCTTCGTCCCTTAGTTATTGGTTCGACCTTATTTGTATCGGCTTCGTAATGCCTTGGAAAGACCAAGTCCTTTTTGGACTGTAAGTTTTGGTCTATTTTATGTTGTTGGGCTTCGGGGCCCTAGCCTCTGTTGGGCTTTTATGTTAATTGGGTTGAACATGACCCATATAATTTGTTGAGGATGATTTTGACCCCTACACTTTGCCCCCTATTTTTAAGTTTGATTTAAACTTAAAAATATTCTGCTTGGGGTTGCGTCTTCTTCAGAGTTCTTCGTCTCATCATCTCTGTTTGTAGTTTTTGCATTTTTTGACTGTTGAAGTGTTTCTGCAATTGCAATTTCAGAGCAATGAGATTAACAATGAAAATATCTTCGTTAAGATAAAACGTAAATGCTTCATATATAGAAATACACATTCAATATAGTGCAGCTCTTAACGAGCCCAAGTGCATATAACATCATTTATGATATTCATTGCATTCCCAACATGGGCTGCAAGATCCAAAAGAGATTCTTGCAATCGATAAACGTTTTGATTTCGAGAATGACCCCAAGCGTTATCGCGAACTCTATTCAGCGCATCTCTGGCCGCTCGAAGCACATCCGTATAAGATTGGTTTCGTTCATACTCATTTTGCAGATTTCTTTCGGCTTCTTCGAGAAGTCCTTTTAATCCTTCGATGGAATTTTGAGGATTTTCTTCGTACAATTCTTCAGACACTACAAATATCTCGATGATTGAATCATCATCTGGTTCGTCGTTATTTCGAGATGTGGATCCTTCTCCTTCGGCCTCTGCCTTTTTTGAAGATGAAGGGTCTTCGTTTCTTGCCCGTTTTGAAGGAATGAGATTCTCTTTCTCATTCAATGCTCTTTTTGCAGGAGTGGAATCAGAAGAACTCATTTTGCTAGGTGTTGAGAAATTTTTGGAAAGAAGAAGGAATATCTTCTCCTTCCTTATTGTCGTGTATTTAAAGACGAAAGACTCACGTTCAACGAAGCAGTTATTCCTAAAGAACGTGGGGAAGTTAAACGGTTGCACCATTTTCAAAGATTATGGTGTCTCTTCGTATTTCGGAACGAATATCCCGCCTTTTATATTTGTTGGAAATGAAATGGAACTTCATAGGAATCTTCTTGAAATAAAATTTGGATAAAAGGAAAATGGACAGGCATTTTATTCCAGGGCATAAAGAACACTGTCTATCCCATCTACAACAGATCCAAGTTGTACTGTGATCTCAGTGATTGCTTCGTGCAATTTATCTGGGTCATGAGTACTTGCTTGTCTGCCCCATGACATATATCGAACACCTTGTATAGCATACTTTGAGACCATAAGTTGCCTTTTGTAGTCTTGAATTTTGTCGGTTGCTTTTTTAAGTCTCCTTTTGATTTCCATCAGAGCTTCTTGTAGAGATTCGATGGTTTTCTGGTGATCGTCCTCGTACACATCTTCCCTTATAGGGGAGAGGTTGAATCTGGGATCATTTCCACCTTCATCTTCTTTAGAGGTAGAACCTTCATTAGTTCTAAACCTTTTCACAGGTGGAGAGTTAGGAGTATCCATCCTTGAGAATTTCTTGAGGAAGATATTGGTTTTTGCTAATTCTTACTTTTGAATATTTATACGAATGGAACATGAAGGAAGTTACCCTTTCCTTGGAAGTTGTGATAGATAATGTCACGCCCCTCTCTCCTAAGATATACCGAAGTATACCTATACCACAGGAACGTGACCGGCAGGGGACACCCCATCCCCCCGAACCAGATCCCAAATTTACAACTAAACCCGACAGACGTAATAATAATAATAATAATAATAATAATAATACTATCTACCATACTATCCATAAAGTACATCCACCTATGTACATATACAACAGCGGAATAATAAAATATATCTACCCGATACCAAACCATATAGTATCTACAAATACAATACAAGAAGTTCTCACACCCTCTAAAGAGTCAGCCCAAGGCTACACACCAGCTCACGCATCCCGCTGCCGACCGCCATCACCTACATCCAACTCACCTGAAAGGGAATAAAGAAGAGGGGTGAGCCACAAAGCTCAGTAGGGCGTAGAGAGGAAACACCATTATCCATAAATAATAATAATAATAAATCCAGAAATGTAATGCATAGTATGCAATACAGTAAATATACATCCATCAGTAAGTCAACCAAATAGCACAATAGCCGATAAGGCTAAACAACACTGGAACCACCCACACTGGTCTCCAGAAATCCATACACCAATCCAATCAAGTGAAATGGTAGCCGATAAGGCTATCCAACACTGTAGTCACCACATCAACTCCAATAATCCATCACACCCCTGGACCCACCCTAATCCCCGTAGGGTGTCTCCCAGTCCAGGTCCACACCGAAACTGGATGAGGATCGGGTGTCCCAATAGCATAGCCTACACCAGAGGGCGTCCCCTGTGATGCACCCCATCTCAGACGGTCCACCGGTATATATCCGGTCTGTATATGTATATATATCATCCATCAGAAATCCATATCTGATCATTTGGGCGCCTATATGGGCCCACAATCCACATCCACATCCACATCCACATCCAACACCTCCAATCACCTCACTCTCAGAAAACATACCAACAGTTATATATATATATAACAGAGAATATAAATCAACATACAAACAGGTCGTATTTCCACCCCCAGAAACCGACAAAACCATAATATCACTAGAGTCCGTAAAACCGGAACTCTAAAGTCACATGCAAGAGTAAGGAAACCCCTACCTGGAAATCGGAAAGCAAATACCACGCAAACGTCCCCGTCAACCCCTGACTCCGAAAGTCAACCCGCTTCAAATCTCAACTGAGATTACCGTCTACACTGAAAAACACGATATACGAAAATACAATTAAAATACGGTCGGTCAACTATGGTCAACGGTCAAAGTCAACGGTCAAATAGTATCGAACCGGGTCAAACAGTGCAAAACCGGGTCAAACAGTGGCAAACAGTGCCAAACCGGGTCAAACCGGTCAACAGACCAGTCAACCGAGTCAACTCGGCCTGACTCGGTCAACTCGGTTGAAACTCATTCAACACCACCACCGGAGATCCGGCCACCCAAACCTGCCAAATCTTATATCAAATCGAAGAGCTCGATGAGATGAACTCATAGGTACCTGAAAGAAGTCAAACCGTCGCCGGAATCGACCGGATCGACCAAAAGAAATTCAAGGTGACCGAAACTTCAAACTCCGATATCTCCCTAACCGTAGCTCCGATCGACGTGATTCAAGTTGGGTTACACTCGTCTCGTCAATACGCTTCTTTTGGTACCAACCACAGCCATTATCGTCACCGGAATCAGAAAATTGCCAGGAGAGAGAGAGGTGTACGGGAGAGAGAAGAGTTGTGAGGAAGAGGGTGTATTTGTAAAGAGTGAGAAATCTGGGTATTTAACTTATTTACTTAAAACTTCACTGTAGTCCCTGAAATTTTACGAAAATGCCACTCACCAAATGTAAAAATCCAACTAACTAAAAAAAAAACATAATAAATCCAATTTAAATCCGATTTGAGTGATTCTTGCGTCTAAAATTTCCTTTTAAAATCCTCCACTTATGAAAAATATTTCCAGATTTTTATCTTAATTTAATTTTTATTCTCTTCAAATACCGGTTTACCAACACAGAGGTTCCCTCCACCTCAACCACCACAATAAAATACCATGAATAGTGTAAAATTCGATCAGGATATTACATCCTTCCCCCCTTAAGAAAATTTCGTCCCCGAAATTAAATCATACGTAGGTAGTAAATAAATCCGGAAATCTAGTCTGCATATCCGACTCCAACTCCCAAGTCGTCTCCTCCACTCCATAATGTTGCCATATCACCTTAACCAAGGGTATGGTCTTCGACCGTAGTCGCCTCTCCTGTCTATCCACAATCCTAATAGGACGTGTCTCGAAAGTAGCGTTCTCACCAATCTCCAGGGTAGACCAATCTAATATATGAGAAGGGTCCCTATGGTACCTCCGTAACATAGACACATGAAATACCCCATGTACTCCTGACAACTGTGGGGGTAATGCTAATCGATAAGCTACCATCCCCACCCTCTCCAAAATCTCAAATGGCCCTATAAATCTAGGGGCTAACTTCCCGCTATCCCAAACCTCTGTACTCCTCTACGAGGACTATGCCTCAGGAAAACACGATCCCCCACCCGAAACTCTAGAGGTCTACGTCTCCTATCCGCGTAACTCTTCTGACGTGATTGAGCTGTCAGAAGCCGCTGTCGAATCACTGTCACCACCTCAGTAGTCTGCTGCACCATCTCGGGACCCAATAATGGTCTATCTCCAACCTCCGACCAACACAACGGTGATCTACAAGGTCTCCCATATAATGCCTCAAACGGTGCCATCTGAATACTACTCTGATAGCTATTATTGTACACAAACTCCACTAGAGGAATATGAGTCTCCCAATCTCCTCGAAAGTCTATCGCACAAGCCCGAAGCATATCCTCTAGAATCTGAATAGTCCGCTCACTCTGTCCATCAGTCTGCGGATGAAAAGCTGTACCGAAGTTCAGTTTCGTCCCCAGAGTATCCTGAAAACTGCCCCAAAACCGTGAAGTAAATCTGGGATCCCGATCAGATACAATACTCAACGGTACCCCATGCAATCGGACTATCTCTCGTACATATAATCTCGTCAACGACTCAATCGAATCTGTCTGACGAATAGGCATAAAATGGGCTGTCTTTGTCAACCGATCCACAACAACCCAAATTGCATCATGTCTCCGAGGAGTCATAGGTAAACCCATCACAAAATCCATAGTGATATGCTCCCACTTCCATTCAGGTAATGGAAGCGGTTGCAATAATCCAGCAGGTCATCGATGCTCTGCCTTTACCTGCTGACAGGTAAGACATCGAGTCACAATCTGTGCCACATCTCTCTTCATGCCACTCCACCAATACTGCCTCCGTAAATCTCGATACATCTTAGTAGCACCAGGATGCATCGCAAATTGTGAGTAATGTGCCTCCTGAAGTATCTCCTCGCGTAACTCGGTGTCCTCTGGAACCACTAATCTGCCCCTGAATCTGACTCCACCATCAGTACCTCTAACCCATCCCTCCATATCCTCAATGTCATCAAATAATGCATCCCCCAACTGTGCATCCAACACCCTCTGTACCAGGGTCGGACGAGCAATCAAACTCCGTAAACTCAGTACATCTCTATGCTCCTCCTCATCTAGTCGATACTGACTAAGTGTATCCACCAACCCAAACTCCTGAATAGCCAACCGAGCTGCAATCAATCTCCTACTCAAGGCGTCAGCCACCACATTGGCCTTGCCCGGATGATACTGTAAAGTAAAATCAAAATCCCCAAGATACTCCATCCATCTACGCTGTCTTTGGTTTAAATCTCTCTGAGTAAACAACTACCGAAGACTCCTGTGATCCGAGAATACCTCAAACCTCTCTCCATAAAGATAATATCTCCACTGCTTAAGTGCGAACACTACTGCAGCCAACTCCAAATCATGCACAGGATAATTTCTCTCGTGCGGCTTCAACAAACGTGAAGCATACTCAACCACTCCCTCCTGCTGCATCAACACACAACCCAAACCAACTCCTGAAGCATCACAATATACCTGATAACCAATACCCCTGTCGGGTATCACCAACACTGGAGGTGAAGTGAGTCGAGTCTTCAACTCCTGGAAAGCCTGCTCACACACATCTGTCCACACAAATGGAGTATCCTTCCGAGTCAACTGTGTCATCGGTGCTGCAATCCGTGAGAATCCCTCAATAAAACGCCGATAGTAACCTGCTAATCCCAGGAAACTGCGAATCTCTCCTACATTTTTCGGTCTCCTCCATGCCACCACTGCCTCTACTTTCGCTGGATCCACCGCTATACCCTCCTGAGAAATCACATGCCCTAAAAATCTCACCTGAGTCACCCAAAATTCACATTTACTCAGCTTAGCATACAATCTATGCTCTCTGAGCGTCTGCAACACAATCTCCAAGTGTCTAATGTGATCCTCCTCAGTGGCTGAATAAACCAATATATCATCAATGAACACAATCACAAACTGATCCAGATACGGTCTAAACACCCTGTGCATCAAATCCATAAACGCTGCAGGTGCATTGGTTAACCCAAATGGCATAACCAAGTACTCATAATGGCCAAACCATGTGCGAAATGCTGTCTTTGGAATATCCTCCTCTCTGATCCTCAACTGATGGTACCCCGATCTGAGATCAATCTTGGAGTAATAATGACTACCTCTCAACTGATCAAACAAATCATTAATCCTCGGCAATGGATATTTGTTCTTTACTGTCACCCTGTTCAGTTGCCGGTAGTCCACACACATACGCATCGTACCATCCTTCTTTTTCACAAACAGAACAGGTGCTCCCCAAGGTGAAGTGCTCGGTCTGATAAATCCCAACTTCTGTAAATCTGTCAACTGAGTGTCCAACTCCTTCAGCTCTGCTGGTGCCATCCTATACGGTGGTATAGAAATCGGATCTGTACCCGGGTACAACTCAATCACAAATTCAATCTCCCTCTGCGGTGGTAACCCCGGTAAATCATCGGGAAAAACATCCATATAATGCTCCACAACCGGTATAGGGTTCGAAGAATCTCCCCTAGACGCCGAAGTAATCAAACCCGCTATAACACAATCGGTGTACTGAGGATTATCTAGAAAATGTGGACACGGAAGAAATCTCGTTCCACGAAATCTAACCCTCCCCGTAGGTGTGGTCAGTGTAATCCTCCTCTCAGCACACTCTATAATCGCCTCATACTCAGTCAACCAATCCAAACCAAGAATAACATCAAAATCAGTAAACGGCATCACAAACAGATCCGCTCTAAACTCATGGTCTGAGAAACTAAATACACAGTCCCTACAGATACCACTAATCACGGTGCCTGGTCCTAGTGGTGAATCAACTATAAATCTCCTCGCCACACCCGTAATCTCCAAACCCAATGTCCAAGCAAATGATGCAGAAATAAATGAATGCGTAGCACCAGTGTCAAACAAAACACGTGCCCAAGAACTGAATAAGAGAAACCTACCTCCCAAGTGATCTCGCTCTGCTGGAACCACATCAGGCCTAAGGGCATACACTCCACCTCTCTGAACCTGCTGCTGCTGCTGAACTAGTGGCCTACCCAGTCCTACAGGACCCCTCTGTATCGGAACCGGTGCTGGAGCTGGAGCTCTCTGACCTCCAAATACTGGCGGTGCAAATCCTCCACCCTGTGGACAATCTCTCCTGGTATGTCCTGGCAATCCACACTGGAAACATAACGGGTTGTTTGCCATAGGACAATCCCAACTCATGTGGCCCACATGACCACAAGCGTAGCAATGCTGAGGCTGCTGGTCCCGCCTCGGAGCCTGTCCCTGCTGGTCTGATCTCTGCCCCTGCTGACCCTGTCTCTGCCCCTGCTGACCCTGTCTAGGACCCTGCTGTCCCTGTCTGGGTCCTCGGTAACCCAGCCTCCGACTCTGAGAACCTTGTCCCTGACTCTGCTGCTGCCTCCGAGTATCAGTCCTCTGTCTGTGCTGACTACTCTCTCCAGTAGCAGATGTAGAACTCTCAAGCTTCCTCTTATGAATCTCCCAGTAATCCTTAATCTCCACTAAAGTCCTCTCCACTCCGAGTGCCTTATCAATACACTCACGATAGGTGGTCATAGTCTGAGCCGCCAAATGAGGTGAAATCTTTGGCGACAACCCTCTCCTAAATCTCAGTATCTTCTTTTCCTCTGTGCAGATATACTCCTCCCCATATCGCCCTAACTCCTCAAAACGAGCCTGATACTGTGTCACTGTCATGTCCGGAGACTGAATCAACTCGAGAAACTCCTTAGCTTTAGCAACACGCACTGTCTGTGGTACATACTGTGCCAGAAAAGCAGTCTCAAACTCTGCCCACGGCATACCCTCCCTGCCCCGACTAACTGTCATCACCTCCCACCAAGTGAAAGCATCTCCCTCTAAAAACTCAGCAGCTAATAGAGCCCTCCTCTCCTCAGGAATCCGTAAGGAAGTCATCTTCCTGCGTAACTGGCGAACCCACTCCTCTGCTGCCACTGGATCTATCACTCCCCTATATACCGGAGGATTCGTCTTTCGTAACTCGGCTAGCTCTTTGATCGACGTATCAATCGCCAAAGGAGCTACCTGTGCCTCCACAATCTGTCCTACACCCTCCTGTAACTCACCCAAAGTCAGAACCTGCTCTGGAACCTCAACAGGAGCCTGTAATGCAGCTGGTACTGGAGCAGTCATCTGTGTCACAAGTCCTGTAACAGTCTGCCCAAGAGCTCGTACCAATTTAGTAACATCCCGAACCTCCTGTCGTAAAGTAGTAACAACAGCCTCTACCCCCTGTGGTGCTAGATATCCCTCCTGATCCTCCCCAATATCATCCACTGGATCTATATTCACTCGCCGCCTGCCCCCACCTCTCCCACGTCTTCCGCCCCTACCACGTCTCGCACCCCTACCTCTCCGTCCTCGCCCTCGCTCTAATGGAGCCACCTCAGGCATACCCACCTCATCTACCCCCTGAGGCTCATCCGCCTCGTGTTCCCCTCTACCCGATCCATGTCCTCGCACCCGAGTACTACGTGTGTCAACCATATCTGGAAAATATAACACATGTATACATAAATCTAAAGCAGGAAACACCAAAAATAAAAACTCACCAGGTCAGCCGGGAAACGCATGATGTGTAGCCAACAAAATAACCTAGGTAACCTAACCACTGTAAGTTTCTAAACCTACAGCTCCGATACCAATCTGTCACGCCCCTCTCTCCTAAGATATAACAAAGTATACCTATACCACAGGAACGTGACCGGCAGGGGACACCCCATCCCCCCGAACCAGATCCCAAATCTACAACTAAACCCGACAGACGTAATAATAATAATAATAATAATAATACTATCTACCATACTATCCACAAAGTACATCCACCTATGTACATATACAACAGCGGAATAATAAAATATATCTACCCGATACCAAACCGTATAGTATCTACAAATACAATACAATAAGTTCTCACACCCTCTAAAGAGTCAGCCCAAGGCTACACACCAGCTCACGCATCCCGCTGCCGACCGCCATCACCTACATCCAACTCACCTGAAAGGGAATAAAGAAGAGGGGTGAGCCACAAAGCTCAGTAGGGCGTAGAGAGGAAACACCATTATCCATAAATAATAATAATAATAAATCCAGAAATGTAATGCATAGTATGCAATACAGTAAATATACATCCATCAGTAAGTCAACCAAATAGCACAATAGCCGATAAGGCTAAACAACACTGGAACCACCCACACTGGTCTCCAGAAATCCATACACCAATCCAATCAAGTGAAATGGTAGCCGATAAGGCTATCCAACACTGTAGTCACCACATCAACTCCAATAATCCATCACACCCCTGGACCCACCCTAATCCCCGTAGGGTGTCTCCCAGTCCAGGTCCACACCGAAACTGGATAAGGATCGGGTGTCCCGATAGCATAGCCTACACCAGAGGGCGTCCCCTGTGATGTACCCCATCTCAGACGGTCCACCGGTATATATTCGGTCTGTATATGTATATATATCATCCATCAGAAATCCATATCTGATCATTTGGGCGCCTATATGGGCCCACAATCCACATCCACATCCACATCCACATCCAACACCTCCAATCACCTCACTCTCAGAAAACATACCAACAGTTATATATATATAACAGAGAATATAAATCAACATACAAACAGGTCGTATTTCCACCCCCAGAAACCGACAAAACCATAATATCACTAGAGTCCGTAAAACCGGAACTCTAAAGTCACATGCAAGAGTAAGGAAACCCCTACCTGGAAATCGGAAAGCAAATACCACGCAAACGTCCCCGTCAACCCCTGACTCCGAAAGTCAACCCGCTTCAAATCTCAACTGAGATTACCGTCTACACCGAAAAACACGATATACGAAAATACAATTAAAATACGGTCGGTCAACTATGGTCAACGGTCAAATAGTATCGAACCGGGTCAAACAGTGCAAAACCGGTCAAACAGTGCAAAACCGGGTCAAACAGTGCCAAACCGGGTCAAACAGTGCCAAACCGGGTCAAACCGGGTCAGACCGGTCAACAGACCAGTTAACCGAGTCAACTCGGCCTGACTCGGTCAACTCGGCTGAAACCCATTCAACACCACCACCGGAGATCCGGCCACCCAAACCTGCCAAATCTTATATCAAATCGAAGAGCTCGATGAGATGAACTCATAGGTACCTGAAAGAAGTCAAACCGTCGCCGGAATCGACCGGATCGACCAAAAGAAATTCAAGTTGACCGAAACTTCAAACTCCGATATCTCCCTAACCGTAGCTCCGATCGACGTGATTCAAGTTGGGTTACACTCGTCTCGTCAATACGCTTCTTTTGGTACCAACCACAGCCATCATCGTCACCGGAATCGGAAAATCGCCAGGAGAGAGAGAGGTGTACGGGAGAGAGAAGAGTTGTGAGGAAGAGGGTGTATTTGTAAAGAGTGAGAAATCTGGGTATTTAACTTATTTACTTAAAACTTTACTGTAGTCCCTGAAATTTTACGAAAATGCCACTCACCAAATGTAAAAATCCAACTAACTAAAACAAAAACATAATAAATCCAACTTAAATCCGATTTGAGTGATTCTTGCGTCTAAAATTTCCTTTTAAAATCCTCCACTTATGAAAAATATTTCCAGATTTTTATCTTAATTTAATTTTTATTCTCTTCAAATACCGGTTTACCAACACAGAGGTTCCCTCCACCTCAACCACCATAATAAAATACCATGAATAGTGTAAAATTCGATCAGGATATTACAGATAATGGGGAGATGGACAGTTGCGACATTACTCCACGTCTTTTCTCGAGGAATTAGAATGTCTTTTGGTTTGCTCGAGGAATAATTGATCAATACGGAGTCGAATTACTTTCGAAACTTTGGGAAGCTTCGTCTTCTTCTAACAAAGCTTTGTCTTCTTCTAACAAAGCTTCGTCTACCTCTAATAGAGCTTCGTCTTCCTATAATAGGGAGAGTTTTATTTCGTCTGAAGACTTTATCTTTGACAAAGATTAAATAAACATGAAATATTATTTATAAAGAGTTGAAATTGCTCAGGCCTTTAAGGTCTTGGCCATAAAACATGATACATTCTAACTAGATTATTTTTCATAAAAAGATTGATGTTTTGCAGAGCTTGTCGCAGCTTTTGAGGATCGTCCTCCATGGCAGCACTTTCTGACATATCTCGAAGCCGAGAGAGTGACCCTCCTGCCAATCTGTAGGCTCGGGTAAGTTCCATTATTCTTCTCTCTGCTTCGTGGAGATCTTTATCCAAACGTATCACCAAATCTTGTAGATCGGAGACATGTTGGTAAGGATCATATCCGTCGGGGTATAGCTTTAATCGTTGAAACTCCTCTGCCACTTCAGATGGTCCTTCATCTGATTTAGTTGGTTTGGACATTATTTTCTGATATTCAGGCCTGATAGGAAGCTTGGAGGAACTCATGATTGTAGAGGTTTTGGTTTTGGAAGTGGTGTTTCTTTGGTTCTTATATGATATATTTATAGGGAAGTGAGCGGAACTTTTAGAAGTTGAATCGTGCTTTAATTCTAATCAATCTTTTAAAGAGAGGTAATAATTATATCGCCGCTGTTTTCGCCACTTACCGAGAAGTTATTTTGATCTAACGGCTTTGATTAATTCGTGGAAGAACGATTTCCGAGGAATTTTAACTTTTGAATTTTGAATTTACTATTTAGTCCTTGGGGGGTTTTTTAATGGGTTTACTATAACTACCCATTATCTTAAAACTTCCAGAACACGATTCGACTTTCGGTACGTTCCTCGACTTCTTCTTTTTCGAGTTTTTGATTATGGCTTGGTTTGGTTCCGAAGAGTTTATTGATAGGTTTGAGAGACAGAATGAGAGGGATGAAATTTTGGTCCCTCGATTATTTCGAATGAAAGTCCAGCTGTTATAGATACTCAGGATGAATTTCCTGAAGGTGATATACCAGAAAAAGAACTAGGAGATCAATATGCTAGTCTTAGGGTTTCGTCTTATTCTGAACCTGAGGGAGTATCGGCTCAAAGGATGATCAGTCCATCTAAGGTTAGCTTTTTACCAACCACCTGTTCAAAAAGTAAGACTCAAAAAGCTTTTGAGGAAGAGGTTATAGTAGACAAAGATCCTGCTTCTGTATTAACGGAAGAGGATTTAGATAATATCAGGGTGGAATTCAGAATTCCACAGGAAATAGAGATGCGAATTCCTGGTTCTAGCGAATCAGCTTCTTATGAATTTCCTGGATGGATTGTGGTATATGCTATAACATTAAGGTGTTGATTAAGGTTTCCTCTGGGGCCTTTAGTTAAGTCTGTATTAAGGTTTTTTGGAGTTGCCCCCTATCAACTTATGCCTAACTCTTGGCGTATTTTGCTATCTTTAGAAGCTTTAAGTACAAAATACAGTCTTACTTTTGGTCTTCACGAATTTCTTACTGCTTATTCTTGGCAAGAAAACAAAAAAGATGTAGGTAGATATATGTTATCAAAGAAGGATAAAGAAAATCTGATTGCTGGGACTACTTCCAGTGATCATAATTGGGAGAAGAGGTATTTCTTGGTAAGGAAGGAAATTCTTCTGGGAGATGATGAGGTTATTCCTAGTTCTTGGAAAATTCAAGGTATAATCTTTTTAAACTTTCTTTTATCTCCACTTTATTCTTTTATGAATATTTGTCTTTTTATGGCAGGGAGATCTCCCAAGATATCCGTCACTAAAGAAGCTCAAAGGAATTGTCAACTATTTCTAAAGACAATTCCTCGTCCTGAGAGAGATTGGAAGTTTGTCTTTTCAAAGTACCTTTTTGAAAGTAAGTAAGTTAAGTAAATATTTATGATTTTGATTTTGTTTCTTATTTCTGCTAATTTCTTTTCAATTTTCACAGGACCCCATATGGCTCCAAGAGTAATCGTTCCTTTGAATCTTAAGGAGATTGCTGAAAAGAAAAAAGTCCAGAGAAGTTCTAAGGAAAAGAGGACGAAGAGAAAACATGAATCTATCTCGGGATTTCACAGTGAGTTAGGAACAATTGCTGCAGTCACTGAAACTCCTGAGGTCCCAATAGATGATGATTCCGAGCTTATAAGGAAGAAGAAAATCAGGGTTTCGTCTCCTTCCCCAGTAGATGAAAATACGGGAGTGGGCAAGGAAACTGATGATATTATTTAGGTTCCTGACGACGAAGTAAGAGAAGAGATCGTGAGGAGAGAAGGGAAAGAGCCAATTTGTCCAGTTTCAGCTCTAAGAGCTTTGCTTGAAAAAGAGTTGAGACTGTCAGGTGTTGATCTTCCGTCTAACCTTCCGGCAAGGAATTTCGAGATGTCGATCCCTAACATCCCTCTGTATTCGAGGCCTGCTGAATTATTTCCTGACTTACATAAACTGGCTTATCCTCTTGGTTTCACTCCTCCCAAATTGACTCTTGAGGATGCCTCTATTTACAGCATTTCTCATGCTTTTCAGGTATTTTCAAAACTTACCTTATTTGTATTTCTACATTAGATTAAAAGTAACCTTCATCTTCTTCTTTCAGGCTTTGTCAGTTCAGCTTTACATTGATAAAGAAGTCGAGAAGTTGAGTGAGGAAATAAAGAGCCTTCGTCTTTCCAGTGGACTACTACAGGCCAATATTAAAAAATTTTCAGAGGCCGAAGAACAAGAGAAAAAGCTAAGGATAGAGGCCGAAGCTCAATTGGAAAAAACGAAGAATGCTGCTGCTGAAGGTTTAAAGAAGGCTGAAGATAAGTTCGATGAGTTGGACAGAAGGCACATTACTTTGAAGACTGATTTCACAGATCAGGGCAGGCAATTGTCCAACATCAGCAGAAAAATACGGAAGAGCAACTTTCGACTTTCAAAGTCAAACTTGAAGAAAATGAAATCAAATTGAAGGATTTGCAGGAAGTTGATTCCAAATTGAAGGATTGTGAAATTGAATTAAGTGCTTCCATCGAAAAAGCGAATCGGCTATCGGATGAACTGATAGAGTCAAAAGAAGATGCCGATTTTTGTAAAGGAGAATGTGCTCTTGCCGCTGGTAAAGAGAGAATCAAAGCATTGGGGGAGGTGATGACACAATACAAGGCTGGTGCTTTAAATGAAGAAGAAGTTGATCGGATGATCAGAGAATATGAAGAATTCAAGGTCATCGATGCAGCGCAAACTTCCGCCTCTGAAGTCGAAGATGATACTTAAGCTTAGATTCTATTTTTTAATCTTGTATCTTTCCTTTTTATCTTTGTATCCCTAACTACAATCGTAACTTCTTTCTGTTTCCTATCAATTAAAGTTCATAGTTTTAACTATATGCTTAGGATTTTAATCATGATGCCAGTAATAATCCTTGAATAAATAAAGGGTTAAGTATACATGACCTTTTGGGAATTTGGAGGGCATCAACCTTCGTTGCTTTGATCTTCGTTCATACTTTGATACTTTATTCCATATTCTAGTAGATCCTGCAGTAATCAAGTTAAAAACGATGGGGGTGATATAATGCGGTCTGTCAGGCACTTATATATGCTGAACATATATATGTATATATTCAACTCGTTTGAGAAAATATATACATTTCAGTGATTCATCATCCATACCCCTATATATATACACTTTTTTTTAAGAAGAGTTAGGAAAGATATAACCTGAGATGTTTTGCATTCCAGCTGTTGTTAAGTATCTTCCCTTCTCTGGTTGCAATTTGTAAGCACCATTGCCGACGACCTCTATGACTCTATATGGTCCTTCCCATGTGGCTCCCAGTTTTCCAGAATTCAATTGCTGTGTGTTCTGGAAAACTTTGCGTAAAACCCAGTCACCAATATCGAAAGCTCTTGAGTGGACTGCTTTGTTATAGTATTTTGCGATCTGATGCTTATAGGCCGCTGTTCTAATAGATGAGAGATTCCGTCGTTCCTTAAGCATATCTAATTCTTCGGTGAACACGGCGTTATTTTCCTCATCTTTTTTCCATTCAAACCGTGCTGTTGGAAGGCCAACTTCAACTGGTAGCACTGCTTCAGTTCGATAAGTTAAAGAAAATGGAGTTTCACCTGTTGAAGTTCTCACTATCATTCGATATGACCATAAAACTCCTGGGAGTTCGTCTGCCCAGGCTCCCTTTGCGTTTTCCAGTCTCTTCTTCAAAGTGTTAACTATCGTTTTGTTTGTAGCTTCCGCTTGGCCATTCGACTGTGGATGCCTTGGTGATGCGAAGCAAAGCTTTATCTTCCACGTATTACAGAAATCTTGAAGTTTATGGCTTATGAACTGAGATCCATTGTCACAAATGATTTCATAAGGAACTCCAAATCTGCAAATGATGTTTCTCCAGATGAAGCTTTTAACTTCTTTATCCCTGACTTGTTTATAGGCTTCTACTTCCACCCATTTTGTGAAGTAATTCGTTAAAATTAATAAGAACACTCTTTGTCCCGATGCTGGAGGAAGCTTTCCAACAATATCCATTCCCCATCTCATGAAAGGCCATGCTGATGAAATTGGGACCAGCTCCGTTGGTGGTTGACGTGGAATTTGTGAAAATCTTTGACATTTATCACATTTAGCCACATATTTGGCTGCATCGCCACGGAGCATAGGCCAATAATAACCAGTTCGCATGACTTTACTGGCTAAGCTTTGGCCACCTGAATGGTTTTCGCAGACACCTTCATGTAATTCTGCTAAGGCATATTGTGCTTCTTCCTGAGATAAACATCGAAGCAATACTCCTTGGTATGATCTTTTGTAGAGAATGCCATCAACTATCGTGTAACGTGATGATTTTCGCTGTAGGGCTCTGGCTTCATTCTTATCCTGTGGTAACACATCATCCTGTAAGTATTGTATGAATGGTGTTCTCCAGTCATCACTGTCTTCAGTAATAGCAAATGATTGTTCCACCGTGGAATTTTTGCTTATTGCCGATGATTCCAGATAAATCAATGGGATATTCTGAGTTGTTTGTGCTTGACTTGCTGATCCCAGATTAGCCAATGCATCAGCTTGTTGATTTTCCTCTTTGGGAATTTGATGAATTCGGAATTCTTTGAATTCAAGTTGCAACTTCTGCACTAATTCCAGATAATCGTTCATTCTTTCATCCTTTGCTTGATATTCTCCATTTAATTGATTGACGATCAACCGGGAATCTGAAGTTACGTGGACGCGTTGAACTTTTAATTCTTTTGCTAGTTTCAGTCCCTCAATCAGAGCTTCATATTCTGCTTCGTTATTTGTAACATGAAATCCGCAATGTATAGCTTGAGGGAAATGATCTCCTTGTGGTGAAATTAAGACGATACCTAAGCCGCTTCCCTTTGCATTACTTGATCCATCAACAAATAATTGCCAAATAGCGTCATCATCTTCTTGGTTTTGATGCAATTCTTTATGAACATCATCCATCATTCTCGGACTAAATTCAGCAATGAAATCGACGAGAACTTGGGCTTTAATTGCTGTGCGAGGTTGATATTCGATATCATGCTGAGTCAATTCAATTGCCCACTTCGTTAATCGTCCAGACAATTCAGGTTTATGGAGTATCATTTTGATCGGGAAACTTGTCACTACCATGATGGGGTGGCTTTGAAAATAAGGACGAAGCTTCCTTGCTGCAGTGATAAGTGCTAAAACAAGTTTTTCCATTAAAGGATATCTTGTTTCAGCATCTAATAAACTCCGACTAACATAATAAACTAGATGTTGGCGGTTGTTCTCTTCTCTTAGCAGCACTGCACTAATTGCAAACTCAGAGACTGCTAAATAAAGATAGAGTATCTCACCGGTTTTTGGCTTTGCGAGAATTAGAGGATTGGTCAGGTATCCTTTCAATTTCTGTAATGCAGTCTCGCATTCCTCCGTCCATTCAAAGTTAGTTGATTTCCTCAAAGCTATGAACAGATGATGACATCTTTCAGATGACTTGGAAATGAATCTGTTTAATGCTGCAATCTTTCCAGCTAGCCGTTGCACATCTCGTATTTTTGTGGGAGAAGGAATATCAAGTATCGCCTTGATTTGATCAGGATTTGTTTCAATACCTCTTTGTGTAACAATGAATCCCAAGAATTTTCCTGCTTTGACTCCGAAAACGCACTTGAGAGGATTTAACTTCATCTGATGAGCATCAAGAATTTCAAATGCTTGTTTGAGGTGTTCAACATGATCTTCGGCCTTCAAAGTCTTTACTAACATGTCATCGATGTATACCTCCATCGTTTTTGCAAGTAGACTTGCGAACATACGATTGACCAGCCGTTGGTATGTCGCTCATGCGTTTTTCAATCCAAATGGCATTACTTTATAACAATACGTACCATGTTCGGTTATGAATGCAGTTTTTTCTTGATCTTCTGGATGCATCAAGATTTGATTATATCCAGAGAATGCATCCATGAAACTGAGTAGTTCATGCCCTGCTGTTGTATCCACAAGCACATCAATATGAGGAAGTGGGAAAGAGTCTTTCGGACAAGCTTTATTCAGATCTGTGAAGTCAATACAGACTCTCCACTTTCCATTCTTCTTTTTTACCGCAACCACATTTGCTAGCCAGTCTGGATATTGAACTTCACGGACGAATCCAATATCTAGCAACTTTTGAACTTCCTCATTAATGACTTTATTTCTTTCTGGAGCGAATCTTCGTCTTTTTTGCCTTACTGGAAGGAAATTATCATCGACCTGTAATTGATGAGTGATGACATTTGGATCAATTCCAATCATATCTACATGCGTCCAAGCAAAAGTATGTTTATGATTTTGTAGGAATCGAATCAAATTTTCTCGAAGCTGATGATCCAGGTTGGCTCCAATCTGAATCTTCTGATCTGGATATTTCGGATGAATGATGACTTCCTCCGTCTCCTTATTAGCCGGTTCTTCTTGATTACTTAGAATCGGCCCTTGCTGTAATTGCTATAAAGCTTTGGTTTTTCCTTTCAATGCTTGTTCATAGCAACTTCTCGCTTGACGTTGATCCCCATATATTTCTTGTATTTCGTTTCTTGTCGGGAATCGTATCACTTGATGGTAAGTTGATGGCACGGCCCTCATTGCATGAATCCAAGGTCATCCAAGTATCGCATTATATGGAGATTGACAATCTAATATATTAAATCGAACCTGGAGATTTATTCCTTTGGCATATACTTGCAATGGAATAGAGCCGATAGTGTATTGCTGTTCTCCACTAAAGCCGATGAGTGGTATAGGACCTCTGATTATATCTGCTTCTGAAAGTCCCATTGCTTGGAGTGTGGACATGAATAATAAGTTTGTTGAACTGCCATCATCAACCATGATTCTTTTAACTTCGCAATTGGCAATTTGCAAAGTTATTACCAGGGCATCATCATGTGGATTGAGTAGCTTCGTCATCTCATCGTCTGTGAAGCTGATAACTTGTCTCGTGAATTGTATCATCGGCTTATCATTCCATACCTTAGAATTTTCTGTCTGATTGACATGTTTCTTTGCCGATGAATGTGTAATTCCACTAATCTCCGATCCACCAAATATTACGTTAATCGTCTTCTCTGGAGGTGGTGGTTTCTGTTCTTCTTCTCATCTTTCAGCCTGGGACATCACCGTTTTTCCTCTTTCAGATGGTAAATCCCGAAGATAACCTTTCTTAAGCAATTGGATTACTTTTTTTTTAAGGGTGAAACAATCATCTGTTGTATGCCCGTAATCATTATGAAACTCACACCACGTGGAAGTATCCCGTTGATCTAGCGGTTTGCGTAATTTGTCGGGCCATCGAACAGTATCTCCCATTTTCTTCAGCACTGATAAGATTTCATTTGGTGGAATTACTAGATTGTATTCAGGAGATCGGGGTTTCTTCTTGAAATCGATCGGTTTAGGATCTTGGCGGGAGTATCGTGGAGCTTCTGAACTTGTTTGCTTTTGCTTAGATTTCTTCGGTTGCTCCATTAGTCATTCTGGAAGTCTTCCTTCATCTTCCTCCCATTTTATTTGAACACTTGCTCTTGCTTGAACTTCTTGAAAAGATTTACATGGATATCGAGTAAGCTTTCCATATAATTTGCTTCCAGGAAGAAGAGCCATGCGAAATGCATTGATCGCAATTTCATCTAAGCATCTGGGAATCTCCAGCTTTTCTTTATTGAATCTCGTCAAAAATAATCGTAAAGATTCTCCTTGCTTTTGTCGCAGTCGATATAGATCATCCGATGATGGAATTATTTTCCTACTGCTTGCAAATTGTTCAACAAATGCATCGGCCAATTGTGCGAATGAAGCGATTTGCCCTTCGGGAAGATTAAGATACCACTTCAAAGGAGGTCCCATCAAGGTTAAACTAAATCCTCGACACATGCATGCTTCATGCTTATTGAATGGGTATGATACCAGAGTCAATCGTTGACTATACTGATCCACATGATCTTCTGGGTCAGTGGTACCATCGTAAGGCTTAATATGCGGTATGATGAATTTCTTCGGAAGCTCTTCCATGGCAATGGCATGAACAAATGGAGATTTGAGGAAAGTACGATTTTTCTTTATAGATGGTGGCATGCCTAGTATCCTGAAGAAGGCTGATTCCATTTCTTCCAGTCTTTTGTCGATACTTCGCTGCGTTGCAATTTCTGGTAATGTTGTAGTTATGTTTGACCAAGCACCGATTGTTGGGAAAGCCGAATATGACGTTGGAATAGGAAACAGTGGTGCCATGGATTGTGTCGTTGGCCTCAGAAATTGAGTTGATGTTGATGCCAATGATGATTCTGTCTGATGCACAAATCCTGGCAAGGGAGTACTTCCGTTAGGAATTTATGTCGTTTGCCCATCACTGATTCGAACAGAAGTACTTGGAACAGTACTCGCAGGGATGGCTCTAGTTACGTGTGGACTTGAAGGCTGATTCATAAGATCAAGTAACTTTTGATTTTCCCTTCGAACAGTCAAGTTCTCTTGTTCCAACTGTTGGACCCTTCTTTCATGTTCGTCGAAGCGTTGAATCAAAGCTTTCATCTTCTCACTTACAGCATCGTCTCGTGAATCTTCTGCATTTGCCATTTGTGATAAAACAATTTTGTCTTTTCCCCTATCTGGCGCGCAAAATTGTTGATGTAAATTATCGACAATTGAATTGTGGAGAATGAATGAATGGTTCGGCTTTGAGCCTAGGTCCACGGTGCAGAATGATATGGTGTTTTATTTACTTGTGAATACAATGCGAATCAGAAAAAATCCAAAAACTCCCCAAAACCTCCCCCTTTATCCTCCTAATGAAACTCCTTTTATGCTTTTCTTGAGCAGTTACCAGCAGTTGTGGCAGATAGAGAAGTTCATAGCAGTTTGGAGTGGTTTGCAGCAGTTTCGACTGTTACCATTTAACAAGGAACTGCCTTATCTTCGGCTTCGTCCCTTAGTTATTGGTTCGACCTTATTTGTATCGGCTTCGTAATGCCTTGGAAAGACCAAGTTCTTTTTGGACTGTAAGTTCTGGTCTATTTTATGTTGTTGGGCTTCGGGGCCCTAGCCTCTGTTGGGCTTTTATGTTAATTGGGTTGAACATGATCCATATAATTTGTTGAGGATGATTTTGACCCCTACAGCGACCAACCTTAAAAACAATCCATTATGTGAATAAAGATTACAGGGTAACAGAGAAAGAAATTAGGGATCCTGTAATCATCTCTGATTTCACAAGTCAACCATATATTCTTGATTATAATTACATTGATTCATGTGATTTAGTTTCCATTCATGTACTGTAATTATAGGAAACTCTCTCACTATATAATGTACCAATACTATCAATGAAAGTAACACACAAATTTTACATATTCTACTTATTACTTTATGGTATCGGAGCCCTCTGTCAACGAACAGACTCGATCCCCTTACTAACCCTAGTACCTCATTCTCCACGACAAAACATCTTTCTCCTCCTCTTCATTATTCAGCCGAACCACTCATCATGTCAATCCCACCTACTACTTCAAAAAATGGTGATGCATCACTTACCCAAGATGACCACTTTACTAGTGACACTAGTATCATACCAACATCCGCCTCTCAAACTCCTAGCCAAATCTCCTCTCCTAGCAATAACCTCCTCTCCTTGAATGCCCTCTCCCAAATTCCTTCCAAACTAGCCAAACATGAAGGCAACTATGCCTCTTGGAAGTCTCAAATGAGCAACCTCCTTTTTGGATATGATCTACTCGGTTATGTTGATAGATCCTACCCTTGTCCTGACAAAACCACTCCCGAACACCTTCCTTGGCTTCGTCAAGATTGCTTAGTACTGTTGGCTATCCAAGCCGTGATTCACAGTACTGTCGGTCCTACAATCAACAACAGTCAAACCTCAACTACTACCTGGACCAAACTTGAAACCACCTTTGCAAACTAGTCCAACACTCGTATGCTAACCCTTTTGTTCACTCTCATGAATACAAAAAAAAGAATGCAAAACTATTGTCGCCTACATGACCAAAATTAAGAGTCTTATTGATGACCTTGCTCTCATCGGCCACAATCTCAGTGATGCCGAAATTCTTGCTCTTACACTCAATGGCCTAGGAGATGACTTCAAGGAAGTAACTACTGCTATCCTTGTCCATGATACACCGATTTCCTTTTAGGATCTATATGATAAACTCCTTGATGAAGAACTTCACCATAGTCATGGAGTGTCTAAAGATGATGACATACCAATCACCACTCAATGGTGAAACCATTTTCGAGGTCGTGGTGGTAGAGGCAATCGAGGTGGTTCATATGCACCTAATCGTAACCTTTCCGGCCTATCTCCCAACTATAACAGTTATGACAACTCATCACCTACAACTCGGCCGAACTCTTCACTTGGCCGGTCACAACTCTCCTCAGGTATGGGCTTCTATTCTGGTTCCCAATTTAATCAACCCAATTGGCATTCAAATCCATCTTAGGGACAATCTTGCATAGTCTGTCGACTTTGTGACAAGCCGGGACATAATGCAAAGACTTGTCACTCCAAGCCTCAACCTTGGATTTCCTCTTCTCGACCACAAGCTAATTTTGGGGATGCAGATTCCAGTATCCGCAACAACAATAATTGGATTCTTGATTCTAGAACTACACACCACATCATGTCTGACCTTCAGAACCTCTCAGTGCACATAGATTATGTTGGGAATGAGGATGTTATTATTGGTAATGATAATGGCCTTCCTATCTCGCATATTGGTTCCTCTCACATTAATTCTTTTCGTAATTCATTTACACTTAACAATATTCTTTGTGCACCTTCTATGAAAAAAATCTTATATCCGTTTCCCAGTTTTGCAGGCATAATAATGTATCTATCGAATTTTTTTCTAACCATTTTCTTGTGAAGGATCTGAATACGGGGGCATCCTTGATCCGAGCCCGGAGTAAAAATAATCTCTAAGAATGACCGACCTTCTCTTCTTCCACAACAACCACCGGTTAGTCACCTACCACCGCTATTGCTCTCACATCAAAAATATGGCATCAACGACTCGGTCATCCATCTCCACCCATTCAAAAAACAAATTTAGCTAGCAACAATATTAATGTTTCTGATTCTCCTTCTCTCAATAATGTATGTAATTCATGCCTTTGCAATAAAAGTCACAAGTTAGTTTTTCGTCAATCTTCTATTATTTGTGACCAACCATTCCAATTTGTTTACTCTGATGTCTGGGGCCCTGCTTCCATCACTTCCACCAATCATCATCGATACTATGTCATCTTTGTAGACTACTTCACTCAATACACTTGGTTCTATCCGCTGAAAAACAAATCTGACGTATGTCCCATCTTTGAAAAATTTCACACACTAATATCCAATTTCTTTCAAACTTCAATACAAACCATCTACACCGACGGTGGTGGTGAATTTCTAGCTTTATCTTCACTTCTTGCTAAACTAGGAATCCGACACCTTACGTCCCCTCCCTCCACCCCTGAACATGTTGGCTCTACTAAAAGAAAACATCGTCACATAGTTGAAATTGGCATCACCCTTCTTCATCAAGCCTCACTTCCACCTCGATTCTGGAATGCGTAATTCCAGAATCTGCCACCTACCTCATAAATCGTATGCCCATGCCCGTCCTTCACAATGATACCCCATATCACAAACTCTTTGGTCATGCTCCTACGTACACGCCACTTCATACTTTTGGTTGTCTATGTCATCCTTGCCTTAGACCATACTCTCGTAACAAACTTGAACCTTGATCTCGTCCGTGTTTCTACCTTGGCTTATCCATATCTCATCATTCCTTTATCTGCCTTGATTTCACAACTAGCAAAATCTTCATATCTCGCAATGTAGTCTTTGTCGAAGACCAATTTCCCTATTCCACCATCTCACGCATGTCTGACATAAAATCCACCAAACCATCCTTGACAAAACTCTTTACCGGTGATCAACCCACTCATGTTCACATACCACACAAATTGTCCTCTTCCTCCAACACTCCACCACCATTCATTACTCCTATAACCATCGAACCTGACACTTCACACACATCACCAGCACTTTCACATACAACCACCTCCTTAATTATTTCTTCTCAGTTGCCTTCCCAACTCCCTCTCGCCTCACCGTCCCCACCATCTCCAGCGTCTCCTGCCATGGATGCCACCGAATCAGACTCATCACAGGTATGTCCTTCTAACTCTCCTGACTTCTCTCCATCATCTACAACCTCACCACCACCCAAGCCTACCCGTATTAGTACCCGTTCCCAAAACAATATCTACAAACCAAAGCAACCTTTTTCTCTTGCCACTGCCATCTCAAAACCATCTTCTATTACTGAACTTGAACCCATCTCCTTTACCCAAGCCAACAAACTACCTCCACGGCGTGAAGCCATGCAAGCTGAAATTGATGCTCTGTAAAAAAACCAAACTTGGACCCTTGTTCCCTCATCTCCCACACAGAATATTCTTGGGTGTAAATGGGTGTACCGAATCAAGAGGAATCCGGATGGCTCCATTGCACGTTACAATGCTCGTCTTGTCGCCAAAGGCTTTCACCAAAGGCCTGGGATTGACTTTATTGAAACATTCAGTCTAGTTGTTAAACCTGCTATCATTAAAACTATTCTGAGCGTAGTTGTTTCTCGTGGTTGGGGTTTGACTCAGTTGGATGTCAGCAATGCATTCTTACAGGGCACTTTATCTGACATTGTTTTCATACAACAACCTCCTGGATTTATTGACGATAGTTGCCCGCAACACGTCTGTCAACTAAAAAAGGCTATCTATAGTCTTAGGTAGGCTCCTCGTGCTTGGTACATAGAGCTCAAAAATTATCTTCTTGCATGTGGATTTATTGTCTCCAAAAGTGATGTATCATTATTCATCTACCATACCACCACTCGCACCATGTATCTGCTGGTCCACGTAGATGATATTATTCTTACTGGAAACAATTCTGTAGCCATCAAGCACTTCACTGATCAACTCTCATCATGATTTTCTCTTAAAGATCTAGGACCACTTAATTACTTTTTGGGTGTTGAAACTCATAGGACCTCAGCCAGTTTGCTTCTATCTCAAAGAAAATATATACTTGATCTTCTTCGTAAGACAACTATGTATGAAGCTTAAGGCAGTCAGTACTCCGATGTCATCCATAGACTCTCTCAAATCGGATGATGGCTCCCCTCCTTATGATCCCACAGAATATCGCCAAGTCCTTGGGTTCCTTTAGTATCTCTCTCTTACACGGCATGATGTGAGTTTTTTGTGAACAAACTTGCTCAATTTATCCATCGGCCTTCCACTATACACTAGCCTGTTGTTAAATGGGTTCTTCGGTATCTTAATGGCACTTCTCACTATGGCTTATTCCTATCAACATCCTCCCCCTCCGCTCTTCGTGCCTTTGTGGATGTTGATTGGGCTGGGAATGCCGACACCTATAACTCCACATCCGCCTATGTGGTTTTTCTTGGAGCTAACCCCATCAGTTGGAGCTCTAAAAAGTAGTCTACAATTGCTCGCTCTTCCACAGAAGCTTAATACTGAGCCATAGCTTCCGCCATTACTGAAGTCAATTGGGTAACAAATCTCTTAGCCGAACTTGGTGTGTCGTCAGTTTCCACTCCTACAATATATTGTGATAATCTTGGCGCTACATATCTTTGTTCTAATTCGGTGTTTCACTCTCGGATGAAACATATTGTCATTGACGAAGCCCCTCGCCCAAAAACTCTTTCTCCTACATTGGTCCAAGCTTGGTATCCTTTCCAGATATTTGCGCTTGCGGGGGCATGACAGAGAAATAAATTAGGGATCATGTAATCATCTCTGATTTCACAAGTCAATCGTATATTCTTGATTTTAATTACATTGATTCATGTGATTTAGTTTCCATTCATGTACTGTAATTATAGGAAACTCTCTCGCTATATAATGTACCAATACTATCAATGAAAGTAACACACAAATTTTACACATTCTCCTTATTACTTTACAGGGATCTAACATAAGATACCTCAGTACATCAACTATTCAATGTATGTTTTTCAAACCCCCGCAAGTACGTTAGCTGGACAAACTTTGGCCACAACCAAAGTATCAATATTGAGAAGATACTGTTTGGTACACCACCAACAAGTAACACACTCCACCGAGAGCTATCTTACGCCAGTCTTCTTCTCCAACAATCACAAAGAAACATGAAACGAAAAACTCTGAAGCTTTGAAAGAATCTGCCTTGTATTTTGAGCTCGTACTTCTATAGGTTTGAGAGTCTTAAACGACGAGTATATATATCTTCGCAGGAACCATAATTACCCAAGACTTCAAATCTCTTATGATTATAGTTTCCTAAGTTGGAATCAATCGCCAAACCTAATTAACAGGAGATTTGTTAAGTTCAAATCTCTAAGCACTATAAAAGAATAAAAGAAAGAAGCAACAATGACCCCGCGGCAAATACAGAACCAGCATCTTCAAATCCTTTATTTGCTTTCTTAGGCATGGCTCCAACCACTTTTATCTTTTTATTTAGCATGGATCCGCACCAACTAGTACTTAGATTTACTTTTCCAACAGCCCCCACGACTATGTTTTAGTTTAACCTTGTAAAACATGTCTACATCTCAGGATGTATCTGATGGATCAAGTTTAACACAAGAGGGGGGGTGAATTGTGTCCCCAAATTCCAATTGGAATCCCTTTTTCAATTTAAACAAATTAATAGCAATTAACAAGTAGCACACAAATTTGGACTCTAATGATTATCCTAATCAATATTCAATCCAATGCAAGATGTGATACAATATAGTGAATGACCAAATATCAATTAATCAAGAATTGCACAAAACAGATTTTCAAGCAACACACTGCACACAGATTTTACCTATCAAATGATGTCGAAATGCAACGAAATTTTATATGAAATGTCACAACACCTTAATAAACACTATATCAAAATTTCAGATCAAAATTCAAAGTTTAAGGCAGTCTGCTAATCTCGGACAGATTAGGGTTTTGAAAATCCTGCAGTTTGAAACAAGTAGTAAATATAAACAAGTAAACAAAGAAATCAACACAGCGATTTATAGTAGTTCGGAGACCCTTCTCCTACGTCTACTACCTAGATTCACCAACCTAGGATTTTCCCAACTCCACTAAGGTGTGGTTTTAAGAGACCCACAAAACTCCTTACACCAAGGGTTTCTAAGAACTCCCTCAAACTTCAATGTTTACAATTTCCCCTAATAAAGGGAATTTCTCAATGGGATTTTCAGCCAAGGTTCTCACAGGTTATCTCAAAGGTATTTGGTGTGGAACTCTCAAGATTACAGCAACACTCTCAAAGATAGGATTTTAAGAACAAGAGAGGTTTAGATTGTAAGTAAACAAAGCCTAAAGGATATAGGAACTTCCCTTTTGCAAAAGCAAGAGTAGTGAGAAGTCCTTGATTGTAGAGGCTTGTATTGGAGAAGATTGTTGTAGCAAATAGCAAGAAAGCTTGATGATTGATGAACTTGATAGCAAGAGGTTTCTCTCAAGGATAATTTTCAATTTGCTTCTCCAAGTTGTATGAAAGGGAAGATCCTCTTTTAAAGGCAATTCTCACCTATGCTTACAGCCATTGGATCAAACTTCAAGAGTTGATCTATACCATTCATTGCAGCTCCTAATCTTGGTCATTGATGATTTGAGCAAACAAATCTCCACCATAGAGCATATAGACGTTGCACATGCTCCTCTTTTAAGTCAAAAAATTGCAAGCAAGAAAGTTGTCTTGTGCACAACCATTTGATCAATTAATGTCTTCAAATCTTGACCATTCAAACTCTCTTTAATTCTCAACCATGGATGTAAATTGTACTATGCCATCTTGTCCCTTCATTTTGAATCAAAGACTTCAAAAGTGATCCCTTAGTCAAGGATCTTGTTTGATTGCACTAACCTAACTTTCTTGGTAGCACATGTCTTGAGTGAAAATGTCAAACAAGAATATATCACTAATGATCTTCCATAAGTGTTGTCACAAGCACAACCCTTTGATCAATGTATGTCTTCAAATCTTGATCATTCAAACTCTCTTTAATTCTCAATCATGGATGTAGATTGTACTATGCCATCTTGTCCCTTCATTTTGAATCAAAGACTTCAAAAGTGAACTCTTAGTCAAGGATCTTGTTTGATTGCACCAACCTAACTTTCTTGGTAGCACATGTCTTGAGTGAAAATGTCAAACAAGAATATATCACTAATGATAGAGAGGACAAGGCTTGTCCCACATGTTTGAAAAGAGTTGTATCTCCATGAAGACCACAACCAATAGCCTCAATGTTGGATTCATTCAACTTGATTAAATGCCTTAGTGGAAAGTTGGCAAATATAGGATTTTTCATAGTTTCCTAGAGCTCCAAGCTCATTCTTAGAAACAGGACTTCGACCACTCTTGAACATACTGAATTCTGAGCCATATGAGACCACAATGATGATTAACCTACAAGGAAATAGGAGGTAGAACTCCCAATTGCATGTAAGCTCAAAGAGCTTCATATAGAGCGCATAGGTTAATTACACTAGAAAAACAACCCAGAAAATTCATATTACTGCATGATAAATCATTTCATATGTATTAGAATGTCCATGTAAAATTTCATAACAATCGGAAATCGTTGGTCACTCAACGAAGCAATTAGATCACTAATAGTGAAACCAATAAATTATAAGTGTAAATTCAAAGTCATTTTGCAAACTCAGTGTAAATGACCTTTTCTCTTGAAATTTACTAAATCAAATATGTTCATAGTGATGAAACTAAGATGCACACGAAATTTCATTTAAATCGGAGTTCATTTGGTTCACCACGTTCACAAAGAACACATATGCACAAAATTAGGTAAAACCTAGTTTTGGCGGAATTTAAGCATATGACCAAATATATATGTGATGCACTTAATTTCTCATGATTATAGTCCTACAACATATATTAAACCTTCATGTGTATGTGATTCAAGTTTCAAGTCATTTGGACCTAAGTTGGTTAAGATATGATAATTGGAAAATTGATGCTCTAACTTAGTCCATGTATGTTTGTTTTCAAAACTTAATTTCCAGCACTATCTCAAAAATATATAGTCATTTAAATTCAATTCATATAAATCAAATATTGCTTTAATGTTTCATTATCATTTATAAATGATTTAATATCATCAAAATTAGACATATAGGACCATAGGTCCAACAATCTCCCCCTTTTTGATGATTACAAAACATGCATGATATAAATGTCTATTTGATTGCAATTGAATTTAATATCAATTCAAAGTGCATTAAAAAGTTTAATGATATCAATTTAAAACAATTTTGAAACTCATATACAACTTTAGTTAAGTAAGCTTAGCTCCCCCTTACTTTAGCATCTATTCTCTCCCAATCATGGCAAATACACTCCCCCTTAAGTTATGCCTATATATGCATTTTGGCAAATGATTTTAATGCAATTTATCATCATGTCTCTTCCCCTTTTTGTAATAATTCAAAAAGTGGAGAACTAAGGGGTTGATGCAAGTTTGTAAAAGATTTATAAGCATTTTTGAGATTTTATCACAAAAGTGATTTAAGAACATAAACATGTTTCAAATAATATCAAAACTAGTTCTCATCAACAAATAGTCATGGCAACACGCCAATTGAACTAATAGAACCTAAGTGACCCAATTTGGAGCCTATCACACTAAGTGACCCATGGCCTCCTAATGACACTAGGTTACTCCCCCTTCAATCATGCATACCAATTTATACATTTAGCTCATAAGCACATATCACCAAGAAAATATAATAAGCATTCAAGTTCAATCTTGGGATATCAATCAAACAAGGATATGCATTCAAGTAATATGCACTCAAGGTGCTTCACACAAACCCAATGCATTTCTTAGTTTTATGAATCTATCCTTAGCTAAAGGTTTAGTGAACAAATCGGCAATATTGTGTTCCCCTTCTACATGTTCAAGCACAATATTCTTTTTAGCAACATGATCTCTAATGAAATGATGTCTAATGTCTATATGCTTAGCTTTACCATGATATCTAGGATTCTTAGAAAAATGTATGTCACTTATGTTATCACAAAGAATTGGAATGTTTGACAATTTCATATTAAAATCAAGCATTTGTTGTTTAATCCAAAGCAATTGGCAAGTACAACTACCAATAGCCATATATTCGGCTTCGGTAGTGCTCAAAGCAACATATGTTTGCTTCTTGGAGAACCAAGATATGAGCATATTTCCTAGGTATTGACAAGTACCACTAGTACTTTTCCTATTTATTTTGCAACCCGCAAAGTCGGCATCTACAAATGAATGCAAGTCAAATGAAGATTTTTTATCATACCACAACCCTAGGGAATGTGTGTCCTTTAAGTACCTAAGAATCTTCTTTATGGCCATGAGATGTGTTTGCTTAGGATTAGATTGAAATCTTGCACACATGCAAACACTAAACATAATATCGGGCCTAGATGCGGTCAAGTAAAGTAAACTACCAATCATTGACCTATATCTCTTTTGATCAACATCATTACCATCTAGGTCGGGTTCTAATTTGGTTCCCACTCCCATAGGTGTGGATGAACCTTTAGAAATATCCATGCCAAACCTTTTTAATATCTCATTTGTATACTTAGTTTGACTAATGTGAATGCCAAGTGGGGTTTGTTTAATTTGTAAACCTAGAAAGTAAGTCAACTCACCCATCATACTCATTTCAAATTCATTCTTCATGCATAATGTAAAATCTTCACACATAGATTCTAATGTAGCACCAAACACAATATCATCAACATATATTTGCACAATTAGCATATCAAGACCTTTGTATTTAATAAACAAAGTATCATCAATACTACCACATTGAAAACCATTTTCAAGCAAGAACTTAGACAATCTTTCATACCAAGCTCTAGGAGCTTGTTTTAAACCATATAAAGCCTTGTCTAGTTTGTAAACATGGTTTGGAAATTTCTTACTTTCAAATCCGGGAGGTTGTTTAACATAAACTTCCTCATTTATCACACCATTTAAAAATGCACTTTTCACATCCATTTGAAAAAGTTTGATATTTTTATAACATGCAAATGCAAGCAATAATCTAATAGCCTCTAACCTTGCAACCGGTGCAAAGGTTTCATCAAAGTCAATGCCCTCTTCTTGGCAATATCCTTGGGCCACTAATCTAGCTTTGTTCCTAGTTACATTACCATTTTCATCCATCTTATTCCTATAGACCCATTTTGTTCCTATAATGGTGTGGTCTTTAGGTTTAGGACAAAGAGTCCAAACCTTACTTCTCTCAAATTGTTCTAATTCCTCTTGCATGGCATACACCCAATCATCATCATGCAAACCATCACATACATTTTTAGGCTCTACTAAAGAAAGCATGGCAAAAGAGTTTAAAGGATTAGAATTGACCGTAGAGTCCCTTTTAGCTCTTAGTTGCCTTCCTTGATGCAAGTCTCCAATAATTAGTTCTTTTGGATGAGACTTCATCACCTTGTATTTGTGAACACCCGGTTGTTCCATAGCATTTTCAGCTTCATTTTGTTCTTCATTTCCCTCGGGTTCACCTTCACTTTCTTCATTTGGTGGTGTTTCTTCATTTGAGATATTCATCTCTCTTAAGTTCTCCACCAAAGGGACATCATCTTCATCTTCTTCTAGCAATTGTGCTCCATGTGTACCTTCATTTTTGTGCTTCAAAGGATGTTCCAAATCTGAAAATTTATTTTCTACACGCACATTTGGAGCAAGTGTGGTCATATCATCGAATTTAACATTTACACTTTCTTCCACAATTTTAGTTTTAGAGTTAAATACTCTATATGCTTTAGATGATGATGAATATCCTAAACATATTCCAATGTCACTCTTTGCATCAAATTTATCCAAATTGTCTTTGGTATTTAAAATAAAACATTTAGCACCAAAAACCTTAAAGTAACCTACTTTAGGTTTCTTGCCATACAAGAGTTCATAAGGAGTTTTCTTTAATCATTTTCTAATGCTAAGTCTATTACTCACATAACATGCATTACTAGTAGCTTCGGCCCAAAAATATTTAGGAAGATTATATTCTAGAAGCATGGTTCTTCCTAGTTCTTGTAAAGTTCTATTCTTCCTTTCTACAACCCCATTTTGTTGAGGTGTCCTAGGAGCACTAAACTCATGTTTAATACAAAAGAAGCACACAAAGAATCAAAATTAGAATTTTCAAATTCACCTCCATGGTCACTTCTAATTTTTGAAACCTTTAAGTTATGCTCATTTTGCAATCTCCTAAGTAAGTTTTCAAAAGCATGTAATGCATCACTTTTATGCACAAGAAACAAACACCATGTAAATCTAGTATAATCATCCACAATAACAAATGCATAGTATTTTCCACATAGACTCCTAACTCTACTAGGACCAAATAAATCCATATGTAACAATTCTAGAGGCCTAGAAGTACTAATATCAAGTTTAGGCTTAAAAGACTCTTTAGTTTGTTTACCCCTAACACAAACATCACAAACCTGTTCAACATTGAAATTTAACTTAGGCAATCCTCTAATAAGTTCATTGGCACACAACTTTTTCAATGTAGACATTCTGATATGACCTAATCTTCTATGCCAATGCAAAGCATCATCATTCTTAGCAAGCAAACAAGATATTTTAGAATTTTTCATAGCATCAAAAATGCATTACATACATATCACCACTTCTACTTCCTAATTTCACAACATTACCATAAACATCAAACACATAACATTTATCATTTTTTAAAAGAATATCAAAGCCTTTATCGGCTAAATGACTAACACTCAATAAATTAAAAGACAAATTTTCAACCAATCTTACTTCACCAAGGGAGAAAGAAGAGTTACCTATGGATCCCAAGCCTAGGATCTTACCTTTGACCTTGTCTCCAAAGGTCACAAATCGTCCATTCTTCTTTGCTTCAAAGGATGTGAATAATGAAGCATCTCCCGTCATGTGTCTAGAACAACCACTATCCAAATACCATTTGCATGACTCGGATTTGGATTTTAAGCACACCTAGATAAACACATGTTTAATATACCTTAGGTATCCAAACTTTGGATCCTTTGGGGTTAGTAGCAATAAAGGCATATGCATCAATTTTGAAAGTTCTCATCACATATGCTTTCTTTTCAAAGTCATTCAACCCTTTAGGCACCCAAACCTTCTTCACATAAACTTTCCTCTTCCTAGGTGTAGTTCCCTTAGGAACATTAGCCTTACCCTTGGGGTAGGTACCATTTTTGTTCACGTTGACCGTGGCCTCCTTAGCCTCTAGGGTGTCCTTAAGTTTCATAGGATCATATCCTAATCCACTCTTATCAAGATAATGTCTTTGAGATGCAAGAAGTTCATCCAATTTAGAAGAACTCATAGAAAATTTTGAAAATTGTTTTTCAAGCATATTGTATTTCTCATTGGCCATATCAAGCTCTTTTTGTAGAGAAGAAGAGTTAGGCATAATAATGCACTCATGATCATCCCATGTATCCAACTCACCTTCTAGCTCATGAATCCTAGCATGCAAAGCATCTAAGTCATGTGAATTGCTAGATGATGCAATGTTACTAGAATTAACACATGCTTTCAATTGATCTTTTAAATCCTCATTTTCTTGAACTAATGCATCAAGTGAAAAACATACATCATCATATTTAGATTTCAAATCACAACACTCATTTAGATGCATTTTTTCTACTTTAGAAAGTCTACTAACTTCTTTCTTAGCATGCTTGTGTTTATGCATCAATTTCTCATAAGCAATATAAAGTTCATTATAAACACAAGAGAGCTCATCATAAGAAGGTTTAGAAGATGTTACCATCTCATCCGAATTTGATGAGGACACTTCCTCTTCCTCATTTGCCATGAGACACAAGTTGGCTTAGAGTTCCTCTTCACTATGATCATCATCACTAGAATCCGAGCTAGTGTCACTATTGATCCTAAGAGCTAAGCCATTTTTCTTAGGTGGTGCATCTTCCTCATCTAATCTTGACATCTCCAACTCATGTGTCATTAGACTTCCTATTAATTCCTCTATCTTAAGCTTCCTAAGGTCTTTAGCCTCTTTAATGGCTACTACCTTATCTTTCCAAATCCTAGGTAAACTCCTAAGGATCTTTTGGACCTTATCAACTTCCTCATATGGTTTGTTCAAGGCTTCTAATTCATTACATATGCAAGTAAGTCTAGAAAACATCTCCCTAATGCTCTCACCCTTCTTCATTCTAAAGGTCTCAAACTCGGTGACTAGCATGTTTATCTTAGAGTCCTTCACTTGACTTGTTCCTTCATGCTTCAATTCTAACATATCCCAAATCTCCTTTGCACTCTTACATTGAGCTATGTAATCAAACTCACTCCTAATAAGTGCAATGTGCAAAGTGTTGATTGCTTTATTATTTAGGCTAAGTAATCTCTTATCTTCCTTAGTAAACTCACTCTTTTCCTTATCTACCATCTCATCACCCAAAAGTTTCTTAGGAACATAAGGACCATTCTCTACAACTTCCCACAAATCATAATCAATGGAATTTATAAAAAATTTCATCCTATTTTTCCAAAAACCGTATTGCAAGCCATTGAAAAATGGTGGTCTATTCATGGATAGGCCTTCGGCCTCACCATAAGAATTAATATTTGCCATAAATATGCCAAATAGGATATAACTCCTAGTTTTAGCTAACCTGCTCCGATACCAATTGATGGATCGAGTTTAACACAAGAGGGGGGGTGAATTGTGTCCCCAAATTCCAATTGGAATCCCTTTTTCAATTTAAACAAATTAATGGCAATTAACAAGTAGCACACAAATTTGGACTCTAATGATTATCCTAATCAATATTCAATCCAATGCAAGATGTGATACAATATAGTGAATGACCAAATATCAATTAATCAAGAATTGCACAAAACAGATTTTCAAGCAACACACTGCACACAGATTTTCAACTCAGATTTTACCTATCAAATGATGTCGAAATGCAACGAAATTTTATGTGAAATGTCACAACACCTTAATAAACACTATATCAAAATTTCAGATCAAAATTAAAAGTTTAAGGCAGTCTGCTAATCTCGGACAGATTAGGGTTTTGAAAATCCTGCAGTTTGAAACAAGTAGTAAATATAAACAAGTAAACAAAGAAATCAACACAGCGATTTATAGTAGTTCGGAGACCCTTCTCCTACGTCTACTACCTAGATTCACCAACCTAGGATTTTCCCAACTCCACTAAGGTGTGGTTTTAAGAGACCCACAAAACTCCTTACACCAAGGGTTTCTAAGAACTCCCTCAAACTTCAATGTTTACAATTTCCCCTAACAAAGGGAATTTCTCAATGGGATTTTCAGCCAAGGTTCTCACAGGTTATCTCAAAGGTATTTGGTGTGGAACTCTCAAGATTACAGCAACACTCTCAAAGATAGGATTTTAAGAACAAGAGAGGTTTAGATTGTAAGTAAACAAAGCCTAAAGGATATAGGAACTTCCCTTTTGCAAAAGCAAGAGTAGTGAGAAGTCCTTGATTGTAGAGGCTTGTATTGGAGAAGATTGTTGTAGCAAATAGCAAGAAAGCTTGATGATTGATGAACTTGATAGCAAGAGGTTTCTCTCAAGGATAATTTTCAATTTGCTTCTCCAAGTTGTATGAAAGGGAAGATCCTCTTTTAAAGGCAATTCTCACCTATGCTTACAGCCATTGGATCAAACTTCAAGAGTTGATCTATACCATTCATTGCAGCTCCTAATCTTGGTCATTGATGATTTGAGCAAACAAATCTCCACCATAGAGCATATAGACGTTGCACATGCTCCTCTTTTAAGTCAAAAAATTGCAAGCAAGAAAGTTGTCTTGTGCACAACCATTTGATCAATTAATGTCTTCAAATCTTGACCATTCAAACTCTCTTTAATTCTCAACCATGGATGTAAATTGTACTATGCCATCTTGTCCCTTCATTTTGAATCAAAGACTTCAAAAGTGATCCCTTAGTCAAGGATCTTGTTTGATTGCACTAACCTAACTTTCTTGGTAGCACATGTCTTGAGTGAAAATGTCAAACAAGAATATATCACTAATGATCTTCCATAAGTGTTGTCACAAGCACAACCCTTTGATCAATGTATGTCTTCAAATCTTGATCATTCAAACTCTCTTTAATTCTCAATCATGGATGTAGATTGTACTATGCCATCTTGTCCCTTCATTTTGAATCAAAGACTTCAAAAGTGAACTCTTAGTCAAGAATCTTGTTTGATTGCACAAACCTAACTTTCTTGGTAGCACATGTCTTGAGTGAAAATGTCAAACAAGAATATATCACTAATGATAGAGAGGACAAAGCTTGTCCCACATGTTTGAAAAGAGTTGTATCTCCATGAAGACCACAACCAATAGCCTCAATGTTGGATTCATTCAACTTGATTAAATGCCTTAGTGGAAAGTTGGCAAATATAGGATTTTTCATAGTTTCCTAGAGCTCCAAGCTCATTCTTAGAAACAGTATTTCGACCACTCTTGAACATACTGAATTCTGAGCCATATGAGACCACAATGATGATTAACCTACAAGGAAATATGAGGTAGAACTCCCAATTGCATGTAAGCTCAAAGAGCTTCATATAGAGCGCATAGGTTAATTACATTAGAAAAACAACCCCGAAAATTCATATTACTGAATGATAAATCATTTCATATGTATTAGAATGTCCATGTAAAATTTCATAACAATCGGAAATCGTTGGTCACTCAACCAAGTAATTAGATTACTAATAGTGAAACCGATAAATTATAAGTGTAAATTCAAAGTCATTTTGCAAACTCAATGTAAATGACCTTTTCTCTTGAAATTTACTAAATCAAATATGTTCATAGTGATGAAACTAAGATGCACACGAAATTTCATTTAAATCGGAGTTCATTTGGTTCACCACGTTCACAAATAACACATATGCACAAAATTAGGTAAAACCTAGTTTTGGCGGAGTTTAAGCATATGACCAAATATATATGTGATGCACTTAATTTCTCATGATTATAGTCCTAGAACATATATTAAACCTTCATGTGTATGTGATTCAAGTTTCAAGTCATTTGGACCTAAGTTGGTTAAGATATGATAATTGGAAAATTGATGCTCTAACTTAGTCCATGTATGTTTGTTTTCAAAACTTAATTTCCAGCACTATCTCAAAAATATATAGTCATTTAAATTCAATTCATATAAATCAAATATTGCTTTAATGTTTCATTATCATTTATAAATGATTTAATATCATCAAAATTAGACATATAGGACCATAGGTCCAACAGTATCCCATTTCATAAAAGATCTTGATGCATTCCCACAATGCATTGTTTTTCATTTCATCCCAATATGAGCTCTTTTCAATCTGGTGATTCATCTTCTGTTGTTTCTTGCTTTTTTCCAGATTGACACTCTAGGCATTCTAAGTTCTTTTCCTGGCAAGGAAAATCTCGAGCCAGCATCTTGTGTTCTCTAACTACGCACAGTCCATTTGGTGTAGAGGTCAGATTCGATACAGAATCCTACAAACCATCCTATGAAATCCTTTGGGCTGATAGCAAGCCTTGACACACCTGCAAATCCAACATCCATATCCACAAAACTTCTGTTCCAAACAGTCAGAATTGTGAGGTCTCCTGTGCAGTGCAAAAGACAGTAAAAACTTTACCGAATGCAATTAAAATGCGATCAAATTTGTAAACTGCATAGTTCATATTGATTTAGATAAATAGACCACACACAATTAACCTTTCACAACTAAGATCGTAACGATAGAAAATAAACAACCTTTCAATATGCAAATGCAAATAATTATGGAATAATAGTTTTATTTCAAAATTAAAATAATTATCTAAAAATATTAATAAAATAATTTATTAATAAAATTTTAAAAAGTTATAATTATCTGTTAATAAAATGACTTATTTTGTATAATTGTTAAGTATAATAATAATATAAAATTTTTCAGTAAAATTAATAAACAAATAATAAGTAAAAAAATTGCTAAGTATAATGATAATGCAAAATTAATGAAGATATTATTTCTGTGGGACCCACATAACAATAATACAAAAAACTTCACAGCAAAATTAGTTAATTTTTAATACTTTAAATAATTCATTCATATAATTATTGTAACATGGGACCCATGTAAAATATAAAGGGTCCGTTTGATAGAGCGATTGAATTGATTTTCAATGCTAATGGAAAAACTATGGAAAAAAATAAGTTTAAAGCTGTAAAATATGCTGTGAGGTGTTTGGTGAATTAAAAGCAGACACTAATGGAAAAACTATTGAGTAAAAGTATTATCTTGAATTTAATAATAAATTTATTAATATTTGAATCATTTTGTTATTAAGTTTAATCTAATAAATATAATTTATTATTAATAAATATTTTACAAGTAAAAAATATGATTTTTTATTTAATATGAGATTAAAAATTGTTAAGTAAAATAATATTATAAATTCTTTTAAGTAAAATTAAAAAAGAAATTAATATATGTAATAAATGTATAAAGAAATTAATAAAGGAATTTTTTTAATGTAATATATTAGTAAAGAAGGTATTATAAAGGGGCCCCACGATTTAAAAAATATTATTTAGGTATAAACAGTAGCGCCCATCCAACAATTTTTGAAAAAAAAGAACTTTAATAATTGTGTGGGTCTCATGATTTAAATAAATCAAAACAAATTACAGCATTTCGCTGCTAATAAGCTCCTACTTGGGGCTTATTTTTCGACAGTGGAATCGCTGTCATATAGACCGTGGTCCCGCTACGCCCGTTGTGTAGGCTACCCACCCTTTACTCCACACGTGTTTGCTTTTGGTCTATGATGATATTGAACAAATCATCAAATATGGATTCAATTTCATTTTGAATTAGTGCTTGTGATGCAAAGTGGCCAAGAAGAACACATGTTCACGTCAACAACAAATTTGACGTTCCGAGGACAAGCTTAAAAATTGGAAGTTTGTGATCAGATCGTCAAATCTTTTGTTGACATGAATCATGTGTTTCTTGAGGAGATCATGGCTAGATTGGGGTTTTGTGATGTGTGGATTCGGTGGATTTCTCAGTGCATCAGATCGGTTTCATATTCTATCCTAGTGAATGGGGTCTATAGTGATCCAGTTATTCCCTCCCGTGGCTGAGACAAGGTGATCCTTTGTCTCCCCTTTTGTTTGTGATGTGTACTGAAGCCTTGAGTCATAGATTACTATTGTTGGAGAGGTCAGATAAGATGGAAGGGGTCCCTTTTAGAGGAGGGAGAATTCGGGTTTCACATCTTTTTTTCACAAATGATGGTCTCTTATTTTGTAGAGCCACTGGAGGAGCTTGGGATCATGTTCACAGAATCCTAGTTGATTATGAGAGTGTCTCGGGACAAAAGCTTAATGTTGAGAAAACTTCCCTCTTTTTTAGCAAACACACGGATAGTTGGGTGAAGGAGCAGTTGAAATTTGCTATTGGGGTGCATGAAATTAAATCTTTTGAGCATACTTAGGTCTCCCTGCTATGATTGGAAAATCAAAGACTGATTCATTGAGGTTTCTGGTGGATAAAGTGTGGAAGAGAACCCAAGATTGGAAGAATCGATTTCTATCTTTTACGGGCAGGGAAGTATTGATCAAATCGATTATCCAGGCTATCCCTAATATGAACCTAGGGTTATATTAGGCATTTGTAGCTGACGTGGCAAGTCTAAGTCTGTTAAGCTGAATATATAAGCTTGTATTAGATTTGTATTGAGTAGTTTACGAAATGAAGAAAAGTTTGTCTTTGTGTTTCCTCTGTTCTCATTATTCTCTGTAATTTCTTCCACCGTTCCTCATCTTGCAAGGTTAAGGTTTGAAAGGGATCTATCAATTGGTATCAAAGCCGTTCGATTCTGAGTCGGATCTACTGTTCCCTTCCTGCACAACATTTGTTCATCTCACCTACTGGCATGGAAAATTAGTCCATTGTTGAAGCGAATCTTGAGAACCGAATTTCAGTTCTTGAGGCAAAACTTGAGAAATTTTCTGTAAAATTTCACACATATATTGAGTCGCGCCTTGATTCTAGGTTATCAGTAGGTTTTGCCAGATTACGATCTGAGCTAGGGCTAATTGAAGAACAAGAACCACATATGTATGAAACCCATTCGCGAACTGCTTGGCATAGCGATTTCGATTCCAAAATTTCATGATCCTGCAAGGTTCCATCAGGTACTTGTGTGACTGGAAGCGATGAATCTTTCACCAATTCTGGCAAATGGGACTTCAATCTTTGCATTAAAGAAAGCTTGGGCTCGATTGCTAAAGGTAATCAAGAATTTACAAGTTGACATAAGGTGTTTGAAAATATACTCTTATGCAAGGTGGCCATTTTTGAAGAGGGAAAGAGTACAGGGGATGGTTTTGTTCAATTGGCGTCTAACGAAACTGCAACAACTTCTATTGAGACGCTGAACGAATCCACTGTTGAATTTAAGAGACGGGTAATTGCAAAGAACAACAATGGTGAAGGATTTTTACCCATCACCTTTGATCCGGGTGGCCGCAAGAATTTAGTTCGGGTTGTTTCTATAGGTCATTCTTGTGACATATTTGCATTCTGGTTGTTTCAGAACAAGATTTACAGGATCTCTGAGCTTGGTTTTGATGTGTGGAACCTTAAGCTGATCTCACAGGGATGTGAACATTTGACAAGAAGGAGATGCTTGGCCAAGACTGTACCAATGGTAAGCAAGTATGTTGCTGTAGTGTGTATTCCAGGGTCTTCGGTATGGATATTTCAAAACTTTAATGTGCTGCACTTTGGCTTCAATAAAATGTGTTGGGAGTTCAGAGATTGCACGGGTGACACTTGTGGTACTTAATATAACCCATAGCAAGTTCTCAACAAGCTGGATCCACTTGACTTATCTACGCAAATTCAACATCTCATACAATCCATTGATTTCTGGGATAATCTCGACAACTAGTCAATTAGCTATTTTTGAAAATGGAACCTCAGCTGGAAGAGGACCATTAGACATTTATATTTTCAGTCTTATTGATGAGAATAAGCAAAGTATTGCTCGTGGAAGCTTTGAGAGGCATTGGGGATTATTTGAGTTTGATGGAAAGCCAAAATATGGAATGGACTTATCAGATGGGGAGGAAAATGAGGATCTGGTACCAGTAGAGAGTGTGGAATATATGCAGAGACAATGTTTGTAGAAAATCCCAGCACGGCACAAACCCAAGCCAAGCCTCCCCACCATCTCGGCCCATTGGGCCGTGGCAGTTCCAAGCCCCTTCCATTTGGAAAAGGCTTGACAAGTGTTTGAAGACTTGGGCAAGCTTATAAGCTAGACACCAAACCCCTCAGTAACCGATGTGGGACATTTCGTCCTAACACTCCCCCGCACTCGTGGACTGGGTATCAAAGCCCAAGGCCCAACGAGTGGACTTTTTATCGGGGACGAGCACACCTGCTCCGATACCATGTAGAAAATCTCACGATGGCACAAACCCAAGCCAAGCCTCCCCACCATCTCGGCCCATTGGGCCGTGGCAGTTCCAAGCCCCTTCCATTTGGAAAAGGCTTGACAAGTGTTTGAAGACTTGGGCAAGCTTATAAGCTAGACACCAAGCCCCTCAGTAACCGATGTGGGACATTTCGTCCTAACAATGTTGTGTCCTTGATCCACAAACAGTCAATTTGGCTGATTTGGCTAATAGCATACACTATGCTTGTAGTCTATCAGGTTACACTACACTAGGTTATAGGTCTTCTTACAATTATTCAAGTTGGCAGGGAAATGCCTCATGTGCTATTAACATGTATTACCAGGTGAATGACCAGAAAAAATGGGACTGTGATTTATCTAGTTCGACTATGGTCACAGTCAAGGCTCCATTTGATGGGGATTGTGAGTTTCCTGTGATGATTGCTCATGGACATTATTTGGGCCTTCAAAGGCATTCCTGGTGGACAATCTTTTGGCAAGGAGATAGCCACAAGGTAACAATTGGTATAACCATCTTGGATGCTATTAAAGAAGATGAATCAGCTTCTGATCTTGAAGTTGATAAGGCCACATTAAGTGCTGCTATCCAGGCTGCCATCTTAAGTGGTAAAGCTAAGGATATGGTGCAAGTCCTGCTAATGCTTCGGATGTAGGAGTTGAAGGATGACAAGAAATGTGGGCATGACATGTTCGAGGAGGATATATATATATATATACAGGAAATGCATTATGATGAGGGAAGGAATAATAGATGTTATCGAGCTTGAGGTAAAAATTGTGGTCCAAATCATGGATATAGGGAGAAGGGCACAATATGGATTCACACCAAAAGCTTCTCACATAATGACTGTAATGCCCCGACCCGGAATGCGTTACTTTTGGTATTCTCTTAATCAATCTCCTAATTAATTCAATCATTAGATCACCCAAAAATTTTGACAGCACCTCCCCATAATACGGAGGATGCCAACCTGGAGTAACATGCAGCAATTTCACAAATATATTCACAACCTAGGCAGGGCCGCCGACCATCTAACAATTCATATCAAAATTTAAATTCTCAATTTTAAGTAGGGCCTCAGGCCACCTAATAATCATAGCATCAATCAATTATCACATCTAAGCAGGGCCTCAGGCCACCTAATAATCATAGCATCAATCAATTATCACATCTAAGCAGGGCCTCAGGCCACCTAACAGTCACACGTAATTTCTCCACACAACAACATATATAATCAACATCCAACGCAAATAGCAATCCAGTAAATATACGAAATCGTCAGGACACAAAGTCCATAAACCCGGTTCGGGAGTCCAGATCACACGGAGTACCCTCCTTACCGTCCACCATACGAGATCCTAACTTGGCCCACCGGCATCCCTATACATATCGAGACCCTGAATAGCCCAACGGCATCATCGCATGGTGTTTCGAGCACATATGAAATTCCTGATCCGGCCCACCAGCATTCCCTTACTCAAGGAAACCCTGAACAACCCAACGACAATCCACATTTCACATCAATCACAACTAGGAGATATACGGGTCCATACCCGACATCTACCATGCAACTACAATGCATGTCCAATATGGTTATGCAATCGTGTATTTATACATCCTATATATATATATATATACTACTACTACATGATACATGTTCAAGAGTAATTCATGCTCAATGGAAGATTGAACAAGTAGGGTATGCAATATAATTCAAATCATACAATAAGGATATCACAAAGTGGGGTTGTTCTCCCTTAGGTGCAATTAAGGCGAGAACAAATTTATAATGAACATTGGGAAAGAGCAACATTCGTAATAGGATAACATATTCAAGAGAATAACAAAGGTGGAATTTCCCTACCTCACACTCCAAAAATTAGCTATGTAAATCAATACTCAACCTTGACTTTTCCCAGCCTCAACCACCTATTATTCGGTAAATGATAGGTATGATAATACCTATTGTTTTTGGTAGAAATATCCCCCTCTTAAGCTTTCTTTTGATAAATAATGAGTGTATTTATGTTTTGATTTGTATTTCTGATAGGTTGATTGCGGTTTGGATGAAAAGTGATGAAAAAAGGGCTGAACTGAAGAAAATGTCCACCGACCTTCGTGTGTTCAAATACTTATAACTTTTTGTCACGTTATCGGAATCAAGCGAAATAAAAGGCATTGGAAACTAGACATCTCAAGCTTTCCGTAGACGCTAAAATCGTGCAAATCGGACGTCGTATGGAGATTTTGGAATCATTCCACGCCTAGGCGCAATATTTGTGCACGCCCAGTATCACTTGTGCACGCCCAGTCCAGCGAGTTGGGCGTGAATTTGAAGTTGTGCACGCCTAGGATTGCGCCTAGGCGTGCGCCTAGGCGTGGTGCGCCTAGGCGTGAATACAACGCGCCTAGGCGCACAAGACAGTTTTTTGGTATGTTTTAATTCGCGAACTTGCCGAGCCGCAGGACACTTTTTAACCTAGAACTGATTTTTGGGGAGCGAAACCAGAGGGGGAAGGCGATTCTTGGAGCTAGGAGGAGAGATTCTTCAGCTCAACTTGGATCTACTCAACTAATTGGGTTTATTCATGATTTTCTCATCTCTCCTTTTGTGTTTTTCTCTCATTATGTGTAACTAAATCTCTTGTGCCAAGGCTAGGTTGAAGCCTTGGGTTTGATGACTTTGTTTATGACTTGATTTACATATATATGAGTTGATTTGGGTATAAATCTTGTGTTTCTATGTTTGATTGCAATTTCTTCATGCTTGTAGTGTTTGGCCAACACTTTAGGTTTTTGGATGAAATTGTTTGGAGAATTTGCTTAGACAATAATATGTCAAGTAGATTATGCTTCTTGAAACACTTGATTATGAATGTGTCTCCCTTTAATTAGGTGACAATTTGTATGAATTCTAATCTCCATAGAACTCCATGAATTCCTATGCATGTTTAGACCAATAAGATGGCTAGAATGTATTTAGGAATATCCGACCTAGACCAATAAGATGGCTAGTAATCGATTTTAGGGAGATTTGGCTTAAGTGCGCTAAAACCGACTTAGGTACGGATTCGTTATGCCCGAATTAGCAAATATGTGTGTGAATTTGTGTCATTGCAAGTCATTTCCCAAGGGGGATTCCAAAGCCTTGGTGTTCATCTCATATTTGTTAAATCATCTCATTTGCATTAGTTGCATCCTAATTCTAAGAAAATACCAAAAACACTTTGCTCTTTGCTTGTTTTAGTTGAATTACCAAACCAAACAATCTTGAGTTGAATTTTACTTTTGATTGCATTGTCCATATATACATACAAATATACATTTGGATTAAACATAACACCGTCCCTGTGGATTCGACCCTTGCTTATCATTGTGCTGTAGTCGCCGACTAGTACACTTGCTAGTAAGGTTAATTTAGACCCAACAAGTTTATGGCGCCGTTGCCGGGGATGGTAGCTTACGTTTGATCCATTTTTATTATTTGTCCATAAATTTTTTTTTTTTTTTTTTTTTTTTTTTTTTTTTTTTCCTTTGTTTGTACATAATACTTGTACATAATATTTGTTAACTAATTTTGCTTTTGTTGGCATATGCTTCGAGATGGAATATCCTCCACCATGTGCTTATCAGGGAGCAGGTTTTTATGGGTCGAGCTTATATTTGCAAGGATATAATGCAAGGAAAACTCCTCCTAACCATGCCCCATATCCACCATGCAACTCCTTCTCCAACACTTATAACTCTGGAAGGTGTGAACGACCTCAATTCCTATGGAACAACTACCAGCATCAATTTGTTCCTACACAAGCAGCACCACCACCATTGCTTGAGCAAGCACAAGACTCATCTCTACAAGACGTACTAAATGCATTGGTTACGAGTACCCAAAAGTTGAAAGAAAACACTCAAGCTTGTAGAGAGGAGATGTGTCAATGGGCTTCACCACCACCGCTTGAGCAAAGACATGAGTCATCTTTGGATGACATACTCGATTCCTTAAATGCGAGTACCCAAACTTTAGAAGAGGCAACGCATAGGATGGTATCAAGCAAGAATCAACTTTACCAACCTATGATGAAAACAAGTGAGGGGGAATGTATATGTGAGACAACTCAAGCAGTTACATTAAGCAGTGGCAAAGAGTTGGAGCTTAGAGGAAAAGTTGAGTATAATTATGTGGATGAAGAGGAGTATGAGATAATGCTTCTCACTTCACTTTCGGAGATGGATCCACCAATGAAGGAGGGCATGGATTTAGAAGAATCAAAAAATTCTCCATTAGCTGCAGAATGTGAGATAGTTTCAATCGAACAAGAAATTAGTGGACCTACATGGGTTGAGCAAGATATAGAAGAGAAAGCTCTTGTCGATTTTGAAAAAAATTTGAAAGCTGAAGATTTGGAGAACAAGCATGATGATAAGGTGGAGGAAGAATGTGATAACTTTGTAGAGAGGCATGAGGATAACATACTCCACAATCAGGTGCTATCACCATTTGAAGCACAATTCATTGACTTTATTGGAGTTGAGGAGCCTAATGTAAATCTCAGTGCTTCCATAATGCAAATCCTGGAGGAAATTTTGCCAACAAAGAAAAAATGGAAGCTTCAACAAAGCATGGAGAGCTACATTGCAAGATCATTGAAGAAGCTTCCCCTCTACTCAAAATATCTCTTCCATTGGCATGGAAAACTACAATTTCAACCAAGAGGGCCAAAGGAATTTAGAGATAGAATCTTTTTGATGGGCACATCAAAGAAGGATGTTTGTGCCCTATTTATTGAGCCACTGCAAAGTGGTGGATCTCGTCTAGCTGAAGACAAGAGGAGGGTGCATATAGACATTGAAGAATTGTGGCCAGGCCAGCACCCCAATCCACTCGATGCATGACTCCAACCCCCAGGTTGTATTGTTTCAACTTGTCCTCTTTTTAGTGCATTATTACATTGTTATGTTTTGCATTGAGGACAATGCATTCTTTAAAGTGTGGGGTGGTGGACTGCATATGGATTATCTTGTGCAAAATTTCACATGATTTTTGTAGTAGCTGAATTTAAAAAAAAAAAAAAAGCAAAGAAATTGAAAATTTTTTAAAAAAAAAATTTTAGTGCTTGAATCTTGCATATTTATGGGAATTTTCTGTTGAATTGAGTGCTATATTGAAATGCAGCTAATCTTGGTTTGTGGAACCCATCATATCCTTCTATATGCTTGACGTCTACTCTATTGCACAATCACTGTAATTCACCTGCACAAGAATGTGTGCTTGTGGGGTATGACTTGGGTGAATAGATGTTGGATGTGGACTTTCTCTAAGATGATCTAGAACACCATGTTAGTTATATTCTTGGCACTAGTTAATTACATGCATGTTAAAAAAAAATAAATAAAAAAAAATAAAATTGATGATGAATAAAAGCATGTTCCGCTCTTGTGATCTTGCTGAGTAACCGGGGCTCTTGTCTAACCAACTCGAGTTTCGCGTAAAAAGGTAAGACAATCTTGATGAACATACTAGGCTAGCTTAACTTCGAAGCCTTTTCAACTCGAGTGATTGATCCGAGGTGTGCTTTATCACATAATGCCCTAAACCAACTGGTTGGGAGTCATTGGTTGAGAACTTGTTACATGGGTTGACTAGAAAGCTTAAAGGAGTGAGCATTGCACGGGCCTAGTAAGATGAAAATAAAAAAAAAATAATAAAAAAAAAATAATAAAAAAAAAAAAAGAAGAAGAAGAAGAAGAGAAGTATGTACATAAATAAAAGTGCCTTGGTATTACTACTTGACTGTTCTTGGAATTCTTGGAATGTGACTATGTTTGGCGCCTATGAACTTTTGGAAGCCAAATATTTATACATTTCTTCTTTGCATGCACTTAATTTAGATGAAGTGATTGAGTAGACGGATAATCTTCACTGAGTATATGTTTGGATGAAGTGTGGGGTCTCCACATCTTTTTGATTGCATGGCATTGATGTATATTGTTTCGATTCTAGCAATTTCCCTCACATATGTTTGATTTGAGTTATCTTGAAACGTTTGTGGGTGTCGTTCTTGTAAGCCCTCAGGAGACAAAACTCCTCCACTAGGGACACCTAGGGGTTTAACGGCTTGTTGCATATGCTAAATGCAATCGCGATTCCTGCGTTAGTGAGTTTTACTTGAGGACAAGTAAGGTTTAAGTGTGGGGTGTTTGATAGGTATGATAATACCTATTGTTTTTGGTAGAAATATCCCCCTCTTAAGCTTTCTTTTGATAAATAATGAGTGTATTTATGTTTTGATTTGTATTTCTGATAGGTTGATTGCGGTTTGGATGAAAAGTGATGAAAAAAGGGCTGAACTGAAGAAAATGTCCACCGACCTTCGTGTGTTCAAATACTTATAACTTTTTGTCACGTTATCGGAATCAAGCGAAATAAAAGGCATTGGAAACTAGACATCTCAAGCTTTCCGTAGACGCTAAAATCGTGCAAATCGGACGTCGTATGGAGATTTTGGAATCATTCCACGCCTAGGCGCAATATTTGTGCACGCCCAGTATCACTTGTGCACGCCCAGTCCAGCGAGTTGGGCGTGAATTTGAAGTTGTGCACGCCTAGGATTGCGCCTAGGCGTGCGCCTAGGCGTGGTGCGCCTAGGCGTGAATACAACGCGCCTAGGCGCACAAGACAGTTTTTTGGTATGTTTTAATTCGCGAACTTGCCGAGCCGCAGGACACTTTTTAACCTAGAACTGATTTTCTGGGGAACGAAACCAGAGGGGGAAGGCGATTCTTGGAGCTAGGAGGAGAGATTCTTCAGCTCAACTTGGATCTACTCAACTAATTGGGTTTATTCATGATTTTCTCATCTCTCCTTTTGTGTTTTTCTCTCATTATGTGTAACTAAATCTCTTGTGCCAAGGCTAGGATGAAGCCTTGGGTTTGATGACTTTGTTTATGACTTGATTTACATATATATGAGTTGATTTGGGTATAAATCTTGTGTTTCTATGTTTGATTGCAATTTCTTCATGCTTGTGGTGTTTGGCCAACACTTTAGGTTTTTGGATGAAATTGTTTGGAGAATTTGCTTAGACAATAATATGTCAAGTAGATTATGCTTCTTGAAACACTTGATTATGAATGTGTCTCCCTTTAATTAGGTGACAATTTGTATGAATTCTAATCTCCATAGAACTCCATGAATTCCTATGCATGTTTAGACCAATAAGATGGCTAGAATGTATTTAGGAATATCCGACCTAGACCAATAAGATGGCTAGTAATCGATTTTAGGGAGACTTGGCTTAAGTGCGCTAAAACCGACTTAGGTACGGATTCGTTATGCCCGAATTAGCAAATATGTGTGTGAATTTGTGTCATTGCAAGTCATTTCCCAAGGGGGATTCCAAAGCCTTGGTGTTCATCTCATATTTGTTAAATCATCTCATTTGCATTAGTTGCATCCTAATTCTAAGAAAATACCAAAAACACTTTGCTCTTTGCTTGTTTTAGTTGAATTACCAAACCAAACAATCTTGAGTTGAATTTTACTTTTGATTGCATTGTCCATATATACATACAAATATACATTTGGATTAAACATAACACCGTCCCTGTGGATTCGACCCTTGCTTATCATTGTGCTGTAGTCGCCGACTAGTACACTTGCTAGTAAGGTTAATTTAGACCCAACAGTAAACCCATCCTCCAATCAATATACAAACAACTTCAATTGCACATCTCTAATACAAATTAATCCAATAAATCAAGAACTCATTACCTTCTCTTACCCAAGACTTCCCAAATTCTTGAACTTCACCTACTCAAGCTTGCTACTCCAATCAACAATAGAATCTAGCAATACAACCATAAACAAGTCTAAATCAACCTATTAGATCACTAATTTCATCTAATTTAAAGAATTTCCCCCAAATCTACAAAACCCATAAAACCCTAGAATCCCAAATTACTCAATCTTTAAATACTAGCTTTTAGGTTTAAGAAACTTACCAAGGTTGTAGAAACAAGTAGAAGGAAGGGATTCAAGCTTCCTTTAGGCCTCAAATGATGTAGGAACCCATGGATTTGAGTTTGGGTTCAAACCTTGAAAGATTAGAACAAAGAGAGGAATTTAAGAATATGTAAGCTAGAGAGAGAAGTTAGGAATCCAACTTGAAAGAGGGTAATCTTACCTTGGTTGATGATCTTAGATGGATGTGAGGGAGGAAATTTGAGAGAAAATGGGGTTTAGGGTTTGTTTTGGTCGGTTATTTTGAAAGACATTGCGAAATGAGTGTTTTAAACACATCTCGGGGTGCAGATTTTAGGGAGGTGTCCGGACACCTCTATAGGTGTCATAGAGGTGTCCAGACACCTATGCCTAAAAATCTCCCTGTTCCGTTTTCTTCTATATCTGTCCGGACGGTTTTTAAAAACCGTCCGGATGGTTACCTCTGTAGTCAAAATTTTCAGTTTTAAAACCACTCGTACACCCCCCAAATCACTCGGTATTAATTTCTAATGATTATATATATATATACATACTCAACACGTGTTTGTCATACCTAATTTCTAAACGAAAAGAAGTTCGGGGTATTACAATGGCTGCTGATACTGCACTTGATTCAGAGGGAGCTGGTGATGTGTTCTTATGGAGGAACAAGAAGAACTCAGCAAGCATTCTTGGTGAAGCCAGTGCAACATGGATCCTTTTTGAATTGATTGAATATCACCTAGCTACTCCTCGTATTCCCCAAGTTCATATTCCAGAGGAGCCATTCTTGCAGGTTGCCTCTTCATTGAGAGTTGAGAGGAATTGGATTTTTGTAACTTTGAGGGATATTGCATCTGCAAAAGATGTGAAGATGTTTGTCATTGTTATAGCTGCCTTTTGGGTCCTGTCAGTTGTGGGAAGTTGGTGCAATTTCTTTACATTGTTTTTCATCTCTTTGGTTTACTTATGTGGATTGTTTTTCATTTTTTTTGTGGATTACTTTAACTACTATGAATGTTCATTCCTTGTGGATAAGGAATTTTTCAAGGGGGGAGAAATTGATATGAACCTAGGGTTATATTAGGCATTTGTAGCTGACGTGGCAAGTCTAAGTCTGTTAAGCTGAATATATAAGCTTGTATTAGATCTGTATTGAGTAGTTTATGAAATGAAGAAGAGTTTGTCTTTGTGTTTCCTCTGTTCTTGTTATTCTCTGTAATTTCTTCCATCGTTCCTCATCTTGCAAGGTTAAGGTTTGAAAGGGATCTATCAATCCCTACCTATAATATGCAGGTATTCGGATTCCCGGATGGCCTTTGCAAGGAGCTTAATGGAATTATTCACCAATTTTGGTGGAAGGGGGCAACGGATGGAAAGGGTATGTCTTGGTTGCCATAGAGCCTGCTTTGTAAATCCAAATCTCTCGGTGGTTTAGGTTTCCATGACTTTGGTGCTTTTAATGAATCTTTATTGGCAAAGGCTGGAGACTTATTCAACATCAAGATTCTCTAGTGTCAAGGGTGTGAAAGGCCAAGTACTTTAGGAATGGTTCTTTCCTTGATGTGGATACACTCTCAAACTCTTCCTTTGTTTGATAAAGTATTTGTTCGGCCAAGTGGGTACTTAAGAACGGCCTACAATGGAGAATTGGGAATGGACATTCAACTTGGATAAGGAGGGATAAATGGGTTCCCAGGTTTCTTGGCAAGGGGCTTTTCTAGGAACTCTACTGTAAATGTTTTAATTGATCCCAATACTTGTTGGTGGAATACCCAGCTTATTGGGGAATTATTTTCTTCCGAGGAAGCCCAGGTGATTCTTCATCTCCCTGTCTATCCTCGCAGGGGGGTGGATAAACGTTTTTGGGATGGAACATGAAATGGGGTTTATTCCGTACGGAGTGGTTACCATAGGATTTTTGAGCTCAAAGAGAGCTTGAAGCCTAGTTCTTCTACTGCAACTGAGATGGATAATATATGGAATTCTATTTGGTCACTTCAAATAGCTCCCTCTACCAAAGTGTTCATGTGGCGAGCAATACACAATATGCTTCCTTCTTTCTCAAATCTTCGTACTAGGAAGATTGTCTTGCTAGATGTTTGCCCAGCCTACAATTTGTATTCTGAATCAATTATGCATGCCTTATTCTTGTGTTCCAAGGCCTCTGAGGTTTTTGCTTTCAGTTCCAAGCAACTTCAAAAACTTCCTTTGGTGGGGTCCTCTTTTAGAGAAGCTTGGTGTTACTACCATGAGAAGATCGGGCCTTCGGCTTTGGCTGAACTAGCTTTAATGCTTCGGATGGTTTGGCATTGACAAAATTAAGCTCCCTCCCAATGAAATTTTTAATCTGGCTGTTGAATCTATTTGTAGTCTGTTGTTTGAAGTTCAAGCTAAAAGGGGCAGGTCTTCTCTGTCAACTATTCCTATTGCTTCTTCTTGGAGTCCTCCTCAGCTGGGTTTGGTTAAAATTAATTTTGATGCTACTATGAATTCCAATCATAATATTACTGGTCTTGGATGTATTATTAGGGATAGTCAAGACTTTCCTATGGCAGCCTGTACAGATAGTAGACCTATGGCATTTAATCCCCTTTTGGCTGAAGCCTCATCTGCACTCTCTACTGTGTTATTTGCAAAAGACTTGGGTTTTAGTGAAGTTCATTTGGAAGGTGATTCCTTAACTCTTATTAATGTGATTAATGTGAGGGATCCCCATTTCAATTTGTCAGATTGGGGTTCAATTGTTCAAGAGATATTCATGGTGTTGAATAATTTTTCTAGTTGGCAGGCTACGCTTGTGAGTCGGGATTCGAATGTTGCTGCCCATTTGCTTGCTAAAAGAGGTCTATCTTCCCCTTCGTTCCAAGCTTGGATTGAAGAACTTCCACAAGAGCTTCAAGCAGTTGTCTTGTATATTGGTCTGGTGTAGTATAATTTGTTTGGTCTTTCTTTTCTGATTGTAATGTTTTGCTTTAGGTGTTTGGTTTTCGATTGTCTAGTGGGGAGAGAAAGTAATCACGGCAAGTGATTTTTGTATTGGGTTGTATTCTAATACAAGTATGTCTTGATCTTTCTTTAAAAAAAAATGTGTGGAATATATATATATATATATATATATATATGTATGTGCATATTTATTATATTGCCATATGTGCCATATATGCAAATCTATTTTTAATAAAAAGGAATAATAATAGTAATAAAATAATTTACCTTTTATAAAAAGGAATAATAAAAGGAAATAGAATCCTAATCAAATATTTATATACCTTTTTCTAGCCAGCAATAAATAACATCCCAATTAATCAAAAATGGTATTTGTCGTTGATGGATCAACCTGAAAATGATATTTCATATATGCTTGTAAAGTTGTTTGTACCAAAATGTTTCCACCAATCATCTGATGACACATGGTAGCGTAGGACCCACCAATGGCTACTCTCATTCAATCATAAGTGAACACATGGCGAGGCTAAGGAGATTTTACATTAATCATTTGTTTGAAGGGGATGTGTCCGAAAAGCTAAAATCTAGGAATTTATTGTTAACATTGTTTTATTTTATTTTAAAATAATTGTTAGATATCATGATTGTCTAGTAGTCTCGAACTGTGTGGTGATGCGTAGTTTAGATATCATGACTTCATATATCTCTCATTCGAGTTTTCTAGTATGAATTGTTCAACCCATTAAAGTGTGGAACTTGATTGCTTTTTTGTTCCATATTGACTTTGTCACGCCCCTCTCTCCTAAGGTATACCGAAGTGTACCTATACCCACAAAGACGTGATCGGCAGGGGACACCCCATCCCTTGAACCAATTCCCATATCGATAATTAAACCCAATAAACATATGTAATAATAATAGTGATAACCACCTAAACCATCGGAGTAAATATACAACAGCGGATCAATAGAATATATCCACTCGATACCAAACCGTGTAATATACACAAAATACAATACCAAAATCCACGCCCCGCTAGAATAGTCGGCTCGAGGCTACACATCAACTCACGCAACCCGTCACTGACCACCATCTCCCGCACCGAACTCACCTGAAAGGGAATAAAGAAGAGGGGTGAGCTACAAAGCTCAGTAGGGCATAGAAAGAAAACACCGATATCCAAAAATAATATAAGAAATCCAGGAATATGATGCAGAATAAGCAATACAATAAATAAGCAATCATCGACAATCCAATCAGGTCATATAGTAGCCGATAAGGCTATATAGCACTGTAACCACGAACCCCGGCCACCAGAAATCCATAATCCACTCTAAAATCCATAATTCATAATCTGTAATCCTAATCCACCCCTGGACCCACCCTAATCCCCGTAGGGTGTCTCCCAATCGAGGTCCACACCGAACTGGATGAGGATCGGATCCCGATAGCATAGCCTACACCAGAGAGCGTCCCCTGTGATGTACCTCATCTCAGTCGGTCTACAGGTACGTACCCGGTCAATATATATATCATACATCGTAAATCCATATCCAATAAATTGGGCTCCTATATGGGCCCCACAGTCTACATCAACCACCTCCAATCACCTCCAACCACCCCACTCCTAAAAACAATCCAATAATCATAATCAACTAGGAATATAAATAAACATATAACAAGCCGTATTTCCACCCCCGGAAACCACCATATAATAAGAGTCCGTGAAACCGGAACTCTAGAATCACAAGTAAGAGTAAGGAAACCCCTACATGGAAATCAGAATGCAAATACCACGCACGCGTCCTTGTCAAACCCCTAACTCCGAAAGTCAACCCGCTCCGAATCTCAACCGGGATCACCGTCTACACAGAAAAACACAATATACGAAAATACAAATAAAATACAATCGGTCAACGGTCAAACTGGGTCAAATAGGCCAAAACCGGGTCAAACCGGGTGGAACAGTGCCAAACCAGGTCAGACTGGTCAACACACCAGTCAACCGAGTCAACTCGACCGAAACCCATTCAACACCACTGCCGGCGATCCGGCCATCCAAACCTATCAAATCGAAGAGCTCGATGAGATGAACTCATAAGTACCTGAAACAAGCCAAACCGTCGTCGAAATCAGTCTGATCGACCAAAGGAAGTTCACGGTGGCCGGAACTTCAATCCCAGATTTCTCCCAAACCGGAGCTCTGTTTGATGTGATTCAAGTTGGGTTACACTCGTCTCGTCAATACGCTTCTTTTGGTACTAACCACAACCACCACTGTCACCGAAATCACGAAATCACTGTCAAACCCGTTTAAGAGAGAGAAAGAGGAGAGAGAAAAAATCTTGAGACAAGAGGGTATTTTTGAAAAATTTGTAAATTTCTGGTATTTAATTAATTAATTAATATTTTCACTGTAGTCCCTATGATTTTACAAAAATGCCACTCACAAAATGTAAAAATCCTATTAACTTTAAAAATTCATAATAAATCCAATTGAAATCGGATTTAAGTGATTCTTGTGCCAAAAATTTTCTTTTTAAATTCCCCATTTATGAAAAATATTTCCAGATTTTTATCTTAATTTAATTTTTATTCTCCCCAAATCTCGGTTTACAATCACCGAGGTTCACCCCACCTCAATCCACGAGACAAAATACTATGATTAGTGTAAAAATCAGGTCAGGATATTACATACTTCCTGCTCCGATACCAATTGAAAGTTTGTTCTTGTTCAAGAACAATTAGTCAAACTAATGAAACTTGTGGAATAATTAAACAACAATCAAAACGAGGAAAATTAGTCGGGAAAAACCTTAAGTCTATCAAGCGATCAACCTTGAAAACTATCCATTATGTGAATAAAGATTACACAGGATCTAACCTAAAATACCTTAGTACATCAAATATTCAGCGTATGGTTTCTAAATCCCATCAAGTACGTTAGCTGGACAGACTTTGGCCGTAACCGAAGTACTAGTGTTGAGAAGCTATTGTCTGCTACACCACCAACGAGTAACACACTCCACCAAGAGCTATCTCGTGCCAGTCTTCTTCTTCAACAATCACAATGAAACATAAAACGAAAAACTTTGAATCTTTAAACGAATCTGCCTTGTATCTTAAGCTCGTACTTCGATAGGTTTGAGAGTCTTGACGACAAGTATATATATCTTCTCAGGAACCCTAATCGCTTGAGACTTCAAATCTCTTATGATTCTAGTTTCCCAAGTTAGAATCAATCACCAACCGAAATAACAAGAGTTTTCTTAACCCGAAACTAGGAAACATAAAACACAAATATTCCTTCAAAACTAACATAGACAAAGAGTTTCTAATAAAATCATCAAAAGCCCATGTAATAAGTAATCCATAACTAATGAGCTGGAATACTTGATTCGTGTGAAAGCTTATCCAAACCTACATCAAGATACTTAAAATTTTCCAGAGAAATAAAAGCACCAATATCCAATAGTCCAAACAAAATAGTGTATCATGGTTACAAGCCAATAAAACCAACATCATGACATCCTATCATGATCACCCAGCAAAACAGAAAATAAAATCATCACAGAATAACCATTACAAGAGAAAAACAACCATCATCAGAGAAAATTGAAAAAAATTATCACATTTGATCAAAAAATTTCTCCCCCTTAGCAAGACTTTTGCTCATTTTTTGTCCACTCAATGTCTCTTAACCCTCTTGTAGCAGTCCTGCAATATCTGCTATGTCTGATCTTGCACCTTTTATGTTGGTCAATTGAGATTTTGTATCTTAATATTGAATGGTCTAAAGTTGGAAGGCATAATCAACCTGACCAGACACGTAGTCTAGAACATAAGCTAACTTCAGACTCTTCTGGTCCACAACTTATTGAACCTTGGAGTGACATGTTGCACGATAAATAGGGTATGATCAAAACATGTAACAATAGTAGATAAATCATAGACTTGTGCAGTTAGAGCTGAAACTTGAGAGGTGAGCACAGAGACTTGGTCAATAAGCATGGTGACCTTGAACTGGTAAGCAGAAGCAAAGTTAGTCAAAGCAGCCATGACTTAGAAAGGAACACCTAAAGTCCAAGTAGAAGGAGTCTCTACTCCAGAAGAGTCAATAGGAGTGCTAGGACGGAGGGGAACAAAGTCATCAGTCAAACCAACTTTCTTGAAAGCAATAATCTGGGTGATGATGGCACCTAAAGGAAGTTTTATTTGCCTACCCTGATTCTCCTTAATGCTCACCATGTGAGCAAACAGAACATAGGGTAAACAGATGGTTTTGCCAGTGATAAGACATGCAAGAACCTACAATGCTTTTCATTCAAGTTACTATGATGCTCTATATGGAGGATGGTAGAATAGATAAAGATGTGGAGTAGCCGGTGTGAGACCCTAAATAGTCTATAAGGAAGCAGATTTCCCTCATAAGTACCACCATCCTCTTTCAAATAAGAGTGGATTGCAGTAAGGGGAGGATCATTGTGTATAGTAGGGGGGTCAAATTCAAGATTATCAACCTTGATAATATTCGAAACTGTGGCCAACATGTCCACAATAAAAAGAAAATACTTTTCCCTAATATAGCAATAGACACCACCACCATTCGCCTCCATCACTTCATAACTTGCTTCGAGATTCATTTCATTGAGAGAGAAAAAACGAAAAAAAAGAGAAAAGGAAGAGAATGAGAGGGGAGTAAGATAGGAGAGGATAGTGATAAATGGCATCATTTTTACAGTGCATACTATTATGGGATATGATCCCTGTATTAATTAAAAGATATTCTCCATTATTTTCTCTCCTATTGTACATAACGTCAAATCCCACTAACTTTGGGTTACAAGTCTTCAAGCTTAAATGTAGGGATTGATCTTCACGAGTACACATATACACTATAGTATTCCCATGGATTGGAAAAAAACAAGTTGTTCAACCATTCACTCTTCGTTTCTTATGATGGTATTGATAGGAATAGTATGCTAAAGACCATTATTTTATGTAATATTCAAACTTGATTTATTTATTTGAATAAAATATATTTAGCATTTAAAATGAGAAAGACATATTGGCATCAGTGTCTTTTATTCTATATGGTATGAATTGGTGTGTAGAGTCTAAGCTTGCACACGGAAGATCAATTCATAAGTTCCTTTCGAATATAAGTAAGCCATCACAGCTAAGACGAAATTGGACAAACCATCGGCTTGGCTGTAGTATAGTATTTCAGTATATCTATCTTGGTTACGGAGAGTGGCAAAGCTTGAACTTACTATACTAGTACACTTGGACTGTATTGATCAAGACAACGTGTGAGTCAATTTTTCCAGTCTGACTATATTGAAAATTGTACACTCACATAGAAGTTATAGAATTGTTCATATTCTTAATTTATTAAAGATTATTAGAACATGTGCATTTAATGTACGGGACTTTGATTTATTAAAGGGTGAGGTCTTTTTGTATAGGCGAACAAACACCAAGTGAGTTGGGTCACCGCATTAAATGTACGATGAAAAATAATATGTTATTAAAATTCACGTCCAATTATGGATTGATGATACCCTTTTGAGAATGCTTATAGGATTTGAGATTGTGTCAAAACCCTGCAGGTGCATTTTAATTAATCCAACACATTCAAATAAGTTAAGCGGTAAGCTCAAGAAAATATTTAAAGATGTCAATTAAATATTATATGTAAGTGGCATATTTAATTGACGGGTATCTGTAACGTAACGTGAAGAATTTAATGAACAAGTATAACGAAAGACTCAGATTTAATTTGAGATAAAACGGGGAGTGCAATTATAATATTTTAGTGGAATATATTACAATTTATGAATTATAATTATGTCAATGGGTTTGGGCTAATAATTAAATTCATAAAAGCCCATGTCTTATTTTTCCTAGTTGGTCCCCACTGTAGCCCAGAAGCCCAATATTAGAAGATACAAGAAAACCAAAACGGACCGAAATTAAGAGAAGGAGAGGGATAGGCGATGTGCCAAATATATACATACATTTATGCATCTTTTGCACATAAGTTCATCCCATTTTGAGTTGATTAAGAGTTGATATTACCTAAGAAAATTATATTTGCATATTGTAGGTGCCAAGGCAAAAAAGGGAGGAAAAGAGTGCAATGAAGATTTTTACTCCAGAAGCGATTTCCGATCAATCGGAACTGACAAAATGACCTTGAATTTGTGGAGATAGATTGCATTTCCGATCGATTGGAGTTACTATTCACAGCACGTGCAGTTTCACGAAAAAGTTCTGAATTCATGTGTTTTTGAGCCAAAACGACCCCAACTTGTTTGGGAAATGACATAAGAGTTTGGGGAAGTATAAAAGAGCATAAAATAGAGTTTTGGGGGCATTCTTAGAGCTGGGATTCATTCTCTAACTTGGAGGCCACCATTGGAGCTTGGAGAAGAAGAGGGTTCACAAGGGAGTTTTCTCTCTCCTATTTTATCTTAGTTTCTACAGTTGATTTCCATTACTTCATGATGTATCTTGACTCTATGAGTGACTAGATTTCTTTACTAGGGTCTTAATGTAACCAAACCTTGAAGATTCAATAAACTTGGTTTCCTTATTTCCTGATTTCTCTCTCTTGTTGATTGTTTATGGGCGTGCTTAATGCTTTTGGATGTTTGGTTATCATTCAATTGATTCGTTGCCTAGATTGAGACTGGAAGGAGATATCTAGGATTTTCTTCTTGCCATAGATGACATAGGTTGCATGAACCATAGGAATATAAGGGCATGACCCATGTAATCACTAAATGGTTAATCCACAAATCTTAATGGGTCTTTATCTTTTGAATCCGATTGTTAGACATAACAACGATTAGAGATAGAGATAGAGATACTTTCGATGTGACTAGACATAGAGCATTGGATATGTTAGGGAGACCGATTGTCATTATTGAGAGAGGAATTAGGGATTAAGGGATCAAGGGAGTTGAATTGAATAGGTGAGGTGAAATTAAGTACCCTAGTACTTCCTATCTTTGATTAGATTTGTGATTACTTAATTGCTCTTTTGTTGTTTGCTTTAGTTTAGTTTAAAAACAAAAACCAATCACGAATCCTTTTCCCTAATTTTCATAGTTGTTGCTTATTTTGACATTGATTTTGATTGTCAACATGTCCACGTGGGAACGATAATTTACTCATCTCTTTATTACTTGTGCGATTTGTGCGCTTGCAATTAAATCCATATCAATAGACGCCGGCCCACCTAGGGAGAAAACCATAGGTGCGGTCGAACCCTATTAATACACACATAGTGTGTGTTTTGTTGACACAAGTTTTGAGACACCAGTTGGTCTCTCTACTCTCTAATCGTTTCCACTAGTTTGGGTTTGGGTTTGTGTTCTTCAGGTTCTTGAAGCAAAGAGACCACCCTCTCAATCCAAGTTTGGGAATTGGTGCATACGGTGCAAGATCCGCAGGTTTGAGCTTAGTATCAAACTCGCTGACTCCATCCTTCGTTCATGATTAATAGAGATCAAATCAGAGAGATCTCAAGGTAAATAATCTACTTGCAATTAATTGATATATGGTTTATGCTATGGTGATTAGTATTTGATAAGAAAATTTTGAAACTTGTCTAGCTATCTTTTATGTCTATGAGGTCCTTATACGCTTCCGTGAGTTGCATGTTTCCAACAGTTGGTTTCGGAGGTGATCATATATATGTAATCGATGCTAAACAAAATAAAAAATGTCAAATTTAATTTGTTAGCATAATCTATGTTTTTTGGTGTTATTGCTAACTTGTTTTTGCAGGATGAAATTCTGGCTATCATGGTCTTGGTTTTTTTTTTTTAATTTTGATTTTAGAATTGTTTACTCCGAATAAAGGAGTAGGAATTTTTGTAAATCAAACTTTTAGATTGTGATCTCCGGTTTGAAGGAGGCTAGGATTTTTTTTTATAAAAATAGATGAAGAAACAAAGAGACGAAGGACACCGAAAGCCTTGTTGCCGCTGCCAACACAGGCAGCTGCTGCCAGCGGCACCAAACTACTGCCAGTACAGGCAGCAAGTGCTGGCAGCAGCTTCGGCTGCAGCTAGCAGCTGCTGCGGCACACCCGGCAGCCGGCGGTCACCGCTGGAAGTTGCTAGACAGATGTGGGCGGCAGGGGGCAGATCGGGCAGCGGGTGCGGGGCAATCCGGGCAGCAGTGTTTCGAGCAGTTTCTAAATAGAGATTCCTAATCAAGTAGAGATTTGGGCTTGGGCTTGATTGAAGACCATAATAGCTAGGACTCTTGATTGATTTGGTTTCCTATTTTAACTGTCTCCTATTTTAATTACATGTATGATTGTAATTAAATGGCATGTTAGATTAAGATTCCTATTTATTTATGGATGTTATCTAAAAATGGAAATTAAAATATTAATCAGCCGAAAATAAAATATTAAGGGAGAAGGGTTGCACATCACCCTACGGTCTCCATCATTGGTTCAAAGAATAATATGTAATAATAAAATTCAGAAAGTTGAGATATTAAATGTGACTACGGTATTATTTTGGGAAAATCCATTTTTAACTTAAGATTCTTTTCAGAACCAAAATGTGAAATTCCGACCCATGCATTTAAGTATTCTAATTTATGATTAACAATGCAATGTCTAGAAAGTTTTGTCAAGGATTGAGGTTACTTAATTGCATGCTATTTTTTTGAAAGCTCCCTCTTTCCTAGGAACGACCTGGTTGCTAGATTTGTTAATCGTTAAATTGAAAACCTATGGTGCTAAGATAACGGTTTCACTTCATGGAGAAAATCCGTAACGAATCTCAGTTTTGGGCGGTGATACCAAAATGTGTAAATTCTGGTCAATGCATTTTTTAAAGATATCTCAATTCCAGGAGTTTTGGAATTACAGAAATATTTTTTAAGTTTGGGTTATTGGTAAGAAAATTTAATAGAGATGTAATTGAAACTATGTGTTGGCTTAGACCTTCCTCCATCTCAGATTATTAGTTTTCTTGATAGTCATAATGGGTAGTCATTTATTATAAATTTATTTCCCCATCGAAATAAATTTTATGAAGATGGTGAGATTATGATCAAGTGATAGTTATACACTTAACTATAAATTATGGAAATATTTCCTATCGAAATCAATGCCATTATTTATAGGACCAAAGCAAGTTAACTAATTAAATTTAGATTTGACACGGCGTGTTGTTTAGACAATGAAATTTAATGTGAACTAAATTGCATGGAATTTATTCTCCCATCGAGATATAAAATTTCATGCTAAAGTGTTTTGATTGTTAACGAATTATATGATTGATTATAGGTCCAATTTTAGATAATTCAATTCATGTATGCCATAAATTAATTTCCAAATATGTCATTTTTCAGTTTTTCAAAACCAAAATGATATATGTCCATAATTTTCCTATCCATAAACTTACATAATCTAGGTGGTAAGCAAAAACGGCATGCCACATATATTAAAAAAAATAAACAAACTTTATTAAAAAAGCCACAAAGGCATGTCACATGTTTATGTAAGTTTATACATGTTTATTTTATGGATGTGAAGTGTTTCTACCAATCCGTTTTCAAAATGCCTTCACTCAAACCCAAAAGTAAGATTGTTCTTGAAGAATTAAGAGGGGAAACACAAGGAAACCAAACAAACTCAAGAAACACCAATTGAGGATAACGATCCAGTACCACATAACAATGGGAGGATTGTGGAATCCCAAACTGATTCTGTTCAGAGGGATGATCAAGACATGCTGGGGAATCAACCAGATCAGCGTAAAGATCCTGATACAAATCGAACAGAATCATCACACCAAAATACTCCAAACGAACAAACAGGGCCTCTTCATAATGGGAGGGTAACTAGATTACCTAGTCGGTATGCTCTATCTGGTGAAGTGTATGAAATGATCCCAACTGAGCAAGATGTTGATCCCAGTAACTACAAAGAAGCTCTCCAAGATAAAGATGCAATATCTTGGAAGAAAGCTATGAAACCTGAGATGGAGTCCATGTACTCAAATCAAGTCTAGGAACTTGTAGAACCACCAAATGGTGTAAAACCCATTGGTTGCAAGTGGATCTACAAGAGAAATAAGGGGGTGGATGGGAAGGTTGAAACCTTCAAAGCTAGGCTTGTTGTGAAAGGGTACACTCAGAAAAAATGGATCGATTATGAGGAAACCTTTTCGCCGGTAGCCATGCTTAAATCTGTCCAGATACTTTTATCCATTGAAGCATATTATGATTATGAAATATGGCAAATGGATGTCAAGATAGCTTTCCTAAATGGAAGTCTTGACGAAAGCATCTATATAGTGCAACCATATGGATTTGTAGCCAGAAACCAAGAACACTTTTGTGCAAGCTTAAGTGATCCATTTATGGACTCAAGCAAACATCTAGGTCTTCGACCTTGCGTCTATCGGAGGAGCAATGGCAGTGTGGGAGTATTGTTAGTACTTTATGTAGATGATATATTACTCATCAAAAATGATGTAGCTACATTATCTACTGAAAGATTTGGGAGAAGCCGACCACATTCTTCGGATCAAACTACTAAGAAATCAGAAACAAAGAATGTTGGGCCTATCTCAGGGAGTCTACATTGACACCATCCTAGCAAGATTCGGCATGAAAGATTCCAAAAAAGGATTTCTTCATTATAGATATAGAAACACTTTATCTCAAGATCAGTGTCCTAAGGATGCTGATGAGATAAAGAAAATGAGTCAAGTACCATATGCTTCGGCATTGGGAAGCCTCATGTATGCCGTGATGTGTACTAGACCAGACATATGTTATATGGTTGGTCTAGTTAGCAGATATCAGTCTAATCTAGGGATGGAACATTGGATTGATGTAAAGCACATACTCAAGTACCTAAGGAGAACGAGAGATTATGTGTTGGTTTATAAGTCTGATGAGCTTATACCCTTTAGGTATACTGATTCAGATTTTCAGTCAGACAAAGATTCTAGGAAGTCAACTTCAGGGTATGTTTTCACATTGGGAGATGGAGCCATTAGTTGGAGAAATGTCAAGCAATATTGTATTGTTGACTCCATTATGGAAGTTGAATATGTAGTAGCTTCTGAGGCAGCTAAAGAATCAGTATGGCTCCGAAACTTTCCTATAGACTTGAATGTAGTGCCTACAGCTTTGTCGCCTATTACACTTTACTGTGATAATAGCGGAGGAGTTGCAAATTCAAAGGAACCAAGGGCTCATTCAAAAGAAAAACATATTGAACGCAAGTATCACTTGATACGAGAGATCGTACGAAGAGGTGACATCATAGTGACGAAGATAGCATCAAAGGATAACCTGATGGATCCATTCACCAAGTGCTTACCAACAAAACCATTTAAGGGACACTTGGAGGGCCTGGCAATAAGATGTGTATCGTCATAGCCTTGAGCAGAAGTGGGAGATTGATAGGAATAGTATGCTAAAGGCCATTATTTTATGTAATATTCAAAGTCGATTTATTTATTTGAATAAAATATATGTAGCATTTAAAATGAGAAAAGACATATTGGCATCAGTGTCTTTTATTCTATATAGTATATGAATTGGTGTGTAGAGTCTAAGCTTGCACACAATAGATCAATTCATAAGTTCCTATCGAATATAAGTAAGCCATCACAGCTAAGACGAAATTGGACAAACCGTCGGCTTGGCTGTGGTATAGTATTTCAGTATACCTATCTTGGTTACAGAGAGCTGCAAAGCTTGAACTTACTATACCAATACACTCAGAGTGTATTGATCAGGACTATGTGTGAGTCAATTTTCCCAGTCTGACTATATGGAAAATTGTACACTCACACTAACGATATAGAAATGTTCATATTCTTAATTTATTAAAGATTATTAGTACATGTGCATTTAATGTATGAGACTTCGATTTACTAAAGGGTGAGGTCTTTTTGTACAGGCGAACAAACACCAAGTGAGTTGGGTCACCGCATTAAATGTACGATGAAAAATAATCTGTTAATAAAATTCACGTCCAATTATGGATTGATGATACCCTCTTGAGAATGCTTATAGGATTTGAGATTGTGTCAAAACCCTACAAGTGGATTTTAAGTAATCAGACACATTCAAATAAGTTAAACGGTAAGCTCAAGGAAATATTTAAAGATGTCAATTAAATATTATATGTTAGTGGCATATTTAATTGACGAGTATCTGTAACTTAACGAAAGAAATTTTAATGAACAAGTATAACGAAAGACTCAGATTTAATTTGAGATAAAACGGGGAGTGAAATTATAATATTTTAGTGGAATATATTATAATTTATGAATTATAATTATTTCCATAGGTTTGGGCTGATAATTAAATTCATAAGAAGCTCATGTTTCGTTTTTCCTAGTTGGTCCCCACTGTAGCCCAGAAGTCTAATACTAGAAGATACAGGAAAACCAAAATGGACCGGAATTAAGAGAGTGAGAGGGATAGGCGCCGGCCCACCTAGGGAGAAAACCCTATGTGTGGCCAAACCCTATAAATATACACATAGTGTGTGTTTTGTTGACACAAGTTTTGAGACACCAGTTGGCCTCTCGACTCTCTAAACGTTTCCACTAGTTTTGGATAATGTTCTTCAGGTTCTTGGAGAAAAGAGACCACCCTCTCAATCCAAGTTGTGGAATTGGTGCATACGGTGAAAGATCCATAGGTTTGAGCTTAGTATCAAACTCGCTGAGTCCATCCTTCGTTCCTGATTAATAGAGATCAAATCAGAGAGATCTCAAGGTAAATAATCTACTTCAATTAATTGATGTATGGTTTATGCTATGGTGATTAGTATTTGATAAGAAATTTTTGAAACTTGTCTAGCTATCGTTTATGTCTATGAGGCTCTTATACGCTTTCGCGAGTTGCATGTTTCCAACAGGTATCGGAGCAAGGCCATCCCATTGCCTACCTCTACATTGTCTTCATCCCCTACCTTGTCTAACTCTACCATGTCTTCATCGCCTATCTTGCCTCCATCAGTATGGCACATAAAGAACAAGTTTCATGAAAATATCAAAACTCCATTGTCTAAAAGAATCTAAGTATGGATCAAACACATCCATACTATGTTCATCATTTAGACCACCTCGCCTCATGCTCTTTCCCACAAAATTGAATGGCATCAATTATCCATGATGGAGTAAATCCATGACACACGCACTCAGAGCAAAAAAAAATTGGCTTCATCAATCGAACTATTAAATCTTCTTTAGCAACAGAGCAACTAGCCGAATATACTCTAAGGAACTAGTGCAATAGTATGATTTTATCGTGGTTTGCCCATTCAGTGGAACCCAACCTCTCCAAATCTTTCATCCGTGCCATGACTGTCCAACAAGTATAGGAGGATTTCAAAGATCAATTTATCAAAAGAATGCACCGACAATATATCAAATACAAAAGTGCATCGCATCCCTTACAGAAGTTTCCATGACAGTTGTAGATTATTATGCAAAATGCAAAGACCTTTGGAACGAATTAGCTTCATATCAAACGCCACTCACATGTGATCAGGCTCATGCACACGACAAACAAAAGGATGAAAATCGGATGATGCTTATGCAAACGTTACAAGTCTGTTTACGTCTTCTATTGCCATAATTAATTTCGTGTTTACCAAGCCATGGATTCTAGATAGTTGGGCCACTAATCACATTACATCTAACCCCACACTTTTCACTAATATTGAATCCTTATCCCTAGCTCTTGTCAATCCCCACTTGTTCTTCTGCCCCTATTACATCCATCGGCACCATACCATTTAATTCAGACATAACATTGAACAAAGTGTTATGTGTTCTTTCTTTTCATGTATACCTAATGTCTGCTAGTAAAATTACCAATTCCCTCAATTGTTCTGACCACTTATTCCTTACTTTTCTGTCTTGTAGAACTTGGCTACAGGGAAGATGATTGGCTCGGGTGAACAACGCAATGGTCTCTATTAAATGTCTCCGTTGCCCAAAACACCTCTAGCTCATCAAGTTTCTCGTCCATTCAACTTATGGCACATGCACCTTGGACATCCATCACCTTCCCGTTTTAGACTAGCTTCCTGCTTATTGCCATATAATAAAATTTCTTTTGATCATGATTGCACTAATTGTCTCATGGCCAAACAAACTAGACTCCTTTTTCCTATAAGTTCAATATCCACTAATGCTCCTTTTGATTTAATACGTTGTGATATTTGGGGACCTCACAAAGTTCTAAAATATTCAGGGGCACGTTTCTTCTCACCATTATGGATGATTCACTCGATGTATTTGGATTTTTTGATGCAATATCAATGGCAAACTCACCATATCCTCAAATTTTTTTTCACTTTTGCCAAGATTCAATTTCATGCTCAAATTAAAGTTGTTCGAGTGGGTAATAGATCTAAATTTTTTTTCCATGTATCACTTTTTCACGTCGAGAAGACGAACCTTACTTTTTTGTTCAACACCGAGATGGTAAATTTTCTTTTTTCTGTTTCACGTCGAGATGGTGAAAAATTATCTTTCTTGTTCCATCTCGGCATTTTGAAGAAGGTGATTTAGTCTTGAAAAGGATTCTTCCCCCACATAGATTACCGGTGAAAATGTACTCCTAATTATAAAGGACCTCACATGGTGAAGAAAACGTTTTCGAGTGGTTCTTTGATTCTCACCAAAATGGATAGAGAAGACTTATCTCATCCCATGAATGCCAACATGGTGAAAATGTATTATGCTTAAGAAAGAAATAAGAATTCCCTCGGAGGTGAAAACCCAAATGGGCACTTCCGGTAAAAATTGGAGAAATCTCGCGAAGATGAAAACCTGAAAGAGCACTTCCGACAAAAATTAGGGAAAAACTAGGTGCATCGAAAACTCGAAAGGGTGGTATATCTCTATAGGGATAGAGGGTACCTTCCATCGAAACAACAACAGTGTAGTAAGGATCCAAAGTGGTTGGCTATGGAGGAATCATCGGAGAATAGTTCAGTCAGTGGTTGGGTCAGGTTCTTCGTCATAATCAGGTTGAGCTCAACACGTGCTAATGGGTATTCACAAGACTGGGCCAGTGCAGTGTCTCTCTCGCATTTTCATTTTTCCCGCTTTCGGGAGATCTTTGCTATCTTGATAGTTTGCCCCCGATCCTTATTGTACATGATAAACTGGGACAGTTTTGGCTTCTAGCCAAAACTCCACCAACTTGCATATTTCTTATCTAGTTTTTTAGGAGTTTCAATATTCTGCTAATTTATCTTTCATCATCATTACACATGTTAAACTAGGGCAGTTTTGGTTTCAACCAAAACTCCATCAACTTATGTATTTCTTATTTTAATTCTTATAAAAATCATGATTCATGACACTTATCACAGTTTATATGTTTCAATTTCATCTCCATTCTTCTCACGAACATGAACATACTTGTTTTCCTGCTATACACATAAGATTTTTGCAGAAAAACGAGTATTATGGAAATATGGCTGTGGATGTGGTGCTTATCCTGACATTTTGTTTAAGTGTAGCTTGTAGCAAGCACTTTTCGTAGTGTTCAAAAATCCTGACTTGGAAACGATGATCACAATAAAACAACCCTAACTTTAGCCACCAAGAGACATTTTGATTAGGGTGCAAAGATGACTGGCATGAGTTAGCGAAAAGATAACAATAGGTAGTGGTGAAATGAAAAGAAGAGCAAAATAAGCAAGATCTAGGAAGATGATCAGAGATGCACACAGACATAATTTTACAATTGACAGACAAAAATGAAAGAAGAAAAGAAGGGCTGAAATGAAACAAAATAAGAAGATTAAGAAATTCAAACAGTCGCAGCTTACAAAGACCAATGACTCTTAGTTCACTGGCAATATCACCAATAGTTAGGTGCAAAATACACCTATTTTTCTGGGCTTAAAGTTGCTATTTTTCTATGTTGTTTAGTGCAAAATACTGCCCATATTGGTGTTTTTTATGAACATCTATTGTTGGAAAATAAAGCTGCTGCTGGACAAAATTTGTAACCCGTTTGTGGCCGTAAAGTGCAGGAATCAGATTCTCACTTAAATTGCTGATGTGGCAATTACAGTTGGGACCATCTTAGGGTTTTAATAAAAATACAGACCTGTTCAATCGTACAGAGAGACCTAATTTGACAAATAGAAAGATGGCAAGAAGGAAGAGGAGCACTCAAGCTTGGGCAATCCAATTCCATTGACAAATCTCAAGTCCTCCATTGATTCAAACATTGTTAATGAGTATTTTTATGGTTTTCATTATGATCATGTGTAATTAAACTCTTTTCTAGCTAGGGTTTGGTAAGTTCTTCTACCAAAAACCTTGTGCACGGATTTGATTGACATTCAGACTAAGTTTAATTCTTTGTTCTCTAGATAGATTGTTTATTTCCTATTGTTATACATGCTTGATCAACATCATAATTCTAGGAATTGTTAGTTAAACATATTCGGTTGACCATGATCCGGTGTTTGACAGAGTAACAAGAACTTGCTTAAAATCCAAGTTTTGGGAACATATGACATAATTGATTGGGTAATAGACCATTACCCTAGATTGTACGATTGTCGATTTCTTGGTGATTATGCTTGTCTTAGGAAACTCTTAGGATAGACCAACCAAGACTCATTTGATAAGAAAAGATCTTCCAACTGAACCAAAGTTAGGATCGTTATTTAGGGAAATCTAATTGACTACAGCTAGACCAAGGCCTTTCAATTGACATTGTTAAACTTTTAAATTGTGTGATTACGTATTAATCTGTGTGCACAGATGGAGGTAGTTGGCACGCCAAACCCAAGCTAGTTTTCATCCATTGATTTTTAATCCAATTTTATTGTTAGTTGATATTTGAAGCATCTGAGATTTATTTTACACTATTGTTCGTAGCCAGTTGGTAATTAATACAGTCTTCATGGATTCGACCGTATTCACCATTTTACTATCTTTTGGCACGTACAGTTGCGAGTGGGTTAAACCCGTCGATATTGAATTGCAAGTTTTTCTTGTGATAAAAAGTATTGATCACCAATCAAGCACTCATGGATTCCAACGCATGCTTATCACATACAAGCATTTCGTTATTCATTATATTTTGCTCAATAGGTCCCCTATGAAGATATCACATGCGACATCCAAATTAGCGCAGTAACAAAATTCATGAAGACAAAGATTTATTTCATGTTCCACGTCGAGAAGGCGAACATTCTATTTTTCTGTCCCACATCGAGAAGGAGAACTTTTATTTCCTGTTCCATGTCGAGAAGATGAAAATTATTTTTATGTCCCATGTCGAGAAGATGAACTTTTATTTTCCTATTCCACTTCGAGAAGACGAACTTTACTTTTATGTTCCACTTCGAGACGACAAACCTTTATTTTTTTGTCCCAAGTCGGGAAGACAAACCTTTACTTTTCTATCCCATGTCGAGAAGATGAACTTTTATTTCTCGTTCAATGTCGAGAAGACAAACCTTAGTTACTTTTTGATTCCATATAGAGAAGACGAACTTTTATTTCCAATTTCACGTCGAGAAGATGAACCTTTATTTATCTAACCCACGTTAACCTTTTATGATGATTGTCTGAAGGGGTTGTGTCCAAAAAGCTAAAATCTAGGAATTTATTGTTAAAATTATTTTATTTTATTTTAAAATAGTTGTTGGATATCATGATTTTCTGAAGAGATTGTGCCTGAAAAGCTAAAATCTAGGATTTTATTGTTAAGACTATTTTATTTAATTTTAAAATAGTTGCTGGATATCATGATTGTCTAGTACTCTCAAACTGTGTGGTGAGGCGCAGTTTAGATATCATGACTTCATATATTCTCTCATTCGAGTTTTTGAGTATGAATAGTTTAACCCATTAAAGTGTGGAACTTGATTGCTTTTCTGTTCCATATTGAATTCCAGCTCCATACCAATTGAAAGTTTGTTCTTGTTCAAGAACAGTTAGTCAAACTAATGGAACTTGCGGAATAATTAAACAACAATCAAAACGAGGAAAACCCAGTTGGAAAAAATCTCGAGTCTATCAAGCGACCAACCTTGAAAACAATCCACTATGTGAATAAAGATTACACACGATCAAACCTACATCAAATATTCAGCGTATGTTTTCTAAACCCCAACAAGTATGTTAGTTAGACAAACTTTGGCCATAACCAAAGTACCAGTGTTGAGAAGATACGATCTGGTTCACCACCAACAAGTAACACACTCCACCAAGAGCTATCTCATGTTAGTCTTCTTCTCCAACAATCACAATGAAACATGAAACGAAAAACTGCGAATCTTTAAATGAATTTGATTGTATTTTGAGCTCGTACTTTGCTAGGTTTGAGAGTCTTGGATGACAAGTATATATATCTTCCTAGGAATCCTAATTGCCTAAGACTTCAAATCTTATGGCTCTAGTTTTCTTAGATGGAATCAATCACCAAACTTAATTAACTAGAGATTTCTTAAACATGAAACTATAAGCTGAATAATCTGGTTTCCTCTCAAACACATTTTTAGCAAAAATACATCTCTACACAGTGCAAGCCACGTTCGTCTTGCACCACTCGAAAGTATCCATTTTCACATGAATTTTCGTGCAGAAGAAGTAGCAAGATAATCACCATGAGTCATGTTCCCATGTTTTTCCCCATGAAGCCTAAAGACTCATGATATGCCAATTATATGCATATAATTGTGCATCAATTTACATGAAGTCTTGCATTGTTTTAGAGTTGTTTTGGATTAATTCTGCCTAAAAAGTGTTTAATTTTGTAATTCAGGTGTAAGGGCAATCTTGGAAGAAAATGAGCAAATTGGGGAGAAAGGACCAAGAAGTGGAGACATTGAAGAAATCCGATCGATCGGATTTATGCCCGATCGATCGGAATCCACCGAATCAGAAATGAGACAGTGAGAAAATCCGATCGATCGGGAATTCATCCGATCGATCGGCCAGAGCAATCTCGCGATTTTTGAGGCATTTAATTGTCCGAAATTAACCTAAAGTCAAGGAAGGCCAGCTCAAAACGACATAGAAGTGTGAGATAAACGACTCTGGGTTGTGGGGAGTATAAAAGGGATAAGTTGCTAGGTTTTGAGGGGTTGGAACTTTGGAGAAATTCTCTCAAGCTTGGACGACAGCCCTTGGGAGCTCAAGCTGGAATTTCAGGGGTTTCATCTAATTTCTTCTCATTTCTTGTATTAAATGACTGCTAGTATGGATTTTAAGTTGTATTTCGTGATTATGAGGAACTAATCCTCTAACTAGGGGTCCTAATGGAACCCCTCTTTGAATGTTGAATGAAATTGTTTGTTAGTCTTTAATTCCTCTTATTGTTGTTGATTTTCTATGGATACACTTATTGCTTTCAAATGCTTGATCACCATTTGAATGATTTTTAGCTTGAGTTGAGTCCGGAAGGATAGGCCTAAGGTTGCAAGAATCCATAGAAAACATAAGTTGAATGAACCATAGGAATATAGGTTTATGACTTATGCAATTGTTAAGTGATTTCCATTGATCTTAATGGGTTTACAATGTACTAATCCGCGTGTTAGGAATAACCCGGATTTATATTGAAAACACGTTCGATGTATCTAGGAATAGAACATTGAATAGAGTGGGAAATTGATTGTCAACAACTAATTTGAGAGTTGAGGTTTAATGAATCAATAGAATTCAATTGGATGAGAGGTGGCGAAATTAGGAACCCTAGTGTTTAACTTTCTTGGGAATTAAATTGTCGTTTGTTGTTAGTTAATTATTCAATTTGTTATTTACTTAGTGATTTTGCAGTTGCATGTTAGCTTTGAATGACCACAATCACAATTCACATTGCCAATTAGTGTAATAATTGTTTGAATTGACTTTGAATTTGAATTTGCCAAAATATCCTCGTGGGAACGATACTCTACTCATTCTTTATTACTTGTGCGACTTGTCCGCTTGCGAATAATTTCACAACAACTCACGAAGAAGAGCCTTCCACTACGTCAAAGAGACACAGTTTCCTCCATAAAGAAGCAGCATGATCAGGAGAAAGTTGTAGTTACAAGACCCACTAGTCCACTCACTCTAGCAAGTAGCAAGAGAGCAATGACACCACGATTCCCACGACATATCCAAGAAGAAGAACAGAAGAAGTGCTAATCTCTAAGCAATATAAAAGAAGAAAAGAAAGAAGCAACAATGACCCCACGTCAAATATAGAACCAATGTCTTCAAATCCTTTATTTGTTTTCTTAGGCATGACTCCGGCCACTAATCTTTTTATTTAGCATGGCTCCGCACCAACTAGTACTCAAATTTACTTTTCCAACAGCCCCCATGGCTATGTTTTAGTTTAAGCTTGTAAAAGACGCCTACATCTCAGGATGTATCCCATTTCAATGAAGATCCTAATGCATTCCCGCAATGTGCTATTTTTTCCTGCTTTTTTTCCAGATTGACACTCTAGGCATTCTAAGTTCTTTTCTCGGCAAGGGAAATCTCGAGCCAACAGTTTGTGTTTTCTAACTATGCACAACCGTTTGGTTCAAAGGTCAAATTTGATGTAGAATCCTACAAGTTATCCTATCAAATCTTTGGGATGATAGCAAGCCCTTGCACACCTGCAAATTCAACATCGATATCCACAAAACTTCTATTTCGAACAACTTGAATTGTGAGGTCCCTTGTCCAGTGCAAAAGACAATAAACACTTTCCCAAATGCAATTAAAATGCGATTAAATTTGTAAATTACGTAGTTCATATTGATTTAGATAAATAGACCACAAACAATTAACCTTTCACAACTAAGATCATAACGATAGAAAATAAACAACCTTTGAATATTAAAATGCAAATAATTATTGAATGATAGTTTTATTAATTTGATTCACCAAACACAAAACACAACCAATAATTCATTAATCCGTATTTCTTACATGGACCTTTGGGATAAATATTCCTTACACTTTCACGACACTCATTACATTACACTTCACAAACACGAAATACAATTTTGAAGTTATTTCATTGTAGACATATATGGTGTGTTTGGTAGAGCGGGTGAATTGATTTTTAATACAAACGAAAAAGTTGTGAAAAAAAAAAAACTAAGTTTAAAGTTGTATAATATGTTGTTAGGTGTTTGACAAACTAAAAATTGATGCTAAAGGAAAAGTTGTTGAATTAAAATATAATAATATCAAATTTTATGATTTTAATATTAAATTTGTTGTTAAATTTAATATTAAATTGAATCTAATAAATATAGTTTAAATTTAAATTAATTTTCAGTATAAATTATTAAATATTTTTATATCAAAATTAAAATAATTATCTAAAAATAATAATAAAATAATTTATTAATAAAGTTTTAAAAAGTATTAATGATCTGTTAATAAAATGACTTATTTTGTATAATTGTTAAGTATAATAATAATATAAATTATTTTTTAAGTAAAATTAATAAACAAATAATAAGTAAAAAACTGTTAAGTATAATGATAATGCAAAATTAATGAAGATATTATTTATGTGGGACCCACATAACAATAATACAAAAAACTTCACAACGAAATTAGTTAATTTTTATTACTTTAAATAATTCATTCATATAATTATTGTAACATGGGATTCATGTAAAATATAAAGGGTCTGTTTTTGTTTGATAGAGCGATTAAATTGATTTTCAATGTTAACGGACAAGCTGTGAAAAAAAAAAACTGAGCTTAAAGCTATAAAATGTACTGTGAGGTATTTGGTGAACTAAAATAATATTCTAACGGAAAGATTATTGGGTTAAAGTATTATCTTGAATTTAATGATAAATTTAATCATTTTGTTATTAAGTTTAATATAATAAATATTTTAAAATTAAAAATATGATTTTTATGTAGAATGAGATTAAAAATTGTTAAGTAAAAAAAATTAATATAAATATTGTTTTAAGTAAAATTGATAAGGAAAATGTTAACAAAAATTTTTTAAAGTAAAATAATAATATAAATTCTTTTCAGTAAAATTAATAAAGAAATTAATATATGTAATAAATGTGTAAAGAAATTATTAATTTTTTTAATGTAATATATCTGAAAGAAAGTATTATAAGGGGCCCCACGATTTTAAAAATATTATTTAGGTATAAACAGTGGGCTACCCAACATTTTTTTAAAAAAGATAAAATAACTTTAATAATTGTGCGGGTGCCATGATTTAAAAAAATCAAAAAAAATATAGAGCATATCCACTGCAAATAAGCTCCTACTCGGAGCTTATTTTCCGACAGTGGAACCTCTGTCATATAGACAATGGTCTCGCTATGCCTACTATGTAGTTTGGCAAGGCGGTCAACGCCAACGTATCGTTTAGCGGAAACACCCTCGTCAACGTTGTGCCAAATAGGCGGAAAATAAAATTGTTGTGGAACACTGCAAATAAAAGCCCCTTAGCACTCTGGGAAGGGCGTGGGGGACGGCCTAGGCACTTCCCCCGGGAGCTTATTTTAGCCAGCGAATCTGCTGGCGTTCCTCCCCCGTTTGATAAGGCGGAATCGCAAAGCAGTACTGCTTGCAGATCTGCCTTACCAAACAGGCACATAGCATGTTTAATTAAATAGGATGTTATTTATTGCTCGCTTGAAAGGTATATACGTAGACCAAAGGCCAGAAAGCCTAAAACATCAACTATGAAAAAAATCTAAGAGTTACGGGCTACGACAACTACAGGGAAAAAAAAAAAGAGAACATGAGCAGTGATGCAGACGCGGCCGAGGATCTCATAGGCCATAACAAAATAAAAGTCAAACCAAAAGACGATTCGGACTGCAAAGACAAAGCTGTTGTGTAGGCTGCCCACCCTTGACTCCACACGTGTCTACTTTTGGTCTATGATGATATTGAACAATTAATTAATCAAATATGGATTGCTTCGCAAAATATTTGGTATTGCTTTTTTTGTCAATTTAATTTTGAATCAGTGCCTGTGATGCAAAGTGGCCAAGAAGAACACATGTTCACGTCAAGAACAAATTTGACGTTCCGATCAAGCACTAGCTTAAAAATTGGAAATTTGTGATCCGATCGTCAAATTTTTTGTTTACGTGAACCATGTGTTCTTCTTGCCACTTAGAGTCATAAACACTAATGCAAAATGAAAATAACAGCAAAAGTAGTACTAAATATTTAGCGAAACAATCCATATTTCATGACATGCATAGTATCAATATTTGATAAACATAGATAGTTAACTGTGTGGTGTGTATATATATATATATATATATATATATATATATATATATATATTTATTATATTGCCATATGTGCCATATATGCAAATCTATTTTTAATAAAAAGGAATAATAGTAGTAATAAAATAATTTACCTTATATAAAAAGGAATAATAAAAGGAAATAGAATCCTAATCAAATATCTAGGTACCTTTTTCTACGCTAGCAATAAATAACATCCTAATTAATTAGAAATGGTATTTGTCTTTGATGGATCAACCTGAAAATGATATTTCATATATGCTTGTAAAGTTGTTTGTACCAAAAAGTGACCACCAATCATCTGATGACACATGATAGCATAGGACCCACCAATGGCTATTCTCATTCAATCATCAATGAACACGTGGCGAGACTAAAAAGACTTTACATTAATCAATTTACAAGAAATACGAGTTAATTTGAGCTTAAACCTGAGAATTAGTTGTTGGATATCATGATTGTCTGAAGAGACTATGCTCGAAAAGCTAAAATCAAGGAATTTATTGTTAAAATTGTTTTATTTTATTTTAAAGTAGTTGTTGGATATCATGATTGTCTAGTAGCCTCAAACTGTGTGGTGAGGCGCAGTTTAGATATCATGACTTCATATATGCTCTCATTCGAGTTTTCTAGTATGAGTTGTTCAACCCATTAAAGTGTGGAACTTGATTGCTTTTCTGTTCCATATTGACTTCCTGCTCCGATACCAATTGAAAGTTTGTTCATGTTCAAGAACAGTTAGTCAAACTAATGGAACTTGCGGAATAATTAAACAACAATCAAAACGAGGAAAACCTAATCGGGAAAAACCTCGAGTCTATCAAGCGATCAACCTTGAAAACAATCCACTATGTGAATAAAGATTACATAGGATCTAACCTAAAATACTACCCTAGTACATCAAATATTCAGTGTATGTTTTCTAAACCCCATCAAGTACGTTAGCTGGACAGACTTTGACGGTAACCAAAGTACTAGTGTTGAGAAGATATTGTCTGGTACACCACCAACAAGTAACACACTCCACCAAGAGCTATCTCATGAGAGTCTTCTTCTCCAACAATCACAATGAAACATAAAATGAAGAACTCTGAATCTTTAAATGAATCTGCCTTGTATCTTGAGCTCGTACTTCGCTAGGTTTAAGAGTCTTGGACGACAAGTATATATATCTTCTCAGGAACCCTAATCGCCTAAGACTTCAAATCTCTCATGATTCTAGTTTCCCAAGTTGGAATCAATCACCAACCTAAATAACAGGAGTTTCCTTAACCCGAAACTTGGAAACGTAAAATACAAGTATTCCTTCAAAACTAACCTAGACAGAGAGTTTCTAATAAAATCACCAAAAACCCATCTAATAAGTAATCCATAAATGCTGAGTTGGAATACTTATCCGTGTGAAAGCTAATCCAAACCTACATAAAGATACTTGAAATTGTCTAGTAGAGCAGGTTATTTCAGGATACATTGTTGCATACAGAAACCACATTCACACAAATATAATAAATAGTTATTATTCAATACTTGGGCACTCAACCTGTCACTATAAAAAGGTTAAATCCCCCAACAATCTCCCCCTTGAAAGTTGAGTGGTCAAAAACCAAAAACCTACAGAAAAGATTAACAGTTTCAAACATAGGCAGATGTCATGCTCAACCAAAAAATACTCCCCTAGCTAAAACAAACCTTAGCCAAGTCAATCCTACACAAAACAGACTATTTAGGACAAACAATAAATTACTATCCAGGGAAATAAAAGCACCAATATCCAACAGTCCAAACAAAATAGTGTATCATGGTTACAAACCAATAAAACCAACATCATGACATCCTATAATGATCACCCAGCAAAAGAGAAAATAAAATGATCACAGAATAACCATCACCAAAGAAAAACAACCATCATTAGAGAAAATTTAAAACAATGATAACATTTAATCAAAAAGCTTCTCCCCCTCAGCAAGATTTTTGCCCATTTTTTGTCCACTCAATGTCTTTTAACCCTCTTGAAGTAGTCCTGCAATATCTGCTGTCTCTGATCCTGCACCTTCTTTATGTTGGTCAGTTGAGATTTGGTATCTTCATATTGAATGGTCTAAAGTTGGAAGGCACAATCAACCTGACCAGACACGTAATCTAGAACATAAGCTAACTTCAAACTCTCTTGGTCCAACTTATTGAACCTTGGAGTGACATGTTGCACGACAAAAAGGGTATCATCAAAAGATGTAACAATAGTAGATAAATCAGAGACTTGTGCAGTTAGAGCTGAAACTTGAGAGGTGAGCACTGAGACTTGGTCAATAAGCATGGTGACCTTGAACTGGTAGGGCGGAAGCAGAGTTAGTGAAAGAAACCATGACTTAGAGAGGAATACCTAAAGTCCTAGTAGGAGGAGTCTCTACTCCAGAAGAGTCACTAGAAGTGCTAGAGACTTGCTATTGGCTTCTCTGTCCAGTTTGATCGGTAATGGGAGGACGGAGGGGAACAAAGTCATCAGTCAAAGCCACTCTCTTGGAAGCAATAATCTGGGTGATGATGGCACCTAAGGGAAGTTTGATTTTCCTTGCCTAATTCTTCTTAATGCTCACCAAGTGAGCAAATAGAACAAAGGGTAAACAAATGGTCTTGCCAGTGAAAAGAACATGCAAGAAACTACAATGCTTTTCATTCAAGTCACAATGATGCTCTGTATGGAGGATGGTAGAATAGATAAAGATATGGAGTAGCCGGTGTGAGACTGTCACGCCCCTCTCTCCTAAGATATACCGAAGTATACCTATACCACAGGCACGTGACCGGCAGGGGACACCCCATCCCCCGAACCAGATTCCAAATCTACAACTAAACCCAACAGACATAATAATAATAATAATAAGAACTACCATACTATCCACAAGGTACATCCACCTGTATACATATACAATAGCGGAATAATAAAACATATCTACCCGATACCAAACCATATAGTATATATACAAATACAATACAAAAGTTCCCACACCCACTAAAGAGTCAGCCCAATGCTACACACCAGCTCACGCATCCCGCTGCTGACCGCCATCACCTACATCCAACTCACCTGAAAGGGAATAAAGAAGAGGGGTGAGCCACAAAGCTCAGTAGGGCGTAGAGAGGAAACGCCAATATCCATAAATAATAATGATAAATCCAGAAATGAAATGCATAGTATGCAATACAGGAAATATACATCCATCAGTAAGTCAACCAAATAGCACAATAGCCGATAAGGCTAAGCAACACTGGAACCACCAACACTGGTCTCCAGAAATCCATACACCAATCCAATCAAGTGAAATGGTAGCCGATAAGGCTATCCAACACTGTAACCACCACGTCAATCTCCAAGAATCCATCACACCCCTGGACCCACCCTAATCCCCGTAGGGTGTCTCCCAGTCCAGGTCCACACCGAAACTGGATGAGGATCGGGTATCCCGATAGCATAGCCTACACCAGAGGGCGTCCCCTGTGATGCACCCCATCTCAGACGGTCCACCGGTATATATCCGGTCTGTATATGTATATATATCATCCATCAGAAATCCATATCTGATCATTTGGGCGCCTATATGGGCCCACAATCCACATCCACATCCACATCCATATCCATATCCACCACCCCCAATCACCTCACTCTCAGAAAACATACCAACAGTTATATATATATAACAGGGAATATAAATCAACATGCAAACAGGTCGTATTTCCACCTCCGGAAACCGACAAAAACCATAATATCACCAGAGTCCGTAAACCGGAACTCTAAAGTCACACGCAAGAGTAAGGAAACCCCTACCTGGAAATCAGAGTGCTAAAACCAAGCACGCGTCCCAGACAACCCCTAACTCCAAAAGTTAACCCGCTCCGAATCTCAACCGTGACCACCGTCTACACCGAAAAACACAATATATGTAAATACTGTAAAAATACGGTCGGTCAACTATGGTCAACGTATGGTCAAAGTCAACGTATAAATAGTAACCGAGTCAAGTCAACAGTCAAATAGTAACCGGGTCCAAATAGTACCGAACCGGGTCAAATAGTACCCGACCGGGTCAAATAGTACCCAGCCGAGTCAACTCGCCGGTCAACCGAGTCAACTCGCCGGAAACCCATTTAACCCGATCGCCGGCGATCCGACCACACAAACCTGTCAAATCTTATATCAAATTGAAGAACTCGATGAGATAAACTCATAGGTACCTGAAACACGTCAAACCGTTGCCGGAATCGGCCGGATCGACCAAAAGAAATCCGAGGAAATCGGAACTTCAAACTCCGATATCTCCCTAACCACAACTCCGATCGACGTGATTCAAGTTGGGTTAGACTCGTCTCATCAATACGCTTCTTTTGACACCGGTGGTGTCGCTCACCGTCGTCGAACTCAGAAAATGAATAGTAACGAAGATGTACGGGAGAGAGAAAAGGAAGAAGAGAAGAAAATGCGTAAGAATTTTTATTTTATTTTATTTTTTTTATTTTAAGTTTTCTTTTATAACAATTTTGACTTATCAAAAACACCCACCTGTCAAAAACACCCCCAACTAAATTGTTACAATTTACTTCAAAATTCATAACAAATCAAATTTAAATCTGATTTAAGTAATTTTTACTCCAAAAATTTTCTTTTAAAATTCCCCATTTATTAAAATATTTATTCACACTTTAATTTTATTCTCTTCAAATACCGATTCACCAACACAGAGGTTCACTCCACCTCAACCACCACGATAAGATACTATGAATAGTGTAAAATTAGATCAGGATATGACATCCTTCCCCCCTTAAGAAAATTTCGTCCCCGAAATTAAATCATACGTAGGTAGTAAATAAATCCGGAAATCTCGTCTGCATATCCGACTCCAACTCCCAAGTCGTCTCCTCCACTCCATAATGTTGCCATATCACCTTAACCAAGGGTATGGCCTTCGACCGTAGTCGCCTCTCCTGTCTATCCGTAATCCTAATAGGACGTGTCTCGAAAGTAGCGTCCTCACCAATCTCCAAGGTAGACCAATCTAATATATGAGAAGGGTCCCTATGGTACCTCCGTAACATAGACACATGAAATACCCCATGTACTCCTGACAATTGTGGGGGTAATGCTAATCGATAAGCTACCGTCCCCACTCTTTCCAAAATCTCAAATGGCCCTATAAATCTAGGGGCTAACTTCCCCGCTCTCCCAAACCGCTGTACTCCTCTACGAGGACTAACCCTCAGGAAAACATGATCCCCCACCTGAAACTCTAGAGGTCTACGTCTCCTATCCGCGTAACTCTTCTGACGTGACTGAGCTGTCAGAAGCCGCTGTCGAATCACTGTCACCACCTCAGTAGTCTGCTGCACCATCTCTGGACCCAATAATGGTCTATCTCCAACCTCTGACCAACACAACGGTGATCTACAAGGTCTCCCATATAATGCCTCAAATGGTGCCATCTGAATACTACTCTGATAGCTATTGTTGTACACAAACTCCACTAAAGGAATATGAGTCTCCCAATCTCCTCGAAAGTCTATCGCACAAGCCCGAAGCATATCCTCCAGAATCTGAATAGTCCGCTCACTCTGTCCATCAGTCTGCGGATGAAAAGCTGTACCGAAGTTCAGTTTCGTCCCCAGAGTATCCTGAAAACTGCCCCAAAACCGTGAGGTAAATCTGGGATCCCGATCAGATACAATACTCAACGGTACCCCATGCAATCGGACTATCTCTCGTACATATAATCTCGTCAACGACTCAATCGAATCTGTCTGACAAATAGGCATAAAATGAGCTGTCTTTGTCAACCGATCGACAACAACCCAAACCGCATCATGTCTCCGCGGAGTCATAGGTAAACCCATCACAAAATCCATAGTGATATGCTCCCACTTCCATTCAGGTAATGGAAGCGGTTGCAATAATCCAGCAGGTCGTCGATGCTCTGCCTTTACCTGCTGACAGGTAAGACATCGAGTCACAGTCTGTGCCACATCTCTCTTCATGCCACTCCACAAATACTGCCTCCGTAAATCTCGATACATCTTAGTAGCACCAGGATGCATCGCAAATCGTGAGTAATGTGCCTCCTGAAGTATCTCATCGCGTAACTCAGTATCCTCTGGAACCACTAATCTGCCCCTGAATCTGACTCCACCATCAGTGCCTCTAACCCATCCCTCCATATCCTCAATGTCATCAAATAATGCATCCCCCAACTGTGCATCCAACACCCTCTGTACTAGGGTTGGACGAGCAATCAAACTCCGTAAACTCAGTACATCTCTACGCTCATCCACATCTAGTCGATACTGACTAAGTGTATCCACTAACCCAAACTCCTGAATAGCCAATCGAGCTGCAATCAATCTCCTACTCAAGGCGTCAGCCACCACATTGGCCTTGCCCGGATGATACTGTAAAGTAAAATCAAAGTCCTCAAGATACTCCATCCATCTACGCTGTCTTTGGTTTAAATCTCTCTGTGTAAACAAGTACCGGAGACTCCTATGATCCGAAAATACCTCAAACCTCTCTCCATAAAGATAATATCTCCACTGCTTCAGTGCGAACACTACCGCAGCCAACTCCAAATCATGCACGGGATAATTCCTCTCGTGCGGCTTCAACAAACGTGAAGCATACTCAACCACTCTCTCCTGCTGCATCAACACACAACCCAAACCAACTCCTGAAGCATCACAATATACCTGATAACCAATACCCCTGTCGGGTATCACCAACACTGGAGGTGAAGTGAGTCGAGTCTTCAACTCCTGGAAAGCCTGCTCACACACATCTGTCCACAAAAATGGAGTATCCTTCCGAGTCAACTGTGTCATCGGTGCTGCAATCCGTGAGAACTCCTCAATAAAACGTCGATAGTAACCTGCTAATCCCAGGAAACTGCGAATCTCTCCTACATTTTTGGGTCTCCTCCATGCCACCACTGCCTCTACTTTCGCTGGATCCACCGCTATACCCTCCTGAGAAATCACATGCCCTAAAAATCTCACCTGAGTCACCCAAAATTCACATTTACTCAGCTTGGCATACAATCTATGCTCTCTGAGCATCTGCAACACAATCTCCAAGTGTCTAATGTGATCCTCCTCAGTGGCTGAATAAACCAATATATCATCAATGAACACAATCACAAACTGATCCAGATACGGTCTAAACACCCTGTGCATCAAATCCATAAACGCTGCAGGTGCATTGGTTAACCCAAATGGCATAACCAAGTACTCATAATGGCCAAACCGTGTGCGAAATGCTGTCTTTGGAATATCCTCCTCTCTAATCCTCAACTGATGGTACCCCGATCTGAGATCAATCTTGGAGTAATAATGACTACCTCTCAACTGATCAAACAAATCATTAATCCTCGGCAATGGATATTTGTTCTTTACTGTCACCCTGTTCAGCTGCCGGTAGTCCACACACATACGCATCGTACCATCCTTCTTTTTCACAAACAAAACAGGTGCTCCCCAAGGTGAAGTGCTCGGTCTGATAAATCCCAACTTTTGTAAATCTGTCAACTGAGTGTCCAACTCCTTCAGCTCTGCTGTTGCCATCCTATACGGTGGTATAGAAATCGGATCTGTACCCGGGTACAACTCAATCACAAACTCAATCTCCCTCTGCGGTGGCAACCCCGGTAAATCATCGGGAAAAACATCCATATAATGCTCCACAACCAGTATAGGGTTCGAAGAATCTCCCCTAGACGCTGAAGTAATCAAACCCGCTATAACACAATCGGTGTACTGAGGATTATCTAGAAAATGTGGACACGGAAGAAATCTCGTTCCACGAAATCTAACCCTCCCCGTAGGTGTGGTCAGTATAATCCTCCTCTCAGCACACTCTATAATCGCCTCATACTCAGTCAACCAATCCAATCCAAGAATAACATCAAAATCAGTAAATGGCATCACAAACAGATCCGCTCTAAACTCATGGTCTGAGAAACTAAATACACAGTCCCTACAGACACCACTAATCACGGTACCTGGTCCTAGTGGTGAATCAACTATAAATCTCCTCGCCACTCCCATAATCTCCAAACCCAATGTCTCAGCAAATGATGCAGAAATAAATGAATGAGTAGCACCAGTGTCAAACAAAACACGTGCCCAAGAACTGAATAAGAGAAACCTACCTCCCAAGTGATCTCGCTCTGCTGGAACCACATCAGGCCTAAGTGCATACACTCCACCTCTCTGAACCTGCTGCTGCTGCCGCTGCTGCTGAACTAGTGGCCTACCCCGTCCTGCAGGACCCCTCTGTATCGGAACTGGTGCTGGAGCTGGAGCTCTCTGACCTTCAAATACAGGCGGTGCAAATCCTCCACCCTGTGGACAATCTCTCCTGGTATGTCCTGGCAATCCACACTGGAAACATAACGGGTTGTTTGCCATAGGACAATCCCAACGCATGTGGCCTACATGACCACAAGCATAGCAATGCTGAGGCTGCTGATCCCGCCTCGGAGCCTGTCCCTGCTGGTCTGATCTCTGCCCCTGTTGACCCTGTCTCTGCCCCAGCTGAACCTGTCTAGGACCCTGCTGTCCCTGCCTGGGTCCTCGGTAACCCTGCCTCCGACTCTGAGAACCCTGTCCCTGACTCTGCTGCTGCCCCCGAGTATCAGTCCTCTGTCTGTGCTGACTACTCTCGCCAGTAGCAGATGTAGAACTCTCAAGCTTCCTCTTATGAATCTCCCAGTAATCCTTAATCTCCACTAAAGTCCTCTCCACTCCGAGTGCCTTATCAATACACTCACGATAGGTGGTGATAGTCTGAGCCGCCAAATGAGGTGAAATCTTTGGCGACAACCCTCGCCTAAATCTCAGTATCTTCTTTTCCTCTGTGCAAATATACTCCTCCCCATATCGCCCTAACTCCTCAAAACGAGCCTGATACTGTGTCACTGTCATGTCCGGAGACTGAATCAACTCGAGAAACTCCTTAGCTTTAGCAACACGCACTGTCTGTGGTACATACTGTGCCAGAAAAGCAGTCTCAAACTCTGCCCACGGCATACCCTCTCTGCCCCGACTAACTGTCATCACCTCCCACCAAGTGAAAGCATCTCCCTCTAGAAACTCAGCAGCTAATAAAGCCCTCCTCTCCTCAGGAATCCGTAAGGTAGTCATCTTCCTGCGTAACTGGCGAACCCACTCCTCTGCTGCCACTGGATCTATCACTCCCCTATATACTGGAGGATTCGTCTTCCGTAACTCGGCTAGCTCTTTGATCGACGTATCAATCGCCAAAGGAGCTAAATGTGCCTCCACAATCTGTCCTGCACCCTCCTGTAACTCACCTAAAGTCAAAACCTGCTCTGGAACCTCAACAGGAGCCTGTAATGCAGCTGGCACTGGAGCAGTCATCTGTGTCACAAGTCCTGTAACAGTCTGCCCAAGAGCTCGTACCAATTCAGTAACATCCCAAACCTCCTGTCGTAAAGTAGTAACAACAGCCTCTACCCCCTGTGGTGCTAGATATCCCTCCTGATCCTCCCCAATATCATCCACTGGATCTATATTCACTCGCCGCCTGCCCCCACCTCTCCCACGTCTTCCGCCCCTACCACGCCTCGCACCCCTACCTCTCCGTCCTCGCCCCCGCTCTGATGGTGCCACCTCAGGCATACCCACCTCATCTACCTCCTGAGGCTCATCCGCCTCATGTTCTCCTCTACCCCGTCCATATCCTCGCACCCGAGTACTACGTGTGTCAACCATATCTGGAAAATATAACACATGTATACATAAATCTAAAGTAGGAAACACGACAAATAAAAACTCACCAGGTCAGCCGGGAAACGCATGATGTGTAGCCAACAAAATAACCTAGGTAACCTAACCACTGTAAGTTTCTAAACCTACAGCTCCGATACCAAACTGTCACGCCCCTCTCTCCTAAGATATACCGAAGTATACCTATACCACAGGCACGTGACCGGCAGGGGACACCCCATCCCCCGAACCAGATTCCAAATCTACAACTAAACCCAACAGACATAATAATAATAATAATAAGAACTACCATACTATCCACAAGGTACATCCACCTGTATACATATACAATAGCGGAATAATAAAACATATCTACCCGATACCAAACCATATAGTATATATACAAATACAATACAAAAGTTCCCACACCCACTAAAGAGTCAGCCCAATGCTACACACCAGCTCACGCATCCCGCTGCTGACCGCCATCACCTACATCCAACTCACCTGAAAGGGAATAAAGAAGAGGGGTGAGCCACAAAGCTCAGTAGGGCGTAGAGAGGAAACGCCAATATCCATAAATAATAATGATAAATCCAGAAATGAAATGCATAGTATGCAATACAGGAAATATACATCCATCAGTAAGTCAACCAAATAGCACAATAGCCGATAAGGCTAAGCAACACTGGAACCACCAACACTGGTCTCCAGAAATCCATACACCAATCCAATCAAGTGAAATGGTAGCCGATAAGGCTATCCAACACTGTAACCACCACGTCAATCTCCAAGAATCCATCACACCCCTGGACCCACCCTAATCCCCGTAGGGTGTCTCCCAGTCCAGGTCCACACCGAAACTGGATGAGGATCGGGTATCCCGATAGCATAGCCTACACCAGAGGGCGTCCCCTGTGATGCACCCCATCTCAGACGGTCCACCGGTATATATCCGGTCTGTATATGTATATATATCATCCATCAGAAATCCATATCTGATCATTTGGGCGCCTATATGGGCCCACAATCCACATCCACATCCACATCCATATCCATATCCACCACCCCCAATCACCTCACTCTCAGAAAACATACCAACAGTTATATATATATAACAGGGAATATAAATCAACATGCAAACAGGTCGTATTTCCACCTCCGGAAACCGACAAAAACCATAATATCACCAGAGTCCGTAAACCGGAACTCTAAAGTCACACGCAAGAGTAAGGAAACCCCTACCTGGAAATCAGAGTGCTAAAACCAAGCACGCGTCCCAGACAACCCCTAACTCCAAAAGTTAACCCGCTCCGAATCTCAACCGTGACCACCGTCTACACCGAAAAACACAATATATGTAAATACTGTAAAAATACGGTCGGTCAACTATGGTCAACGTATGGTCAAAGTCAACGTATAAATAGTAACCGAGTCAAGTCAACAGTCAAATAGTAACCGGGTCCAAATAGTACCGAACCGGGTCAAATAGTACCCGACCGGGTCAAAATATCACTATGGCACATAAAGAACAAGTTTCACCAAAATATCAAAACTGCAACACCATTGTCAAAAAGAATCCAAGTAAGGATCGAACGCATCAATACTATGTTCATCATTTAGACCACCCCCGCCTCATGCTCTTTCCCACAAAACTGAATGGCATCAATTATCCATCTTGAAGTAAATCCATGACACACGCACTCAGAGCAAAAAATAATTGGCCTTATCAATGGAACTATTAAATCTTCTTTAGCAACAGAGTAACTAGCTGAATATACTCTAAGGAACTAGTGCAATAGTATGATTTTATCATGGTTTGCCCATTCAGTGGAACCCAACCTCTCCAAATCTGTCGTCCGTGCCAGGACTATCCAACAAGTATGGGAGGATTTCAAAGATCAGTTTGTCAAAAGAATGCACCGACAATATATTAAATACAAAAGTCCATCGCATCCCTTACACAAGTTTCCATGACAGTTGTAGATTATTATGCAAAATGCAAAAACTTTTGGGACGAATTAGCTTCATATAAGACATAACATTGAACAAAGTGTTATGTGTTCCTTCTTTTCATGTAAACCTTAACTCTGGAGACTCCATTTCTTTAATGTCTAGACAAGGATGATCAGTAAGAAAGTCTGTGAGTGTCTATCCCTTCACCGCCTTTTGAGGTAAAACTTCATCAAGGCAATGGATCATTTACCAATTCTTCCTTTGATGATCGGTCTGGACAGTAAGTATTTGATGAGGTAAGTATTTGATGAGAGCAAAACTTTAATTGGCAGCATGTAGTGTCTAATCTTGGTAGCATTAAAGAATAAACTCAAGCAATGCTTCTCAATAGGAGAATATCTCTATTCTGTAGGAGATAAAAGTCTGCTGAGATAGTAGACCGCTTGCTCTTTGCCGCTCTCATTGTCTTGAGGTAAGAGATAGCCAATGGAACCTTCTACTACTGAGATATAAACCTTCAAAGCCTTCTTGGGCACATGAGGAGTAAAGATAAAAGGTCTTTCTAGATACTCCTTAATCTTTTGGAATGCTTGTTGATGTCTCTCCTCCCAAATGAATCATTCTTTCTATTACAGTGTTAGCAGCTCAAAGAATACCTGGACTTTCTCATCAAGATTGGAGATGAACCTTCTAATGAAGTTGATCTGTCTAAGGAATCTTTGGAGTTCCTCCTGGTTGCTAGGAGGTTGTGCTTCAAGAACAACTCTGGCTTTGTTATTGTCAACCTCAACGCTTCTTTGATGAACAAGAAACCCTAAGAAGTTTCCTGCTAAAACTCCAAATGTGCACTTCAAAGGATTCATCTTTAATCCGTATTTTAGTATTCTGAAAAATGCTCGCCTGAGATCTGTAAGGGGTTCCTTATGAGAAGGAGACTTGACCACCACATCATCAATGTAGATTTCCATTAATCAGCCCAGCATGTCATGGAAAATAGAATTCATGGCTCTTTGATATATAGCTTCTACATTCTTCAGGCCGAATGACATCACCACCCATTCAAATGAACCCAAGGCACCTGGGTACATGAACGTTGTTTTGGGTGTATCTTTTGTCGCAGTAAAAATCTGCTTGTAACATGAGTGTCCATCTATGAAGGATAGGACTTGATGCTTTGCTGCTCAGTCCACCAGCATGTTTGCCATATGCTCAAATCTTCCCCTTCTTCTTCACTATAGGGACAATGTTAGATAACCATTCCATTTACCTTGCAATTCTAATGAACCCAACCTTGAGAAGCCTCTGCAACTCATTTTTTAGCACCAATGTCACCTCATTTGACATCGTTCTAGGAGGCTACTTCTGCATTCTGTAGCCTTCTTTGATTGGTAACCGATGCTCCACAAACTCCCTGGAGAGGCTTGACATCTCCTTGTATTCCCATGCAAAATAATCTTGAAATTCTTCAAGTAATTGAATCATCTATTCTCTTATGTCTGGGGCAGGAGTTGACTGATGAACAACAGTCGTGGAGATTCTTCTGTTCCAAGATTAATTTCGTCCAAATGATCTTGGACGTCAGCTTTCAAGTCATCTAGCTTTGTTGGGCCTACATCAAGTTATTCTATGTGGATAGCATGATCTTTTGGTTGGTCCTCTTCAAAGACTAATTCTACGGCATTACTAGGGAGCCTACTTGAAACAAACTCTCCAAACATTTTTATGCTAAATAGGAGGTCATCTTCTGCATGGTGACATTTAAGGCTTGAGCCTGTTCAACTTCTATTGATGGTCTCGACATCTTTGATTTCTTGGATGATAGGGGTAATCGGCCTGTAAATTCTGGTCATTAGAGGGTCGAAAACCGTAGTGTAGATAGATTTTACATCTTCCAAGGATGAATTCTTGCTAAAGGTAAATGATTTAGGTCTGTCTTGCTTGTTCAGGCCTGTAACTCTGAGATTGCCAATGTCTTCATGCAGGAGTGTATCTAGTCTCTTCCAAACAGGAGGTTGTACGAAGAACGTGAATTAATCACAAAGAACGGAGTGGTCATGGTCTTGTGGCCAATAGTAAGGTTTATGGTTAGAATCCCTTGAGTTGTAGATATACCTCCTACTAAGTTTGATATAGTAGTGTTAGTAGAAACCAGTTTAGACTCTTGCCTACCAATCTTATGTATGGTATCCCGAGGCATGAGATTTGTTGTTCATCTGTTATCCACCAAGATTCTGTTGACAAACATTCCATCCACATGTCCTAAAAGATAAATGTATATGTTGCTTGGTGGAGTGATTGGGTTAATGGACTTCTAAACCGCAACCTTCTCCTGAAAATGGGGATCATGGCAGCATCTCTCTAATCATGCTTCTTCTTCAAGGACAATACGGGCTCTCTCGAAAGTCGTGACATTTTCTGCTTCGCGAGTCTTCAAGCTTCATGGTTGAAAATATGGGAATATGGCTAATAATAATAATTTCGTTGCTACTTTTGTCCGAAAGATCGTGTAAAATTGTAACCTCCTGTGCTGTACAAGATGAACGTGGTTTGAGCCTCGTGGAGTCGTGCTTCAACTGGAAACAAGTTTGAGGGAAAACAGGGACGTTCAACTAACAAACTTCTGTTTCTCTAGGACGCTCTTTGATATAATCCTAATGAAATCCCAATAGTTATTCAACAACCATGTTTAAAAAGGATTTATCTATTATGAACAAAATTCCCTAAATTGTAATCTTTTGGACAGTGGATCTTGGACGACCCTGATTTTTGGGAACTAATTCCTAGATTTCATGTCAGCAACCAATTAAAATCCTACAAAATAAACAACGGTTAATATTACATACATGTTTTTTTTGGATGATCATATTTCATTATTTTAGTATTTATTTTTACTTTTTAGCTTTAAGTTTAATTATAATATTTTTATTTATTAATTGAACATACGGTTAAACCATTGACCCACTAGTTGAACCAATGACACAGTCCCTTACCCGAGTCGATGTCCGGGTTGGTTTTAACAACATTGCCTACACACGTAATTTGTCACAACATTTTACATAGCATGTATGCTATTAAAAAAAGTATAACCAAACACTATTAGTATTTCAGTCACCATATCTACTATCATTTTTTTACCAGCATATATACTATCACCATATATGCTAGCATATATGTTAGTGTCAAAATTTTATACCAAAATGGATCGTTAATCTTTAAAAAGCTCTAACATAAGTCACTCCTATATATAGAGTGAATAGAGGTGTACATCGGGTCGGATTTCAGGTTATCGGATCGGATCTAACCCGACTCGATGACTTTTTAGAGGTGAGGGACCTGGGTTATCGGGTTCAGGTCCCGGGTCACCTAGTTTGCACCACTACGATTTCCCCTGCTTTAATCTCGATATCGACAAAAAATTGATCTCGTTACTTCATCAAATTTTTTTTTGCACTACCGATTAAAAAACCTCTCTTTATTTCTCATATTATAATCTCTGAGTTTATCTCCATGGGTATGTAGAATTCAAATTGCCTACTTGTTCTTTAATTGTTTGAGTTTCTCTAACAATAGGAGGAGTACATGATATCTGAATATGTTATGTTACTAATTTTGATTGCAGTGAAAGCAATGGCAGCTTCAAGAATGAGGTCAATTCTAATGCTTGTTGTAGTTCTGATTTTGATCAACTCCTGCATAGCCATGAATGAAGAAGATATGCTCGACGAACTCCGCAGGCGACACCTTGAAGAAGAAGCTGGAACGTGGGCTTGAGCTTGGGCTTATATTGAAGTATTGGGCTTTATGTTTGGATATTCGCTAAGGGTATAACTGTCTATTTGTCTAAGGCTGCATAGAGGCTAGTGCACAACACAGTCTCTAATGAAATTGGCTTAACTGGCAAGAAAGAAACAACATAGTTTTTGAGAAAGAATCTGAGCTGCACCAGTTCATGGAAAATTGGCCATCCATGGTCAAGTTTTGGCTATTTAGACACTTTAACAAATTCTTTGTGTCTATCAACTTGGTGTCTAATTCTCGTCATTCAAAGCCTTGCTTTTCTTAGGTTTTTGTTTTTGTTTTTTTTTATAATATTTTGTTGATTCTGCACCATTTTCTTGTGCAATTCCTTAGTGGCCATTACTAAAGTTTCAAAAAGAAACATTAATTTAACCTTGAATCACCTTTTAGCCATAAAAATAAATTGTTGTAATTAAGTAGAAGGAATTATCTAGATAGACATGCATTGTACATGTGCTTGCATGTATTTCTTTATTTAAGATGAAGGGGAAGGGCAAAAAGTTATCAACCTTGTCCCATCTCTAGCAGGATCAGCAAAGAGACGATCACGAGTGGACCTGCAAGGTAGTTGGGAACGAAGAACTGCTCGATCAGGAAAGACCAGCTTCTTCAAAAGTTCAAAGTTGTGGTTGCCAGGCTTATCACTGCATACAAAAACAAAAGCACACATCAATAACTCTTTAGCCACATTTCAATGTCCAGCATTAACATTAGCATCAATGGCATCAAAGATAAGACATGGAAACCAGCGTCAACATATTTACCTCATGTATATTGTACACCCACCAATTGCCCGACCTGCAGCATGATAATATGCGGTTGGACGCAAACACTACAAACAGGGGAAAAGAACATGAGTTGTCATTGAACTTCAATCAAGTTCAACTCTAGCTAGCAGGAAACAATCAATTAATGAACAGTGCTAAAATATAATGGTTAAGACACAAAATTAAGTAAATGTTCTAATTTGTTCATCTTCACTCACATGGAATGTATTCCAGTCAGGTTGCATAAATTATCCAAGGAAGAGAATATTATAAGCCACAGAGGAAATGTGAATAGTGTCGGAAGCAGGATCATCGCACACTTAGTTTAATTAACGAAACCAAGAATGTGGTATATGTTGTCACAAAAAAAGAACAAACATAAGAACACTATAGACACAAAGTTTACGATCAATCGAATAATGGCTGAACAAATATAACTGTCAAATGAAGCGTTGCCAACATCTTTAAATATAATCCTGAACTCAAAACGTCAAAATATAAGAACCCAATTCTAATTGATAATAGAAAATCTGCAATCAATGATAAGCTTTAGAGCACCTCATTATGTAAAGAAAAATAAAAGAAATATTGAAACATGAGATCACAGCTTAAACATATATATTTCCCAGTAAAGGGTAAGAGTTTGGAGGATGGAAGAGGCCTTTTGGTAGCAGGATGAGGAATAGCATCCTGAAAACTACAAGCCCAACCATCTGCAATCAGACCCTGGGTTCATTAAAAACAGAAAAACTCGTCTCATTTTCTGAGAAAAAAAATCTAATGTACTCGACCCGATGATTGTTGTAAATAGGCTTATTGTATACTGTTATTAGCTCTAGGGCTATTTCTATAATTTAATTTATTCAGGTCTCTTATAAGAAAATTCTGGTGAACCCTAGTTTGGATTAAGCCATAAAATACTTCTCTGTGAAAATACCTTCATTCCATCATAGTATCGGAGCAGAGCCAGTGATCAGGGGTTTCCTTTGGTTCCTCTGGTTCTCGCATTGCTTCCCTTGTCTTCGATAACGGTGCTACGAGGTCACGCGACACTCTGTGGTGGGTCACGAGTTCTATTGGTGGCATGCGACGTCTGTAGTTCACGATTTTCGCCATGTCCAAGTCTGGTGAGGTTGAAGACTCTGTCAATAGAAACCAGAGTGCATATAATCCATCCTTGCAACTCAGTCCAGAGAACCTTGATGGAACTAATTATCTTTCTTGGTCTCGTTCCTACCAGTTGTTTCTTAAGGCTAGACGTTTAACCACTATGTTACCAAGAAGAATAGTCCACCAAAAGAGTCAAATCCTACCTTCCCAAAATGGGATGCTGAGAACTCTCTTATTATGTCTTGGTTGAATAATTCTATGAAGCTAGCATTGCTAAACCTTATTTGGCGTTTGATACAGCATGGGAAGTTTGGAATGCTCTTGCCCTTACCTACACTCGTGTGGGTAATGATGCTCAAATCTATGAAATTAAAAGGAATATTCATGAGTTTAAGCTTGGAGAATTCAGCATTACTCAATTTTATTTTGAGATGACTAGTTTGTGGAATGAACTGGATTTCTATCAAGACTTTCAGCCCACTTGGACCGAAGACGCAGTGAAATTCAAGAAGATGATAAATAGGGAGTGTGTATATGAGTTTCTTGCTAGTCTTCCTCCTGAATATGATCAAATTCGAGTTCAGATTCTAGGGAATGACCCTTTTCCTACTCTTCAACGGGCCTATAATACTGTCCAACAGGAGGAGGGTCATCGACATACAATGTTGCACATTGTGGTTCATGAGATATCAGCCTAAGCAGCTAATAAGAGTAGTGCACTAGCTTCAAGTAAGAAGGAGGATGATCATTGTGATTATTGTGAGTGTTCTTTCCATACCAGAGAGAAATGTTGGAAACTACATGGCCGTCCTCCTTGAGGACGTGGTGGTAGAAGAGGTGGCAATTCTCGGCCCCAATCTTATTTCTCAAAGAGTGTTGAAAGTTTTGATAGGAGCTTCGTAGATAAACTTGAGACGGCTAAGAAGGAGATACAGGAACTTGAGTCCCAAATGACCAGAATGGGGCAATCCACTTCTGCTGCTGGTAAATCCATTGCTTCCTCTCATTATGCTCATTAGGTAATCCCTCTCCTCCTTGTGCTTTAAATTCCTCTCCTTTTGCTCCTTGGATCATTGATGTAGGAGCTTCTGATCATATGACTGGATGTTCTTCCTCATTCTCTTCTTATCTCCCTGATTCTGGAAAAAATAAAGTTAGAATTGTTGATGGTTCTTTTTCTTTCATTGTTGGGAAAGGTTCCATACAGTGTATTGATTCTTTGAACCTAAAATATGTTCTTCATGTCTCTTGTTTTCCTAATAATCTGATTTTTGTCAATGCTCTAACCAAAGGCCTTGAAATGTGTCGTTGCTTTCTTTCCCACTCATTGTGCTTTTCAGGAACTGGAGACGGGGAAAGTAATTGGCTATGGTCGGGAACATGACGGCCTGTATTACTTGGATATGCCAATTGGAATTGTACCGAGGAATCACTCTTGTTTTGCTTCTACTGCTGTTGTAAGTTTTGATTCTGCTCAATCTCAGATTATACAATTGTATAGACAACTAGGACATCCATCTTTTGATACTTTTAGAGTGTGTTTGGATTGAGGGATTTGGAGGGGAGGGAAGAGAAGGGAAAGGAAGTTTCCTTCCAATTCCCTTGTTTGGATAGTTTATAAAAAATTGAGGGGAGGGATTTGAGGGGATTTGGGAGGAAGATTTCATTAAATTTTTGTCAAAATTCTTTCCTCCCAAAATGGAGTCATTTGGAGGGAAGGGATTACTAATTAAGTTACTTATAAGTTTAAAACCTATTTTACCCTTGAACATAACACTTAAACATAAAAAATAAGGATAAACTAGTAAATTAAACTACTTTTCTTTCCTTTCTTTTTTTATCAATCCAAACATGAGAGAGGGAAATGTATTTTCCCTTCCATTCTCTTCCCTTCTCTTCCTTCGCTTTCCCTTCCCTTCCTTTCTCCCCAAATCCCTCAATCCAAACACACTCTTAGGAAACTTTATCCTAAGTTGTTTGAACAGTGTGTTTTTGACAGTTTAGTTTGTGATGCTTGTGAGTATGCTAAGCTCAAGCGTGTCTCCTATTTGCCTACTGATAATAAGAGTTCTAAACCTTATGCCATTGTTCACTCAGATGTTTGGGGGCCTAGCCTTGTTGTGTCTTTGCATGGTTATCGATGGTTTGTGACTTTTATTGATTGTTATAGTAAAACTATCTGGGTCTATTTTATGTGCTCTAAAAATGAGGTTTTCACTGTATTTAAGAAATATCATCATATGGTTCGCAACCAATTCCAGGCGAAACTTCATATTCTTAGAAGTGACTATGGTATAGAATTCACCAATGGTTCATTTGAAGATTATCTTGGAGAGTATGGCATTGTCCATCAAACAAGCTGTGTGAATACTCCAGCTCAAAATGGGGTTGCTGAATGAAAAATAGGCATCTATTAGAGGTAACATGAGCTCTCATTTTTACTATGCATGCTCCAAAGTCCTATTGGGGTGATGCAGTTTTGACAGCAACTTATCTTATTAATCGGATGCCACTACGGACTTTGTTTTTTAAAACACCTCTTGAGCTTCTCCAAGGTGACTCATTCTTCCCAATTGCTCCAAAGATTTTTGGTTGCTCATGTTTTGTTCGTGACCATTGGCTTGCTACCAAGAAACTTGATCCCATATCTCTCAAGTGTGTTTTTCTTGGTTACTTTGCCACTCAAAAAGGGTATAAGTTCTACCATCCTCCAACACGGAAGTTTTTTGTCTCTATGGATATTACCTTTCGCGAGACTGATTTTTATTGCAGCCACCCTGAGGATGTCAATTATGTTCCCACACTTGGAAATGATGCTCAGGGGAAGGTCCCGGAGTTTCTAACTCAGGGGAAGATAATTGGTGATGAGATTAATGAGTATGGGGTTGAAACCGACTCTAAAAAGAGGGCAACAATTAAGTACGAAACTCCTATGAGACTAGCAAAGGATGATTTGTTACAGTATAGCTGGAGAAAGTAAGACACTAATGTTCGACAAGACACTAATGTTCCCTCGAGCCAACCGGTCAATCCTTCTCCAGTTCATCCAGCAAATTCATCTTTAGGTAACCCTTACTCAGAGTTTCCTAATGTTTTATCTGAGTCTACTCCCTCCCAGTCTCTTATTGAGTATGTTAATGATCTTGATGTACCCATTGCTCTTAGGAAAGGGACCAGGTCTTGCACACAACATCCTATTTCTAACTATGTGTCTTATAATGCTTTATCTCCATCCTACAGAAATTTTGTTGCCTCTTTGTCTTCATCTTCTGTCCCACATAACTAGAAGGAAGCAATAGATGATCCTAAGTGGGAAGTGGCTATGGTTGAAGAAATGCAAGCCCTGAAGAAAAATGGCACCTGGGAACTCACAAATCTTCCTCATGAAAAAAAACCAGTTGGGTGCAAATGGGTATTTACAATTAAGCATAATCCAGATTGCTCAGTTGAGAGATTTAAGGCTTGACTGAATGCAAAGGGATTTACTCAAACGTATGGTATTGACTACCAGGAGATGTTTGCTCCAGTGGCAAAAATGAATTCAATACAAATCCTTCTCTCACGTGTTGCAAATTTAGATTGGAAATTGGCAATCGAATGAGTTAGGCATATGTATGCCCAAAGTTAGATTTCAATGAGAAGCAAATTTCTCAATGGTATTTAAAAAAAAAGAACAAAATAAAGTTTCTTTTACTCTTCTACATTATATTACTATAAGGAATATAAGTGTTCCAAATTTACCGTGCGTAGTGCGGGCATTGCACTAGTTATGACTAAATCTCATACCACTCATTCTATCTTAGTGTGAGGTGTAGTGCATAGCAAATTTAACATAAATATGTGGCTTTAATTTAATCTTAACACAAACACTACAATATCACAAGAATCATCATTCTCAATGAATAATTAATATCAAGGGATTTTATTTATTGACTTTTTTTTATATGACTTGTGCAATGCTCAGTCTTATTAAGCTTTCTAATTGACCCTTGTGACAAGCGTTCAACCAATGACTCCCAATCCAGTTAGCTCCTGGCACTAGGTGTAAGGACACCCCCAACAGGTTTAATAACTCGAGTCAAAAAAGCTACAAAACTTCGCTTGTCACATAGGTTGATGTCTTGATTTTTCTATCTTTTCACGCGAACACTCACTGCTTACTAAAGCAAGAGGCCCGGTTACTCAGCAGAGAAACTCATAGATAATCATGTTATTTATAATTACTTCTTCTTTTTTTTTCTTTTTTTATTATTAATTTTTTAAAAAATATATGAATATATACATGCATCCCAAGATATTAATATTCAAAGAATTCCAAATCAACTCATGAAAATCACAATATTCATAATTAATCTCAAATATCATACCCACAAATATGTAATTCTGTGCAATTGATCCAATTATTAAACATAATAGGCGACACAAAACTAAAGTTAGAAAAATCCACAAGTGATTATGGGTTTTCAACTTAAATTATTATCAACACTTCAGAGATATTTAGACCAAGTCAGAAATATGGTAGAAACATGACTTCCAAATCACAAACAATTTTTTTTAAAATAACTAAATGACACAGACATTTCACAAACAAACGGTTCAAAGACTCAATATTCCCAAAGCACTGCAAACAAATGGAATTTGTCTCAAAACCAGGATCCTTGAGACTAGATGCTAGGTTCTATCAACCTACCTAAAGAGATGTACCCCGTAGCAAAGGGTAAAAGGCTAACAAGGCCTTACAATAGGTTTTCATTCTCTAAGAGTTTTTGGCCGGCTCAATGGAACCCAAGCCAAAGTCAACAGTGCTTTGTATCTCTATTTTGGGGCTTTACAATTGTGGACATTTCATCCGGTCCATGCTTAGGACTCCCAAATACCTTATCGATAGTTGTTTCCCGGACAAACTACTAATTACTTAGTTGGTTGAGTTGGCATCCCTCCAAGAGATCAACTACAAGTGTTTCAAGCTTGCACCGAAGGTAGCACAACACTTGCCTCCTCTGGCTACAAAATATATATTTTTTAACAATTAATCATTTCCTCCCCCACTTAAAATTCCACATTGTCCTCAATGGGAAAAGAAAAGAACTAAATATGAGCAGTAAATGTGTGATGCTGTGCTTCAAAGAAATACTAGCTGATGCGAAAAAAATTATGACTGTTGGATTGCTATGTTTTCAGTTTCGTAGCATATCCATGAGCACGGTCAACATGTGCTCCAACCTTTGTTGTCCAAGCCCTAGTTTTTGCAGTCCCATCTCGAGTCAGGCTATCTCTACATTCATGCGATCTAGTTGTGGAGACGTTGCAACTACTGATGAGGAATCTCTAGGTGGTGATATTGAGGGAGCTTCTTGGGTCTGCTTCTTTCTAGCAAAAGATGTTTTCAAATGTTTAATGCTTTTACGCCATGTCTTTTTTTTTCCAAAATGATGACCTGATATTTTGAAGATTCTTGAGACCGAGGAGGTCGAATGATTTTGAACAAAAGCAACCTTGTGATAAGCCGTGGAAAAAATAACTTTCCTACCTTTGTTGGCTTCTTCTTGACAAAAGATTTGGCTTTGAAAATTGTGGCCAGATAGATCTTCCCAATGTCAAACCAATGCCCTTTATACATAGAGTATAAAACTGACAAGAATTTTCCTCTTCGTTCTTGCTCATGGCCAATAGAACGTAGAATTTCCCTAATAGCATCATCTAGCAACCACATCTTTGATGGCAAGTAGGCTCGGCATGTAGCATTGTTGTGTCTTTTTCGCTTTCCTCTACACATATCATCAATCATTTCCTGCTTTGATGTAAAGATCGGTTGTCGAAATCCAATGGTCTCATCATATGCTGGTGGATACCCTAAGTAGAAACATAGTTCTACTGTTTTGAATTAAACTTTTACACCAGTTATAATAACCTGGTAAACCGGTTGATCCCTATTCTGCTAACGTCATGACAGCTCGATAAGATTATGATAGAAAGAGCGAATGATTTAAGGATACACTAGTAAGTTTTCTTTTGGATCTGGATTTACTAGAAAAAAACAAGGAATGCGCCCTCAGGTAGTGTATCGCCCATCTGTTGATGACTTCTCGCTGTATATTTTTATCAATTCTACACTCAGGAATGATTTCAGCTTCGTTGAACAATGCAAGCTTGGATTGTGATTTTGATGGGATGATGCGTGGGCGTCTAGGCATATTTCCTGATCTCTATTAGAGAGAGAAAACAAACTCCAAAAGGGGTGATTAGAGATGAAGATGAATCGAGAATAATAAAGAAAAACCTGTTGTATATATGGAAGAAATCTGGGGTGACTGTCACGCATTGTTCATTTCCACGCTCGATGAGGACCAATGTACCTTTTCAAATAGATAATAATAATATTAACTAAATAAATGGGAAAGAAATATGGGTTGCCTCCCATAAGCGTTGTATTTAACGTCTGGGCAAGACAGAGTGTTCCCAACACTCAATTACCTAGATCTTGGAGAGTAATACTGGACACTATTGTGTCATAATTAGCTTCTAAATAAGGTTTGAGGTGATGCCCGTTAACCTTGAATTCATTTCCCGTCTCCAAGTTTTTAATGTCAACAGTTCCATGGAGATATACTCGAACAACTTGAAATGGACCATACCATCTTGAACATAACTTCCCTGGAAAAAGTTTGAGACGAGAGCTATACAAAATTACCTTTTGACCAAGAGAAAATTCTTTCATTGAGATGTGCTGATCATGGTATCTCTTTGTCTTTTCCTTGTAAATCCTCGCATTTTCATATGCCTCGTCACGTAGCTCATCAAGTTCATTGAGCTAAAGTTTCCTCTTCTCACCAGCTGCATCGTAATCAAAATTCAACCTTTTTATTACTCAGAATGCCTTATGCTCGAGCTCCACAGGAAGATGGCAAGCCTTGCCATAAATCAAACGATATGGAGACATTCCAATTGGAGTTTTATATATAATGTGATATACCCAAAGAGCATCATTCAATTTTATTCTCCAATAAGTTCTTTTGATATTCACTGTCTTCTCTAAAATTCGTTTAATTTCACGGTAAGAAATCTTAGCTTGTCCACTGGTTTGAGGATGATAAGCAGTGGCAATCTTATGCATGATATTGTACTTGGCAAGAAGTGTAGACACACTCCTATTCAAAAAATGCTTCCTTTCATCACTGATTATAGCACGTGGAGTGTCATATCATGGAAATATTACACCCTAAAGTAACTAGATTACCACCTCAATTTTGTTGGTTGGGCTTGCAACAGCTTCAATCCATTTGGACACGTAGTCCACTGCCACTAGTATATATTCATTTTCATGAAACTTGGGAAATGTCCCCATGAAATCTATTCCCCAAACATCAAAGATTTCAACCACCAAAATATTCTTGTGTGGCATTTCATTCCTGCGAGAAATGTTGCCAAGTTTCTAACAATTGTCACAGGTAGAGCATAAAATGTGGACATCCTTGTGAAAAGTTGTCCAATAGAATCCACATTGCAAAATCTTTGCAGTAGTTCTTTGAGTACCAAAATGACCACCACAAGCGAATGTACTGTAGAATTGTAAAATATTTTGTTGTTCTTCCTATGGCACACACCTCCGAATGATTTGATCAGCACAATGCTTATATAAGTAAGGCTCATCCCAAAAATAATGCTTTGCTGTGGAGAAATGTTTATTCCGTTGCTGGTGAGTCCAGTTTTTGGGAATAACACCTTTTGCAATGTAATTGAAAATATTAGCATACCAAGGTACCTCAATTTGTATGGAGAAAAGTTATTCATCTGGAAAAGTTTCATTCAATGGAAGCTCTGTCTTCTCACCAGCATTTGCTTGAACAATACAAGAAAGATGAACTGCTACAACATTTTCAGCTCCTTTTTTTATCTCTTATCTCCAAATCAAATTATTGGAGCAATAACACCCAACGAATCAATCTTGGCTTTGAATCTTTCTTAGACAACAAATATTTGAGAGCCACATGATCACTATAGACAATCACCTTGGATCCAATTAGGTATGATCAGAATTTCTCTAATGCAAAAACTACCGCCAGGAGTTCTTTTTCTGTTGTTGAGTAATTAAGTTGGGCATCATTGAGAGTACGACTTGCATAATAAATGACATGTGGTAGCTTATCGACTCTCTGCCCCAACACCGCTCCAATTGCGTAATCACTTGCATCACACATGAGCTCAAAAGGTAAACTCCAATCTGGTACCATCATGATAGGTGTAGTAGATGTAAGTAATTGATTCAATTTGTTGAATGCTTGCAAACACTCGTCATCAAAGTTGAAAGTGGCATCCTTGGAGAGCAAATTGCACAATCGCCTGGAAATCTTTGAGAAGTCTTTGATGAAACGATGATAGAACCCTGCATTTTTTAGGAAAGATCATACACCACTTACAGAAGTGGGAGGTGGCAATCTAGAAATAACTTCAATTTTTACTTTGTCAACGACAACCCTTTCTCGAAAATAAGATGGCCAAGAACAGTACCTTCGCGAACCATAAAATGACATTTCTCCCAATTAAGCACCAGATTAGTCTTCTAGCATCTCTCTAGAACCAAGGCAAGATTGCACAGGCAGGTATCAAAAGAAGATCCGAACATGGAGAAATCATCCATAAATACTTCAATGATGTGGCCCACCATGTCGGAGAATATATTTGTCATGCACCGTTGAAATGTAGCCGGTGCCCAAATGGTATTCTAAAGTATGCAAATGTCCCAAACGGCCATGCGAAAGTTGTTTTCTTTTGATTATCCGGTGCGATGAAAATTTGATTATAGCCAGAGTAGCTATCAAGAAAGCAATAATAAGAATGGTCTGCCAGTCTTTCCAGCACCCGATCAAGAAATGGTAAAGGAAAGTGATCCTTTCTTGTGGCATAATTTAGCTTCTGATAATCAACAAACACGCCACCCTATCTGTTTTCTTGTTGGAATGAGCTCACTGTTCTCATTAGTGATCACCATGATTCCCGATTTCTTGGGAACCACTTGAACAAGACTATCCCATTAGCTGTCGGAAATAGGATAGATGACTCCTACATCCAGCAACTTCAATATTTCAGATCGAACCACCTTCTTTATCGAGGGATTGAGGTGTCTTTGTACTTCACAAGAGGATTTTGAATCATCTTCTAGTAAAATTTGGTGCATGCACATAGTAGGATTTATGCCTTTGATGTTAGCAATGGACCACCCCATAACACTTTTGTATTGTTGTAGCACCCGCAAGAGACTTTCTTCTTCTGAATCAGTGAGATTAGCGGCTACAGTGATAGGTAACGCTTCTTCAGCACCAAGATAAACATATTTCAAATGCTCCAGAAGTTGCTTCAAATCTAACTTTGCTGGAGATTCAATAGAAGGAACCACTTTCGAAAGTGGAGGATCGAGAGCTTCAACTGTAGGGATCCACCTATGATTCACTGGTTGTTGTGTTTGCAAGTATACACAAAATTTTGCAACTTCACCATCTTCTTCAGCTTCCAGTTCAGGAAACACAAGGCAAGTTGCCAAATGGTCAGTAGATTGATGCTCTAAAAATGAATAAATTGAGTCATCAAAAGCTTCAATGCTGAAACACTCCCCTGTATCAGAAGCATGTATAGTAGCTTTAAATAGATTAACTTCCACCGTTTGTCCCTATACTTTCATGGACAAACAACCCTTTTGTACATCCACAATAGCTCCGGCAGTGGCTAAAAAAGGCCTCCCCAAAATAATTGGTATGTTTCTGTCTTCCTCCATATCAAGGATAATAAAATCTGCTGAAAGGAGAAATTTGTCAACTTTCATAAGAACATCTTCTATGATACCTCTTGGAAATTTTATTGACTGATCCGTCAATTGCAAAGTGATCGAAGTTGGTTGCAATTCCTTTTCGAGAACAAGTTGCACAACAACTGAATATGGCATCAGATTGATGCTAGCACCTAGGTCTAGAAAAGTTTTCTCGAAAGAAACTTGCCCAACAGCACAAAGGATAGTGAAACTCCCTGGATCTTTTAGCTTTGGTGGTAGCTTCTTGTTTAGAACGGCAATGCATTGTTCAGACAACATAACCTTCTTGTATGGTGCCAGTTTCTTCTTTCTGGTGCAGGCATCTTTCAAAAATTTTGCACAGGAAGGAATTTGTTGAATCGCACCAAGGAGAGGAATGTTGATCTCCACTTTTCTGAATATATCCATTATTCGCCGCATTTGGTCAATCTTCTTCTCATTCACCAACCAGCTAGGGAAAGGCACATGAGATTCATTCATTTTATGCTTTGATAAGTTGGCCGGCTTGGGATGAATTTCATTATCAGACTTTTGTTTACTAGTTTTTGTTTTCTTTTTGGTCTTTTCACCATCATTCTCTAAAAATCACACAATTGTTCCATGTTTGGTGGTAATGTCGTTGATTTGTTCCTTGCCTTTTGGATTGACTTTTGGTTGACTCGGAAATCTGCCCAGCTCCCTTTCACTCAGTCGCTCAGCAATTTGACCAACTTGAACTTCAAGTTTCTAAGTAGATCCATGTATGTTGCTGAATTGTTGGTCGTACCTGCTATTTTGCTCCATCGTTTTCTGAATAAAAATGTTGGTGTTGAGAGGTAGAAGAGCCGTTTGCTCTTCCAAAGAAAGCTTCTTTGGTTCGGCAAGGACTTGTTGTGTCATCTTCTGATTGTATTGCTTACTCTGGCTCTGTCCTCCCCAACTGAAATTTGGGTAATTTCTCCATCCTGGATTGTATGTATTTGAAAATGGATTGTTGTTAGGATGGAAGCCACCTTGCCCCACATAATTGGTATGTTCTTGTTCAGAGTTAGAAGACATAGGACATGTTTCCGTAGTGTGGTTAGATTGAGAATAAATGACACACATCTCAACTTCAACTGCTTGTTGGGAGGATGAAATTACTTTCATTAACATGTCAATCTTCTTCTCCATGGCTTGCAACTGAGGTTGGTTTTCTACTCTGGTGTGGACTTCATACACACCTTTTGGAAGCTATACCCCTTATTTTACTCTAGATGAAAATTGTTGAGAATTTTCATTTAAAGTTTCAAATAGTTCAAAAGCTTCTTCACTGATTTTCTCTATTAATATGCGTCCACAAGATGAGTCTACAATGCTTGTGTTTGTTGCATCGAGTCCTTCATAAAAAGATTGAACTTGATCATCATGTGACAAGTTGTGGTGTGGGCACTTGAGTATTAGTTGTTTAAAGTTATCCCATGCCTCATAAAATAAGTCCCCATCTTTTTGCTGTCATGTTTGAATTTCCCTTCTTAATTGCTTCGCCTTCTGGGCTAGGTAAAATTTCTTCAAGAATTTTTTTGCCATTTGCTCCCATGTAGTGATTGATCCTAGGTTCAAAGAATTGAACCATAGTTTTACATTGTGTTTGAGGGAAAATGGAAACAACATAGGTCATACTTCTTCCGACGTCAAACCCTGAACAGATTGTACCTTACAGAGTTCAAAGAATTCCCTAATGTGTAGGTCAGGATCATCAAACATTGTGCCTCAGAAGTGTGGGACTGTATTGAGTAGAACTGGAGAGAATGTGACATTGCCCTGAATATTAGGTTGAAATGCTATGCTGGATGGCTGCTCCATATTCTGAGGTACAAATGAATTCTTCATTGGCCTCCAAGCAAGTGCATTGACTGGTGGATTGACAATTCTAGCAAGAACATTCTCAGGATTCTCTCTTGCCATATTTCCCTTGCTTCTCTTCTCAATTGTGCAAGAGTTTGTTCAATCTCTGGATCTTAGTTAATAAGATTTAAACTTTGAGATCGACGTTCTTGCATAAGTGAAAATGTCAACGATAATAACTTTTTTTATTATTATTTTTTTAACAAAATTAAAAGAGTTAATATACACAAAATAAAAAATTAATATAAAAAAATAAAATGGGGCATAAAGGTCAGTCATAAGTATTAACAGAAATAAAAGTTAGATTAGGCGGCTCAGCTGACCACATAAACATAAAAATAGATAATTTTTAATCCTTATTGCATATATCGGAGCCAGAGGCAAGTCGTTGTATTTAATTAGTGAACAAGTGATTAAACATTGACGTTCAGTGCTGAGGCCATGGTTGTGGTGTGTGCGGCTTGTAGGCGAAGGATGTCGTTGAATGTCGTTTATGTTCTCCACAACAAGTAGGTACTGTTCTCAATTTTTAAACATGAGTTCTCTTTTTAGATCAACTTCTACTTCCAGTTCTATATCTGGCGATAGAATCGTCAACCAAGAAGAGATTAATCTTGAGGATTTAGATAGGTCAATTGATACTTGGGATATTCCCCGAGTAGAAATACACAAAATCTATAAAAGAGAATCTAAATTATCTATTTTAAATCGTTCTGATTATACAATCAAAACAGAGGAAAGAGATGTTCCTCTTTTTAAATCTCATGAAACTATTAGATTATTTACAACAAAATCAGTTAAATGGAATGATGTTACTCTACCCAAAACTTGGGAATTGCAGGAAGCTGTACCTCCCAGGAAAATAGAAAATACAAACATAGAGTACGTTACCCAATCCGCTGACAGAAAGGTCGAAATTACTTTCGGCTCTTGACGTCATTCAATAGATTTACAAAATCTTCAAATAGGTTCTTCTTCCAATTCTTTTAAACCACCCTTTAGTCCACAATCAAGAAATTCTTTTTCTGCACCAAGTATTATTTCCAAATCTAGACCTCCACCCAGAACCTCTTATCGTTCTGATTTACGAGGTGTGGAAAATTCTAGTTCAATACCAAAACCTTTTTATGATGTTCAACATCCAGGATCCAACGAGGGTTCTCAAACAGAACAAAAGGATTCACCCCCAATATCACCAACCTATTCACAAATGGTAGATAGCTTTGACCATCCTGAATTAGGTAGGTGTCTTAGAAAGTGATTTCGTTATTGACAAAAAATATTTACAAAAAGAATTTTATCCAAAAGAATACTTTAAAACGTGAATGGTTTCTTACCAATTATAAAGGACAAAAAAGAGAATCAATTCAAAATGAGTATTATGATTTTATAAATGACTACAAAATACAATTATAATTTTTTGATTGGTTTGAAATGACTTTCCATGACATAGGTAATGATTACCCTTTATCTTTACCCTCAGTAAATACGAACATTAGAATCCAAACGTGGCATGATATCGCCCAAAACACCATTATTGAGTCTGAACACCCACCTTTTACCCAACTCAAAATAGATTGCAAAAATATTCCAATAGTTGCTACCCCTTTTAAGATAGCAAAAACCGATAAGGAATTCAAAAATTTAGTTGAACAAAATAATTTTACAAACCAACACTTATCTACAATTGGTCAACAATTAAATAGGATTGAAGATTATGTACAAAAACCAATCCTCCACACTGGTATAGAAAAGCCAGTTTTTAAACCTTACGAAATCCCTCCAAAATTAGTCAAAACACTTAACACTGAAAATAGTGATTTTTATGGAAGCACTAGATAATAAATTAAATCAATTACGAAATGATATTACTCATTTCCCTTCCCTACAAATTCCTAACACTCTTGAACGATCTTCAAAACCTGCACTTCACAATCTTGACAAAACTAATAGTCACACTGACAATTCTGATTTTGAAATTAACAAAATGAAATGGCAATCTCCACAAAAATTATATTATTCCAACAACACTGCACCATATCTTCTTTTAGAAGAAAAACAAACAAATCAGATGAAATATAATGCCAATACCATCTATGAATGGAATATAGATGGAATGTCTGATTACAATATTCTTAATCTTTTACAACAAATGACCATGGTCAGTAATGCTTACAAAACCAAAATGGATACTACTGATCAGGCCATCGCCAACTTAATAGTTGCTGGTTTCACTAGTCAATTAAAAGGATAGTGGGATTACTATCTTACAACATCCCAACAAAATGAAATTTTAAATACAGTTAAAACCACTTCTGATGGTGTGATCATCAAAAGTGAATTCGGTGAAGAAATAGAGAATGCTGTTGCAACCTTGATCTTTTCCATCTCAAAACATTTCTTAGGAGATCCTTCTAGTATTAGAGATAGGTCTTCTGAACTCTTAGCCAACTTGAGATGCAAAAGGCTTCATGATTTTCGTCAATACAAAGATACTTTTTTAACTCGAGTCATGATGCGTCCTGATAATAATCAAGAACGATAAGAGGTAATGATCAATTAACATATGGTGACTTAGTTAATTATATCCAAAAGGTAGGTTTACAATTATGTTCTGATATTAAATTACAAAAACAATTAAAATGGGAACAACATAAATTCAAAATTGAATTAGGATCTTTCTATAAACAATTTGGATATGAAGAAAATTGTTCACAAAATAAAAATATTAAGCAAGAAACTCGTAATTATAGGTCCAGATTTTCTAACAGTAAATCTTATCATAAGAGACCTGACTATTATAAAAAACCTAATTTTAGAAATAGAATAGACAAAACATCTACTAAGGATAAAACAAAATTAGATACAAAACCTGTAGTTTGCTATCAATGTAACACTCCAGGACACATAGCAAAATATTGTAGACTAAACAAACGTATTAACAAACTTGAATTAGATACTCCTATTTTAGCAAAATTAACAATATTATTAAATACTAATGATGAAACAACTTCCAAAAGTAGTGATCCTGATAGTGAAATTCAAATAGACGATTTAAGTTCTTCTTTTGAATGCAATATGCTTTCTCGAGACTAGGGATTCTTTCTAGATGTAGTCAATCACATTGAAGACCCTAAAATTAAATTAGCTTATTTAGAAAAATTAAAACAAAATTTAGTCCATTCAGACAAAGTAATAAAAAATCTCGTCACTACATATAATTTAAAAGACATCTTGTCTAAACATAACCAAAACCCTATAAAAACAAATGATGTCACTCTTCCTGAATTACAATATGAAATTTCTGAAATTAAAAAAGAAATCAAAATTCTCAAAAATAAACAAATCCATGACCGTTGGAGAATTAATGAATTAACTACTAGTGCGGATAAAGGGAAACAAATACTTACATCCGAAACCCCTAGCGAATTAGATGATATTGAAAAAACTAACAAAATTGAGACAGAAGGAATTATAGTTGATAGTTCCTACCAAGAAGATAAACCGTTTCTTGGTTCCTTATCCCGTATTATTACAAGTCAAAAATGGTTTATTAAAATTACAATTAATATTCAAAATTCTTATTCCTTTGATTCAATTGCTTTAGTTGATTCCGGAGCTGATTTAAACTGTCTTCGTGCTAATCTAGTTCCTCGTAATTATTGGGAAACCATAATTGAAGGAATAAAATCTGCAAATGGTGATAATTTAAAAATTCTCTACAGACTCTCTGACGTCACCATTCAAAATTTTGGTATTGGTTTTACAACCAGCTTTCTAGGTATACAAAATATTACAAAATATGTTATTTTAGGAACACCATTTTTAGATCTTATTAAACCGTTTGAGGTCAACAATGAAGGCATACATTCCATGATCTTTGGAAATTGACTTCATTTCCCTTTTATTCACCAACCTATTATTAATAATATTAATTTATTAAAACGACATGCCATACATCATTATAGTCTCAACACTCTAAGAGTTTGTACAGATACAATAAGTGGCCGCAGTGACCGAGGCAGAGGTAGAGGACGAGGTCCCATGCCAACAACAAGTCCTCAAACCCAAAAAGAATCCAAAGCATCATATGCTCTGGATAATTCAATTTTACCAAAAAAGTCTTGGGCAGATATTGCCGAAGAAGAAGATCAAAGAATTGCCCTTAAAGGTAAGCAGGTAGCATCTTCAAACTCTAATTTAGAGATCCCTACCAAATTTTTAGACAACCCAAAATTCCTAACATGGATTTCTTCTTTACAAAAAACACCTGAAACAGCTTTAGGAATTCAGGCACAAAAGCAACCAACGGTTGCATCCCTAGTTGTTCCTACAACTAGTTTAACAATTCACGAATCATAGCCACTTTTAAAAGAATCTCCAGTAGATTTGGTAACTGCTGTTGAGATTGCATTAGCACAAAATCGATCCTTGGGATCAGAAAAAATTTCACAATATTTTAACAAACCAACTTTTCAAAAAGTCATTCTTATGGAAAGAGAATATCACTGTGAATACCTACAACAAGTCGTCTCAAAAATCTTTCCTATAAATTGGCACTATATGCCACACGATTTAAGAAAAACTCAAAAATTTTATGAATTCATACTTGTAGATTCTGATTCAATATCCCTCAAAAAATACCATTCTTCTAATCAAAAGGTTATTACTCATTGCACTGTTCAAATTCTACAGATTATAACTCCCTCTCTATGGGGCCAAGATTTAAATAAACCAAAATGATTTTCTCAAAATTTTGATCCAATAGGATATAATTACTGGGACTACCAGGAAGCCTGGATAAAGGCATTTCTTTATCAAAATGAATTCCAAAAACATTCTTGGTTTTTCTACTTCAGATTTAATCAACATTATGATTTTCCATATTGGTTTAATGAATGGTGGTGGTACTTTGGACCTGTTCCACAAATACTTCCACCAACTGTCTATGAAGGATATGACGTTTTCCGTTCAAAATTTCAACCAAAAGACAAAACGTTACCACCATTATTATATTTCTTCTCCACATTTGCAATATCATGGATATCGAACTGGGAATATGGTTATCATACTGATCCCATTACACAAACATTTCTTATTCGTACCTTTAAATGCAAATGCTCGGAAAAATTCAATGCTCAAAGAGCTTATCCACAAAATGTCCTCAAATGGCTTTCGTCAACACCTTCTCCAAACAAAACCCCAGAAAAGGACCACCAAAAATTTCTTGGGATGAAATCCTTTATTAGTTCTAAATTGGTCTCTGCAAACTCAGAAAGTGAATTAACCCAATTCTTACAAAAAACCCTTTCTGAGCTAAAAACCTATACAAGCCAATCTTCTATTAGATCATCTACAACAAAGTCCGATAAAAACTCTTTAAAGAGTTTTAATTCTGATGATCTCCTGGATGATGAAAACTGCCCAAACCCAGTTATGGTTTGGCTATTCCACCTCAAATGGTAGGTGGTAAAGAAATGATCAAATCCGTTGATAGCTGGAGACTTTGCTAAAAAGTCCAAAAATCCTATATGGTGGCTATTCAAGTCTAGGTTTAAGTGACTTGGCTATTCCACCTCAAACGGTAGGTAGTAAAGAAATGATCAACTCCGTTGACAGTTGGAGACTTTGCTAAAAAGTCCAAAAATCCTATATGGTGCCTATTCAAGTTTGGGTTTAAGGGACTTGATCAAAACGAGTGGCAGTTGCTGACAAAACAAAAGAAGACAAAATGATTAAAAGCACGAAGCTACAGGAGTCGTCAAGACAACAGTAATCGGCAAAGCTACAGGGGAAGAAAAAAAGAGTCAAAGCTATAGGAAAAAGCAAAAAAGCAAAAGTTAAATTAAATGATTATGTCGTGACCTCTCCATCTATATAAGGAGAAGGCATGTAATGTTTGAGGGGGGTTTAGAATCACACTCAAAAACACTCTCTCTTACAATTCCTCCAGTCTCAAAACCAACCTTCATTTTGAAGGTCCTCTCAAGTAGCCCTCTCAAAGTAGGTTAGTTCAAAAGTTTTTAAAATTTATACATATATGCAATATACATATATGTATACACAAGTCTATAGACCTCTTCAAAGTCTGTAAGTTTTAAATATATGTAATTTACATATATTGCATTCAATTCAATACAGTTAATGGCTGGTTTAGCCGCCTCATTTATCAATCTCTCTTATTCTTATTAATCTTGTTTATTAATTATCATGTTGCTACCTCCTAAGGCTGGTTCAACCGCCTCTATGGATGGTTTTAAATTGTTTAATTCTGTTTATGTTATTTAAATTCATTTTATTTGTTTAATTTTATATGTTCCTGATTTACAATAGTTTAGATCTCTTATTTTATGCTTTTGTATAGATTTACTTTTGATCTATCCCTCTTATCAATTATCTATCTAAGTCTTGCTTGCTTAGTCTCTTCTATATAAAGGATGGGCAGTGTAAAGCCAACCACAAATATAAATGAGACTGTATAAAAAAGTAAATGTTATTGTTAGTGGCAGACATTTAAATATTAGAAATGTTAGTAACAATTGTTATAGATAGATATAAGTGGTGGAAGTTAGAACCAACCAATAATAAGTAGTTAGATGGGATGGTTAAGCCATCTACATATATAAATAATGACATAATGAAAAATCTTCCATTTAAATATACAAGAGTTAGATAACAATATATTAAATCAATCCCTGACAACAACGCCAAAAACTTGATATAAGATTTAAGACCCGCTAAAAATATAACGAATCCAAACCCAAATTATACTCGCAAGTGCACGAATCAATTGTAGTATAGAAGTGACAAATACGAGTGTCATATCCACAATGACTGAATATTAAATATTTGCAATTCCAAGAATAATTATTAGTGAAAACAAAATGAATAATAATTAACACAAGTAGACAAACACTAAGGATTCAATTTCACCAACACTATTGAATTTAGATTATTTAGCCGACAATTATCATTTCATTCATGCATGTCAAAGATCAAGTCCCCTAATTTATGTAATAGTCATGGGCATCTAACTTACCACGTCTATCCTTAATCGTAACCATCCATGGGCATCTGGATTGGCTAGGACAATCAATAACGCATTAGGATCTATGGTAACTTATGTAGCGATCACAAAGACCCTAGCATATGGCATCTAGGTCTAAGTAACTCTGGTGTTAACTACAAGAGGCTGGTCTCAAATTGGACATGGGCATATGCCTCAATTTGCATCATGGTAATCAAACCTAATGGTAGCCAAACATCAGGATTTAATTATCAATAAAGCATAGCGAATTAACACTTGACATAACATAAATAAACTAACAATTAATCAAATAAAATTTATTTAAACACATAGAGTGGATCCATCGTCACCCTATTAAGAGGATTAGTTCCTCATGCTAGGCTTACACAAATAATATAACATACTCATAAGAACACCCCCTTGTATAGTAAATCTAAACTTCCTCTCAGCTGCCCAAGAACAACTTCCTCACTTTCTGCCTCTCTCTACTCTTTGTTTCTCTAGCAAAAATCCTCCCTCGAATTGTCTGAGGGTCTAAATTTATAAAAGTGAAAATCTACTGGTGAGATGGAGAATACTGATCATAATCTTCACATGGGTCCTTTCAGTGTTGTATTTCGCAGTATTGATGAAGAGTTGAAGACTTTAGAAGAAAATCAGCTGCAATATTAATCCATACGTGAAAATCAATACAAATAGATCATTTATTGATCTCAAGACAACTATATACATATATATATATGGACTTTTGGTACCAAATGCAGATGGAAATAAATGATGTGGGGTAAGCTTATATACATATGTATATATATTTTTCTACAGTATAGGATGATTATATGGAATGGTGATATGTAAATATACAGATGATGCAAGTGGTCTATTTGGCACTTAGTATGATGACACATGGTTGAACAGAACTAGACTTCATATGGTCTATTTATGGAACAAGACCAAAACTGAAAACGGCTTATAAGTTTTTGGGCCTAAAATTGTAGAAATAATTATAAAGTGATTAAAAATGATATTTGTACTTTAATTATGTAATAATGACTTCAAGCCCTAATTGTATGACAAATGTCCATGATAAATTATCAATTAAAGTGTACATTTGAACATTTTTCAGCAAGGTACCATGAAACACTATATTTTTTCTCTTTGATATTTATGCTTAGTCAGTGTTTAAGATATAAAAAGAAACTGAAATTGGATTTAGTCTTATGTCTCTATATATACCTATGGGCAATTTATCATTCTACAGAGCCATGGTCGTATTGGGTTGGCACTATGAAAAATGTGTAGAGTAATATTTTTTGCTTAGAGATTCTTCAAGCTCAATTTTTCTTTCTCCATATCCATGAAAATAATTAATTGAATGTACGTTCGTAATTTGGATTTTTCTACTTTTTCTATTCCTATTGGTGTGCTAATTACTTATTAGAAGTTCCAGAAATCTGTTGTTGTGTGGGATCTGAGTGCATGCATGTGTGAATCGATTTAAGGAAGTTGTTAATCAGAGACTTGATAGCTTACTATGTGATATCTTAACAAAGTAACATGATATTCTTTGGGCATTCAATTTTGAAAACCACCTGTTATGCACTATATATAGGGTTCTACAATTTACCATTAAATCTACAAAATATGTCCTGCCATGGTAAGTCTCTTATTATTGGATGGGTTTTGGGCATTCTGTCTATTTTTAGTCCCATTTGAAATCATTGATTTTTGCCTTTTTTATTTATTTACGCTTCATAGTATGCTTGGGTGCATTCATGATTTACAGTTTTAACATATAAAAAGCTTCGGTTCTAGTCAATTCCATTGGTGAGCTTTCTTCCTAATTTTTAGTGCTATGTTTTTTTGGTATCTAATTTTGGTAAAGATGGATCTCTTCGTGGTTAATTGTCACAGTTAATTGTTCAAGTAGAAGCTAATCATGTGTTCCAAGTAATCCCTCTATTGTTACAACGTTTGGTGGGGTTTAAGCAGTCAATTTTGACTTTGATGAGAGTTTTTCTTTATTTGTTTTTTTTTCTGCAATTTATTTTTGCTCTGCTATGTTTGAGTCTTTAGTGAATGCAAATTCACAATTAGAGAGTCTAAACTATTCTTACAAAGTCTGTTGGTTGAAGTGATTTTCGGTGGTGTTTACCAGTAGGAAGAGTCTCTGATGATTAAATTGGTGATCCTTTCGCTTGGATTACTGATGTTCTAATTATATGCATATAATTATATATCTTTTTAAATGCAATCTTGTATCGTTTAGAGTCAATATGGGATTGATGCTGCCTAAGAAATGTATATTTGCACATTCCAGGTGCATAGGAGCATATCGGACGAAAAGGAGTCAAATTGGATCAAAGATTGAAGAACTTGAAGAAAATGGTAGAGAAGAATTCCGATCGATCGGCCAGTTTAATTCAGAACTTTTCAGAGAAGATTTTCGATCGATCAGAGCTGAGGTCCGATCGATCGGACCAGCCCAACAATTACGATTTTAGGTTTTCCAAATGCCCGAAGATGCCCTAAACTCTTGTGGGACCGACTCCAAATGATACCAACTTGTATTAGAAATGGTCTAGAGGTTTAAGGGAGTATAAAAGAGTCATTTTTAGGGTTTTGGAGGGGGGATTCACATACTTGGAGGCTAGGGTTGGAGCTTTCTCTCTCTTGACAGTAGCCATTGGAGCAAATCAAAGGGTATTTCAGGATTTTCTCTTCTTTCTTCTCTATCTTGTATTAAATGACTACCATATTTGATTTAATGATGTATTTACTTGCCATGAGTGGCTAGATTCTCTTGCTAGGGTCTTAATGTAGTCAACCCTTGATGATTCAATAAATTTGGTTTCCTTATTAGTTGATTTCTTTCTCTTATTGATTGTTTCGGGTGTGCTTAATGCTTTTGGATGTTTGATCACTATCTAAATGATTCGTTGCCTAAATTGAAACTGAAATGAGATTTCTAGGATTTGCCTCTAGCCATAGACAACATAAGTTGCATGAACCATAGAAATGTAGGGGCATGACCTATGCAATCGTTAAATGCTTAATCCACAAATCTTAATGGGTCGTTGTCTTTTGAATCCAATTGTTAAACATAACAGGGATTAGAGATAGAGGCACTTCCGGTGTGACCAGGCATGGCGCATTGGAGAGGCTAGGAAAACCGATTGTCAAGCGAGAGATAGTAATTCAGGATTAAGGGACCAAGTGACAAGTGAGTTGAATTGGATAAGTTGCGGTGAAATTAAGTACCCTAGTATTCTCCTTCCTTGGTTTACAATTGTGTTGAATTGTGTTTTCTTAATTGCTCTTTTGCTATTTGATTTAGATTAGATAAAAACAAAACCAACCACAAATCCTTTTTACCCAATTTACATAGTTATTGTTTAATTTGACGTTGATTTTGATTGCCAACACATCCTTAATGGAACGATACTTTCTCATCACTTTATTACTTGTGCGATTTGTGCGCTTGCAATTAAATTTACGTTAAGTTTTTAGCGCCGTTGTCGGGGATTGAGCCAATTCGTTTGTGTCGAATTAAGTTTTCAATTGTGCTAATTGGTTTTTATTTTCTTACATAAATTCTTTCTCTTGCATGAGCTTGGGGAGATGTACTCTCAATTCAAAATTGATTAATTTTGATTTGGAAATTGAGAGGACACTTCACAATCTTAGGTGGGAGCATAGTAATAATCTAGTGAAAGGCATGGGAGACAATTTAGCAAGGAAGAATGTTGATGAGCCTGGCGGGGGCTTAAATGTGAATGAAGCAAATGGTAAAGGTGGAGGTGCTAATGGAAGAAATGGTGGTAAAGAGGTTGAAAATCCTCCTAGGCAATTTGATTCTCACTCTCTTGAGGATTGTGCTAGGCCTACTTGGGATACAAATCCTTCAAGCATCCGATATCCTCCTATCAATGCCGCTAATTTTGAGATTAAGCCGACTATCGTCAACATTGTCTCGAATTCTATGGTTTTCTATGGTCTTCCTAGTGAAGAGTTCAATGTTCATTTTCGCTCTTTCTTGCATATGTGCACTACTTTTGGGATCAACGGAGCTTCAAAGGATGCTATCTTGTTGAGGTGATTCCCATTCTCTTTGAGTGACAAGGCTAAGGGGTGGTTGATATTCTTGCCTCCCAATTTTATCACCACTTGGGATGAGATGGCGGAGCAATTCTTGATAAAATTCTTCCCTCCGGCCAAGGTGGTGCAAATTAGGGCGGATATCATGTATTTTGCTCAAAAAGATCTTGAATCATTTTATGAGGCTTGGGAGCGCTTTAAAAGCAGTATTAGAAGTTGTTCAAACCATGGACTTCCGAAATGGGTGGTGTATCAAGTTCTACAATGGTTTGAGTCTGCATACCAAGAAAACTATTGATGTAGCTGTTGGAGGTTCATTTATGACTAAAAATAAAAATGAGGCTAGGGAACTACTTGAAAAAGTGGCCAAGACCACTAACTTTTGGTCCTTAGTGAGGGGGAACCAAAGGAAGGAGAAAGCTATAGAGATGATGAAGTTATGTCTACCTTAGCTATTATGGCTAAGAACATTGATGCATTGACTCCAAATCAAACTCAAGGGATACATGCTATGCAAATCACACCTTTCTACATGCCTTGTGATTATTGTAGTGGATGCCATCCTAATGGGGAGTGTCTTATTGCTTCTTCATCTAACTCTAGTGAGCAAGTAAATTTCGTTGGTGGAGGCAACTTTAATCGACCCTAGAATGATCCTTATTCCAATTTCTACAATCTGAGATTTAGGAATCATCCCAACTTCTCCTGGAGCAATACTCAAAATGTGCAAAATTCTCAACATCAAGTGCAACCCCAAGAGAAAAAGAAAGATCTTGATGAGATTCTTGTTAAACTTGCCAGTGGTCTTAAAGCTCTTACAACTCAAACTTCCCATTATATAAGAAAGAAGGATCTTGCCTTGCAAAATAAAGCCACAATTTTTCAGAATCAATGAGCTTCTATAAGGAATCTTGAGATGCAAATGGGGCAATTTGTTAATGCCCTCTCATCTAGGGAGAAGGGTGGTTTGCCTAGTCAACCGGAAGTAAATCCTAAAGGCAAAGAACAATGTTTTGCCATTACTCTTACGAGTGGAACTGTGATTAAAAATGCTACTGAACTTGATATTGAAAAGGCGAAAATTTTGTAAGAGGAGGAAAAATTCAGGAAAACAGGGAAGAAGGAAGCTAAAAACTGTCTAGATGCCATTTTCGATCAATCAGATAGGGTTCCCGATCGATCGGACCCCTTTGATGAAAATTCACCCGAGGCAAAATTTCATCGATCGGAGCACAACCCGATCGATTGGCTAGTTCCAGTAAAAGTGGATGAATGCAACAATAAGAAAAATATGCTGATCTGCTATACTATAGAATTAGATTGGCCTGATAGTTCTCTTCCTACACCTTCAATGAAAGCTTATGTGCCTCTAATTCCATTTTCTCAAAGGTTTAAGAGCACCAAGAAAAAGGATGATCAATTCTCCAAGTTCTTAGAGGTATTCAAAAAGCTTCAAGTGAACCTTCCCTTTGCCGAGGCCTTAGAGCAAGTTCCTAGCTATGCCAAATTCATGAAGGATATCCTATCTAAGAAGCGGAGGTTGAAGGAGCATGAAAAGATATAATTGAATTGACCGAAGAATGTAGTGTCATTGTGAAAAGAAAGCTCCCAATCAAGAAAGATGATCTGGGAAGTTTCACAATCCCATGCACCATTGGACACACCTTGATTTAGAGATCTTCATGTGATCTTGGAGCTAGCATAAATTTGATGTCATTATCAGTTGCCAGGTAAATTGCGATGAAGGAGATTAGTCCAACCACAGTGTCTTCGCAAATGGCGGATAGATCTATCAAATACCCTTTTGGCATAGTGGATGATGTTTTAGTAAAGGTGGGTGAGCTCACGTTCCCGATTGACTTTCTCATCTTGGATATGGAGGCCAACCTTACTACTCCCATAATCTTGGGAATGTCATTCTTGAGCACCGGGAGAGCCTTCATTGATGTAGAAAAAGGGAAGCTTACTTTGAGGGGTGCGGGAGGTGACCAAATCACTTTTAAATTATTTGGAACTAGGAGGCAAGCAAAGATTTCTCAACAATGCCTCCAAGTGCATCATATTGACATGGTCATCCTCGATAAGCTTGAGAAAGAAGTTCCATATATTTCGGTGGAAAATTTTCTAGGCCAAGATCCAAAAGTTGAGCATGAGTTCCTAAGGCTACTCCCCAAGCTGAAATTGATGTATCAAAATCCCAAGTTGGAGGGCCAAAAAGAAGAAAAAGAGGAAGACTAAGAAAAAGAAGAAGCCGAAGAAGGATGTGGTGATGAAGGCTTGTGTTCAATGCATAGCATCTAGGCCAACAAATGTCAATCCCAAGAAGCCTTCAAGGGGAGTCTACACCACAACTCTCAAGGATCCCGGTTGACTTCACAAAGGAAAGTCGGGTTGAAGACTCTAAACCAAGCGCTTGTGGGAGGCAACTCAGGTTTTATTGTTCTATCTCTCTCTTTATTTTTTATTTCTATTTTCAACTATTCCATGCATTGAGGACATTGCATATTTTAAGTGTAGGGGTGGGAATCTAGATTTCTAGCTTTTGCTTGTTACAAAAAATTATAGAGGTTTAAGGGAGTATAAAAGAGTCATTATTAGGGTTTTGGAAGGGGGATTCACACACTTGGAGGCTAGGGTTAGAGCTTTCTCTCTCTTGCCAGTAGTCATTGGAGCAAGACAATGGGGATTTCAGGGATTTTCTCTTCTTTCTTCTCTATCTTGTATTAAATGACTGCCATGAGTGGCTAGATTCTCTTGCTAGGGTCTTAATGCAGCCAAACCTTGATGATTCAATAAATTTGATTTCCTTATTACTTGATTTCTTTCTCTTATTGATTGTTTATGGGTGTGCTTAATGCTTTTGGATGTTTGATCACCATCTAAATGATTCGTTGCCTAGATTGAAATCGAAAGGAGATTTCTAGGATTTGTCTCTAGCCATAGACACCATAAGTTGCATGAACCATAGAAATATAGGGGCATGAACTATGCAATCGTTAAATGGTTAATTCACAAATCTTAATAGGTCTTTCTCTTTTGAATCCGATTGTTAGACATAATAGGGATTAGAGATAGAGGCACTTCTAGTGTTACCAGGCATGGCGCATTAGAGAGGCTAGGGAAATCGATTGTCAATTGAGAGATAATAATTAGGGATTAAGGGACCAAGTGAGTTGAATTGGATAAGGTGTGGTGAAATTAAGTACCCTAGTGTTCTCCTTCCTTGGTTTACAATTGTGTTGAATTGTGTTTTCTTAATTGCTCTTTTGCTATTTGATTTAGGTTAGTTAAAAACAAAACCAATCACAAATCATTTTTATCCAATTTACATAGTTGTTGTTTAATTTGACATTGATTTTGATTGCCAACAAATCCCTAGTGGAATGATACTCTCTCATCACTTTATTACTTGTGCGATTTGTGCGCTTGCAATTAAATCTACATCAATTACCTATGTCTACTTATATATGTGTGGATGCTTAATATGTAGGGGTAATAACACTTTTGGGTATTGAATAATTTGACCCAGTTCAACTCGGGAACCTATTTTTCAAACGTTTCAACTTGAGTATCGAAATTTCAAATTTGTTCCAAAATGCTCACACGGGCAGTTTTCAAGCAGTTCGGTCAGTCAAATCCGTGATGTGGCTAAAAAAAGTCAAATTTAACTGATTTTTGCTGATGTGGTCCTGACAAATTGATGACTTGGACATTCCTTGCCATTCTCCTTAACAATTTTGGTTGTTCTCAAGCTACAACTCGCGAAGATGAGTGGAGCTGATAGAATTTAAGTTTTCTTATTCATGTCTTTGAGAAGTGACAGAAGATGAGTGGAGCTGGAGAGGAGGCGGAGGAGAGGTGGGGAGAGGTGGGAGAAAGAAGAAGGGGATTGAGAAATTAGGGTTTAATTGTTGAGGAAGAAATGATTTGTAGGATTTTTTATTTTTTTTTACAAAATTCCACATCATTGCCACATAATATAAAAAATTAATTATTTGATTTTTTAATGTCATCTCAGCGAGTTAAATGCCCGAATCTGCCCGTGTGAGAATTTTGAAACAAATATGAAATTTCGATACTCAAGTTGAAACGTTTGAAAAATGGGTTCCTGAGTTGAATTGGGTCAAATTATTCAATACCCAAAAGTGTTATTACCCCTTAATATGTATGTGTGTATTTTGTTTTGTCTGATTATGTTGTGCATTGATGAAGTATTTCAATGCCTTATTTTGTATGCTTTGTATCTATGAAAGTTGGTGCTTTGATGGTGAAAGTGAGGGGTTTGTGTTCTTGCATTGACACTACTTTTATGGTCTTAGTCCGCTTATAAAATGAAATATATTTGGCTTGAATGCTAATAACCCATTCGATGAGGCTAACCATAATTTCTTTGCCGTAAATTTTATGTTTTAACTCATGAGTTGAACCTTTTTTTGGCATTTGGTAAGTTTTTTTTCTTATTTTCTCTAGAGACAAAAATATTTGTAAGTTTATTTAAACAATAATAATCAAAATTTTCATATATGTGGTTGTAATTCGTATTTAGATACTTAGCTCTTCAGTTATATTATCAATTATCAAATTAGAGTTTTTAAAACCTGCTTATAATTATTCTCTTTAATACATATGTACACAATCTTACCATGAATTCAACATATGGTATTATAAAGTGTGTTATTGTTAGTTGGCATTTGCCTACTGAAGCTTATTTATTGCAAGTTGTGCAGGAAACACTTGATAAAGCCAATTTAATTGAGAGGGATCTACCTGCAGTTACAATAACTATTAGTCCTCGCTTAAGTCTCTGTTTTCGTGGTAATTGAAGTGATTCATACCTCATAGCTTTCTTTATCCCATTTTTGGTTTTCTTAGGAAAAGCTACATGCGACTCAGACTATTGTAGAGTGCTCCAATGCCCCAAGTCTATCTTGCTAAACTATCTGATGTCTCCTTAATGTTAGTGAAATCGTCACCTCAAACCTTATTGTAACCATAATTTTGAGGTTTTGTAACCTAAATTTAGTACATAACAAAATATCTACGGTTATATATTTGTAATTTTCCCGTTCATATCGATACTTTCAATATGTATTTTTAATCTACAATATATTGAATAAATAAAAAATTTATATGGGACAATTTGAGCAATATGGACTTCAAATTTTAACACCATATCGATTCAACATTCTTCGTACGTTTCTATTTTCAATATGTATTTTTAATCTACAAGAAACTTAAAAATAAAAAGGGAAAAATGGGGTTCGGTACACTAGATTGTACTTATTTGTAAAAAGATGCAACCACTAAAACATCCTTTTAAAAAAGTCCAATGGGGACCTGCTTTTACCAAAATAATCTCATATTTCATTTTCTCTCCCACAAAACCTTCCTCCTCATACCGTGATTTTCTCTTTCCATCACACCATGATTTTCTCTCTCCACGAACTGCAAAAAAACTACCAATTTTCGGACCTTAAAACCTCAATTTTCAGATATTTCACATCCATAATGACGCTTCTTTCTCAATCTCGAGTGATACTATACTGATTTTCTGGAAAATGGTTAGCATATTACATACCCAAAGCTTTTTTGGGTTAACGGATACTTTGGTGATATTATCTAAAATTTGTGCACCGAAAACCTTTGTTCGTTTTCAAATTAAGTTTATGTCTTGATTTTTGAAAATTTCGGTTAATTTGTGGTATATTTGTTAGTTAGGGTTAGTTGGAACATGTTAGAGCTTTCGATACAATACTGATACTTTTGTGCATTTGAGGCTTTCACGTGGTTAATTTTCATCTATTTTCCTTCAATATTTTCAAATTTTGGTTTGGATAATATTGTTTCTGGTGCAGAAACTACTTTTTTTTTTTTGAAATTTTGGTAAATTGATACTATAGTGAAACTTTTGTAATTGCAGCAAATGATTGATACTATAGTGATACTAAATGTGTAATTCATTAAATTATATCAACAATCAATTTGTGGGAATGTAAGTGGTTGAGGGATTTTTGGCTTGTTTACTGGTGAATTTTAGTGTAGATATGACATTTTTCTTTGGTATTTTGTTGAACTGATACAATAGTGATACTTTTAAACATAATATCCAATTTAGTGTTCAATTTATATATGTCCCTCATAAAATGATGATACAAATGTTGGAATGTAAATTTGATTGCATTACATGTCTTTATGGGTCAATGGTATCATTTTAGTGGATTTTTTGTGTTCGTGATAATATAGTGATACTATAGTGATAAATCTCTACACTTGTAAATGTTTTTCCAGAACGAGCAAGAGAGGTAACCAAGAAAAGAAAATCAAGAAACGAAAAGTAATTAGGAAGAGGAATTATGCATATTGGTTCAATTGTATCATTTTAGTGGATTTTTGCTATTGGTGATACTATAGTGATACATCTCTGCGACTATAAATATTTTTCCAGAATGAGCAAGAGAGGTACAAACCAAACAAAGCAAGGAAGGAGAGAAGAGAGAACGAAGCACAGCCCAGATTGAGCAACGAAGCATAGTCCAGATCTGTCAAAAACGGAGACAAGAGCAACTCAACGCAGTCCAGATCGAGCAACAAAGAAGAAGGCAATGAAGAGAGGAGAAGCTCGGCCAAAAACGGAGAAGAAGGCAACAAAGAACAATTCAGATCGAGAAGAAGAAGAAGAAGAAGAAGAAGAAGGAGAAGAAGAAGAAGAAGAAGGAGAAGGAGATAGCTTGTAGTAGAGAAGAAGGGGAGAAAGAGGGGACACACAAAAGTTGGATAGTTGGAGGGAGAATGTCGCAACCGGGGTCACGACGCGGACCGACGTTGGAGGATGAAAAATGTTTAGAGTCGCCACCAATTGATTTAAGGTGCAATTGGACACCGTAAAGACCTGCGAAGCAGAGAAAAGGGTACGGGGATCGATTGAGTGTGGGGAAGGTGTTACGCACCCCACAACTCCCGTTTGAAAACGGTTACCCTAATTAATTTCATGGCTATCTTATGGATACTTGCTCTTTGCAAGATATAATTGTTAAAGTTTGAATTATTACTTTCAACACACTTATCAACTTATGATAGTGTTTGAAAAAAAAGCTTGGAAGATCACTATCAATTTATGATGGTTTTTATTTGGAAATAGGTTTGAAATAACACTATCAACTTATGATAGTTTTGGGAAAAGATTTGTAAGAATACTATCAACTTATGACGGCATTAAAAAAAAGAATTGTAATATTACTAAAACTTACGATAGTTTTTATTTGGAGCCATACTACCAACTTTTGGAAGATTTAATTTTAAACACCAACTTATGGTGTTAATGATAAAATGTCCTACCAACTTTTGGTATGTTTAATTTTAAACATCAACTTATGGTGTTAAATGATAAAATGTCCTACCAACTTTTGGTAGGTTTAATTTTAAACACCAACTTATGGTGTTAATGATAAAATGTCCTACCAACTTTTGGTAGGTTTAATTTTAGATACCAACTTATGGTTTATTTAATAAAATGCCCTACCAACTTTTGGTAGGTTTAATTTTAAATACCAACTTATGGCATAAATGATAAAATGACCTACCAACTTTTGGTAGGTTTAATTTTAAATACCAACTTATGGCATAAATGATAAAATGACCTACCGGTATAAATGATTAAATGACCTACCAACTTTTGGTAGGTTTAATTTTAAATACCAACTTATGATATAAATGATTAAATGACCTACCAACTTTTGGTAGGTTTAATTTTAAATACCAACTTATGGTATAAATGATTATTTGGAAAAGTGTCATCTATCAATTTAACCTATTATTACCAACTTATGGCAAATTCATAAATGAAATCAAATAAGGTCCATAATTCAAATAAAGGAAATCAACTTATGATTTCTTCAATTGAAATGACCTATATTCAATTTTAAGCCTATATATTCATAATCCACACTTGTACAAATAATAAATGTCGAAATTATACAAGTCGACATGAATAAGATAAATTACACAATATGGGGGACCAAATATACACAAATTGCAATAAACCAAACAAAATCTTGAAATTGCTCAAGCCTCCATCAACTCGTCCAAATAATATCCAAGCCCGAGCCTCGTCCAACAAAACAAACATAAAGAGAGGGAAAAATAGAATACTCAAATGTAAATCAAGATTTAAATTGAGTCAAGACCACATTATGAGATTCACACGTATCCAAACCAAGAAAATCAAATCCAAATATGGTCTCTCCCGCTTTTTCCAACAAGAAATAGAAGAAAAAAAATGCAAAGAGAAAGGGCTCAACATATTAGTATCGAAAACACTCACAAGCATCACATATGTCCAAGGTGAATGCAAGAAACACCATGTCTATTCTTAGTCAACATCCGAGGATGCTAAAAATGAATCAAACATTGGAATCAAAGTGTCAATAGAGCAATACTTGAGTAAAAGATATGAGGGGTATGAAGCTTCTACCAAAAAAATCCAAAGAATCGGTTTTCTGCCTCTCTCCTTCTCTTCCTCTCTTCTTTTTTTGTTTTGCTTCACCAAAAGCCAAAGCCTCCTTCTTTCTTCTTTTCTCTCACGCCTCCTCTCTTCCTCTCTTCTTTTTTTTGTTTTGTTTCCTCTCCAAAACCAAAGTCTCTTCTCCCCTCTTCTTATTCTTTTTCTTTCCTCAATTTGTGCCACATTTCTCTCTTTGTCTCCTTCTTTTTATTCTTTTTCTTTCCCCCAATTTGTGCCACATTTCTCTCTTTGTCTCCTTCTTTTCATTCTTTTTCTTTCCCCAATTTGTGCCACATTTCTCTCTTTGTCTCCTTCTTTTCATTCTTTTTCTTTCCCCAATTTGTGCCACATTTCTCTCTTTGTCTCTTTCTTTTCATTCTTTTTCTTTCCCCAATTTGTGCCACATTTCTCTCTTTGTCTCCTTCTTTTTATTCTTTTTCTTTCCCCAATTTGTGTCACATTTCTCTCTTTGTCTCCTTCTTTTTATTCTTGGCTTTTTCTTTCTTATTTTTTACTTTTCCATTCTTCTAGCAAAAACAATAAAAAGATGTGACATTTTTTTTAAAACAATTCTCTTATTTTTAGATATTTTCTAAGATTTGATCTTATTGGGTCAAGATTTGAGTATTTAAGGATCCAAGAAAGGGATTATGAATATCTATGGGCTTGTAGGTCAAAGAAATGAGCTTTTGCATTTTTTGTGTTCTTTTTCTATTTTTTATTTTTCGGATCGGACGAAATCCGGTTACTACAGCTGCCCCCCTTTGTATGTCATTTATGAAATAAAAGGCAAACAAAGGCGTAGTCAACCGAGTTTCGTACGAGAATTGAAATGCACGGGGATCACTATGGCCATTCCCGGCTTGGCCAAATGTTTGTTCAAGAAAATAAAGGGGCACGGGATCACAAGGCCATTCCCGGCTTGGCCAACTGTTTGTGCAGGAAAATAAAGGGGCACGGGATCACAAGGCCATTCCCGGCTTGGCCAACTGTTTGTGCAGAAAAATAAAGGGGCACGGGATCACAAGGCCATTCCCAGCTTGGCCAACTGTTTGTGCAGGAAAATAAAGGGGCACGGGATCACAAGGCCATTCCCGGCTTGGCCAACTGTTTGTGCAGGAAAATAAAGGGCACGGGATCACAAGGCCATTCCCGGCTTGGCCAACTGTTTGTGCAGAAAAATAAAGGGGCACGGGATCACAAGGCCATTCCCGGCTTGGCCAACTGTTTGTGCAGAAAAATAAAGGGGCACGGGATCACAAGGCCATTCCCGGCTTGGCCAACTGTTTGTTTGATTTTTATGTAAGAAAATATCCATGAGTGTATGAATGTATGAAGAGAAATTGTATTTTATTTTTCTCATTTTTGAAAATTCGACTTTGGTTAATTGTCGTCAGCACCATCACCCCTATCATCCTGCCATTATCCCTCATGAGAAGACTGCATCTTTTGATTTCATCTTGTCTTCAATATTCCATGTTACCCTTATTCTTGTATCTTTCATTCTCTTTTTGTCTGATCTTCCCATCGATTTACTGTTTACATCTGATTTCCATCGAATCCGACATACCTTTAATGCTAAACAAAATCTCCCTGGCCTCCACTAATGCCTTTTAACGTCATTTAATTTCTTTTAGCCCTCTTAGAGTTAAGAACACCACAATCTGAACACCACAATCTCTCCGGCTCCATCATGCCTTTTAACGTCATTTAATTTCCTTTAGCTCCTTTACAGCCAAGAACACCAAAATCTGAACACCACAATCTCTCCGGCTCCATCATGCCTTTTAACGTCATTTAATTTCCTTTAGCTCCTTTACAGCCAAGAACACCAAAATCTCTCCGGCTCCACCATGCCTTTTAGCGCCATTTAATTTCTTTTAGCTTCTTCACAGCCAAGAACACCAAAATCTTTCAAGTTCCTGTTAAGAACAATATCCTAATGCACTTGTCATAATTCTTTTATTACTTTACTCAATTTCAAATAAATTCAACAGCATGGCGATACTTGTACTATATGAGAATTTTACGCAAGCAATCAAAATTTTGATGAAAACAATCAATGAATTAGGAACTCAGAAATGAATGACCTCATAGCATTTTATTAAAATGGATAGATAACAAGGGAAACTGATGAGGTACATATATGATTCCAGAAGGGTAGAAACAAAGGAAATAGCAGAAATCTTTACAAGATATAAATGAAATAATTCCGATTCCGCACGAAACTGCCCCAGTTTTGTGTGCATCCACTTTGCAATTATTGAATCTGACTATTTCCATATGAAGCTTCTTCCCCACAAATTCATCATGTATATCTTTGATCATAACTAGTTCAACTGTATACAGCCCTGCTATCTTTTATTCACTGTATTTCCCCATATTTTCCCAAATCCTGATGAAGGCCTCTGCCAATTCCCCTTAATTGCTTTCTCCATGCCTTTTTTGATCTCAATGTTACTTGGAGCTCCCAGGACGGATTTTCACTCTAGCAGAGACTTTCATTTTTCCTTAATTTTTGCCTGAAGCACCCACAAGGGGTTTTCACTCCAGCAAGATTTTTGTTGCTCTAATTTTTGCCTAGATCGCCCTTTCGGGTTTTCAATCTAGCGAGCTTTTAATTCTAATTTTTTGCCTAGGTCGCCCTTTCGGGTTTTCCACCTAGCGAGAATTTTTTTTTTTTTTTTATTATTTTTTTTTTATGCTATGGGTAATACTTTTTGATGGCGTCTGCATTCACTGGATTAGGCAATTCTTCTCCATCCATTCTTGTCAAAATTAATGCCCCTCCTTCAAAAGAATTTTTCACCACATATGGTCCTTCATAATTCGGTGTCCACTTCCCTCGGTGATCTTTTTGAGGTGGCAAAATCATCTTCAACACTAAATCTCCCTCCCTGAAACTGCGAGGTCGGACTTTCTTATTATGTGCTTTCATCAATCTTCTTTGATACAATTGCCCTTTGCAAATTGCTCTTAATCTTCGTTCTTCTATCAAATTCAACTGCTCATATCTCGTTCGAGTCCATTCTGATTCTTCCAAACCTGCCTCCAGAACTACTCGAAGGGATGGAATCTCCACTTCGATAGGCAAAACTGCTTCCATACCATACACCAAAGAGAAAGGAGTCTCCCCGGTAGATGTGCGTATTGATGTCCGATAACCATATAGAGCAAAAGGGAGCTTCTCATGCCAATCTTTGTAATTCTCTGTCATCTTCCTGATGATCTTCTTGATATTCTTATTCGCCGCCTCAACAGCCCCATTCATCTTTGGTCGGTATGGCGTCGAATTATGATGACGAATTTTGAACTGGTCACAAAAACCTTTCACCATTTTGCTATTGAAATTCGTGCCATTATCAGTAATAATTCTTTCCGGGACTCCATATCGACAAACAATCTCTTTCCTCAAAAACCGAACAACCACGCTACTCGTCACATTAGAATATGAAGCAGCTTCCACCCATTTGGTAAAATAATCAATAGCAACCAAAATGAAACGATGCCCATTAGAAGCCTTTGGCTCAATTGAACCGATGACATCTAATCCCCACATAGAGAAAGGCCATGGTGACGTCAACACATGTAATGGATTAACGGGAACATGTGTCCTGTCTGCATTAATCTGGCACTTGTGGCATCTATTTGCATAACTTATACAATCCCTCTCCATGGTTAACCAATAATACCCTGCACGTATAATCTTCCTTGCCATTGCATATCCACTAGAATGAGTCCCACATATCCCTTCATGAATTTCCTCCATGATTTGCTTAGCCTCAGCAATATCAACACATCGTAAGAAAACTATCCCATCATTCCTTTTATAAAGAACATTTCCACTCAAGAAGAAAGATCCCGCCAATCTCCTGATGGTACGCTTATCATTTTCTGATGCTCCTGATGGATATTCTTTCTTCTCAATGTACTGTTGAATATCATGATACCACGGTTTGCCATCAGGCTCTCCCTCCAAATTTAAACAGTAACCTCGAACTTCTCGTTTCTCGATTTTAATCACCTGCACCTCCCCTTTTGGGTCTACATCAAACATTGCTGCCAGAGTTGCCAGAGCATCTGCTATTTGATTTTCTCCCCTCGGGATATAATCTAGCTCCACCCAATCAAAAAACTTGATTAATTTTTTGATATGCTGATAGTATGGAATAAGCTTGTCATCTTTGGTTTCCCATTCGTCATTCAATTGCCTAATCACCAACTGTGAATCACCATAGACCTGTAGCCTCCTAATCCCCATATCAATGGCAGCTTGAATTCCCATCGTACATGCTTCATACTCAGCCACATTGTTGGTACATTCGAAATACAACTTAGCTGTAAACGGTATAACATTCTCTTCAGGTGATATTAACACTGCACCAATTCCGCATCCTATAATATTAGAAGCGCCATCAAACAACATAGTCCATTTTGCCAAATTCTTTTGATTCTCTTCTTCTATCGACACAGTCATGACATCAATATCTGGAAATTTCAAATCCATAGTTTGAGTATCATCAATCGCTCCCTCTGCCAAATAATCTGCTATTGCACTCCCCTTGGTTGCCTTCTGTGTGACATATAAAATATCATATTCTGATAATAACATTTGCCATTTAGCTATCCTCCCTGAAAGAGAAGGTTTCTCAAAAATGTACTTGATAGGATCCATCCTGGAAATCAACCATGTAGTGTGATAAAGCATGTATTGTCTAAGTCGATGCGTAGCCCAAACCAACGAGCAACAAGTCTTCTCTAACATCGAATAATTTGCTTCACAACTGGTAAACTTCTTGCTTAAGTAATAAATGGCATGCTCTATCCTTCCTGATGAGTCATGTTGTCCGAGCACACATCCCATCGAACTATCTGAGACAGTCAAATAGAGAATAAGCGGTCTGCCAGCCACAGGAGGCATCAACACTGGAGGACTTTTCAAGTATTGCTTGATCTTTTCGAAGGCTACCTGACAATCTTCATTCCACTCAGTAGAGTTACTTTTACGCAACAATTTAAAGATAGGTTCACAAGTAGCCGTCAACTGTGAAATGAATCTGGCAATGTAATTCAATCTTCCCAAGAAACCCCTAACCTCCTTTTCTGTCCGAGGGGGTGACATCTCCAAGATCGCCTTCACTTTATCAGGATCTACTTCGATTCCTTTCCTGCTTACAATGAAACCTAACAACTTCCCCGAGGTTGCCCCAAATGTGCACTTAGCCGGATTCAACTTCAATTGATGCTTCCTTAATCGATCAAACAACTTCTGGAGATTCACAATATGATCTTCACCTTCTTTGGATTTTGCTATCATATCATCGACATATCCTTCAACTTCTCTATGCATCATATCATGAAACAAAGTGACCATGACCCTTTGATAAGTGGCACCGACATTCTTCAAACCAAAAGGCATGACTTTATAACAGAAAGTTCCCCATAGAGTAATAAAAGTTGTTTTCTCGCGATCTTCTGGTGCCATCTTGATCTGATTGTAACCCGAAAATCCATCCATGAAAGAGAAGGTAGAATGTCTGGCTGTATTATCCACTAAAACATCAATGTGAGGAAGAGGGAAGTTATCCTTCGGGCTTGCGCGATTAAGGTCTCTATAGTCGACACACATCCGAACTTTGCCATCTTTTTTGGGGACAGGTACAATATTCGCCACCCATTTTGGATATCGAGCCACTGCCAAGAAACCAGCATCAAACTGCTTCTTCACTTCATCTCTTATCTTCAACAACATGTCTACTTTCATTCTCCTCAATTTTTGTTTCACAGGGGTACATTCTGGAATTAATGGCAACTTATGAACAACAATGTTTGTATCAAGACCCGGCATGTCCTGATAAGACCATGCAAAAACATCCTGGTAACTATGCAATAAATCTATCAACTTCTTTTTGCTTTCTCCTTCAAAGGCAGCTCCTACCTTGACTTCCTTTTTCTCCGTTTCAGTTCCCAAATTCACGACTTCAGTTAACTCTTGATGCGGTTGTATTATTTTCTCTTCTTGATTGACTTGTCTTAATATCTCAGGAAAAATCTCAATTTCTTCGTCTATTTCATAGTCAGATTCGACATTGCTAATGGGTGCATCAAAATCTAGGTCATTAAGTTCGTCCTCTTTATTATCATCATTTCCAATCCTGTTAAAGAAATGAATGAAAGTGGTTTTGAGAATGGAGAATAACACTTGAATGGAAATGAAGAAACATGAATATGGATGACTATCAAGAGATTTTCATTTCATGGAAAAGGAAATGTGAACAAAGATAGAACATGCAATCGCCATACTATAAAATCTATTGAAAGCAAAGTAAAGCATGCTCATTACAAAAGACCCAAACGAAGGCCGTGAGCTAGGCCCACGATGGTAGTGCACTCGGGATTACTCTTGCAGGTTCTTGAGAGATACTGGGAGCTCGAAACTGGTCCAGTTGCTAAGTTTGAAATTTGAAGGACGCGAGATGACAAAGCAAGGTCTAGCAGCTGAACTTTGTTCCCCTTCCACCACAACAACTTGGAATTTTTCAAACTGATCACATATATTTGCCAAAATCGCCCTAGTTACACCAGTCGAGTTTTGAAATGACAGTTTTCCAAAAACTGCCCCAGTGTCAGTCAAACTTATCTTGTTTTGCATCCCTCCATACACAAAACTGTCATAAAGCCAGGGAATTGGTTTCTTTTCAACTTCCAATTCCTTTCCTTCCAGACGGGCAAGCCTCTTCGCCTGTTTTTCTGCTTGCACACGATTTCTGTCAACCCTAGTTGGCTTATAACCCAAACCCCAGCGTTCTGGATGTTTCACCATTTCTACTGGCTTCTTAATTCCCTGTCGATTCTTACCGAGTCCTTCTCCTGGGCGAAACCCCTTTTTCAACATAAATTTTGCTACATTCTTCGTAACCTTTGATATTTGTGGCTTTAGGGGAGAAAGTCCTTCCTTCCCATAGCTAGCACTAGCAATTTCAAAAGATTGGAATGAACTCTGAATCCCCTTTGTCGGAGCATCAATAGGAGAACTATTAGACAAGCTGGCAACCATCCATTCTGACTGACCCTTCACTATGTAAACCCTTCCATCATAAACAAATTTGAGCATTTGGTGCAACGATGATGGAACAGCTCCAGCAGTGTGAATCCAAGGGCGTCCCAACAGGCAACTATAGGTTGGTGAGATATCCATTACCACAGACGGCACATTGAACGTTACGCTTGCAACCTGTAAAGGTATTTCAATTTCTCCCATAATCTCTCTACGTGTTCCGTCGAATGCCCTCACTACCATTGGTACTTGTCTTAAATAAGATCTGTCAATTGGTAGCTTCTCAAAAGTCTCCTTTGGTAAAATATTGAGGGATGACCCATTGTCCACCAGGATACTTGCTAATTCCTTTCCACGGCACATGGCGGAAATATGCAAAGCTTTGTTGTGCCCCATCCCTTCAGGCGGAATATCATCTTCAGTAAAGGACAACAAATGGGTGGCCAACACATTTCCCACAATGCCATTGAAAGAGTCTGTAGGAATCTTGTCTGATACATATGCCTGTTTTAACATTCTCGTCAAGACTTGTCGATGTGGTTCAGAACTCATTATCAACTCCAAGATCGAAATCTTCGCAGGGGTTTTCTTCAATTGATCCACCACCATGTACTCACTCTGCCGAATAATTTTCAGGAACTCCTGAACTTCCACATCAGTTACAACTTTCTTTTTCTCTTCTGGGCGCACAAAAAGACCTTCTTCTGGAATAAAACCTGACTCTTCAACCTCAGGTATTGCTTTCCCTTTCCTTTTACGCTCTGCTTCAAGGTCCACCATTAGATTCCCTTCTGTCTCATTTCTCGTGTAACATCTCCCACTCCGGGTAACTCCACCAATGCCAGAAATATTATCTACCACTTCTTCTTGCTTTCCACTAGCTTCTGCTTCATAATTCCATGGCACAGCCTTATCATTCTTGTACAAAGTATCTATCCTCGGAATCACAGTCACTGGCTTGTCCTCTATAGAGTATTGCAAAACAAAAGGTTTCACGTAATTCGGCCTTGGTCCTTGGTAGTAACCTCCTAGGACATTGACTTCATTTGATTGACCTTTCACCTCAAACTTTATTATCTTCAAATCCATCAACTCTTGTACCTTCTCATAACAATTCTCAATAGCATGCCCCTTTTGTCCTTTATGGAACTCACAAGTCTTCATGGCATCAAAAAGTCCACGTTGAACGGACATATCCACTGCTATCTCTTCGACCAATCCTTCTTTCCTCAACACCATAAACAACTGGCCCAACGACATTGCAATCTCTGAAACCCATCTTTTTGAAGCAAAAAATTCTTCAATGGCATTCACCCCCTCCTTCTCATGATTAGGCAATGGATTATTGTTGACATTGGGTTTATTGATTGCACTAAGATCCAGCCATTTCGCTTCAATCATCCCCTGGACTATCCTTTTGAATTGTAGACAACTTTCAGTTGAGTGCCCGGGTGCGCCTCCATGATATAAGCATGTGCTATTAGGGTCGTACCAATGGGGATATGGAGATTGGTGGACCCGTCCCGGAACAGGAGCTACCGCTCCTTGCGCTTGAAGTTTCGTGAAACATTCAGCATAGGTTATGGGCAAAGGATCGAAATGCTCAACGGGCCGTCTGGGTCTTTGGTTTTGGAAATTTGGACGAGGACTTTGGTAAGTGTTTGGGCTTTGGAAATTTTGATAAGTGTTTGGTTTTTGGAAGTTTTGGTAAGTGTTTGGGTTTTGTGGGTATTGATTGGGTGATGGTGCGTTGAATCGGGGTGGATAAGGATTCTGGGTGTGGTTATGGTTATGGTTATAATAGGCTCCTGGACTTGACATCCTTGGGGAATTGCTTCTAGGGCGATAGTCTGAAGTAAGCGCACCATAAACAGCGGGATCAAAATTTACAGAATGCACTTCAGTCTTTTTGCCTTTACTTCCTTTAGCTGGGTCCGGTTTATCAAGGGTGGGATAATGCAGAGTACCTCTCTTCATACATCGTTCAACTCGTTCTCCTGCTTGTATCATATCAGCTAGGTTATTGTGGCCACCGCCCGCCAAGTTGGAAGTATAAGGTTCCTGGAGAGCATCAATAAAAGCATTCAACAAATCCTTCTCTGATAGTGGTGGAATTATCTGAGCTGCCAAATCCCTCCATCGATGAGCAAACTCCCTGAAGCTTTCCCCACTCTTCATTGTTGTATTCTGCAGATCATAAATGGTAGGGATCTTCTCTTCATTGTGCTTATATTGCTTCATAAACACTTCAACCAAATCCTCCCACGAAGCTACTGATGAGGGATTAAGGGTATTGAACCACCTTTGAGCTGCCCCAATCAGACTATCTTGGAAATAATGCATAAACACTCATTGCTTGCATATGGCTGCATACGTCGATAATACATCGTTAAATGATCCAATGGAACTCCAGTGCCATCAAACACACTGAATTTTGGTAGTACAAAATCATGCGGAATATTCAGATTCTTCACAAGGCACAAATTGGTCGGATTCAGCATCCCTGAAACATTAAAACCCTCCATGGCTCTTAATCTCTTTTCCAACTTCTTAGTGGCATCTATTGAGTTATTTTCTTCATTCTGAACTCCCTCATTCACTACTCCGGCTGTTACAACTCCTGCAATATTAGCATCGATTGGGAAGGGATTATCATGCACATGGGTCTCAACTGGATGAATATATGTCGGGTTCTGAGTGGTTGCCTGTTGGGAAACATACTAATGCTGATGCAAACCAGGCAAAGGCTGATTACGAATAGGAGTAAACCCGGGTGGGTAAGTTGGTATTTCCTGGTGCAGATGATTCTCAAGAATCTCTAGTATTTCAGAATTTTCAGCTACTCCCTTTCCTTTCATCAGCAACACCATATTCTTCATCAATAAGGCCATCTGTTCTTTGATTTCAGCTATATCCTGATTCTGACTATGCTCACCCATTTCCTGCTCCATATTCTCAATAATTCTTGATTGTAGGTGAGTCTGATAGGGGTGACGATGTTGCTTTTTGAAAGCTATGATTAATGATGCACTAAATTCCCAATTAAGAATGTGTACAACAAAACATCAGCCACAAATGAATAAATCACACAAAAATAAAACATGCCATTACATGGGGTATCCTAAATTTCTGGAGGTTTCGGCCATGGATCTAGGGCTTTATAAAGTGCATGGGTAAGTTTATCTAACTACTCCGCGAGGTCCCAGATCATGTTGCTTTTAAAATCCCAACTATTGGGACAAAAGCTCCTCCCTTAACTTTTAAGGGAAGTCGATCCGATGAGGATATCTTCCACTATCCATGCGGAGACGGAATCTCACGAGAATAGTGGTCAACCCTCTCTAATACTAAAGGTGGAGCCCGGGTGGTAGGCTACAGTGAGTGTAAATGTATGAGATGACAAATACTTTACCACAACAAAATAAATCAACATCTCTAACATATAAAGGAAACAAACAATTAATCATACAAAAAGAAGTAACCGTAGCCAATCAATTTAATCATATGGGCTTGACCCTCTTAGGTTTAAAAACCTGGTTTCCCCAGCAGAGTCGCCAGTTGTCGCAACCGGGGTCACGACGCGGACCGACGTTGGAGGATGAAAAATGTTTAGAGTCGCCACCAATTGATTTAAGGTGCAATTGGACACCGTAAAGACCTGCGAACCAGAGAAAAGGGTACGGGGATCGATTGAGTGTGGGGAAGGTGTTAGGCACCCCACAACTCCCGTTTGAAAACGGTTACCCTAATTAATTTCATGGCTATCTTATGGATACTTGCTCTTTGCAAGATATAATTGTTAAAGTTTGAATTATTACTTTCAACACACTTATCAACTTATGATAGTGTTTGAAAAAAAAGCTTGGAATATCACTATCAATTTATGATGGTTTTTATTTGGAAATAGGTTTGAAATAACACTATTAACTTATGATAGTTTTGGGAAAAGATTTGTAAGAATACTATCAACTTATGACGGCATTAAAAAAAAGAATTGTAATATTACTAAAACTTATGATAGTTTTTATTTGGAGCCATACTACCAACTTTTGGTAGATTTAATTTTAAACACCAACTTATGGTGTTAATGATAAAATGTCCTACCAACTTTTGGTATGTTTAATTTTAAACACCAACTTATGGTGTTAAATGATAAAATGTCCTACCAACTTTTGGTAGGTTTAATTTTAAACACCAACTTATGGTGTTAATGATAAAATGTCTTACCAACTTTTGGTAGGTTTAATTTTAGATACCAACTTATGGTTTATTTAATAAAATGCCCTACCAACTTTTGGTAGGTTTAATTTTAAATACCAACTTATGGCATAAATGATAAAATGACCTACCAACTTTTGGTAGGTTTAATTTTAAATACCAACTTATGGCATAAATGATAAAATGACCTACCAACTTTTGGTAGATTTAATTTTAAATACCAACTTATGGCATAAATGATAAAATGACCTACCGGTATAAATGATTAAATGACCTACCAACTTTTGGTAGGTTTAATTTTAAATACCAACTTATGATATAAATGATTAAATGACCTACCAACTTTTGGTAGGTTTAATTTTAAATACCAACTTATGGTACAAATGATTATTTGGAAAAGTGTCATCTATCAATTTAACCTATTATTGCCAACTTATGGCAAATTCATAAATGAAATCAAATAAGGTCCATAATTCAAATAAAGGAAATCAACTTATGATTTCTTCAATTGAAATGACCTATATTCAATTTTAAGCCTATATATTCATAATCCACACTTGTACAAATAATAAATGTCGAAATTATACAAGTCGACATGAATAAGATAAATTACACAATATGGGGGGCCAAATATACACAAATTGCAATAAACCAAACAAAATCTTGAAATTGCTCAAGCCTCCATCAACTCGTCCAAATAATATCCAAGCCCGAGCCTCGTCCAACAAAACAAACATAAAGAGAGGGAAAAATAGAATACTCAAATGTAAATCAAGATTTAAATCGAGTCAAGACCACATTATGAGATTCACACGTATCCAAACCAAGAAAATCAAATCCAAATATGGTCTCTCCCACTTTTTCCAACAAGAAATAGAAGAAAAAAAATGCAAAGAGAAAGGGCTCAACATATTAGTATCGAAAACACTCACAAGCATCACATATGTCCAAGGTGAATGCAAGAAACACCATGTCTATTCTTAGTCAACATCCGAGGATGCTAAAAATGAATCAAACATTGGAATCAAAGTGTCAATAGAGCAATACTTGAGTAAAAGATATGAGGGGTATGAAGCTTCTACCAAAAAAATCCAAAGAATCGGTTTTCCCCCTCTCTCCTTCTCTTCCTCTCTTCTTTTTTTGTTTTGCTTCACCAAAAGCCAAAGCCTCCTTCTTTCTTCTTTTCTCTCACGCCTCCTCTCTTCCTCTCTTCTTTTTTTTGTTTTGTTTCCTCTCCAAAACCAAAGTCTCTTCTCCCCTCTTCTTATTCTTTTTCTTTCCTCAATTTGTGCCACATTTCTCTCTTTGTCTCCTTCTTTTTATTCTTTTTCTTTCCCCCAATTTGTGCCACATTTCTCTCTTTGTCTCCTTCTTTTCATTCTTTTTCTTTCCCCAATTTGTGCCACATTTCTCTCTTTGTCTCCTTCTTTTCATTCTTTTTCTTTCCCCAATTTGTGCCACATTTCTCTCTTTGTCTCCTTCTTTTTATTCTTGGCTTTTTCTTTCTTATTTTTTACTTTTCCATTCTTCTAGCAAAAACAATAAAAAGATGTGACATTTTTTTTAAAACAATTCTCTTATTTTTAGATATTTTCTAAGATTTGATCTTATTGGGTCAAGATTTGAGTATTTAAGGATCCAAGAAAGGGATTATGAATATCTATGGGCTTGTAGGTCAAAGAAATGAGCTTTTGCATTTTTTGTGTTCTTTTTCTATTTTTTATTTTTCGGATCGGACGAAATCCGGTTAGTACAGAGAAGAAGAAGAAGAAGAAGAAGGGTATTGTAGGTATAAACCAAAAAATGTTTTAAGTCAGATGACTAGATTCTCCTTAAATTGTACTTTTTTACAATTTTAAAAAGGCTCATGACCTTTCTACAATTAAGTTGTTCAAAGTGCTCTTAGTGTCAATTGTTTGAAATAAAAAATTTATATGGAACAATTTGAGGACAATATGGACTTCAAATTTTAGCACCGAATTAAATCTTTGTACGTTTCTACATGTGATTTTAATATTATCATTCATTTTAAAATATAGTGTGCGCTCAATAAATTACATTTTATATTCACTCAACATTTATAAACTTCGAAGTGTATACATACTAATCAAAAATCATGCGTGTAGTCATGTTTTGAACTCAATAAATGGTTAATACCATTTTTCACACCGAAAGATAATCAGTGTTTCAATTTACACACTATTGTTTAAATATTTCAATTTGATCACCCAATGATAAAATTGTTTCAACTTGGTCTCTCAGATAGATTTTCTCACTTTGGGGCAGTCAAAATGCACATGTGACACATTGACTGTCCAAATATTGATTGTCACATGTACAGTTTGATTGCCTTAAAGTGGAAAAATCTGCTTGAGAAACAATTTTATCATTAGGTGACCAAATTGAAACATTTTAAACAACGGTGTGCAAATTGAAACATTAACTATCTTTTGGTGTGCAAAAATGGTATTAATCCGATCTTTCATTATATTCCATTAATACCAATAGAATTTGATACCTCAACGTCTCAATAACTACATAACAGATCAAAAGACGGTTACTAAAATGAAACATTTATAATTTATAATAGATAAGCGCACAAATATAATTAATTTTCATATGGAAACTAGATGCAAAACTTCGAAACAAGATTGTTCTTTCGTATGAATGCTAGATGTTCTGGGATGGCGTATATTTTGGAATTTGCTTTCACCTATCAACCAAGATCGCTATATGTTTTGACAATAGCACAAATCATTGATGAGACAAGAATGGATGTGGGATCTTATCATCTATGTTTAGAGAGGAAGAAAAACGAAAGAAAACAATAACAGAATGTAGAAGAGCATTAACATAAACGATGACGAATGTTGTTGTAAACAAACACCCCCATACATACCAATAATATTATCCGCTTTGGGTTGTCCAGTTCTTGTGGATACATCGGGACCGCACGACTTTGTTTCTCCTTAGGCCCAAGCAAGTGGGTTAGGACCAACTCACTCAAGCCTAGGAAATTGCTTCGATATCATGTTGTAAATCCATACCCCCATACACACCAACAATATTATCCGCTTTGGGTTGTCCGATTCCTGTGGATACATCGGGCCCGCACGGCTTTGTTTTTTCTTAGGCCAAAGCAAGTGGGCTAGGCTCAACTCACTCAAAGCTAAGAAAAGGACTTGACGGTAGTAAGGAAGTGGGCTTGTCCTTATAAATAAGGAATTGTTCTCACATCTTACCGATGTGGGACTTTACAAATGTATATCGCAAAAACATCCAGGTTTATTTACTATGCACTGATCAAGGAAGTCGACATTGGAATAGTTCAAAGAAATACATTCGAGCAAATATGGAGCTAAAAGTAAAATGTATAAGGTGCAACATATAGTCATTGTTGTATAAACTGCGAAAAATTTGTCCTGATTACTAAAATAAATGCATTTAAAATTATGAATAACATGTTTTTTAAAAAATGAGCTTATTATTAAAAAGCATATGCATTATGATAAAAAATAATAAATTCCCTGTCAAAATTTGATGAGCAATGCAAGTTCTTTCCAATAATGAAAATTAATGAATTGCAAATAGATTTGAATTATTATGATACCATTTCTCATAAATAATTATCAAAAAATTATTCGACACCCATAATAATTAATTTTTCTACCACAGCATGTGAGACTTGAGTAAAGAAATTGAAAAAATAAAATAAAATATAACTTCCAAACAACAAACTAATAAACTTTTTTAAAAAATGTACCCGCGTATTGTGCGGGATTTCAACTAGTTTAATCAATTGAAGAAGCTTTGTGATCTTTCTAGATTACTAGTACAAACAATAAACATCTTTTTATGCTTAGTGTCTCAACTTTTGGGGTTAACATTGATTTTGCCTATAACAATGGCAAATGTAGAAAGATGTTTTTCATGAATGAAAGTTGTCAAGAGAGATTTACTCAATCGGATGAGTGATCAATTTTTAAATAATTGTCTTGTATATTTCATACAAAAATAGTTGGTTGTAACTATTATTATTCATTAGGGCGTTTTCAGTATATGAAAATTAGTAGAAAATAATTTTGATAAATAAAAATGTAATGTATTATTATTTGAAACAGGTTAATAGCACATTTGGTCACTGAAATATAGCTCGTGTTTAATTTGCATATCAAAAGATTTTTTGTACCAATTTGACACCCGAAAGTTTCAATTTGTGTCAAATTACACACTCAAGATTTGCTCAATTTTGGATAATCAACATGCCCATGTGACATATTGACCATTAAATAGTGATTAAACATGGAAAATGATTTCCCACATGTAAATAATGTATTTTTCTGAAGAAAAAAAACTAGTTCAAAATTGAGAAGAACAAAACCCTCTCATCCTGTGGTGTTGGTGGTTTTCGATACCCAACCGGCTCGCCATGGTCCAATCTCTCAACATCGGAGATCACCAGCATAGGAGGCGCCAAGGACAGAACCAAAACCAGAGTTTCTCTCTATTTCTCTATCTCTATCTCTCTCATTGGAGGTGGCTTTTGACTTCTGTGATGAGATCTAACAAAAACCCACCAATCCCAACATTTATTCTATTCCTATTTTGCATGAGATTGGTGGGTTTTTTTCTTCAATTTTTTTTTGGGTCTTTGAACTAACTAGATCTGAATCTTACTAGAATTTTTCTGTATCTCACTGTTTCAATCCATAACTGAGTGGCGAACGGCCAAATATCTAATCTCCGGGGAGGAACCACCATATATATCTTTCCGCCGGATCTTCTCAATTTTATTAATACCTCTTCCTATTTTAGTAACATGAGAAGGTTTTCCGACGGAAAAATCGAGTCCCTTTTTACTTTTTTGTTATTAAATGTAGTTTTAGTTTATTAGTCTAACTTACTCTAGTTTTAAATTTTAATTATATTAGTTAATATTTTTTCACTTAATTACACATATCTTTCATTTTTCGTTAGTCACGTTAATAATTCCGTCAAACTTGGACTGTTTATTAACGGTCAATATGTCACATACACAGGTTGACTGCTCTAAATTAAGCAAATCTGACCTAATGTGTAATTTGATACAAATTGAAACTTTGAGGTATCAAATTAATACAAAATATCTTCATTGTGTAAATTGAAAGATTGGTCATCTTTCAATGACCACATATGCTATTAATCCTATTTGAAATTATTATTAGTGATTATCTTCGTATCATATAAATAACTCAAAACAAATTACCCACAGTGAATTAAGATCCTAAATCTGCCACTGCCCTCAGGCCAACAGTCACTTTGCAGGATTTTTTTTTTGTAATAAGACACTACTTTACAAAGTCGGTATCCAAAGTGACTATGGCCGTCCATATTCTTAAAATAACAAAAAAGACAATAAGGTCTTTAAGTAACAACTCCATAATCCATTTCATATAATTAAAGACAAGCAAGGGCGGATTTAGGGGGGACTACACTAGGCTGTAGTCCCCCCAAATGTTTGGTAATTATATATATGTACTTACATATATATATACACATATATACACGCACACATATATACACACATATATATGGATACATGCATGCATACATACATATACATATAGATATATACTTATATAATTATACATAAATAAATAAAAATACAATTATATACAGGTTCATACCTAAATATACACTTAGCCACCTAAAAAACACACACTTCGTACCTACTTTCCTTCATTGGTGCAAGTGTGTAACCGTATTGTTTCGTAAATTTGTCTCAAGACTCTCAACTAACAGTAAACCTAAATGTCTAACCAACTAATTTCAGTAACTTGTACTATCAATTAAATAGATGTAATATAAATACCCTAAAAAAATTTCCGGGGGCGTTGCCCCCGGACCTCCACCAACTTTTAACAGTCCCCCTAACATGAATTCCTGGTTCCGACCTTGAAGACAAGTAACAAAGTTCCGAACTTTTTAATACTAAAACAATGTTTTTCGTGCAAAGGTAGTCGCCTTCGAGTACGTTGTCATGTTGGATTCCTATATTGAGTCAAAGACGTTTACCGATAATGAAGGCTCGAAAGATCTTGAAGATTATCCCCTCAAACCAACTTGATCAGATATGATTTCTTACTTATTTAAAAACTAATTGCATAAATATTTATTTTTGAGATTTTCTATCCAGAGTAAAACACTAGTAGCATAAAGCCAGTGTTGTACAATTCAGTTGATTAAGGTGAATAAAAATATTAAGAGTAATTTTATTTACATTACAATTTTTTTTTAGGTTTACACCATTTTTGACACTTTTTATTTACATCCATGTCCTTATATGAAATACCTAATACGCCCTTAGATGTAAATAAATGTTAAAAATATATAATATTTGCTCCCTTGTCATTCTCTAATTTCTCAAATCACCTTGAAAATACCTTCACTCGTGAAAGTGAAATTTTGTGGTGTAAACTTAACAATTTTTGTGTAAATAAAATTTATCAAATATTAATCCTAATTCGTTTAAATCTTTATATTGACGCCCGAGTCATTAATTGTAGTGTAAATATGATGTGTATCACCTTGGTGATCAAGGTTTGAATCCCTCTCCTCCATTTTAAAAAAAAAAACACTTCGGTTGCGTTTGGTTGAGCGTGTGCCTAGCGGTACTGCTAGCGGCACACACTCAACCCCGCTCAGCAACTGTAGGGGTCAAAAAATAATTAGACCCAATTCAAATATAAATGGGTCAGACCTAAACAAAAGTCCAAAGAGACAAGTGTTGGACAGGAATTTTATTCTAGGGTATAAAGAACACTGTCTATTCCATCTGCAATAGATCCAAGTTGTACTGTGATCTCAGTGATTGCTTCGTGCAATTTATCTGGGTCATGAGTACTTGCTTGTCTACCCCATGACATATATCGAACACCTTGTATGGCATACTTTGAAACCATAAGTTGCCTTTTGTAGTCTTGAACTTTGTCGATTGCTTTTTGAAGTCTCCTTTTGGTTTCCCTCAAAGCTTCTTGTAGAGATTCGATGGTTTTCTGGGGATCGTCCTCGTATACGCCTTCCCTTATAGGGGAGAGGTTGAATCTGGGATCATTTCTGACGGATCGAGTGACCATAGGTCCAACAATTTCCACCTTCATCTTCTTTAGAAGTAGAACCTTCATCAGTTCTAGACCTTTTTGCAGGTGGAGAGTTAGGAGTATACATCCTTGAAGATTTCTTGAGGAAGATATTGGTTTATGTTGATTCTTACTTTTTAATATTTATACGAATGGAAAATGAAGGAAGTGTTGGACCAAGATTTACTGTCTAGGTCAACATTGTGTTTTTGATGATTGTGTATGATTGTATACTAAAATGTGTGTGAGCATGCTTGACTTGAACATATCCGAAAATGCTAGAAAACATGCTTAAATGGTTATTTGGTTAATTGTTTAATATCTTAATTGTGCATATACACTTAAATGAAGACTTATGCATATCTCTATGTGAATTTGATATCTATATATTTTTGAGATAGTGCTAGAAATTAGGTTTTGAAAACAAACATACATGGACTAAGTTAGGGCATTAATCTTCTAATGATCATAACTTATCTTAACCAACTTAGGTCCAAATTACTTGAAACTTGAACCACATGCACATGAAGGTTTAATATATGTTCCAGGACTATAATCATGAGAAATTAAGTGCATCACATATATATTTGGTCATATGCTTAAATTCCGCAAAAACTAGGTTTTACCTAATTTTGTGCATATGTATTCTTTGTGAACGTGGTGAACCAAATGAACTCCGATTTAAATGAAATTTCGTGTGCATCTTAGTTTCATCACTATGAACATATTTGATTTATCAAAGTTCAATATAAAAGGTCATTTACACTGAGTTTGCAAAATGACTTTGAATTTACACTTAGAATTTATCGGTTTCACTATTAGTGACCTAATTGCTTGGTTGAGTGACCAAACGATTTCCGATTGTTATGAAATTTTACATGGACATTCTAATACATATAAAATGATTTATCATGCAGTAATATGAATTTTCTGGGTTTTTTTTCTAATGTAATTAACCTATGCGCTCCATATGAAGCTCTTTGAGCTTACACGCAATTGGGGAGTTCTACCTCCTATTTCCTTGTAGGTTAATCATCATTGTGGTCTCATATGACTCAGAATTCAGTATGCTCAAGTGAATTGAAGTCCAGTTTTCGAGTATGAGCTTGGATCTCTAGAAAACCAAGAAAACCCTATGTTCATCAACCTTCCACTAAGGCATTTTGATTGATGATTGGGACTAGCCTTAGGGATGTATAATATGGATATATTGGTGCTGCCAAATTCAGAGTTTGAAGCCAAGATTGGAGGGACATGTTTGGTCACGTGAAGGATCTCTTATCTTCATCAAACAAGATCTTGCACATGCTTTCTTTATTGAGGTCAATGATAAGATTTTTGTGAGAAGAAAATTGATGAAGCTAAAGGACAAATGCAATGGTTGAAATTTGTAAGAGATGAGAAAGTATATTTTGCAACTAGATAAGACTTAGATTATGAAGATATTCTTGAAGACTACAAGCTCCAATGGTACACTAATCTATGGCCGAGATTGAATTGTTTTGAATTATGAATGGATCAGATTACAACAAGACTTGAAGGGTTAAGATGACCATTTAAAAGGTGAATCCAATGGTTGTGCATAAGACCATATTCTTGCTTGCAATTTTTGACTTAAAAGAAGATCTTGATTTTTGGAGTCAAAATGGCTGCAAGTTGCTACACATTTAAAAGGAAATTGTTGGAGATACCAAGGCCAAGATTTGGTGCAAGTTTGATCAAATGGTCAAAGATGACAAAATTGTTGGAGATACCAAGGTCAAGATTTGGTGCAAGTTTAATCAAATGGTCAAAGATGGCTGCAAGTGCACATGACAACTCAAATCTTGCAAAGCTAGACTTGGAAAATAATGCAAGTGCAACGGCTACATATTGCAAGGTTGAGATTTAATGATCTATTCATTCAATGGCCAAGATTTGCACATGTAATTGAAGGTCGAGATTTGAAGATGGAAAAAGATCCAATGGTGGAAATCACAAGAGCTTGGTAAATTATAAAGAGGGGTTCTTCCTCATTCCAACTTGGAGAAGCCAAAATTATATTGAAGAAATTCTTGCTCTCAAATCTTTCAAGCTAGTTTGTGTCATTGAATCCAAGCTTCTACCCAAGCCACTCTAAAGGCTTCCTCACTATTTTGCTTTTGCAAAGAGGGAGTGCTTCTCATTTGGCTTCTTATTTTTTAGATTCGAAAATCCTCATTATTCTTCATTTTCTATCCAACCCGTGAGGTGATATTGTGATTCTTGAGTGTTCCTCAACCCCATTTGCATAGTGCAAACCTTGAGTGAACCATTTATACCGAACACTTGTAAAAGTCCCTTCATTGGGCAAAAACCTTGTTGAGGTTGAGTTTAAGGGAGTGCTTGAAACCCTTGGTTGTAAAGTTTGAAGATTATCTTGAAATCTTCAGTTTTAAGGGTGACCTAAAAACCCTTGTGAGTTTTGTGGAGCTCTTGAGAAAACCACATCCTTAGTGGAGGTTGGAAAATCCTAGGTTGGTGAACCTAGGTAGTAGATGTATGAGAAGAGTCTCCGAACTACTATAAATTGCTGTGTGGACTTTCTTGATTGCATTGCTTGCTTGTTGATTGATTAAGTGTTTTGATTGCAGAATTTTCTGAACCACTAGTCTGTCCGTGCACTGTTCACATAGCTAAACTTTGAATTTTAATCTGAATTTTTGATATAGTATTCATTAGGGTGTTGTGATACTGCATACCAAATTTCATTGAATTCTGACTTAATTTGCTAGGTGAAATTGGAGTTGTAAAATCTGTGCGCAGTGTGTTGTTTAAAAAATTTGTTTTTGCAATTCCTTGATTATTTGATAATTGATCATTCACCATATTGTATCACATCTTGCATTGAAATGAATATTGATTAGGATAATCATTAGAGTCCAAATTGGTGTGCTAATTGTTAATTGACATTGATTTCCTTTTAAATTATAAAAAGAGATTCCTATCGGAATTTGGGGACACAATTCACCCCCCTTCTTGTGTTAAGTACGATCCATCAACAAGGTTGACAAAGCCCGATGTATTTAAGACCAAAACACGAAGTCCAAAAGGACATGGTCAATAAGGCAATACAAAAGTCGATACAACAAAGGACGATCAAATAAGCCGAAGACAATATAGTTACACATTGACAATTATATATTTAAACTGACAAGAAACGTCCTCAACTGCTATGAACCTCCTCAAACTGCTCCAACTACTGCGGGTTGACATAACTACACAAACATGTATAAAAGGAGGAAGTCAGCAATGGAAAAGGGGAGGAGGAATTACATTCTCTACTTTACCTTTGGTCTATGTACTTTTCTGTATCTATGACATCAATAATAAAATACCTCATAGTTCTGTACCGTGGATCTAGACTCAAAGCCGAACCACGTAAATCTCTTTTTCTTTCATTCTATTCTCCCAAGTTACACATTATACATTTTCGGTTGTTGAATTATTGCATTAACAATTTGGTGCACCAGATAGGGGAAGAAAAATAACAATCCACATGACGAGTCCCGGAGGTTTGCAGGATGACTCCATGAATGAAAGATTGAGGGCTTTGATCCAAAGATTTGACAATAATCAGATGGAATTCAATGCTTTCAAAGATGCACAAGTAGCAAAGATCCAGTAGCTGGAACAAGAAAATCTCAATGTTCGTACTAAGAAGTAGACACTGATCGAGCATTTGGATCAATTATCAAACCCTTATGTTATTAATAATAATCCAAGTACGTTTGCTCAATCCAATGAAGGGCAAGAAATACATCCACCCAGCCGAAGTTCTCCGTTGCCAGGTTTTGTACCGCAAACTGGGCCTTCATTGACATCGACCGCAAATCAATTCGTGAGGCTGACGACGCAATCCATGACACTATTATTTCATGTGGTGACTCCATCAACTATCACTTCAATTAATGGACAGACGACGAATGCAGTTTCCACGTTGCCAGGGCTGGTAACTCAACAAAACATGGATAGGAGATTGGAGGAGATGGAATCAACATTACTCAAAGTTCCAGGGATGCCACCACCTCTGAAAAGAAATCGTACCTATCACAGGTCTCCATTCGTTCATGCTATTGCGATGGAGGAACTGCCAAAGAAATTCATTATTCCTCATCTTAAATCATACGATGAAACTACCAATCCGGAAAATCATGTTGACCAATATAGCCAACGGCTATCTTTGGTATCATATCCTTTCAACAAAAACAAAGCATGCATGTGCCGGGGATGTAGTTCAACTCTCGTGGGACCACCATTGAAATGGTATCTTGGGCTCCCCAAAGGGCAAATTGTATCATTTGCTCAACTAGCCGATGCATTCGTTGAACAATTCGCGAGTAGCAGAAAAATAATACCAATATCAGATGATCTATATCGGCTACGACATAAGACAAAAGAATCATTACGAGCATTTTTGGCAAGATTTATTAAAGAGAAACTCGATATCCCTGGATGTATCAACGAAATTGCAATCAACGCTTTTCGTATGGCATTATTACCTGGAAGCAAACTATATGGAAAATTAACTAGCTATCCATGTAAGACCTTCCAAGAAGTGTAGGCAAGGGCAAGTGTCCAAATCAAATGAGAAGAAGACGAAGGATGACTTCTAGATCCATAACAATCAAAGAAAGTTGAACCAAAGCCACCAACCTCGGATCCTTCACGGTCTACTCGCATAGATCATTCACGATACACTCGAAAGGACCCGAAGCCTATAGACCCACCACCAAAGAAGCCACGTTCACCCGAGTACAAATTGGTGGTACTTCCTATTGAAGTATGTCCGATATTAAAAACAATTCGAGACGTTGTTCGATGGCCGGAAAAGCTTTGAAATCTAGCTGATCAAAGAGACGCGTCCAAATGGTGTGATTTCCACAATGATCATGGACACACAATAGAATAATTCTTCATTCTTAAAAAAGAGGTGAACCAATTACTAAAGAAATATTATTTACGCTATTTGTTGACTGGAAAGGGAAAAGCGACGCTGGCCCAATCCGAAAAATGGGAGGAGGAAAGTGGACCGCCTTTGCCACAGAAGACAGTTCACGTAATTATTGGAGGATCCGAAATAAGTGGAATTACACATGCGGCCGTAAAGAGATGTAAAACAAATAGTGAATTCTGGTGTTTGGGAAGAAAAGCCGCTGGCACAACTTACAAGACAAGTCATCAGCTTCACAGGTGATGAATTAGTTCAATTACTTAATCCACATGATGATGCACTTGTGATCATTTTATAGATCGCAAATTATGAAGTTAAGCGGATTATGATCCACGATGGAAGTTTCACAAATATACTATTCATGTATATACTCTTCAAGCAATGGGTTTAACAAAAGCCAATATAATTAAAGGCCACATTCCTCTCATTGGTTTCAGCGGAGAACAACAATTTACAATCGGATGGATACCTTTGCAATTATATGCCAAAGGTGTAAATCTTCAAGTGCACTTCAACGTGATGAATTGCCAATCTTCATACAATGCGATACTTGGAAGACTTTGGATTCATGCAATGAGGGCGGTGCCATCCACCTATCATCAAGTGATTCGATTTCCAACTAAAAATGGAATACAAGAGATCTACGGGGATCAACATCAATTAAGGAGTTGCTATGAACAAGCCCTCAAAAGGAAGGCAAAATCTTTATAGCAATTACAACAACAGTCGATTCTAAATAATCAAGAAGAGTCGACTAAGAAGGAAGTACTTATTCACCCTGATTACCCTGAGCAGAAGGTTCAGATTGGAGCATACTTGGATCCTCAACTACGCGGTAAGTTAATTCAATTCTTGAAGGACCACAAGCATACCTTTCCATGGTTGGAATTGATCCACGAATCATCACACATCCGCTGCAAGTGGATCCAGACCACCCTCCAGTAAGGCAAAATAGATGAAGATTTGTTCCCAAAAGAAATAAAGTAATCAACGACGAAGTACAAAAGCTTATCGATATCGGATTCGTATGAAAAGTGCAATATCCAGATTGGTTAGCGAACGTGGTAGTGGTGAAAAAGAAGAATAAAAAATGGCGATTCTGTATTGATTTCATAGATTTAAATAGATCTTGCCCCAAATATTCATTTCCACTCTTGCATATCGATGTATTAGTGGATGCAATGGCTGGACATGAATTACTAGGCTTCATGGATGCATTCTAAGGATATAATCAAATCCTAATGCACCCAAAAGATCAAGAAAAAATTATATTCATCACTGAACGAGGAACTTATTATTATAAGGTGATGTCATTCGGACTCAAGAATGTTGGAGCAACTTATCAACGTCTTGTCAATCGCATGTTCGCAAACCTACTCGAAAAGACGATGGAAGTTTACATTAGATGATATGCTGGTAAAGACAATAAAGGCCAAAGAGCATATTGATAATCTAAAACAGGCATTTGATATCTTGGATACACATCAAATGAAGTTAAATCCACTCAAATGCATGTTTAGAGTAAAAGCAGAAAAATTCTTGGGTTTCATCACCACACAAAGGGGAATTGAAGCTAATCCAGATCAAATTCAAGTATACCTCAACATTCCTTCTCCTATGAATATTCAAGATGTTCAACGATTGGCAGGAAAGATTGTGGCCCTGAATTGATTTATCTCCAAATCTTCAAAAAGGTGTCATCATCTATTCTCAACTTTGAAGAAATCCACTAATTTCTAATGGACTGAGGAATATGAAGCAACCTTGATAAAATTAAAGCAGTATCTAACCATTCCTCTGATACTCTCTAAGCCAAAGAATGATTAGGTACTCTTCCTTTACTTAGCAGTTTTTGAATTTACTATCAGCGTAGTATTATTAAGAGAGGAAGCGGCCCTACAACATCCAATATACTACGTCAGTTAGAGTTTATTGGATGTTGAGACGAGATATCGTATGATGGAGAAGCTAGTACTATCTCTTATCATAACAGCGAGGAAGCTTTGCTCTTACTTTCAAAGTCATCCTATAACTGTCGTAACAAGCTTTCCAATCAAGACATTATTACACAAGCCTGAGTTGTCTGGGCAATTAACGAAGTGGGCAATCGAACTAACAGAGCACGACGTCACTTTTCAAACCCACACTGCAATCAAAGCACAAGTCCTAGCAGATTTTATTACTGAATTTAGTTCGGGAATGATGGAAGATGCTCAAAAATAACTTCAGAAGATCAACAAAGACAATGATGCAATTTGGAAGTTATTCGTCGATGGATTCAGTAATATAGAAGGCAGCGGTTTAGGCATCATTGTACACCACAAAGAGATCAATTCCGAAAAGCTGTACATTGTGGATTTCATGCCAACAACAACGAAGCGGAATATGAAGCATTGATTGAAGGATTAAAGCTCGCACAAGGGATAGGAGTCCACCAAATTCATGTCACTTCAGATTTCCAATTGATTGTAAATCAACTTAATGGTGAATATCAAACCAAGGGAAACAATTGACCACTTATTTGTAAACGGTTCAGCAAATGAAGCTTGCATTTTCAGAATTTCAAATTAACCAAATCCCACGCGAAGAGAACCAACAAGCCGACGCACTGGAAAATCTGGGATCAACAATCTCAACGCAAAAAACTCAAAGGATGAAGCACAATATGTCCTAGCAGAATTACATGAAGGTGTTTGTGGCAACCATTAAGGTGGACGAAGTCTTGCATGTATAGTCATGTTGACAGGATATTATTGGCTAACACTTTGTGGAGATGTATCTGCTTATGTGGCTAAGTGTGACAAATGCCAAAGATTTTCTCAAATTCCACATCAATCTCCAATAGAATTGGTTCCAATTTCATTTGTTTGGCCTTTCATGAAGTGGGGGATGGATATCATTAGCAAGCTCCCACCAACATTAGGACAAAAAGTCTTCTTGTTAATCTTGATCGATTATTTCACAAAATAGGTCGCAACTGAAGCGTACAAACAAGTGCAAGACACTGAAGTTAAGAGTTTCATCTGGCGAAATATAATCTGCAGATTTGGCGTTCCATACGAGATCATTTGCGATAATGGATCTCAATTCCTAAGTCATAAATTCCAAGATTTCTGCAACACATGGAAGATAAAACTCTATTTCACAACACCAAGACACCCACAAACAAATGGTCAAGCCTGAGCAGCAAACAAGACGATAGTGCCCACTTTAAAGAAGAAGTTGGAAAATTCCAAAGGCGTTTGGGTAGATGAACTTCCTGGAGTTCTATGGTCATATCGAACAATAGTCCAAACTTCAATAGGGGAGACTCCTTTTTGATGTAGTATTGAATTTACTCAAAGAAAAGCGCAACAACTCATCTGTTAGATCCGCGACATACAAACATCGAATTACAACACATTACAACAAAATAGTGCAACTAAGAATGTTCAACATTGGTGATTGGGTCCTCAAAAAAGTTTTCTAGAACACACAACAATTGAATTTTGAAAAACTGGGGGCCACTTGGTAAGGACCATATAAGATCATTCCTCAGGTAATATCTTTCCTAAAAAAAATATTACATGTATAGGGGTCTGGATGATGAATCACTAAAATGTATATACTTTCTCAATTGAGTTAAGTATAAGCATATATAAGTGCCTGACATACCGCATTAACCCAACACCATTATTTTTGAGTTTTTATAGGATTTGTTGATATGAAGGGATTTGCACAAAGTCTGAAGCACGAAGAATGATACAAAGAACAAGAAACGCAATGCATGCATTCCATCAAAAGGGTCCTCATTAATTTATGCCTTCATTTATAAATATGCAAATTTCATGATTTCCTTGCATTTCTGCCCATAGCCTAGATATTTCTTTTTAGTTTTTTCAAAAAATCTAGATTTAAATCACATATACTTAAGACCAATTAGAAGCTAATTAGCAAATAGTACGATAATAATGTACTTTGAGTTACGAAGGATAAAAATGTTCAACATAGAGAAATTTGGGGTTTGATCTAATGATCATCTTTGGCTTCAGACGCGGAGGTCTAGATCGTGGAAGCTTTAAGGTCTTCGTACTCTTTGATCAAGCGTTCGATTTTCTCTTTGGCCAAGGTGCCAGCCTTCTACTACGTCGTCACCTCGCCTAAAGCTTTAATTCTTTCTTTACCGCTGACAAGACCGCATTCTTCTTTGTAATATTCGGCATCTTCTTTGGCTTCTGCTAGTTCATCAGATAGTCAGGTCGTTTTCTCCTCAGAAGCACCAAGTTCAACCTCGCAGTCTTTGAGTTTGTCTTTGCACTCTTGGAGCTTCACCTCACAATCCTTGAAGCTGGCTTTACAAACCGAAAACTCATTTTCGATCATCTTCTTTTCTTGTTCTAAACAAGATACCCTGGCACTTTGATGAATGAAGTCATTCTTCAACCTCATATGCTTCACTTCTAGTTCAGTGAATTTATCTTCTGCCTTCTTTAATGCTTCGGCAGCACATTCCTTCATCTTTTCCAGTTTAATTTCGGCCTTAGATTTACTTCTCTTTCTTCGACTTCAGAAACTTTTTCAATGTCGACCTTTAGGAGGTTGTTTGAAAAGTGAAGATTCTTGTTTTCCTCCCTTAATCGCTGAATCTCCTTTTGAAGAAATAATTGGACCGACAAAGATTGAAAATAAAAGACGAAGGTTAGACATGAATTGTAGTTATTTAAAATAAGTGTAAATTAAGTCCCAAACGAACCTGGAAGGAATGAGAAATGCTGTAAAGTGAAGCATCTTCAACATCCAACCTTGGAGGACCTTTAAACCCTAATGGATACGCCAGCTTATCTAGCTCTGGAAATAATTCTTCGGGCTTTGTGAAAATAGAGATATCAGGGATAACAATTTGAAGGCTTTTTCGTTGAAAGATCAAAAGATGATGTCCTACCCTAGAAGAAATTAATTCCCTCGTAATTAGAGCCTCCAAAGGAGTGATAAGGGCATCCTCTCTCCTTTCATCATCTCCTTTCATTTCATCATCTTTTATCCTCTCATCATCTTTGCCATCATCTTAAATGTGAATAATCCTTCCAGCTCCCCTATTTTCTCTTACGTCCTCTCCCTTCGAAGATGAAATTGCCAATTTAGTTTTCTTCCTTCTATCACCTTCAGAAAGTAAACAAGCAACGATCATATCATCCAAATTTTCTTCAAGAACTTCAGTGATCGTCCCTAGATCACTTCCTACCTCAGAACTAGACTCATGCTTCCTCTTAGACCTTCTTTCATTCACATTTCTCTTGCTTTGTTTCTTTTCAAGAATTTGACTTAAAGTCAAGGGAACAATGGTTTTCTTTAGTGCCATATGTGCTCCTGTGTACATAAAGAGTTTATTAAAACAAATTTGAAATGAAGATATGAGTTAAGTAATTGAAATGAATTACTTCCTGAAAGATGTTTTCGACAGATAATCTTCCAATCTCTTTCAATCCTGGGAATTTTCCTCAAGAACAGTGATATAGATTTAATTGCAAGCGCACAAATCGCACAAATAATAAAGAGACGAATAAATTATCGTTCCCAACGAGGATATATTGGCAATAAAGATCAATGTCAAACTAGTAACAACTATGCAAATTGGGGAAAGGTTTTGCGGTTTGTTTTGATTTTTACTAAACTAATTAAAAAGAACAAAGACAAATCAAACACAAATATGTAATCAAAGATGCAAAGTACTAGGGTACTTAACGTCACCTCACCTATCCAATTCAATTCCCTTCGTCCCTTCGTCCCTTAATCCCTAATTCCTCTCTCTATAATGACAATCGATTTTCCAACCTATTCAATGTTCTATTCATAGATACATCAAACGTATTTTCAATATAAATCTCTATTATTTCTAACAATCGGATTAATATATCAGAAACCCATTAAGAACTATGGAAATCATTTAGCGATTGCATAAGTCACAAACATATATTCCTATAGTTCATGCACCCTATGTCATTTATGGCTTGAGGCTAGGGATGGCAACGGGTCGGATACCCTTCCAATTAGTGAAAACCAAAACCCTTTCCATTTAAGGACCCAATACCAAAACCGTTCTAAAACCATTTAAAAAACCATTCAAATTTCCAAAACCGGAACCGTTCCATAACCATTTACCATCGGGTACCCGTTTACCATTTAACTTTTAATTTTTTTTAATTTTTCTATAAATGTATAATTCAATTTCTTAAAAAATAATATGACTTATCATGTTATATTTTGAATATATAATTTGTAATTCGATTATATTATTTTATTTAATATGTTTGTTCATGTTAAAATTTAACATCCTAATAATATATCTTTATATATATATATGATTTATAATGTTATTACTATAATTCACTTATTTTATTAAACGGTTCGGGTACCCTAAACCCGGCATCAAAAACCAAACCCGACCCTAAACCATGACGGGTTTGAAAATCAAAACCAAAACTGTTTCCAAACCCTATAGGATCGGTTTTCGGGTTTTAAATGGATCGGGTATCCTATGGATAGTGCTCGGATCGGTTTTTTTTGCCATCCCTACCTGAGGCAAACCCTAAATATCTCTTTCCTGTCTCAATCTAGGCAACAAATCAATTGAATGATGGCCAAACATTCAAAAGCATTAATTACACCCATAGACAATCAAGAGCGAGAGAGAAATCAAGAAATAAGGAAACCAAGTTTATTGAATCTTCAAGGTTTGGTTACAATAAAACCCTAGTAAAGAAATCTAGCCACTCTTGGAAGCAAAATACATCATTAAACAAAGGAAATCAACCATATAAACTAGGATAGAAAAGGAGAGAGAAAACCCCTTTGTAAACTCTCTTCTTCTCCAAGCTCCAATGGTGGTAGAATGTGTGAGAATGTGAGAGAGTCCCCCCTAAAACCCTAAAAACTATCTATTTATACTTCCCTAAACTCCTATATCTTTTCTCATAGAAGTTGGGGTCGTTTTGGTTCAGATCTACTTGAATTCGGAGTTTTTTCACGAAATTTGTTGTGATGTGAATAGTAATCGGATCGATAGGGAAATATTCTCGATCAATCAGAAATACAATCTGTCTCCATGAGGTTTTTGGGTATTTTGGCAGTTTCGATCGATCGGGAATGGCTCCGATCAATCGAAAATCTTCTCTGGAGTAAAAATCTTCATTTTGCACTCTTTTTCCTCCATTTCTTGCCTTGACACCTACAATATGCAAATATAGCTTTCTTAGGCAATATCAACTCCTAATCAACTCAAAATGGGATGAACTTATGTGTAAAAGATGCACAAATGTATGTATATATTTGGCATATCAAACACCCCCACACTTAACCTTTGCTCGTTCTCGAGCAAATTGAGAATGAATAAGAGAAAGGAAGAGTACTATCCGTTAAGCTCAAATGAAAAATAAAATAACTAAGACCACTTCTAAATAAGAAACTAATCTATGCCACTTTCATAGGGCTCACGATGACACTTAACATGTGCCACAAGCCTTTAAACCCCTAGGTGCCCCTAGTAGGAGGATTGTGTCTCCTGAGGGTTTACCAGAATGATACCCACAAAAATTAAACAACTTCAATACCAAAATTAATGTCATCAACAAGAGTATAAAATGAACTCACAATTGCAACCTTGTCCACACTAACAAACCAAGCATTAGGGCATTCAAACCAATAAAAGCATTCCTTCAATAATCTTAACTCATTCACTTTGCTTATAAATTCAAGAATTAATGCACATAATGGATTTCACTTGATATTTGGCTTCAAAGTGACATAAACAATGGCCATGTAGTCTTCCAAGAACAATAAGAATCAAATAGCAAATACAATGAGCATTTATTCAAACCTCATTCTTATTCACATTTTTTTTCTTTCTTTTTCTTCTCAAAGGTGACTTGTGTAATGCTCAACCTCCTCAAGCTTTCTAAATGACCCATGTAACGAGCTTTCGACCAATGACTCCCAATCCAGTTGGCTTAGGGCACTAGGTGTTAAGACACCCCAACGGATCTAATTACCCGAGTCAAAAAGGCTACGAGGTTAAACTAGTCACCGAGGTACTCTAACATTCATTTCCTACCTTTTTACACGAAACTCATTGCTTGCTAGGCAAGAGACCCGGTTACTCAGTAGAAAATTTATGAAAGAAACCATTTATTTATAAACACAGATTTTTTTTGTATATATATATTTTTTCTTTTTCATAGCTCAAGTAATGCTACTTAGAATCAAATTGATCTCAAACAACCACAAATGCCAAAGTCAAGTCATATTTCATACCCCACAATCAAGTGTATCATATTCACAAAAGCACAATGGACAAAATAATTTTCAAGATAGGAAACACTCAATTGGGATGAATGCCCATAGCAAGATCTATCAATGCTTCAAAGATCAACAAATTCATCCAAATACACTCAAGAGTGACATGGCATAAGGCATTTGAAGTCAAATTTTTTTTTATTTCAAGCAAAAACTAGAAAAACCTAAATTCCCACCCCCACACTTAAAATATGCAATGTCCTCAATGCATGGAATAGGTGAAAATAGAAATAAAAAGATAGAGATAGAATAATAAAACTTGGGTTGCTTCCCACAAGCTCTTGGTTTAAAGTCTTCAGCCCGACTCCCCTTATTCAATTCAACCGGGATCCTTGAGGGTTATGGTGTATACTCCCCTCATGGCTCCTTGAGATTGACATTTGATTGCTTAGGTGCCATGCAAGGAGCACAAGCCTTCATCACCACCATTTCTTTAGAAAAGACATTTTTCTTCATTTTCTTGATCTTCCTCTTCTTCTTTTTCTTCCTCTTCTTTTGCTTCTCTTTGGGCTCCTCAACTTGAGACTTTTGAACTTCAATTTCAACTTGGGAGGTTACCGTAGGAACTTCATGCTCAACCTTAGAATTTTTGCCTAGAAGAACTTCCACCGGAATATATGGAGCTTCCTTCTCAAGCGTGTCGGGGATAACTATGTCAATATGCTCAACTTGGAGGCATTGTTGAGAAACCTCCTCTTGCCTCCTAGTTCCAAAAACTTTAAAAGTGATTTGGTTACCTCCTGCACCTCTCAAAGTAAGCTTCCCTTTTTCAACATCTATCAAAGCTCTCCCAGTGCTCAAGAATGTCATTCCCAAGATTATGGGAGTAGTAGGGTTGGCCTCCATATCCAATATAAGAAAATCCACTAGGAACATAAGATCACCCACCTTCACTAAGACATCCTCCACTATGCTAAGCGCGTATTTGATTGATCTATCCGCCATTTGTAAAGACACCGTGGTTGGACTAATCTCCTTCATTCCAATTTGTTTTGCAATCGACAATGGCATCAAATTTATACTAGCTTCAAGATCACACAAGGATCTCTCAATCAAGGTGTTACCTATAGTGCACGGGATTGTGAAACTTCCCAGATCTTCTTGTTTGATTGGGAGTTTCCTTTGCACAATGGCACTGCACTCTTCGGTTAATTGTATCTTTTCATGCTCCTTCAATCTCCTCTTCTTGGATAAGATCTCCCTCATAAACTTGGCGTAGCTAGGAATTTGCTCTAAAGCTTCGGCAAATGGGATGTTCACTTAAAGCTTCTTGAATACCTCCAAAAGTTTAGAGAATTGATCATCATTCTTCTTAGTGCTCTTCAATCTTTGAGGAAATGGAATTGGAGGCACATAAGGTTTGACTGGAGGTGTGGGGAGAGAACTATCAGACCAATCCAGCTCAACCGCATATTGCATAGGCACATTTCTCACATTTTTCAACTTTTCATCATTTTTTGGAACTGGCCGATCGATCGGGATTGGGTCCGATCGATCGGAAATGCCCCCTGGACACTTTTCAGTTATTTCTTCCCTTGTTTCGCTGCACTCCTTTTCCTGCAAATTTTTCTCTTTTTCAACATCTAGATCAGCAGCATTTTGAACTACGGTTCCACTCCTGAGAGTGATTGTCATGCATTGCTCCTTATCCTTCCGTTTTGGATTCAACTCCGATTGGCTAGGCAATGTACCTCTTTCTCTAAATGACAAAGTGTTAGCTATTTTCCCTATTTGTGCCTCAAGATTCCAGATGGAAACTTCATAGTTTTGCATCAAGTTTGCTTAAGCTTGAAGAGTGGCATCGGTTTTGCTCATGTATTGCTTCGTCCTTTTCATAAATTGGGAGGTATGAGTTGTAAGTGTATCTAGGCCTCCGGCTAGCTTTGAAAACATCTCATCAATATCCCTCTTCTTCTCTTTGGGCTGTACTAGATGTTGAGGATTTTGCAAATTTTGAGTATTGCTCCAAGAGAAGTTGGGGTGATTCCTAAATCCCGTATTGTAGAAGTTGGAATAAGGATCATTGCGAGGTTGAATGAAGTTGCCTCCCCCAATGGTATTCACTTGCTCACTAAAGTTAGAAGAAGAAGCAATAAGACACTCCCCCGTAGGATGACGTCCACAACAATAATCACAAGAAATATAGGAAGGTGTGATTTGCATAGCATGCACTCCTTGAGCTTGATTTAGAATCAATGCCTCAATCTTCTTTGCCATAATAGTCAAGATAGACATAACTTCATCATCTCTACAACTTCCCCCTTGCTTTGGATTCGCCCTCACCGAGGACTAAGAGTTAGTGGTCTTGGCAACTTTATCAAGTAATTCCCGAGCCTCCTCTTGATTTTTGGTCATAAAAGAACCTCCCGCAGCTGCATCAATAGTCTCCTTAGTATGCATGCTCAACCCATTATAGAAAACTTGGTACACCACCCATTCCGGAAGTCCATGGTTTGGGCAACTTCTAATAATACTTTTAAAGCGCTCCCAAGCCTCATAGAATGATTCAAAATCCTTTTGGGCAAAGGACATGATATCCACCCTAATTTGCACCGCCTTGGCCGGAGGAAAGAATTTCGCCAAGAATTGCTCCGCCATCTCATCCCAAGTGGTGATAGAATTTGGAGGCAAGGACATCAACCATCCCTTAGCCTTGTCCCTCAAAGAAAATGGGAATAACCTTAATAAGATAGCATCCTTAGAAGAAAATTGTTTAGCTGGAAAAGCTACTCGAAAACCATTTCGAAAGGCAAAAAGAGTCAATCTTCCTTTGCAATTAATTCATTCTGACATCTGTGGCCCAATGAATGTAAGGGCCAGACATGGTGCCTCGTATTTCATCACTTTTATAGATGACTATACCCGGTATGGTCATATCTACTTGATCTCCCATAAATCAGAAGCGTTGGATTGCTTCACAAAATATTTAAAGTTGGTTGAGAATCAATTAGATAAGAGTGTTAAAACTCTAAGGACTGATCGTGGTAGTGAGTATCAATTAGAACAATTCAAAGAATTGTGTGATGAAAAAGGTAGAGCTAGATAGCTAACTATTCCATACACTCCACAATAAAATGATGTTATCGAAAGAAGGAACAGAACCCTTTTAGATATGGTTAGATCTATGATGGCGCAAGGAAATCTACCAATTTCATATTAGGGAGATGCATTGTTAACTGTTGCCTACATACTAAATCGTGTCCCAACAAAATCTTTCAAGTCAAGTCAACCCTATATGAATTATGGACTAGTCGAAAACCGAATTAGGGCATTTACGGCCATGGGGTTTGGCTGCCTATATTCATAACCCTATTTCCAAATATGGGAAGTTAGGTGCCCGAGGTAAGAACTGTATCTTTATAAGATACAATGATACTTTTAATGGATATGTCTTCATTAGAGAAGATGACGCTGGTAGGGTGACAGAAATTGAGTCACGAGATGTCACATTTTTAGAAAATAAATTCCCTAAAGTAGGAGAGGTTGATAAAAATTTTCAGTTTTATGAAACTGCAAACATCAATAAAGGTGCTAACAGTTGCCCAATTGATGATACCAAAAACGTATCTCAATTACTTGAGAACAATGGGAGTTATTCTTTAACTAAAAATGCTCAAGAGGAGTAAGATCATGTTAAATCTCAACCTCGAAGGACTACGCGTGAACACGTTCTCTGTCGTCGATTTGAGATTGAAGGGGAAATATTCATGATAACTCCTCTAGATGGTGAGGATAAGCAAGAATCAATAAAAGAGGCTCTCTCAGGTCCTAATTCTAGGGCATGGATGAATGCAATGAAAGAAGAAATGGAGTCAATGGAGAAAAACCGTGTCTGGGATTTGGTTGAACTTCCACCCAATAGAAAATCTATTAGGAATAAGTGGGTTCTCAAGATCAAGTGTGACGCTGATGGGAACATAGATCGACATAAGGCTAGATTAGTGGCTAAAGGCTACAATCAAAAAAAGGGAATAGACTATGAAGAAACGTTTTCTCCAGTAGTGAGAATTGTTTCGATTCGTCTTATCCATATGCATAAGTGTAATCCCATAAATATTCCTTGTGAAAGGAATATCAGCCCTAGTTGAAACATGGGACACATGAATCTAGAAGAAAAAGATAAAATGTCCAAAATACCATACTCTAGTGCTATTGGGAGTCTGATATATGCAATGTTGTGTACTCGACCAGATATCAATTATGCTGTTGGGCTAGTAAGCTGATTCCAATCGAATCTCAGGCTTGAGCACTGGAAAGCAGTCAAAAGGATCTTAAGGTACTTAAAAAGGCATTCCTGCATAGACTTATCTATTATGGAGGTCGAGTACATTAAATGTAGCTCAGCAGTCCTAGTTAAGAAGGTTGCTTAAGCATTTATCAGTTGTCAAAACTGCATCTGAACCTGTTACAATTTGGTGTGATAGCATATGCTAAGAATCCAAAGTACCTTGAAAAAAAAAACAAAACATATAGAATTGAAATATCATTATATCAGAGATATGATTGCACAAAGAAATGTGGTCTTGAAACACATCTCTACAAGTCATATGGTGACTGATCCACTGACTAAATCTATAACTAGGGATTCTTTTCTTACACATGTTAGATCCCTAAGTTTATATAGGATGTAGTTGTTTGTTTCGTAGACCATTATTTCTTCACAAACTCTTGTATCCAATGATTATTGTATGAATATGGTTATTCAATTTATCATTTTGTGATTTGAATTTGTGAAATTATTTGTACAACATTGAATGTATGTCATAGGCATGATTGTCTCACTCACATGAGCGTGCAGAGATGAGATTGATTTGAAATCGAACACTAGTTAGCAACTTTAGTGGCACTGTAGAGTGAAAAAGATTCAAATTAAATATCACCTTAGTCACAGCTAAGATGAGATTCTTTTGAAAAGAATCGACATGATAGATTCCCAATCTTTCATGAGCCTATAAGTAGAGCCAAGTGTGAAAACTCTTTTGACGCTAAGAGAAGTGTGTAAAATATGAGATTTCAAGTTTGTTGTCAAGGCAAGGTGAGCGACAAGACTAAGACTTGTATGGTGTTATTATGAGAGTTGACATGTAACGGCCCATCTCCAAGCCGGGCCCATGGGCCGCTACCTCCAACCCCTCACCCCTGAGGTTATCACAGCGGGTAGGTTGTTGATTGTGAGAATCGATCCCCCGACCTCACAACTTAGCTGGTGACATAGCTGGCCAAGAAACCCTATGTTAAAGGGTTGTGAGGTCGGGGGATCGATTCTCACAATCAACAACCTACCCGCTGTGATAACCTCAGGGGTGAGGGGTTGGAGGTAGCGGCCCATGGGCCCGGCTTGGAGATGGGCCGTTACATAAAAACTGCCTTTTTATAGAGTTCCCCTGCCAGACACGGGCCCCAGGGTACCTCCAGGATCCATGGTCCAAACAGCCCAACCCCTCTCCTTTTCTCCAGGAAGGTTGTTGGTGATGAGAATCGATCCCCCGACCTCACCACCCTTTAACAAGGAGTCTAAGACTCACCTTGCTACCAACTAAGCCATGGCTTAGCTGGTAGCATATGGTGCCTTTGGCCCTATGTTAAAGGGTGTGTGAGATCGGGGGATCGAGTCTCACCACCAACAACCTTCCTGGAGAAAAGGAGAGGGGTTGGGCTGTTTGGACCATGGATCCTGGAGGTACCCTGGGGCCCGTGTCTGGCAGGGGAACTCTATAAAAAGGCAGTTTTTATGTAACGGCCCATCTCCAAGCCGGGCCCATGGGCCGCTACCCCCAACCCCTCTCCCCTGAGGTTATCACAGCAGGAAGGTTGTTGATGGTGAGAATCGATCCCCCGACCTCACCACCCTTTAACATAGGTTGCCTGGAGCGCCTATGTTAAAGGGTGGTGAGGTCGGGGGATCGATTCTCACCATCAACAACCTTCCTGCTGTGATAACCTCAGGGGAGAGGGGTTGGGGGTAGCGGCCCATGGGCCCGGCTTGGAGATGGGCCGTTACATGACATACACTCGTGAGCTTAGATTAAGCAAGAGAAACTCCATAATAGCTTGCATTTCATACTACATGTGCTAGTGACCAACAGAAGATGAGTGAATTGATCCATGTTTCTTCATCATGTGAGTTCTACGGATTTCTTAACATTCAAGAAACCTATTCCGCTAACCCTTTGCATGACTTTTGACTATGTCATGAAAGTTATGTGACAATGATCACTACTTTAGCTTGTCTCCTATGGACAAGGCAAGATGCGTCCAAAACGAACAATGCTAGGAAAGCGAGTTGTTTTCATATCCTAGTGACAAGAGGGCTCAAGGAAAAATTGTTATGGATTTACATAAAAGTTACTTGTATTTATTGGCCAGGCAATGATGTCGAAAGGACAAAATTGCAAATACATATAATTTATTGGTTGACAAGCATAAGGACTCTTTTAAGAGATGCAGTTATGCTTGATCAAATGAAACCAATAACGAGTTTGGGATATGGCAAAGTACACAACATTGACACTTTTATAATAACCTACTTCATTGTGGCCCATTGGGTTTCTACTTTGAAGATAATATATTATGTATGCTTTTGGTCAGACGGCCCATTTACCTGTATGAAGATTTGAAGAGATAAGCATTTATTTCTCCCTCTCTATTAAAGCCCATAATGGGCGAGTGAGAGTATGTTGGAATGTTGGGACGGGTTCACCCAGTGTTGGCTTGAGCCGACAATTTACATCGGCCCAATATACAATATATATGGATGAGAGAAATAATCATATCTAGATAAGAGGTATGGATTAAGATAGTCCTTTTCTATAAGGACTTGTAAAGACTACTCCAATTCATATAGATATTGGAGACTCAGTTCCAATTCATACTAGAAGAGTTCTAGTAGGACTGCTCTCTACTATAAATAGGGGGTGTAGAGAGATAGAAAAATATACACTAAAAATTGACTACTTTTAGTCTTTTTTTCTCTCTTACGAATATTCTAATCTTGGTGATACGGAAGCTTACTCGTGCGAATTATTGACGTATTTGTGCTGTGGATATTTCGGATATAGTCTTGTACCATATCCGAGACCTGGACAATCCTATTATACAAGAAAATCAATTCCGCCTATGGATCTCTTGTTATTCGGCTTTCTCTATTTTTCCAACACTCCGAATTTATTTCTTAAGGAAGCAGATGTCGTAGCCTCCGGTGAAAACTCATTATGATCGTGGGTTGGTGATGGTGGTTGGTTGTTAATTTGGGTAGTTGTTGCTCGGCGATGACATGGTGGTTGTGACGGGTTTGGGAAATAAGAGGCAATGGAGAGAGGATTGGAGATGGGAAATTGGGGAAAACACAAACATGAGACGTGTCGCTAGAATTATCAACAAATGTCAGTGACAAAAAAAGGATGTCCACAGGTTTAGTTGTGGAAAATAATATCTACACATTCATGTGTTTTGGAATTGAATCATTCTTTTTTATGTATTTATGTGTTATATTAAGCTAGTTTGTTAAATATGTTTAATGACCTTATTTGTAATTTGACATAATATACTCTACATCTAATCAGCGTATTTTACATTTGCACCAAACACCTAATTAGCAAATACTACTTTAGCATAAATAGACAACATATGGCTCCGTTTGGCACAGCGGAAATCTTGATTTTCAATACTAGCGGAAATGTTGTGAAAAATATGCTGAGCTTTAAGCTGTGAAATATGCTGTGAGGTGTTTGGTGAACTAAAAACTGACGCTAGCGGAAAAATTATTGAAATAAAGTATTATAATATTAATTTTTATTTTTTTATCAAAATTAATCTAATAAATATAATTCTTATTAAAATTAATTTTAAGTATTAATTTAATTAATCAAATTAAATTAAATATTTAATTTTAATTTTAAGTATTTTTTAATTAATCAAATTAATTAAACTTACATTTATTTTATTTTTTAATTAATCAAATAAATTTTCTAACATTTATTGTATTTTTAATTAATTTATACTTTTTATTAAAATATACTTACATTTAAATCATTAAATAATAAAAAATTTAAAAAAAACAAAAACTGCAGCTTTTTGGCGTGGGACCCACGCCAAAAAGCTGCAGCACAGCGGAAACGCAAAAGAAATTCTGGGCTCCCATTGTCTTCCCCCTAAAAGGCCTATTAGAGGGAAGGAGGGCTTGCTATTATATACAAGATTTTTTGCTGGGTTATTACCCGATGTGGGACTTTTGTCCAACACCCCTTCGCACTCGTGGACTGGGTATCTCTGCCCAAGGCCCGACAAGTGGACTTCTTATAGAGGAAGAGTACACACCTGCTCCGATACCACGTAGAAATTCTGGGCCCATTGTCTTCCCCCTAAAAGGCCTATTAGAGGGAAGGAGGGCTTGCTATTATATACAAGATTTTTTACTGGGTTATTACCCGATGTGGGACTTTTGTCCAACATTCACTTCTCTATACCATCCCGCTTCTCTGAATCCCTTTCTGTTATCGTCTCTTTAAAATTTGCAACTTTGGTGCTTGATTTTCTTGGGAGGGTAAGTATCAGAAAAGCCCCTATACTTTCCAAAACGGCTCAACTAAGCCCTTTTACTTTTTTCGACTTAACCGAGCTCCTCTACTTTGAAGAATGGGCCACGTTAGCCCCTCATGGTAACTGACGTTAGTTTTTGCTAATGGGGCTTTTTTTTCCTATGTGTATTTTTTAAATTTATTAAAGAAATTCTTGTGAAATGACATGGCATGATGTTAAAATACCTAATTTCAATAGAAGAAGAAGAAAATCATTTTGAAGAAAAAACCAAAACCTCCATTTGAGAGCTAGAGAGTCGTGAACAGAAGCTTCTCAAGGTCGAGAGGAGAGACCATCATCGTCGCACCCATTTTTCTCAAATTTGGTTTGATTGCAAGCGTCTGTCAGTGATTCAAGCAAGTTATGCTCTACATTTCAGATCTTAGGTTAGGGTTTCTTTTTGGGGTTAGGATTTTTTGGGGTTCAATCTCTCAGATCAGTGTTCGATCTTCTATAGTGTGTCGAGATGAGACCAAGGAAGATGAGAGATGTTCGGTCAAAGAAAATAATAGAGGAGGAAAACCAGATCTATTCCTCTAGTAACAGAGATAGTGGCAACAACTCTGAAAGAGAAGAAGAATTTCTCCCTTAAGATGACTCTTCTGAGGGCGATGAGGAAGTGGTAGTTGCTAGGGAGAAAGTGAGAAATTATAGGTGGGGATGGAGGGGTGTAACTCTATTGTAGGATAGTGACGAAGAAGAAGAACATGTTGAACTGTCATTATAGGGGCTAATTAGAACCATCTATTAAGAGTATAGGGGTTTAAATGACCCATTATTTAAAGTACAAGGGCTTCATTGGCCCAAAAATAGTAACTTTCAAAACATTCATGTCTAAGACAGGTATTCTCGGTTGGCTTTTACTTTTGGACATGTGTCAAAATTTCAATGGACATTGACACATGGTTGTTCAGTCAACAAATAACAAATATTCCAGCTCAATAGTTAATAGCCACGTCAGCAAAAACTAACGTCAGTTGCCATGAGGGGCTAACGTGGCCCATTCTTCAAGATAGAAGGGATCAGTTGAGCCGTTTTGAAAAGTAGATGAGCTTTTTTGATAGTTACCCCTTTTCTTAGGTGTTGAATCACAAGAGGAAAAGCAAACCCATAAGGGGGTATGTGTTTGAAAGCCAGGTGATCCAGAATAGAGATCTACTTTTATTTTTCATTTTAACAGGGAAAGTTCACAGGTTTTCTTTTTATTCAACTAGGAGGGTTTGTTTTTGGTCCCTCTCAAGGTCTTCTTTGGAAAAAAAAACCTTATCTTTTTACCTGGGGGTTTATCTTCTTCTATTTATATCTCTTGATTTCGCTTAGTTTCTAAAAAAAAATATGACAACAGCTATGGATCTTTTTAGTGAGTGTACTACTCTAAAATGTGTGAGAGAGGTTCACGATGTGAGAATGTGTGAGAGAAGGTTGATTTGGTTCTGCATGAGAGAGTGGGTGAGAGAGGTTTGCGAATGTGAGCAGTGAGAACCTACAGCCCACGGAGAGAATGTAAGAGAAACCAGGTGGACCGTTGGATTGGATTTAAAAATCCAATGGTTCACATTGGTATCTGACATTAGTCAAGTAATTTTACTACCAAACCGCCTCTCGATCCCTATTAGCCTTACTCTTTACCAAACTCAATCTTTATATTGACTAAAGCCTTCTTAATTGTGGCGGTCTAATTTAATAACAGCGATAGCGACAAAATAGCATTTGAACTTACCCTTGCCTTCGCTGTGGTCATGTACAGTGGCACTCAATAGTCCATCCCACATCGAAATATTATGTGACCGTGAGTCCACGCGGAGGAATAAATAAAGAGATGATGGGAAGAAACAATATAAAATTATGTCTTGGATGGTGCTTGCGATGAAATTTGAGTGTTACGAACAAATAAGATCAGATGATGTGTGCAGGAACAAATATCTTGAAAGAAAGTCCCAAAAAGGGACGCAAACACAAGACAGAGGGTGGCCTTCAAAAGGCGCAAACACACGAGGAAGCAAATAAAAAAGGACTAATTGGATTAAAAACTAGGAAACGGAAATTACATGCTCTGTTTGAGTTTTTGATTGATCAGACCTTGTAAAATCTAAAATCTAGGCTTCTATACATGTCTACAAAACTGTGAACACTGATATTTACAATTGGATCCGTTGATTTGTTGTCAAGTGTCCCACGTTCTTTCAACTGCTTGATGGTGTAGATAATTGATTTCCTTCCTTTTGACACGTGTAACACGTTCTAATGTTGCCTTTGTTTCTGTTACAACATAACTCCCACGTCGGCCACTCTTCTTTACACGTTCACATACTTGGGTATGAGCTACCGTTTATTTCAGTCACTTGCCAGCTGTTGACTGATCCCTATTCATGCAAATTCCTAGCTCATTCAGTCTTCATTCAAACCTGACCGTTTCCTTCTACCTTCGTTTAGCAATTTGGACGATACTGTCCAATATGTCTTTGATGTATTTTATATGCAACATATGTGTTGGACCAAGACTTAGTGTCTAGGTCAATATTTTGTTTTTGATTATTGTGTGTCAAAATGTGTGTGAGAATAATCGACTTGAATATGTCTTAAAATGTGAAAAACATGTTATCGCAACCGGGGTCACGACGCGGACCGGTGATGAAGGATGAAAAATGTTTAGAGTCGCCACTAATTGATATGAGTGTTATTGGACACTAAAAATGGTCTGAGAACCAGAAAAATTGGTAAAGGGATCTATTGAGCGTGGGGAAGGTGTTAAGCACTCCACAACTCTCTAAAAGGTTACCTAGATTGATCTATGTGTTTTTCCCTGAAAATTTGTTTGTCCCAATTTGTTTTAACGAATTTTTCATATGCCCAAAAAATCATGTATTATCAAATGGGATGGAATGTTTTCCATTAATGTTAGACCAAAGCTTTATTTTGAAAATCTCATTTTGATGGGTTTTATTGGAAATTGATGAAAAATCCCACTTGAAGTGAGTTTTGAAATTTTAAAAAGGGTGCATGGGATCACTATGGTCATTCCTAGCTTGGCCAAAAATGTTGTTTTGATTTGGAAAAATATTTGATGGTATTTACAAAAAGGCATTGGGTTTTATACTAAGGGGACTTTCACAATCACAAAATAAAAGAACAATGAATAAAATGAAAAGAACAATCTAATTTTATTTGATGAATACAAATGATATTTTGATTTGAAAAGATAACATAATTAAATCTGAGGCAGGAGCTGAATGTCATCAAGTCCTCCTCCTAATTGACTTTATTTTAGGTATCTAATAAATTAAATTACCATTATTTTTATGAATACAAGTGATACTTTAATTTAAAGAGATAACATAATTAAAGCTCAGGCAAGAGCTAAATGTCATCAAGTCGTCCTCCTAATTAACTTTAATTTAGGTATCTAATTAAATTACCATTGTTTTATGAATACAAGTGAGACTTTAATTTAAAGAGATAACATAATTAAAGCCTCGGCAGGAGTTGAATGTCATCAAGTCCTCCTCCTAATAAACTTTAATTTAGGTATCTAGTAAATTAATTTATCATTTGCGTTTCGTTTAAATGAAGATAATACAATTAAAGTCTAGACAGAAGCTGAATGTCATTAAGTCCTCCTCCTAATTGACTTTAATCTAGGTATCTATTGTTTTCCCGTTATTTTGTTTAAATGAAAATTTAGTGAAGATGTTGTTGTTGAATTGATAAATTTGCAAAACTAGAATACAACCTAATATATAATTATGCATTCTAAATAATTTATCAACTACTCATCCTCATGCATCTTTGATATTCTAAATTTACCAACCCCTAAACATGCATACTAATCACATTAAACATGCATAAAACTATCTACACTACTTTGCACTACTTTTTCATTATTTTCACTACTCTATTACATGCTTACATTTATAAGAATATACATGCCAAATAAAAAATAGGATAAAAATATATACAAATAATAAAATATAAAGATAAAAATACAAATATAAATATGACCCATGGAGCCTGTATATTGCTCAAATCAGGTCCAATCTCCAAATGAACTCTCCGGCCCAAGTAAAGTCCAATCCAATCCACGTTCAAAATCAAACACAAGAAAGTGATCAAAAACTAATATCCACATGCTAATCCAAACTCAAAGTAATATCAAATTCATACTAGGAGATTCATCAACATAAACCCTAGAGATGCCTAAACCCCCCACATCTTAATCTAAAAACATGATTTTTCAAAGCTAATCATGTAAACATGTATACACTCCAACAAATACATACGACCAAATCCGTCAAAACACCCTTCTAAACACATAGAACCCTTCAAAATACCTAGAACCAATCACCCAACTATAAGTATATCAACCCAAACCCCATTTCTTTTGAAACAAGCATATGACCACAAACTAACATCAAAACCGGACATCATATTAAACATCAGTACCGTGAGCAGGCAAGATTCACACCACAAAAATCAAAACCAAGTATCAAAGCCACATGCTAGGATAATGAAGAAACAGATATAGCAAGGTCAGTTATCAACACTAGCAAGCAAACGCACATGGACCAAATTTCATTCAAATCATACATGTATCCACAAACTACATACGACTAGTATAACTTCAATCATGGCCATATACCACGAACTCGAACAAAACACAATCAAGATATCAGCAACTTGGAGAAGTAAGAACAGAGGAGACCAACAATTCCATAGAAACAGAGCTAAAGAAATACGAATATTGAACCAAGAAGGATGTAATCTAAGAACAAACACAGACAAAAACCAAATTGAAGAAATGGAACATGGAAGATGTCGAAATCGAATCAGGGAAATAGACCCAAATCAAGACGAGTTTGCCAAAGACGTTACCCTTGAAGAACTGAAACCCGTTTTCTCCTATTTCTTCTCTGATTTGCAGCTGCTCTCCCTTCCCCTTCTCATCTTTTTCTCCTTTTTTCTTCTGTGTTCCCCTTTCTTTCTCACCGAGACCCTATTGCTTTTTTCTTTTTTCCTCTATTGTGCGGCTAATCCTCTTTTCACACAAAAACCCTCACATTTCTTTATACAATGTGACCACACAAAATCTTATTTTCTCTTTTTACCAAAAGGCCCCCCAAACCCTATTTCTTCTCTCTTTAGAAACCCTAAGAAACTTGCTTTTTGTATTTTTCATTCTTTTTACAAAACCCTAAAAAGGTGTCACATTTTCCTTTTTAAGGTTTTATTTTAAAAATTTTTAATTCTCTTAAAATTTTAGATATTTTCTAGGGTTTTTATTTATGGGTACTTATGGACTCATGAGTCAAGGTAATGACTTTTTATAGGCTTGTGAGTCTGAAAACGGGCTTTTGAATTTTTGTGGACTTGTGGGTTGAAGATAATGCTTTTACATTTTTTTTGTGTTATTCTATTTTTTCTATTTTTTGGCCGGACGGAAACCGGTTACTACAAATGTTTTGATGATTGTTCACCAAAATACATTTTGAATACGTGATCTTGAGTGTGAACTATGATTATATATTAACTAAATGATTCATGTGCGAATTGCTTATGCTTATAATGCTATATATGCTAAAAGTTTAATTATTTGATCATAACTAAGCTATGTTTCAAGCATGAAGCTCAAATGAGCTTACAAACATTTTTGAGAATATTTCAGGTTATGTCTAAATACTCCAATGAATATATGAGCTATCCGACGGTCCAAGAATGGTCTTGGAAGACCTAGGGCTTGCTAATAAATTTCTATGTACCCTTGAAAATCCACTAGATGTAAATTGGAGTAAATTTGAAAAATGCCATATTGACAAGTGAGGTGGCCAAGCATGCTATATTTGTGTGGATGACATGACACATTTAAATTATTGTTCAAGGTTGCCACATGGAGACAAAGTGAAGAAGGAAATTTTATGTGAAAACAAATGAGCAAGAAACAATGTTACTTCCATATTCATGCTAGATCTGAAATCAAGGAAGCCATTTCGAAGAGTAATTCATGGAGAGCTCAGTCAGAAAGCATAAATCACTGACGCATTTAAAGGAGATCTTCTCATATGATGCAAGAATGAAGTCGGCTAAGAGGGAAACAAATAAGATGATGCAAGTCAAGACGGGATGAGGGGGGCTGCAATGTACATTGTAGTTGTTAATTGAAATTGTTCTAATCTTCACCGCACATTTCATCCAATGGTCTTCAATAAATAAGGATAAACAAAATTAAAAAAAAAAAATTAGACGCAAATCTCGCTACCCCTCTCGCCTCTTCCCTCGCAAATAGACGCTTGGGTTCCCTGTTCTCTCTTCCCGCTACCCCTTCCCGCTTATCTCTTCCTTATTCCTCTCAATTCACTGAAATCCTTGGCTCAGCACCCTCAGCAAACCCATCCCACTTACGAAAGACTTCAGACCCTTCTTCCCCTCTCAGGTACCTGAAGGCCTGCTCTTTCTGATGTGTTTTTTTTGTTCTCTAAATTATCATTGTGATGTAATCGAATGATTAGACTGATTGCTTCTATCCAATAGATTTGATCGATTTATCAAAAAAAATTAAAATAAAACTTGAGAACTTGTACTTAATGATGGTTAATACGAATTTTTTTCAACTTCTTGAAGAGTCGGGTCTACAATCAATTATGTTTGAATCATAATGTTGGTTAATACGAATAAACTTGCTGTCAATAATGGATTGTTAACATGGTCGATAATGATCTTACAGATTGTTTTTTTAGTGATATTACAGTTTGTGATGCTTAGGAGCTTGATTATTTTTTATTTTTCAGGTTGTGAACATGATCGATAATGATAAAGATTGGACTCCTCACATGAACATGACATTTGATACGCTTGATGAGGCTTGGGAACATTGGTGTAGTTATGGAAAACAAGTTGGGTTCTCGACAAGGAAGAGTTTTTTAAATAAAAGCAAGCTAGATGGACAAGTAACATCAAGAGGATTTGTATGTTCTAAAGAGGGTGTCCATCAAGTAGATAAGCGTAGAGTTCACAGCAACCATAGAGATGAGACAAGAATATTTATTCATTATCTTAAATCTAATATTATATACATTAACTTTTTCTTATATCTTGTTGGAAGTTATTTTTGTCATACTTTTATTACAAGTGATTTGATTGACTTGATTAAAGGCATCATTCAAATTTGCTTCAATATGAAAATCGTGAGAAGCCAACAAGGCCTACAGCCTAGGCTGGTGGCCCCCGTAACCCAATTCCGAGGCGCTACCGATTGCTGACTACCGACTTAAAGTCGTTGAACGAATCAGCTCAAAAATTTATACAAGTCTATGTTAATGTGCCGTTTGGGCTTTGAAAACCGGATGGTTTGAACGAATCGGATGGTTCGAATGAAAATCGGTCGGTTTGTCCAAAAGAAGCTGAGTCTTTAATTTCCCCGGTTGATTTCCGGTTCATGGTTGAACTGGTCTAACCGGACAGTACTGTCAGGTTTTCACAACGTTGATGGGAACAAATGACATGGCTCCTCCATGGCTGTAAACCAAAGGTTATCCAATATAGATACCAAATTAAGTAAATACCAAAGCTTATCCAATATTAGAGACCAAATTCAGTAAATCATTTACCAACTCTATATATCCATGAAAAACTGTACATAGATTATTGATAGCACTGAAAATGGAAGATTGCAATGATAAGATACTTATATATTATTTCATGTAATACATGTGACATTAGAAGTGGCATCAAAGGAGATCCTCCCCTGGTTAGACTAGATTTGCCCTCGTATTCAGGATTTTCACCTGCATTACATCACCTTGAGAAATATGTAATTGTTCTGTAATGCCAAGATGAGCCATTAGTAACCAGACATGGGTGAGCAGCTCTCCTCCACTTGTGAGTAACTTCGCATGGTTCCGCCATTGACACTGACTGGCAGCATAGGATAGCATCTCCACCCACACATGACTAACCATTTCCCATTTTCTTTCATTTGTCCAATGCTTTTCTGTCTCCAGAGACTGAATATACTTCGCAATCGTACAGGCTTCAAATAATATTGACATGCTTCTGTCACCAACAGATTGGGGAACACCAGTGTCCATTTGGAATAATGCATCACAAGCATCACGTGTATTTGATATGGATCTTTCTCGAAAAAATCTCATGGCGTCGGCGCATGTGTCCTGGATGTGTGATCGGATCATCCTAGATGCACTAGGCAATATGCTAGGATGCATGACCAGATGCAACATATAACCTGCTAGAGATTTGCCACATTTACCGTACTGATTTTCCGTCATATGTGCGTCCTTATATTGATCAATAGAATAACACATATCTGTTGCAATGTGCCACAAAAGAATACTCTGATCAAATCCCATCTCTACACTCCAACCAATATCATCAAAACAACCCATATCCTTAAGTACTTGATCACCCCTTTGAGCACACAGTTGTTTAGAAGCCCTAACATTCAATGCATGCATCGATTTTTGCATAAGCTGTTCAAAAATTAACCTTTTCAAATCTGCAGAGACAATATGAAAATCATTGCATGAATGCTTCTGAATTTGGGTAGACTTCATAGTAGGCTTAAGACAAATACTTATCAAGTTGTAGTTTCTCATGGTACTAGACCAACGCTTATCGGAATTGATCAAAGAAGACCATCGTAACACATATTGGAGATGATTGATGATCTTGTAAGCAAAATCCACGCATGAATTTTTGTGCATACTCAACCAAATCAGTGTCTGATCAGAGAGAAGCATAACAAGTATCTCATATGTTTCCAAAGCCAATGCTCCAACTAGCAAGATGTATGTGATATAAATGTCTATCGATGGGTAATCATCATCATTCTTGTCAATTACTAGAAAAGCTATAGATGTAGAAACAATGGAGGATACACTGAACAAATGAAGGAAGCCGCCCATCCATGTATAACTCATTATAGCCTTTGTGTAGAGTATGTCATAAATCAATCCGAGCTCAATCTCAATCATTTTAAAGGCTTTGTCCCAACTGATATTCGTATCAAGAAAGAATGCTCGACTAATCTTAACATCTTAGAAGGTGAGGAAATCATCAGCAAATAATCGCTTAAATATATTGAACAAATAATTACCATCACGTAGTATGGAAGCATCTGGAACGATGTTATTTGGTTCACATTTTGGAGAGTAACACAACAATGTGGAACCTTCAACTTCCTCTACTGATATATTAAATCCCTCAGCAATTTTTGCTGAATATTCCACCATGAATCTGGCATAGTTAGGTCCAGGGTTAGGAGGAGAAGGCAGAGATGCTTGAAAGCGATCAACACTCATGGACCAATGAGTCCAAATCATCTCTCCATTTTTAACTATTCCAACTAACAACATTGGAATAGTAATAAAATTAAGTGTCGTGTCTCCCCAGATCTCGAGGAAGATGTAGACTACTCCTAATAACTGGGTCAAACTCCCGAACCCACTCCTCAACCCTAACTCATTATCTTCCAATGAGTATGCACTAATCGTGTGAGTGCCACCAAGATGCAATACCATAAATGACGCCCAAAGTCCAAACATATCATATTTTGGACTTGATTCATCGTTAGAGATAATGCTAATTGATGCAATTGTGAATGTATTAACTGATGATTGGACGAGCCAAAGGATGATTGAAATCCAATTTCCAATTTTGTATTTTCTCCTGTTTCCCAACACCAAGAGCACTATCTGGAAAAAGACGTTGATTAGAACAAATAAACGGATCTCCTTTTCAGTCCATGAACTTATCCAGTAATCGGGGATGATTTCAAACAGTCTCCTAATCCTAGAAGAGATCAAACCAGCAACGACTGCAGGCACAACCTAATATTTGTTAGAACAATGGTAGAATGAAGCAAATTAATTGATTGATTAGCAAGTCACAGAGAATAACTAATTAGCTTACCGCTGTTTGTCATAGCTCTCTAGAACGTGCAGTAACCTGTGAGGAGAAAAAAAAAACCAAAGAAAATGAAAATTCACTCTTTCGTGGTGCTTATATTGAAAATTGCATATCGAAAAGAAAATACTGAGAAATTAAAACAAATGGTGTTATTTTCAAAGAGAAATTTTATTTATACCACGAAAATTTTAAATTTTATACCACTTTTGAATTTTTTTTATTGACATCCATATCCCACTACAACAAAATTTGGAATTTATGACAAAAGCAGTTGTTGCTAAACCTCTAAATATTGTCGCAAATTCTTTTTGCAACTAAAAAAAAGTTGTCACAATATCGTTGCCAAAGGTCCTAACGTCGAAGGTTTTTGCAACAACTTTGTGTTTTATTACGAAATGTCTGTCTTTTAGTATCAAAACAATTCAATGTGAAAATGAAGAAAATTGATGTCAAAAGTGCAATCCAACAGCAAAATTTCGTTGTGATTGAGCCCTTTAGCGACGAATTCTTTCTCTTTTTGTCACAATAATGTTCGTCAAATTAAATGTTTGTTATTTGCAACAAATTTTTTAGACACTAATATCAAGGTTTGATATCAACATATTTTTTGATGCAAAAGAAGTAGTATAAATTTGAGTCATTAAAGTTTGATACAAAGAGAAATATGGATAATATCCCTAAAAAATATTTGTTAAAATATCTTTCAATATTAATATGCAATTATAAATTACTATATATTCCTTGTAGCAAAGTATGTAGTTTTTTTTAAGCAATTCAATAATCATTCAATATAATGCTCAAGTCTTGGCCATCTTATAATCAGACCACAAAGAAGTGGCAGTAAAATCTACATAACATTAGAGATAAAATCCAAGATAATATACGAAAGGCATAAAGTCTTGCCCATCTTTACATCCAAAATAAGATTCAGCTATGCATTGAAACATTCTAAAGCTTAAAAAAACAGAAACCAAAAGACAAAGGAACTCCACAAATCTGGTGAGAACAGGTTGATCATTTTTTTGGTAGTATAGAGACCTTGTGCTTGTAGTAGACTTTCAGATGCAGCTGAAAAAATATAAAAATTACAGATCTTAGAAGCAAATTGAGATCACATATAGAAATAGAAGTTGACAAAATTATGGAACAAAATCTAACCTTGATTAGGATGCAATTGACTCATAATATTCTGAAGCTGGGATTGCATCTCAGCTCTTTGCGCATCCATCTCAGCCTTTTGAGCATTCATTTCAGTCTTCATGCGTGATATCTCATCCTCTTGTCGCACACGCTGGTCCTCAAAACGCACCTCCAACTCCTTTAAGTCTTTTATAACCTCATCACGTTGTTGGGTAGCCTTTTCCAATTGTGCTTCAATTCGCACCCTAGTCTTGATAGGTTTTGGACCATAATTTGCACTAGACTTTTCACCAACCACTTCGATAAATGCTTCATCAGATGTTAATTGGTTAGAACTCTCTCCTTCTACGAAATGATTAACAAGATACGACACATCCTCCTATATTGATCATACCAACCATGCCATTGTACACTCAGCAGTTAATCAAAGCAAAAAAAATCATAAAAACTAAAAATCAAAATATGAGTGAAACATACATCAACTTGTTTTGCCTTGTCATTCACCCAAGAACCATTACTCCTCATATGAGTTAGCTTCCACAACTCTTGCATATTGGGTTTTTTCCCTGTTTCCATGTCTCGCTGAAAAAAAATTAACCCAAAAACCAGAGTGTTGTAGCAAATATCTTACTATGAGTATGTGAAAGCTTACGTTGTCAAAGCTAACAGACTTGAATGATTTCCGACCAGCAACATGGGGAGTTTCATGGCTCTTACGATTTTCCAAGTTTCTTTGGCTGATTTTCTAGACAATAAAAATTTTTATAGCATTAGTTATTTTTCACAAGTAAATAACTATAACATAATTTATGTTTATAAAAATAATACTGTACATATACCAGAAATTTATCACTGCCAAAGTAATCCATCACTGTCTTCCATTGCTGAATAGAAACATTCTTGGGTGGATTTGCGAGTCGCTCCTCATTAGTCTTGTAAATCTTGTAGTGTTGATGCAAACGAGCACGCCAATTACGGTAGCTTGCATTGGCCATAGACTTGATAACTTTTCGTATAACTGGAGTGTCTTCTACCTCGAATCTTTTCTGAAATTAGAATATAAATGAGTAATAATGCTCTATATTAGCTAACCAAGCAACAAAAAAATACATATTTAATTACAAGATTCTTACCAGTGTAAGATCACATATCTTCTCCTTAATGGCTTCGTCTATCTCCTTCCATTTGGCCTTTTCCAAAGGAGCATTCAACCTAGTCACCACACCTACTTCACTGATAAATTTCTCAGAATTAACACCCACTGCTGCTAAGTCATCCAAAGAAATAGTCACATTCAGTTTGTTTGTTCTATTGGCTTTTAATGTCTTGGTTGTTGCTAGACCACGAGATGGCCCTCTCCGATGAGGTACTAAAAATAACAAATTTTATGTAGTTAAAAAACATTGCAATTTAATAAGATAATCATTGAAAGTTTAAAAACCATAAAGTAAAAGGTTTCTATATGAGAACAAGAAGTTAAATTAGTCATAGAATGATCATAATTTTTTACCATCTGGAGCTGATTCAGTTGGTTCATTAGCTTCAATCCTCTGAGATGCCACCATGATTGCTCCCTAATAGATAGAAAATGAACACACGTGAGAGGAATAAAGAGGCCTAAAAGGGGCATCCACCATCCTTTTCACATTGATCACCATCAGAATATATAACAACAATCATTCCACCATCCCCGGCACGTGGCTTATGTGGGTGTCTCTTGATTTTGCAAGTCCGGACGAGAGGGAAATCAACGAGGGAAACTTTTGGAGTTTCGCGGCCACTAAAATTTTCAACCTAATAAAGCATGATTTCGTACAGCATTAAGTGGGTCAAATTTTCGCGGCAAGTGGATGGGAGTGAAATGGCAAGGTTTTCGTACATAGTTAATTTTATAAAAATAAATAAAGTTTTGATTATTTAAAAGGCCAACAAAGCATTTTAGACCATTCTAGAATGTTGGCCCAAAATGTCATTTTATTATTGATTAGGCCTAGTTTGGTAAAGCATTTGGAAAGTAGCAGATATGCTAGCATAAATAGTAGTAGTAGAAATACTGGACAATTTTAGTAGTGGAGATGCTGTAAAAATGCTTGGTAGTGTTTTGTTAAACTTTTGTTGATAACATTTATGTTGTGTAGCATGTTGTGACAAATTACGTGCAGGGGTATTATGCATTTTAGTTGTAACAGAGACATATAAATGTATTTATAAATAAAAATTAATTTATAAAATAAAGATTATTAATTAAAATAAAATAAAGATAAAAATTAAAGATAATTAATTTATTTATAAATAAAGATTATTAATTTATTAAAAATAAAGATTATTAATTTATTTATAAAATAAAGATTATTAATTTATTTAAAATAAAGGTAATTAATTTATTTATAAAATAAGATTATTAAATAAAGATAATTAATTAATTAATGGGGTGAGGGATAAAATGGGAATGACAATGAAATACTAAGGACATAAAATGAATAGAAATGGAAATGCTAGTAAAATTATTCAAATTGGTAGCATTTTAAAACTAGCATAATATGCTTTACCAAATGCAGCCATATAGTCTAATTGCATTACTTGGCTAAGTTATACCATTATTATTGAGTTTTTTTTAGTACAAGTATAAGTACAATTTACGATAGACCCCCAGATCAAGTCAATGAAAACAGAGGTGTTAACAAGCCCTATGCACATATGAAAAGTTATTGCTGCTCAACCGCTAGTTCATTTGCATTATCATTATTGAGTTTGTAAATGATACCAAGTCGAGTTTAATATATGTTTGATGAGAATGACGTTTACAGATACGTACGTTTATGGACCAACTGGATCGTCAAATTTCCAAGAGAACCCACATGAGTTACGGGGACTATATTGGGTCGGAGTTTGTTTTGAGGCCTAAATATCATTGTTTAGGGCTTTTTTGAGGTAGTTCTAGTTTTTACGAGTTTTTTAGGAGTTTAAGGCTCTAAACCTTTGAAACAATTAGTTCTCCTAAATATATTGTTGAGTGTTTTAGTAGATATATAGATTTAGGGTTATCTCTTGCTATAACATATTTAGGGTAGTTGAGGGAGACTTGATTCCTCTAACTTAGTGTTTAGGGTTCTCTAAGTTAGGGTTTTAATAGTTCATATTAAAACTAGTTTAATATCAAACTTGTGAGAAGACCCTAGAATGCTTGAGGATAGCTCGAGTAGATAGGGTTTAGGGAATAGAGGACTTTCTTGCTCTTCCCTTAAATCATTAACCCTAAATCTACCCCAACCTAGTTTAATATCACTCACTTAAAACTAATTTAAAATTTTATGGATATATATTAAAATATCATGCACCCATTTTTATGTGCAATTAATCAACTTCCAAGTATACTTATTAATAAGAAAAGACAAATGTGTATAATAAAAAAATTATCCTTAAAAGTTTTGATATAGCGTACTTAGATCTTAACCTTATGTGCAATTATAAAGTTACACCCAAATATGTACAGAGTCAATTATATTAAAGAAAACTTTAAAGGATAATTTTTTATTATATTGATTTTTAAAAGTCAAACACCAAATACGTACAGATTGAGTAAAAAACCCTTTGGTGATAGCGCCCCCAATTCTTCAGATTGTTGTCGGCCAACATTATCACTGGATTTCTTCAAGTAGTTGTTGGCTGTCGGCGTCATCACCGGAGTTCTTCAAGAAGTCAACCTAAATCCATACCTACATCTCCAAATCTGAAGCAAGGAAGGGGATCATCTCTCTGCAATTTTGAACTTTAACACGGTATGTGGATATTTGGTTCTCTTGAATGGATGAGTTCTAACTACTCATGCTCTGTTTCACCTATATATTGTGGTTCGAATTTTTCCCCCTTATATATTGTGGTTTCACTTACCTCAATGGAGTTCTTAATCTGTAGACTTCTTAATCTGTGGTCTTGTCACTGTGTTTCAATGTGTTGATATTTGGTTCACTTGAGCAGTAGATTTTTTTTTTTTTTACAAAACATATTTTCTAGTAACTTATAGAGTATGAATGCCCTCCTTATTTGCAGAAACTAAATTCATGGATAAGAGTTGGGTTCATTTGAATAAAGGAACACCTGAATATGAGAAGGGTATGGATACATATTTAGATATCGCCTTTTCTTGTGAAGGGGTTACTGATAAAATACGGTGTTCGTGTTGTAAGTGCAACAACGTCTATTTTAAGGATAAAAGTGATGTTAAGTTCGATTTATTTAGATGGGGGATGGAAAAAAGTTACACTAAATGGATTTACCATGGTGAAAGCTTAAACGACGTGCCTATTGATGATGGAGTTGAGGCAAATGATGATAATAATGCAGAAAATGATGATGTTGCCACATTTGAAATGTTGTATAACATGTCAAGAGGTGGAGGTTTTGGGGATATCCTTGCAGGTATCGGAGAGCACTTCGATAATTGTGATCCTAAACAACCAAATGAGGAGGCCAAAAAATTTTACCAATTGTTGAAGGATGCAGAGCAGAAGCTATACCCTAACTTTGATAAGTTATCCAAACTATCTTTTGTTGTCAAAATCTTTCAGCTTAAATGTCTTTATGGTTTCACTGATAGGGGGCTGAATGGATTGTTAGATTTTATAAGATTTATTCTTCCACCAGACAATACATGTCCTGCATCTATGAGGGAGGCTCGAAAGATGGTTTCAGCTCTTGGGTTAATGTACAAAAAAATAGATGCATGTGTTAATGATTGCGTTTTATTTTGTAAGGAAAATTCAGTGATGGACCAATGCCCAGAATGTGGAGAATCTAGATGGCAAAAAGTTCCAGAAGTTGTAGGCAATGAGGTACCAATATTCAAGAAAAAAAAGAAGAGGGTACCGCGAAAGCTTTTACGTTACTTTCCACTAAAACCACGTCTTCAACAATTGTTTATGTCAAAAGAAACAGCTTCAGCTATGAGATGGCATAGGGATGAACGAGAAAATGATGGAATTCTACGACACCCGGCAGATTCAAAAGAATGGAAAGATTTTGATGATAAACATCCATCCTTTGCTATAGAATCTCGCAACGTGAGACTTGGACTAGCGAGTGATGGTGTCAATCCATTTGGAACCATGAGCATTTCACATAGCACTTGGCCTGTTGTCATGATCCCCTATAACTTGCCTCCTTGGATTTGCATGAAACATTCATATTGGATGTTATGTTTACTTATTCCTGGACCAAAATCTCCAGGTAATGACATAGACATATACTTGGCACCACTGATTGATGATTTGAAAGACCTATGGGAAGTTGGTATCCAAACATTTGATGCTTCTTTACAACAAAATTTTCAGCTTCGTGCAATGTTATTGTGGACGATAAATGATTTCCCTGCTTATGCCATGATGTCTGGTTGGAGCACAAAAGGTGAGTTAGCATGTCCTTGTTGTAATAAAAATACTTGTTCTTATAGATTAAAGCATGGTCGAAAGCATTGTTATATGGGTCACCGAAGGTCCTTGTCTCATGAACATCCTTGGCGAAAAAATCGGCATTTATTTGATAATCATATGGAACATCGTGAAGCTCCGAAAAGACTTTCTGGGTACGATGTGTTAAAGCAATATGATATGTTTGACCAAGTAAAGTTTGGAAAGCTTACAAGGAAGAGAAAAAGAGATGATAAGACTGTTAATTGGAAGAAAAAGAGTATTTTCTTTGAGTTGCCTTATTGGAAGACATTATCTTTACGACATAATCTCGATGTAATGCATATTGAGAAAAAGTTTGTGACAGTATCTTGGGTACACTATTAGATCTTGATGGAAAAACGAAAGACAATTTAAATGCTCGTCTTGATCTTCAGTTGATGGGTATAAAGAAAGAACTTCATCCTGTTAAAATGGGCGACAAGTATTGCTTGCCTCCCGCAAAGTACAACTTACACTTAAGTGAAAAGAGAGCTTTGTGCCAATTCTTAAAAGATATCAAGATGCCTGATTCATATGCATCAAACATTGCTCGATGTGTGCATGTCAAACAGTGTAAGATATATGGATTGAAGAGTCATGATTGTCATGTACTTCTAGAACGACTACTACCACTTGCAATACGTGATCATGTGTGTAAAAGAAGCTTTGGATCACCTTTGAAAACTTCTATTGTAAAAAGTCAGAAGAGTGCTAGGCTTTTAAATAAGAGAGAGTGCTGCAAATTTTTTGTTATAGACTTATGACACTTTTCTGTGAAGAAATATTGGTATTGTAAATTTGGCAATGCTTGTGATGGTCTTTGTTGAAATGCAACTTTTTTATTATAGAATTATGGTGCTGCACTTCTTGTTCGGAACTATGGCAATCTTTCAGTACCATTTGCTACTCCAGAGGAAGACATGTTCCTCCTTATCTTCTCTGTGTCTATTGAACGACTTTCAAGAGAGTCAAATCCATCAAAGTGGAGTCGAGTGTTCATTTTCACACATGTACATATTGTACAGATAGCACAAAGTAGTAAAGCCCCAAGGTCTGTCAGTAAGCATAATCTGACAATTTTAGCATTGAGAAATTGAAATTTCGTTGCTGAAATAAATTTCTACTTTTACCTTACTATGAGGGCTGCATTTTTTTTCACAGGGCTGCACTTTTTTTTGTTCAAGTATCATCAAGTGGCTATTTTTGGACCAAATGAAAAAGTTGTCAATCCAAAAATGGTCAAAACTTGTACAGGTTCTAAGTATAAATGTATAAACATAGATACATAAGAATTACAATTATTGCATCATTAATTGAGAGCAAAATATGGTATCAATGCGAAAACGTTTCGCATCACAAAATATTATTACCAATAAAAATTGTATTAAAATAATTTTTAATGCCAAAGGTTTTATACTTTCCGCATCAAAATTTTTTTTCATTGCTGAACATTAATATGATTTTGCATCAATAAAATAAACCGTTGCCAAAGGCCTTAACTTTTAGCATTAATAAAATAACTTGTTGCCAAAGGCCTTAAAATTCGAATTAAAAAATTTATTGATGCTAAAACTCGTCCCTTTTCGCAACAATATAGGATATTGTTGCCAAAACATAACATTCAGTGTCAAGAATTTAATTTTGTTGCAAAAAGTTAAATATTTTGCATCAACAAGATTTTTGTTGCGAATTAGTGCGATTTAGCATCAACAAAAAAATTGATGCAATTTTTTGTCACCAATTTCTAGTTCTGTTGTAGTGTCCCTATTTGAAATATCTACTACACCCTTAAATACAAACAAATATTAAAACAGTCGGAACAAATTATAAGACATTCAATTAAGTAGAAATCCCACCACCCATGATGACAAATTATAGGTAACATGGAATCAAATAAACCAAATACAACACCGATTTTAAATGCAGACAGCTAGCAGAAACTTTTTTTCTTCTCAAAAACCCAAAAAGATGAAAAAGAGGAACAGATCATCCAACAACAAAAAAATTATTTCCCATGTATGTATGAAAAGAAAGACATACAGAGAAGCAAAAGGGTTTTCACTGTTCAGTGACAGTGAGGTAACAACGCAGGTAGATTAAAAGCGGAAAAAGTGAGCATGCAGAGCAAAGTACTGGAGGTCACTCTTCATAGACACTTTTTAGTGGCTATTTGCCACCCAAAAAGAAATACTAAGAAGAAATAGTAGTATTAGGGAGAGGAAAGCTCACAATTTCAGATGAGACTGCAATTAAAGAGATAGTGGAGAGAACGTAGACACTGAAACCACCAGTGAGCCCTCGGCGATATAGTGCGACAGAGCGATGGAGCACAGCTGTACAGAAAGAAGGATTGAGAGGCAAGAGAAGGTAAGTGAAATTTTAAGTTCAGGGTATTTTAGGTTAATCATTAATTGTTAATTTGGTGTAAACTTATAATAAATTAATGTAAATTTATAAAGTGAAATTTTGTGGTATGTAAATAAAATTTCTCATTTTCAAATGAAATCATCATCAAATATATGTATAGAGTGAAACGACCTGACAAATTTTAGTTACTATGAAGGGCACAATGGGGTGCCCCTCAATACATAATTATACAGTGTTAACATAATCGGTCAAGCCCGCAGATCGAACCGATCCTACCGATAATTTTTAACTAAGTCGGGCCGGTTCTGACATTGAACCGAACAGCAATGACAGATTTTGAGCATATGTTGCTGCTGCATTACTAATGACAGAGATTTTGAGCAGAGGCAGCAAGTAAAGCAAAGTCCGGCCCGAAGCCAAACTCATTTGAATCACAACGAACAAGTAGTTTTTGAATAAACAGAGAAAGAAAAATTACAAACCGGATGTAAGGTGGTAAAAAAGGAGGAATGTTGTACAGGTCCACTGGTTAGCTTCTTCTCCCTCGGCGGGAGGAATGTTGGACAGGTCCACTGCTTAGCTTCTTCTCCCTCAGCCGGCGTCTTGTCTTCGCGCGATTAGGGTCCTTGAAGTTTCTGTTTGGTGCAGTTGAAAGTGTAAGTGTTCGGATTTGATCAAAAATTTATAAGCTTTGGCAAAGTGCGCTGGCGATGATGACTTCGCCTGACCATGAACGGCGAACTACTTTCTAATGGTGAAAAGAAAACAAAAGAAAACGTGTGGGACAAAAATTTGATAAGTTTGTCAAAGTGCGCTGGCGATAACTTCCCGTGACCAAACGCCCAACCACTGTCTCATGCAAGTAAGTGACCATGAACGCTCAACCGCTCTCATGCAAGGACGAAGCCACAGTGTGCGATTTTATAAAAAAAAAAAAACTATGTATATCTATTTGTTTGCATTCTCAAATAAGCAAATTTGCTTTATTCGATGGTAGAGTGCTTGTTTGTTATCTTTGGCCAAGTTCGCCTCTGATAGGCAATTGCAACATTCCCTTTGTCTTTATTATTTTGCTTGTCTTCATTTACAGCTTCTTCTCTTTTTTCTTTTTTATTTGCTGGTTTAAAGGGTGATAAAATAATTAATAAAAGAATCACAATTTATTATTTTGCTTGCCTTCGTTTACAGCTTCTTCTTCTTTTCTTTTTTATTTGCTGGTTTAAAGGGTGATAAATAATTAATAAAAGAAGCACAATCAATATTCCTGCTTATTCAATTTATTCATCTAAGAGACTTAATAACGGATTGTTTATTTAATTATTTCATTCAATTTCAACTTGGTAACATTTTATTCATCTACTACTCATCATGAAACAAAAGTTATTGGCCACATATCTAGTCGGAAAAAACATTACGCATTAATTCATGAGAGCATTACTCGTCAATCACTAAAATTAATGATTGTAAAACATGTTTTTTATCTTGATTGTTATCTATAATTTTTAGTAATATAAATAATGTAATAATTCTATCAAAATGACTCTAATCTTACAGATCAAGTTATATTTACTATATTGAATTTTTAACAAATAACATATAGATATCCTAAAAAAATTTTGGGACAACTGTCCCCAAAACCCCGTTGTGCCCCCATCATTCCAAATCTTGTTTACAGAGGCAAAGCCAAAAATTAATATTGGGGTGGACTATTCTGAAATAGTATTGCATTGATCCAAGCGAAAAAAAATTGCGAGGATCTGGGAGCAGCATTGTCATAAATTTTTTTAAGGGCTATTTACAATGAAACAACTACTTGAAATTGATATTATTAATGAACAATTCCTAAGTAAACACAAATAATTTAGTTAGCAATCTTACAATTAAAGCCGCACCATTAATCAAACATTGGCTTGATCACTTAATTGAATTGATCCATATTTCAAAATATATGGACAAGAAAATGTTTTGACCCATTTTTTTGGGTCAAAAAGTTATAGCTGAGTAAGATTTGAGTGTTAGTCTAAGAATAAAAAAAGCACATACGCTAAACACATAATACACTAGGGACTTAATGGGTAGAAAGGGCTTTAATTTACATTTAAAAATCTAGACTTAATTATACAAGTACTAATCATCAAAAGAGGGAAACTTGAGCCCAAATTTCAGTCTATAAATATAGTGTTGGGCCTAATATCAAGACAAGTTTATGAAGAGAATAGGAGATAGCCTGGTTGGTCAGGTTGTCTGCCCATGACCTTGAGGTCCAGGGTTTTATTCTCACCAGGGGGTTTGGGATTTGGGTAGTTTTCCATCCGTTGTGGTGGCCTTCATGCCCCTCGGGCATGGCTTAGCGTGTGTGTGGCCTGTGGGCCTTTCAAAAAAAAAAAAGACAAGTTTATGAAATAAATAGTATTATGTGTTTAAAAATATTTATGTTTATATATATATATATATATATATATATATATATATATAGGAATTCTCTCATGAGGTCTTAAAATGAGGTCCTAACTTTTAGGGATCAAAATATTTTTTTTAAAATTTAGAAAAAAATATATTTATATTTTGATTGGTCTTACAAACCCAACGACATATTTTTTGTTCGAAACAAAAATCAAATTCAACATGAAAAGTGTATGGTAATTATGGATCGTTAGATATAAAACAAAAAACATTTCATACACTTTTCAGGTTACATTTGATTTTTGTTTTGAACAAAAAAAATATTGTTAGGTTCGTCAGACCGGTCAAAACACAAAATATATTTTTTCAGATTTTTGAAAAATGTTTCGAAGCTTAAAAATAAATCCTAAAAATTAGGATTTCATTTTAGAACCTCATTTTGAGATCTCATGAGAGAATATATATATATATATGTTTAAGTGTCTTTTTTAAGGGACTGCACTGGGTGCCCTTCCCTACTTCCCTGCCTGATTTGGTGAGTACTCCGGAACTCCGTGTTAAGGCTACTAATGATATTAATTAGGAAATGTAGTTGAAGTTAGTGAACAATTTCCCTGATTTTGGTGAGTAGTCCGATCTTCGTTTTATATATTTTGCCAGGAATTATTTATATTTTGGTATATTATTTGCTTCCCTTTTTGAACCTTCCCTAGTGAGGTCTATTAGATCCACTTGGTTAACCAGTGAACATGATATCTTGAACTGTTCAACCTTTTATGTGAACCTACACAATAAGAATCATGTAGTTCCTTTTCGATCAATTCTTGGTTCTCACAGTTGTGTTCATTTTGACCTCGAACACGTCCTGATTTTAATGAGCGCTCTAAAAATTCTAGCCTTTTGTCAATTCTCATAGAAATGACATCGTTTCACAATCACATAGTATTCTTATAAAGAGTATCATGTAAGACCGCACTTGAATATTTTCAAGCTAGAAAGATCATTAAAAATTTTGCTTAACCTGAGTTTGCTACAGGTAGCACTATTTCATCATAGGAATGGAGAGAGTAAAAGTATTTAACTTTTTAGCGCTCCTTCTGAGCCAGCACATGATTCAATTGTCCCTTTGAACTTAGATCTTGGGTTCTCCAGTCAACTAGGTAGGGTTGCCATTATGATAACTCTTAATATTATGCTTTTAGCCCCATTCCCCTCGTTGATTTCACAAGTTGCTTTCTTGGTAAGGTTTTTGTAAGCTGATCCACATCATTATTCTTTGACTTTCATAGTCAATAGAAATAACCCCATTAGAGAATAGTTGTCTCATGGCATTGTGTCTCCGATGAATATGTCGAGACTTACTATTTTACATCACACTCTATACCCTACCAAGTGCAAATTCGCTGTCGCAATATATACGTATTGAAGGCATAAAAGAACGTTGCCCAACACTATTCTTTGCATATCCAATGAATATGCAGTCAACAGTCTTAGGTCCTATTTTGACCTCATTAAGCAGAAGAATTACCACCTTGACTTGATACCCCCACACTTTCATGTATTTGTAGAAAGGTCTCCTCCCATTAATCTATAAATCATATGGTGTCTTATCCAATTTCTTGTGAGATATTTCAATCAAAGTATAATTAGTTGATAAAATTATCTCTCCCACAAGTTCTCAAGGAACCCTGAAACAGATTAGCAATTTGGATTAATTGTTTTATTAATCTCCTTACTTTTGGGTACAATAGTCACTACATCGAGCTTAAACAACTCCTCACATGAATAACAATTACCCACAGACATCCTACTCTTAGTGAGGATAAATTCTTTCGACTCAATAACCAACCTGAATCCTTTCTTGCTTAACATTGAGACAGAGATCGTTCGAATCTCAATGGCATGAATTACATTTTTAAAGATTATCTTTTTTTCCCATATGTCATCTTTAGGGCCCGTTTGGATGACTTTTTTTACTAACATTTAAGGTCCGGAACAACATTTTTGGTAGCATTTATAGTATTTGTTAATATAAATGTTTGGGGGCAAACAAACAACAATTTTATTGCACAAACTCCAAGACAATTTTGGCCCAAAAATATTATTCTTTTGAAATGCAGCCAAAGAAGACAATTTTACTAACATTTCGAAATCATACCCATATTGTCCTCAGGCTTTTAATGTTATCCTCATATTACCCTTATACTACTACCACAAACGACAAAAGCCATTTCTCTTCTTCTTCCTCGTCTTTCCCGACATCTCCTCTTTCTTCTTCCTATTTTTCTCTCTTTACCTCTCTCTTCCTCGGCTTCCCGGCCCAACTGGAACGACGATCACCCAATAGAAAAGAATGTTAATTATTGAACGACGATCACCCAACTGGAACAACGATTACCCAAAATCCTTTGATTCCACGGGCTTCACGCTTTTTCAAGTCTCTACTTATGTTCATCTCTCCTTTGTTTCCACTTTCTAATCCACTTTAGTTTTATTTCTTTAAATAATTCTTTAATTAAAATTCTTTTAATAATAATAAGTAAAATTCTTTAATTAAATACTTCTTTATATATTCGGTTTTATTATTCTTTAATTATTCTTTAGAAATTCTTTAATTATTCTGTTTAATGTAATACCCATAGACGTAATTTGTCACAATATGCTACACAACAAAATTGTTATCAGTAAAAATTCAACCAAACACTATCAAGTATTCATGCAGCATATCTGCTTCTAAAATTGTCCAATATTTATGCTACCACAATTTGTGCTAGCAAATGCTTTACTAAACTAGGCCTTATAATACTTACTAGTATAAATGTTGATAAACATCCAAACAACAATTTTGAGCTCAAAAACCGAGGAGCTTTTTGGAAGCATAAAAGGCTATTTTGGACCATTTTACCAGCATTTCACCATTTATGACTCATTTGTCCCCATGGTTTTCACTTAATTCCCGTTATACCCTTCTTCTATTGAAGTTATCATTCACGTATGATTAGGGCTAATTGAATAGTGTTATTAATAAAATCCTTCCCATTTAATAAATAAATAAATTTAATTTAATTAGATTAATAATTGATTGATTAATTTATAATTTATTATTATCTTAAATTAATTTAAATTAATTTATTGATTTTATAAAATTTGTATGTTTAGATATAGCGTATACAACTAAATGTATAACGGAAGCACTACACATCCATAAACTTACATAAACATGTGGCATGCTTATGTGGCTTCTTTAATAAAAAAAAATTTTTTAATCTATGTGGCATGCCTCATAAGCATGCCACCTAGATTACGTAAGTTTATGGATGAAAAAATTATAGACATATATCATTTTGAAATGTATAATACCCCTGCACGTAATTTATCACAATATACTACATAGCACAAATGTTAATAGCAAAAGTTCAACCAAACACCTACCCAGCATCAAGCAGCATATCTGCTACTAAAATTGTCCAACAAGAAGCTACCACCATTTCTACTGGCATATCTACTACTTTACAAATGTTGTACCAAACTAACCCTTAGAACCAGCTTCTCATGACCTAGAATCTTGCACACCGAAGAGTTTCCCATGAACAGATGGTTTTGTTCATCAGCTGCTTCATATTCAGAGAAGCTCTCGTTGTGAAAACAATTGTATCAACCCACCACTCTTTTGGGTTGTACACCATGTTTACTTTTGACACAAACTGTGGTAAGCTTTATAACTTCCACATCAATGTTCTTTACAACATTGACATGTGCATTCTTCCTTTTAAGATGACAACAATCCTTGACTCGGTGTCCCGACAGATTGCAAGCAATCAAATCCCTTTGAACTTATTGTTGCCACCAACACCGCCACCTTTAGGACTCTGAAAAGAAACTTTTTCAATTTGCTTCCTCTTATCGACCTTCTGAGTGTGTTTCACAATTTTTCCTCAGCCTTCACAGAATGGACCTTTGCCCTCTTCTTGGGTCTTCCCTCATGCATTGTTATCAAGTGAATAAACTCATACAACTTATTAATACCAATTACGTCACAAAAATTAAAAACCACGAGTAGTTCAAATAACACTCATATGTGTGGTATTTTATAAAGATCTCAAGTTCGAACCTCCCCCATCTCCCTTCCCCTATATATCCAATGATCACTTAATAATATTTCCCAAAATATATTACCTTCCAATACCCAATATATCACAATTATATCATAGGAATATCACACTTAAGTAATCAAAATTAAGTACGCGCGCGCGCGCACATATATATAGCAATATATATCTACAACGAATCTCTCACTTTACTTTTAAGAAAGACACTAGCACACGGTCAACTTTAATGGACAGTGACACTAAAACAAAACAAATTTTGTTTTACATGGCAGATGTGGAGTGAGCAGTAAAACAAAAACAAATTGATGTTGATCAATATAGCGACACGTAACCATGCACTGTTATCCACGTATGATTGGTGAACAAGATCAGTATGCTACCAGATAGATCACATAAATTTTATTTTATTTTACATAATTAATTTTGTAGAAACGGATACACTGTCAAATCTTTCAATCACATACCATTACTTTTTAGAAACGGGTATACAAAGTCATTAATGCATAGATATTCAGTGTCAATATTTACGACAATAACAAAATGTCTGTTTTCGAACTGGGGTACGTAGTAACAATCACTAAAATTCATGCAAAATTATAACACAGCAACAGTGGTAAGACAGATTACCAACCAATATATATAAAATTATTCCGTAGCAGTGCTAATGCACAATAAATGATAATCAGGTATTAATCGACAAACCGGATTAATTAATATCAGTTTAATCACTTTAAGATTGTTGGATCCGGTGTATCAAATAATTTGTTTTTTGTGCTTAAGAAAATAAACACGTTAGTAACGTTCACACAATATATGTATCAAATACAAAACCCATGAATGAAAAACAAACTAAGTCAAGATGTTCACCTATGACCTTAAAGTGATTAATTGCATTGTCTCTGTGCTTGCATTCCCTGCAATTTCACCTCTCAGGCCTCCTTGATAACACATTAACATAAGCACACCATTAATGTAACAACGAACCAAGAATCAAAAAGATTCTCTCTTAGATTGGATGAGACATGGCAGAGATTGTTGTAAATCCACACCAATAATATTGTCCGCTTTGAGTTGTCTAGTTCTTGTGGATATATCGAACTCGTACGCCTTTGCTTCTTCTTATGCCCAAGCAAGTGGGTTAAGCCCAACTCACATGAGCGTAAGAAAATGCCTTATTGATGGTTAATGAGTGGATTTGTCCGTATAAATAAGACTTTAGCCCCACATCTTTGACAACAGAGATAAGGAAGAATTAAATAGATGTAAGTTTTTCGTAAAAGACGCAAGGAGGAGCAAACTACGAAGTTATTATCTCGAGAAGAACTTCATCTATTGTCTACTGTTTCAGCCTTTAAAAGACTAAAATACAATCGAAAATTCAGCCCAAAAATCATGGGTCATTTGTTGAGAATGGTTTTCAGTTACATACCGACTCCCATGCATTATCTCATGATTCCCACAATGATAGATTTGACTTGGTACACTTTTTTTTTTTTTATATAATAGTGTTAGGTAGTCCATATAGTCGTAGTCTATAGGAGTTCAAGTCTCTTGAACGAAATTTTAAAACGTTTAAACTCTCAAATACATGTTAGATTTTAAAAAAAATTACATATTCGGAATCAGCGCATAAAACTATTTTTAACAAGATTCATTGTCGATGAGTTTTATTGAGTAAATTTTAATTTCATTATTTTTTTCAAAGAAATATAGGATAAATCTTAATTTCATTGTTTTTTCAATATAATTTCAAAACACAATGGATTCAAAACTAAAACAATGAATTTTAGACTGTGTTTTAAAAAATAACTAGAGGCATACCCATGCTTTGCACGCTTAATTTTTTATCTACATGTATTTGTAGAATATATTTTGTGATGCTTTTTGTTTTTAAACATATATTTATACTGTTTTCGTTTTGTAAAACCCTAAACTTTTATTAAGGGGTAAAATATGGAGAGAATGAAACTAGGGTGGTCAAATACGAAATAAGTGGGGGCCACATATTTATTATGGGATTCATCACATCTATGGTTAAAAAACAAATCCACAAAGTTGGTACACACTTTTGGTCTACATAAGAGAATTTCTGCGTATATATATATATATATATGTATATAAAATATAGTAGAAAGCTTTTCTAATCCTTACCCGTGCTCTCTCTTTCGGGAAGCCCTAAAAAAAAAAAAAATGGCAGCCACTCTTTTCTCACCGTCCCCTCAACCTCTTCCAACCCCAAGACCATCAAGCCCCACGACAGTCGTAGGACCTTTTGCCGTGATCTCTGAGAACTTCTACCTCGAGATGTCCACGGGACCAAGACCGAAGCCCTAATGCAGGTTTTTCGCAAGGCCATTGATGTGAGGATTAAGGAAGAGACCAAAGATCATTAAGGCGAGGTAGTCAAGGTCAAATTGACCGCCCTGCAGTTGCTGGTGCCGTTCCAAAGACATGAAAACTGACTATGAAAACGACATAGTTTGAGGGGATGTATGATCTCGGAGGATTGAAGGTAAATTTTATGGTAGTGTGAAGATTATTAATTTAATTACTTGGGATCTGTGTTATGCATGGGGTGATGGATTTTTAATATATTAAATTAATGCTCTATTAAGCTTGGGAAGATAACTTAAATTGAAGATTAAGTTTTAATTTTAATGCTCTATTAGGCTGGAAAGTTTAATGGGCATCATTGATATGGAGTTTTATGATGTTTTGATATTGGTATTTAATGGAGGGTTTTTGACTTTGGGTTTGGTTTTGGGAAGTGGCCAGTAGTGGAGGTTGGCTTTGTGATTGCTGTAATGCAAGCCACGGTGCGAGGAGCAGTCATGTTTGGGTGCGGGGTGCTAAGTGCTAATTTACTCATGGTTACAAAAATCGCTAATCGGTTACTAGGCGGTTCGCAGGAATTAGGGATTAATTGGATTAATCGGGGATTAGTTGAGGATTAATCGGATTAATCGTTTTGAGTTTTTTTAATTATATATATATATATATATATATATATATATAAACACAATATAAATGAAAATAATACCTTGAACACATATAGATTAATGACAAATTCTTACATACAATTATATATATACAATATATAATTTATTCATCATTTTAAAAAAATGAATTGCAATTGAATATATACAAAACATTTCTGTGGTTGGAATTCATGTAATGCCAGTAATGGAACCGGGATTACTAAACAATATTAGATTTTGTGGTTGGAATTCATGTTAGAACAAGTGGCAGCGTACGTTAAAAAAACATTTTTGTTTGGTTGTTCTCAAACCACGAGGATATCACAATGCACAGATATTAATATATTATTATATCACAATTAACAAACATTAACTAAACAGAGGCGTCGACCAGTGACCAGCTAGAGAGACGCGCGTCATCGACAACCAAAGAGGCAGAGCCATCAACGAGAGAGAACCCAGAGAGGCAGAAAGCTTATGACGAGAGAGAACCCAAAGAGGCAGAGAGCCATCGACGAGAGAGAATCCAGAGAGGAGAGAGTCGTCGACGGGTGAGAACCCATAGAGGAGAGAGCTATCGACAACAGAGAACAGATCTGTCGCAGATCTGCCGCACGGTGCTTCACATATCCTCCGATTAGGCCAACTAGCCCCGACTAGTCGGTATTTAATCGGGTCAACGACTAAGTGACCCGCTTACCCTCTAGTCGAAGCGGCAAGGCTTGACTAGCGACTAGTCGGCTGACTAGAGAGATTTTTGCAACAGTGAATTTACTGGAGGTCTAGCTTTAGAAGGGCTATAATCCTTATGACACCGTGGGCCGTTGGTTTCGTATGCCTATGCAATGACCTCAAGCTAAATTAATGAAGACGGCTTGTGAGCTACATCTGAGACTCCGGGGAATCGAGAAGACGTTGTAAACGTATAGTATGTATACACTACTATCGAGGTAGGGGTTATGATTTCTTTGGCTTCTTATACCCAATCTTTCATTCTGTATAAATTCTGGGATATTATTTTCCTTATTTTCTACTTGCTTGACAAATTCCTTAATGTCATATACATTAAGAATTATTAGTATTTGTTGTATCTGATTGGACTCGTATTGTTCTTGTTCTTTATGCCATCGGTTGAAATTCCCATTCATTAAATCGTTACATTCCAAATCTTGATTTTATTCTTTCCGGCATGTAGTTAGGCATGCACAGTTTGAATTGTGTTGATGTGATTAGGACTCTTCATACAACGTCCATAATATTTCTAGAAAATTTATTTTTCTAAAATAGTTTTGCATTGTGTTTGCTTGTGTGGAAATTATTGAAATTTACATGCATCATGATATTGAATTGATTGCGTGGATGGAATGTTTGAGACTGGAAGTTGTTGCATGGATGAGTATGAGATATGATTACTGCTGGGAATTTATTCCCTCACCTATTATCCATTTGATTATTCGGGGTATTTGATCATTATTTGGGATTCATCCCCTTATATCGTACCCATTTGATTGTTCGTGGTATATGATCATTGATTGAGATTTATCTCTTTATCAGTTGCTCATTTAATTGTTCGGGGTATTATTGACTGGGATTTATCCTTTTACCTATTACCCATTGATTGTTCGGGGTATTTGAGTTCCACGGTCTCCGTGGAAGAATCCGAAGTGTCGTGTGTTGTTGGTTGGATGCGAACATTTGTGGTGCTATGCGCATTGGAATGAGATCTGCATTGGTTTATACATTTGTATGCTTATATATGCATATGGGTGGTGATGGTGGCATGAGTATGTTCTTATTGTTCTTGCCCATTCTTGCATTTTTCTCGAGTTGATTGTCGTTGTGATTTGCTCTCTCTCTCTCTCAGTATTTGCATCATGGATATTCGAGTTCGTATAAGATATTATACCTCTATTGGGCTATTTAGCTCAACCTCTATTTTCTTTCCTTTCAGGTGAGTATGCGGATGGCAGCCAACATCCCGAGGCCTGAGCGGTTTTCCATACAGTTGTGGTTTATAGGTAGCGTAGGGTTTGATTATTAAGGATTTCCGCATATTTTGTTCGTAAAACTTATTTGAATATTTCTTAAATGTTTTTTTTGGAGTTGGATTTTACTTTGGATTCAATAAACGAATTATGGAGGTTTTTGTTTAAAATTTTTATGTTTGAGATATTTTTGTAATTCCGCAGACCCCCTCTGGAACGAGTTGTTATAGGTTTTGTGTATTTTTTTTTCCAAAAAAATCGCTTTAAAGCTTATGTATTAGGAATGCTAGTGCCTGTTTGGTGTGGATGCAAAGACTTTTGAAAAAGGATAAACATTTCCTATTCTTGTGCTGGAAACTGTCCGTTTGTGACGGCTTCCACTGGAATCGATAGTTCTACTTAAAAAGTGTTTAGTTAAGTTAGCTGTTTTTGAACGATAGAGATGTGCATCTCAGAACAAACATATTAGAGTCCATATGAAAAATGGAGAGGAAAGAAAACATATGGTGTATTAACTTTTTTGTATGGGAATATCGTCATTGAATAGGGGATTGGAATGGAAGAGCCTCCATTGTTAAAGACCTCATATTTGGCAAACCATGAGCTTCAAAAGGTCGTTTGATAAAATGGATGAGTCAAAAAGACTCTGAAATGAAAGGGTTATGTTAGGGTAAATCCATGTTAACGTACATGAATCCTATTGGACACCCCAAACGCGTTTAACTATATAAAAGAAAACTTTGTTCCTTCAGCTTTCTCAAAAACCAACTTTCTCAAAAACCAATCTATCTATATATATAAAAGTAGAATACACTTTCACTTTTTTTTCCCTCCCAAAATTTTCAAGATTTTTCAGATTTTTTAACTTTTATTATTTTTCAGATATTTTAATCATCATTATCTTTTAATTGCTTAATTATAACCGTAAATAAATTAAATTTTTCATTCATCTTCTTCTAACAACCATTTAAAATTTCCTTTATCCTTTATCACTTTTTAAATTATGATATAAATATATTTTATCACTATCCAATTGATAAGATCATAAATTTAAATTAAGATAATAATACAACATATATATATAAAAGTAGAAGCATATTTTGGTATTTCAAAAAAAAAAACATTCAAATATTCTTAAATAAAAAATATAGGATAATAGAATATAATAGAGAATATTAACTAACAGTTTTTTTCCTCCTAAAACCGTGTAAAGCACAAACCTTAAGCCTTTTAATAAATTCAAATATTTTTAAATTAAAAATATAGAAGATAATAGCATATACCGATATAATAGAGATATCAACCAAAAGAATATTTTTTCTTTCTCAAATCGCGTAAACCATTAACCTTTCCGAGTGCCTCTTCTTCTCTGTCGGTTAACGGACCAGTGGAAGACCCACGGACGATTGGTTTCTTCCCCTCTCCCTCGAACTTTCCGCTGAAGAAATCGACAAAATCCTTTTTCCCAAGCCGTGCGATCGTGTCTAGACGATTTCTGTTTGTTTTGATTGTTCTTTTTTTTTATTTGCATTTGATATTGTTTCCCTTTGCAAGAGCTTAGCTTGTGTGTGATTGATTCTTGGGTGTTTAATTTGGTGTTCTTGAGGATGAATCAGGTGTCCAATTGAATCCAGAAATTCTTTTTATTGCATTGATTGATCTGATTTTCCCCCTTAAAAAAATCATGGCATTGTATGATCGAATCCTAAGTGGGTTTTCTTTGCTCTGGGGTTGGTTATGAGTTTTATTTGCTGATAGTCGCTTCTTTGATAAAATTCTTCATTATTCGCACCATTCCCCTATGTTGACATTTTTTTAAAAAAATCTGAACTCTATTGTGTTAATTGTTGCTGGGTTGTGAAACCAGGTTTGGAGAGTAACGAAGATATCATGACGGTGCCTCCCGCCTCTGGTAGGAAGCACGTATCAATGATTCGTCTATACCGCATTAAGGCCATGGGCGAAGGTTGTGTAAGAAAGATGTAAGAGCCAAGCAAATAGTGAAAACAAGAGTCATAAAAGTTTAAAATTTTGAATCTGTTCAGGAAAGAATGCATATTATTTGCTATATATTCTGGATGAAATCACTATTGCTGAGTTTTTGTGATCATTAAGCACCCCGTGATTAATCCAGTCAAAGGATTCTGATTCTTTTTATTTATGGCCATACAACGTTTCAATTGCTGAAAATGTAAGGGAGTTTTTGCATTCTTTAGTTATGGATCTTATGATGCTTATGATTTAGCTATTAGTTTATTCATTTCAATTTTTTACTTTTTTTGGACTATTTTTCATTCTCAGTTCTCCTACTTTTGAACGTTCGACTATGTAATGCCAGCGGCCCTTAGTTGTACTGTTTCTTGCTTTCACTGAATTCATTTCTTATGAAAAGGGGAAAAAATGGAGAAAGATTTTAATGTGCTGTCAATGTGGTCAAGATTTGCGCCTATATTACTATCATTTATAATTTTATTGAATTATATTTGTTTATAAGTTTCAATGTTCTCTCTTCCTGTAGATAATTTTGAAGAATAATTGTCCTGACTTTAATTCCCTATAAGGATGTGAAGCATCTGCATTCAAGAATTGCGTTAGTGCGTCTGATTTTCGTGAAGATATATCTATGAAATAAATTCAAGAGGTTATATGGAATAAAAAGTTGTAAGAGCTAATGATCTCTCTGTACTAAAATATTTGGGACCGCCAACCCATATCCATTTCCCTGAAATTATTCAATTGTCCACAAACATTCCACACTAGAACCTGCTCATTTTCTTTTAGGATTCTAATCCTGCTCATATATTGCTCACATGGCTATATGGATTCTACTTATCTAATGACAGGTATAACACCGTTGGATGGAGCCTTTCTTGCTGATGCTTACTTGGGAAGATTTTGGACAACATCCGGTTTTGTAGTCTTCTATATCTTGGTAAGTTTTATTCATTAGCAAATTCATGAGAGATCATAATAATAATTATATATGCCTTGAATATGTTGATTACCTTTCCACCAATGTCATGTATTGTTGTTTTTGAGCAGATGTTTGTCTTCATTACATAATTACTCTAGGGTCCTTCATTTTCCATATCAGAAAAAGCAAGAGTGTATTTTTAATAAGTCAAACAATTTAAAGAAATAGTAGAACACCTCTAAGTGTTGTGGATAAGGTCATATCAGATCTTGAAATGTCTTGTCACTCTATATATATGTAAAAGATAAAAGTAAAAATTTGCTTGCTTTCAGTAGTAAACAACCTTCTTCTTTTTTGTGGTTTACTGCTCCGAGGGAGTGTGCCTGGAGGATGCTATAACCATTAGCCAGTCGGAGGTCACAAATAGGGCCAAAGTCATGCGCATTGCCACTCAAGGTTGCATCAAGGGGTAATTTTGTTTTTAAAACATGATATCATGTGCTTACTTTCGAGGATTTTTCAAACTATTTTACAGGTATTAATGTGCTCATTGCATTCTCAGTCCAATCATGAGACATGGCTTTCTCTTGGCTCCTTTTTTCTGTAGGGTGGAAGAGGTTCTGGCTGCATATCAATCCTCCTCCTGATCGGGTTCGCAGCTACTTTTCCAGACAGGGCCTTTGACAACCAGATAAATGTTTCTACCAAAATCACCACAGAACACATTACCAGAAGCCCAAACCTCAAGGATTTCCCCATCCTCATTTATGTTATCTTCAGGATGCCAAATGGGTTGAGAGAATTCGATCTCTATACTCAGATGGAAGTATTTGATCCAGCGTTATCTTCTATAGATAGAAAAATCCAAATTTTCTATCATATTACATTTTTTTAATGATTTTGTAAGATATGATAAAATGTGTAGACAGTATGTGTGGTGCAATCACTATTATGTTATATTTACCATTCTAGAATACTAGGTTATTACTTTATCTCACTATAGTATTCTTTCATGTTTGCATTTATTTCTATGCATGTTGAACATGATGTACATAAGGTCTTTGTGACAAAAGACACTTATTTGTAGTTGCAGATTCCACTACCTGGGCCAAAATCTAATATTGGAAGAGTTTTCTTGATCTATAGTGATCTTGAAGATCTTGGGGATGGTAACCTATAATCATCTCTGACCGCTCTTCGCAAGGATTGAATTTATTGGTGCTTTGTATTGTAAATGATACGAAAAAATAAAATTAATTTATTAGATCGCCAAAGTAAAGGTCCCCAAACCAGAAAGTAATCATGTATGCATATGTTTTCTCTTCAAATAAGTTTACTAATGGAAAATAATGTCTGATTTGTGTTGAGCTTATCAACTCTCGGAAGAAAAAAAAAATGATGAAAGAACATAGCCATGCATTAAAACTTAGTTGTACGACATACCACCAAAAGAAGGTTTGTTAAGCTTCCGTCGTTTAAAGCATTGGAAATTTGAAACTATTATGCAACAACACATTACTATTCCCTTTTTATATAGTGGGATCATGAGTTTATAAGCATTTATTAATATACGCATTAACAGAGTATGATGTCATCTCATATCATTAACGATATGTTTGGTTGCACTGTTTCGGTTGGAACAGAAACGTTGAATTCCGTTCTTCAAAGGATTCATTTGTTTGGTATGACATACACCACCGGAACGGAACGTTCCATTCCCCTCATCTCAGGAACTTATGGTTCTTGTCTCTCTCTAAGGAATCTATGGTTTCAATCGGAATGGGAACTTCTTAACGTATGTAATGACAATTTTATCCCTTCTCACAAACAAATACCAACCCAGAAATTGATTGTTCTTGACCGCTAAGATCCTTACGCGTTGATGGTGCTGAGAGATAATTTGTAGCCTGAAATTGTATTTTCTTGAATAAGTATAAAGATTCTCCAATGAAGTGCATGAAATTTAGATTGAGTTTTAATGAGTAGTTCACTAACCCAGTTATTCAATTGTTTGATTCCATTGACTATGTGTCTATAGAGGTTCTCTAAAAGTAAAATAAGAAAAATAAATAAATCATAGTTGGCAGGTTCATAATTTGGGTTTAGTAAAGTTAATTGGGACTCCGTAATTCGTGAACAATCGGGCCAAAAATGAATTTGGTTAACTTATCAAGTACCAAAATGAATGAGTTTAGTTAACTTATTAGGTATCAGAATGGAGAATCAATCTGTGAGGGTATCTCACAAAAAACAATGTATCCAATTCATTTTTATATCGATTGATTAGTAATTTTGTATTGGGTTTTGTCATCAAAGGGAGGTACATTTGAGTTTTCTCTTTTGGTTGCAGGGTTGATTTATTTGCATAAGACATTCAGTTTGTAAGAGCCTATCTAATACGTGTATTACATTATGACTTCAAGTTCCTATTTTCCTATTTCAATGTTTTTATTTATTCGTGCATCGCACGAGTCTCAGTACTAGTATTACTAATAGAAAATGCAGTTGTCTCACAAATTATCTAACTTTACAATCAAGATAAGCAAGAATGGTTCCTTGGCCAAAGAAATAGCAGAGCATTACGAAAAGAAGGGATTTTATATTTGCAACGTCAATCTAAGCTATCCGTCACAAAATCTATAGCTTGCATCCAAATAAGAAAAAGGTCAAAAGTCTGAACCACATGGAAACAAGGCAAAATAAATAAGTAATGGAAAAAAAGTGAATATGGAGGATAAATGTATTAGAGCATCTCCAAGGGTAAACACCAAAATGGGACATTAAAACACTCATTTGATTCCTACTACAGTACTTTGATACCTCATTTGATTCCTGAAAAAGTTATCAACTCTAATCCAAGTAACCAAATAAATAACCATTTTTCAAACCCATTTTAAATAGCCCATGAAAATTAGTCCGTTATAGCAAAACCCATCTTCAATTTAAAATAATTCGTTTAAATGATTTTAGATGAATTTCAAACCAAAAACACGTTTTCAAAATTTTTCGCTTAAATGAAATATTTTTAAAATTTTAAATTTTGAATTGTGGCCGCCTAAAATTTTTAAAACTTGAAATTTGGCCACCTAAAATTGTCTTTAAATATGATGTCTCATTTTGATATAATCTCAACCATCACATTTCAACTCCATCTATATTATATCCTTGATTGTCTCTCTGTGCTATACAATAAATCGTTATTCTAATCTTTTACTACACTTCGATAGCGATTCTGATGACAACCTTGATATGCTCCTAGCTGCGACGGAGAATGAGGGATTGGAGAGAGAGAGACAACAACAACGTCATTGTGGTTCAGTTCCAGACCGCAAGGTCATTGATCGTTATAGATCCGATGGCCATGATCAACCCTAACTAGCTCAATTCCACCACTGTTTTCAAAAATATTTTCAACACTTTGAGCAGCATGATATGAGGCATTCTCACTATACGTCTCTACCTCATTTTTGTGAATTTATGTCGCTCATGTCAAATAAGTGCCTAGGTTTTGTATGAACAACAACACACCAATCATTTTCCCTAGGATCTTCAACATAATAAACCATTTTAGCTTGAGAAGCTAGAATGAATGATTCATGCCTAATATGCTCACCAGTGTGAACTAAACGTTTGAAGTTAACAAGAGTGAACCCAAAGGCATCCTTTTTTAACTCCACACCAATAATTGTGTCAACCCAATCACACTCAAATAAAAGAACTTTGAACACACCATAATAATCTAATTCAACTATGTTGTTAATTCTACCGTAATATGTAACATCTCCAACTATAGGATTTTGATCTCTAACACTTGCATAACTTGTGGTTTGAGCAGTAACTACGACACCACTATTTTGATTTTTAAAAACTCTTCTTGTCCCTTAGCACGAAATGTGAACCCATTAATACTATAACTATCAAATTGTTTTGCCACAATATTTGATCCTTTTGCAAGCCATTTTGAGCTCCTTTGAAATGATATTTCCCATACTTTGAACCTAACAGATAAAAAGTTATCTTTAGTGATGTAGGATGAATATCCCACATCGGTGGTGACTGGCATGGAGTTGCAGTATATAAGTGGGCCAAACCTAACCTAACATTGGACAACCGCTTTTCCCGTGGCTAGTTAGGGTCGCTTGTTGCTGGGCAGGCTTGGGCTGAGCCTGTATGCACTCCTCCTACATCAGTTGGTATCGGAGCCCAAAGGGGCCTTATCCGTGTGTACTTTCTCCTGGATTGGAGTTGGAGCACGAGGACGTGCTCTCTGTTGGTAGGAGGGTGATGCAGGATGAATATCCCACATCGGTGGTGACTGACATGGAGTTACAGTATATAAGTGGGCGAAACCTAACATTGGACAACTGGTTTTCCCTTGGCTAGTTAGGGCCGCTTGTTTTTGGGCAGGCTTGGACTGGGCCTGCATGCACTCGTCCTACATCATTTAGTTAGTTAGATAGATTTGGTGTTATAAATATAACAAAAGAGGAAGTTATATGGGGAATGACACTTACATGAGACCTAAACCATGAATGAAAAGTTTCATTCACAAGGCGATCAATTTCATTTGGAGGTGGTCGACGATTTCGATTACGTCTCCTAACAATTGCTTCGTACTCTCTATCCACAAAATCAATTATTTAATTAGTAAGTGTCATGCATGATTAATGAAAAACAAAAGTATTTAGGATCGATTACTCACTTTTGGTACTTGTCGACATCTTCACAATTGAATAGAACGTATCAATGTGCTTGAATCCTAGTTATCTCATCTAAACTTTCAATTTTAGAACTACCATTTGGTTGCCCTAATTTAGGAAACAATGAAGGCCCTTGAGGTGATTCCAAGTCAGTATTATCGTTGACTTGCCTTGGTCTATTAAATATTGTTTTTACCATCTAGATACTTAGAACAAAATGTTAAACACTCGTCCGCAATATATCCTTCTACTATAGAGCCCTTGGGATGTGCTCTATTACGTACATAGGACTTTAAGTGACCAAGATACCTAACAAATTAAGACGTCCAGAAATTTAAAAAAAAATAATTGTACCTAAACAAAAGTCATCAAAATTGAAAAGTGAAATGAAAACATCCCTTTTTATAGGGTACATCCACCAATAATGTACGGGCCCAGCCTTTTTTGCTTCATGTGCTAAATGAATCACTGAATGCACCATAATAGTAAAAAATGATGGAGGAAAGATTCTCTCCATTTGACAAAGTGTGTGTACTATTCGATTTTGTAGCTTTACAAGTTCTTCTACTTGAAGTACTTTGGAACATAATTCTTTAAAGAAGCAACACAATTCAATAATAATGAAGCTGACTTTGTTCGGTAAAATAGCTCGTATGGCTAAAGGTAGTAGTTGTTCCATGATAATGTGACAATCATGACTTTTAAGACCCGAAATCTTTCGGTGTTTCATATCAACACACCGAGAGATGTTTGAAGCAAAACCATTAGGAACTTTCACATTCTTTAAAAGTTTACAAACTATAGTTTTTCCTCATTTGACAATGTGAAACAAGCTGGGGGTATATATGTTCTATTTGACCCATGCATTTGTGGCCAAAGTTCAGGCCTTATATTTAAATCCCTTTAAGTCTTGGCATGCCTTCAAATGATCTTTTGTTTTTAATGGATCCTTCAATAGTGTGCCTAGTACATTATTACACACATTTTTCTCTATATGCATTACATCTAAATTGTGACGAATGATATTTTTTCCCAATAAGGAAGGGAGAAAAAAATGCTTTTTTTCCTCCAATATTGAACCGAAGTGTTACTCATTGATCCACTTTCACCAGATTGTTTTCTTTTTTGGCCTAAAATAGTTGGGTTCTTTCCTAAAACAATATCTACTCCTCTCACTTGATCTAAAACTAAAGAACCAGATGGTGAAATATGCATTGGCTTAAGTTCAATCCCTCCAATGAAAGATCGTGCATCATACCTAAGTTTGTGATCTTTTGGTAACTATCGTCGTGATCCTAAGAAGTAAATTTTTTTACTGTATTTAAGTCTTCTAGAATCAGTGTCAAAAGTACAAGATGGGCATGCAAGTTGTGAATAGGTGTTCCACCCGGACAAGTTATCATAACCTGGAAAATCATTAATTGTCCACATCAAAGTCGCGTGCAAACGGAAAAACTGTTTTGTAGATGCATCAAATGTATCAACACCAACATCCCACAACTCATTTAATTCTTGAATTAGTGGTTGTAAATAAATATCAATGTCATTCCCTGACATTTTTGGACCAGGAATAAGGGTTGACAATATTATGGATTTTTGTTTCATACACATCCATGGAGGCAAATTATATATAATTAAGATCACAGGCCATGTACTACAAGAACTACTCATATTACCAAAGAGATTAAAACCATCACTAGCTAATCCCAATCTAATATTACGAGGTTTAGATGCAAAATCTGGATGTTGTGAGTCAAAGGCTTTCCACGCTTCAGAATCAATGGGGTGCCTCAACATTCCATCTTTATAAGACATAAATCATTGTTGCAATCATTTTTTTAGTGGAAAATATCGAACTATTTTTGCTGGTTTTCTCTTTTTTCTTTTAATCCTAGATGTTGAGCTATCTTCAGGAGCCGATCTAGACAAACCACAAATTAAGCAAGATTCACACGCTTCTTTATCTTTAAAATATAACATACAATCATTTGGACATGCATGAATCTTTTCATATTTAAAACTTAAATCATTAGTAAGTTTTCTAGTTTCGTAGTATAAGTCCATTATTTTAATCCCTGGAACTAATCTTTTTAATATTTTAAGTAATTTATCAAATGAGCGTTGCTCCACGAACTAATAGTTTTAGTATGATAAAGCTCTATAATGAATTCAAGTTTAGAATATGTCATGCAACTTGGATACAACTTTTCATTACAGTCTCTAAGTAGATCATAATATTTATTTCCTTCAAAATTCAGAGTCTCACTAGAATTTGGCATATAATTACTATGAATAATTGGTTCTTGTACATTTTCATTCTCCATTTTTATAGGACCACTAATATAACCTAATAAATCATCTACCATGTTTCTAATTGGATTATGTGTGTGTGATGTCGACTCAATATTGACACCACCAACATGAGTAGTATTCTTAGATATATCTTTCTCACCATGAGAAAACCAAGTTCTATACCCAATCAAAATTCCATTACAAATCAAGTCATCATATACTTCATTTCTATATTTTCTAAAAGTATTAACACATGATTTGCATGAACATAATATTTTTCCATTTTCTGGAATATTTCGATAAGCAAAGTCAAGAAATCGAATAACACCTGATTTATATGCTAGGCTATTTTGTGGTTCATCCATCCAACTTTTATCAACCATTTTTTCGTCAGTATGCAATTATAATTAATAGAAAATTTATATAATGATGTGCCTGTTTGGTAAAGCGGGCCGCGGACTGTCTTAAACTATATTCAGATTATCTATTAAACTAGTTAACCTATTAACACGGTGACGCAGCGGGATGTAGGTACTAAGAGTACTTAGACTAAGCAGAAGTTGGGCTTCAGCAAGTCTAATCTGGGCAAGATCTATTTCTCTTTGAACTTCTCTTAATTGCCTACGTAACTGGATCACAGACATATACATAAAACACAACAAATAGTAAACATGAATATGAACAAGATTTCTGATGTTCCAGATCAATCGGAGTTGCAGGAACAGAGCATACTTAGAAGATGATATGCACAAGAAGAGTTAGCATGGTACCAAAATTGCTGAATAAGCTTTGAAGAAGAAGAACTTGTATTAATTCTTCGAAACTTTGTACAAACAGAACTCTCTCTCTCTAATTACATGGTGTCTGTCTCCTCGATTTACAATCTATTTATCAAATCTCTTAAAGACAAACAAGTAAATACGGGTGCTCATTGGGCCCCATCGACTAGGGATGGCAATCCCACCCGCGGGTCCGGGGACCCGCGGGGACCCGACCCGAAATTCTGGGTAGGGGACCCGAAATTTCGGGTCCGGGTACGGGTTCGGGTGCCACCCGAATGAAATGTTGTGGGGATGGGTAGGGTATGGTAATGCCATACCCGGCCCCGAACCCGACCCGAACTTAATTCTTCAATAAATAAATAAATATATATATATATATATATCATGCATATTATATAATATATTGTACATATATATGAATATTAATTTGTATTTAGTATACTTATCTTCTTATATTTTTCATAATAAAATTTATGATATGCTCTCCTAAACCCTAAACCCAACTTTCTAAACCCTAAACCCTACTTCCTGAGGACATAAACCCTAAACCCTACATCCTTATTTCCTAAACCCTAAACCCTAACTAAATATATGATATGCTCTCCTAGTCCATATTATATATAATTATATACTCAATACTTCATTTTAATTCATTAACTCAAATATACTCAATACGTCCTAAACCCTACTTCCTAAACCCTAAACCCTAACTAAATAACAAAACCAAAATATCTTTTTTGTTGTAATTTGGATCGTTATAATCATATACGTAAACCCTAAATTCTAAATCCCATATAATCATAAACTCTAAATAAACCCTATGTAGTCATAAACCCTATACATTATATAGTATAAATAGTTAAATACTTTATACTACGATGTAAATATTAATATAATTTCTTTTTAAAGTTTTTGACAAATTAAATATTTAAACATACTAGTTTGATAATCTCGACACTCTAATTTCTAAATACTAATTTAAATATAAAAAAATTGAACTCTCCTCGTCGGGTTCGGGTACGGGTCGGGTATCCCCATCCCCGTCGGGGTCGGGGACGGGGATCCCCGAATCTCAAGGGACGGGGATGGGGACGGGGATGGGGGCGGGGATGGGGTTCGGGGACGGGGATGGGGATGGCATACCCGGCCCTGCCCCGCCCCGTTGCCATCCCTACCATCGACTAATTACAGTTGTCAGCCAAAAGAGAAAACGACAAAACTAAAAGATAACTATGAACAAAGTAGGTCATAACCCGCCAAAATAAAGTAGGTAAAAGTTTTAGGTAGGAAATTATTATTTCCTTGATGATTGCAAAGTGGTTGTCTTCTGTCGAAAAGTTGATGCGGAGTCATAATCCGGTAGGTAGGCTGGACTTTTTAAGCAGCGGGTAGATCTTGACTTCAACATTACTTTCCACCGAAATTTCGGTCGATCTGAGAGAATGATGGTTGTGGAAGCTCTACGTCTTCATTCTGATCAGGCTCATAAGTCTCATCCGATGTGTCTACTTCTGAAGAATCGATCAACGTCACATCATCTTTGGAAAGATCCTTTTGTTTCTTTTGATAAGCCAACTTTTTAGCCTGGATGATAAGTTCGGATTGAGATGCGTTTGGCTGGCTTTCCTTTAGCTTGAGAAGGATTTCCAGAAGGTCTTTCTCTTCATACTTACCGTCAAGTATTCCTTGAGGGTATTTGGAAACAGTCGTTGGGCCGAGATATTTTAAAACTCTGTCTTTAGTAATGGACTCATAGTTAAATGAGGCCCACCAGCGAAAACTAAGGATACGGACCAGGGAAGGAAAGCCTTTAAAATCTTCAAGGGCGTATTGCCAGGCCCAAATCCAGGAGATTTTGAAATCAATCATAAAATAAAGCAACTTTTCATTTTTAACAAAAGCATAATTCTTAAAAGTTTTTTGTTGAGAAAGCAAAGAACAATAATAAGTGAAGACTGGAGATAAGTCTTCAGGAAGAAAAGATTTTTCAGGACCACATTGTTCCCACCAAAGCAAAAACCATTTGGGGCAATGGGCTTCAAAGTTTTCATCAAATTGGAAAAACCAGGAGTGTTTTCCAAAGCTGTTTTGATAAAAGAAAACTTTTGTCCAGGAGTCGATATAATCCCAGTAATTGAACTGCCTATAAGGCAATTTCTCTATAAGAGAACGAGATCGGTTAGGATCTCTTCCAAATTCGTCGAAGGTCATAACCTTCTTAATGATAGCTTTAGAATAAGCTATCTGTGGACCATTTCCCCGAGGGGTGTGATAAAATGCCACAGACCCGGTTTCCTCAAGAATTTTTTCATAAAAGATTCTTGATTTAATCCCATAGGTGGGAAATTGTTCATCATCTGGCATGTATTGCATGGCCAACAGATTGGGGAAATTTTTAAATTGCTCATATTCAGTAGGTTCTACACATAGAACCGGGAAAACAAAAGGTTTGCGAATATACTCTGTTTTAACAGAGTCCTCTTTAATTGGTTGCTTGCCTTTATTAAAAGACATTCTTCCCTTCCCCCGGCGACTAGAACTGGCCATGTCCCTGCAAGTATTCACGAGTAAGGAAGTCAGGGAGGTTATTAGAATCACCTTTAATAAATTCGATGCTAAAGTCAAAGATGGCGAGCAAGGCTTGCCAGCGAGCAAAAATTTGTTTAGAAGCAAGATTTTTAACATCCTTTTCTAAAACATCTTTTGCTGCTTTGCAATCGATTCGTAAAAGAAAATGTTGATTTAATAAATCATCTTGAAATTTAGTAATGCAAAGAACAATAGATAAAAGTTCCTTCTTGATGGTAGAGTATTTTTGTTGGGCCGGTTTCCACAAGCCAGAAGTAAATCTGACTAATTGCTCTTTCCCTGCAGGATTGCGCTGTTTCAAGATCCCACCATATCCTAGCTCAGAGGCATCAGTTTCAACAATTTTATAAAAATTGGGATTGGGAATAGCGAGACATGGTAAGTACCGTATCTTGCTTTTCACAACCTGGACAGCTCGAGTATGTTCATCTGTCCATGGAGTGGGTTCTTTCTTCAATCTTGCAAACAAAGGTTTGCAATCATGGGCCAGATCTTTATAAAAATCGGCAACATAATTTAAGCTTCCTAAAAACCTTTGTAATTGATTCTTATCTTTTAATTCATTAGGAAATTTGTCGCCAAAACAAAGAGCTCGATCAATGGGGGTAATGGATCCTTGAGTAATATTGTGTCCCAAAAAACGAACATTTGTTTGAAAGAGTTTAATCTTTTTTAAAGATAAAACCAAACCATTTTTCTTTATAGTATTAAAGAAAATATGGAGATGCTTCCAATGCTGTGAGATATCACAAGAGTATATTAGAACATCATCAATATAGACAATAATAAATTCAAGAAATGAACTGAAGATATCATTCATGATATTCTGAAACTCAGAAGGGGCATTCTTGAGCCCAAATGGCATAACATTCCACTCATAGTGTCCAAAGGGGACAGTAAAAGCGGTTTTGTATCGATCTTCTTCGGCAATTTGAATTTGCCAAAAGCCACTTTTTAAATCAAATTTTGAAAATATTTGGGCTTCATAAAGCCTATTTAACAAGTCTCTTTTATTTGGAATAGGATACCTAATCCATAGCAGAACCTTATTTAAAGGTTTGCAGTTGATTACTAACCTAGGTGCTCCTCTTTCTATTTCAGCAGCATTATAGACATAAAAGGCGGAGCAACTCCAAGGTGAGTAACTTTTTCTGATTAGACCCTTTTCTAAAAGCTGGTCTATTTCTTTCTGGCAATATCCTACTAATTCTTTTGACATTTGTATTGGTCGAGCCTTAGTAGGGATATTTCGTTCATTAAAGTCAGATTCATATGGTAATGTAACCGTATGTCTTTTTCTTTCCCAAAAGGCTGTAGGTATTTCACTACAGACTTCCTTTTCAAGCTTGGATAAGAAGGTTTTAACCTTTTCTTGATTGGCAGGATGCTCTACTTTAGTTAGGGAGATCGAATTAATCTCCTGTCTCAGGAAAGCAATGTGTGTTTGTTTATGAGACACAGAATGATGAAGGTTATTAATAAATGCTACTTTCTTAGGGAAGACAAAGTTAAATGTTTCTTCTTTGTTTTTCAGAAAAGAGTGAATTCCCTCATTATCAACTTTATATGGCTCTAACAGGGTGAGAAAAAGGTTTCCAAGAATGATGTCAGTATTTAAATTTTTAACTAAAACGAAAACTAATTTTATACACACTTGATCGTGACAGATATAAGTATTGGTCAGTTTATAATTAATCTTTAAATCTGTATTATCTGCTGTAGTTAAACTTTGTGATGTTTTTTCAAAGTATTTTGTGGGTATTAGTCCTTCTCTAATACAATGTCTATCAGCTCCTGAATCTACTAAAGCAAAAGTAGAGATTACTAATTCATTATGTATAACTAAAGAAACTTTTATACAATATCTCCTACTCATTATTTCTTGTACAACAGCTAAATATTCTTTTTCAGGTGGGGTTCCTACTTCAGAAACTGTTCTCACATCTCCTGTATGTACTTCTATGTTATCTACAGTTGGTTCAGAAATAACTATGCCTTTATTACTATTGAATGTAGTAGAAGGAAAAGCTTTAGTTGACTCATTTATTAATGGTCCTTTTCCTTTATCTATTCTATGTTCAGAAGTTCTTGGGATGTCAGTAAGATCAGGAAAGGAGAAGGAAGAAGATGGAGGAGTGACTGAGTAATTGACTTCAGCCTGGAGTTCAAGGATTTCAATCCTCTGTCTAAGGGATTTGGTTTCAGATTTGAGGTTATTAACCTCTTGCTTTAAATCCTGTAAAGTTACAGGTTTGGGGGGAGAAGCTCTATTTAAAACTTCTCTGAGAGTATAAGCTGGGGTAGTAGCTATATCTTTAGGATCAGTTTTTACTTCCCTAGGATTCTTATCCTTTTGAAGGCTTAGAAGCCTTTCTATTGCTTCTCGCTTGGTTTGAGGATCGACAGTTGTATCAATCAGATCTAGCATAAAGCTTTCATTTTGTGTAAGAGTGTTAATACTTAGACCATTCATCTTAATGATAGCCTTATAGTAGTCACACTCGCACTTACCTTCTTCACAGTCTGAAGAGTTTTCAGAGGAAGAAGAATAATTGATGTGGATATTATCCTCATCGGAGGCTTGGGATTGGATGTCAAAATCTTCAGATAAGATTTTGAGTAACTCAGCTTTATCATTGTCAGGGATGGCTAATTGATTAATTCTTTGTTGAGCCCTACAATGATTCTGGTAATGGCCAGATTGACCACATTTCCAGCAAACGGGTTGTTTTCCTTTTGGCTTAGGTGGTTCTCTAAAGGTTCGGGTGCGTTTAACGCTCCATTTGGGAAAAGACTTTCTCCTATAAGGAGTAAACTCAGATTTATCTATTCTAGGAACATTTTTCCTAGACTTCTGATATGAGCTTCTTTTCTTAAAAAACTTTTCTTTTTTAGAAGAAGAGGGAGGTTTTGACATGTTTAGGTTATACCCAAACTGATGACAGAATTGTCCTACCTCTTTCTTTCCAGTTAACCGTTGCTTTTTAAGCTGGTTTCTAAGATTCATATCGTTGCAAAGAGCTAACCCTTCATTGGTAATATCATTTATGAGGTTGCCATAAGAGTAGTGGGTTAGATCATAAGTTCCTCCATGAATATCTCGGAGACGAGTTCTTACTCGTTCAGCAAACAGTGGGGGTAGTCCAGCTAAGAATCTTTCTTTCCAAAATACATTATTACAATCGGGTCTCATCGGGTCTCATAAAGACTCGAGTCATGAAAGTATCTTTATACCACCTAAAGTGAGTAAGGGTTGGACATCTTAAATTCATTATTTGGTCTTTTCCTCTATCAGCAACATTATTAGCGTCGCCTAAGAAATGATGATAGATAGAAAGACAAAGAGTATAAACCGCATCAGATTGTCCAGTTTCTGTTTTAACAGAATTCCTAACTTCATTTCTTTGATTTTCAGTGAGATAATTATCCCACCATCCTTTCAATTGACCTGTAAATCCGGCTGTAATAAAGCCTGCGATTTGCTAATCTGTATTGCCATTGGCTCTACAGATTGTGGCAAACATTAATATGTTATGTAGGGTATTGACTAGTTGATAGTCAGACTGACCATCAACATTCCATTCATAAATGGTCCTACTACTGTACTCAGCAGCAGTGTTAATGTAATTTTCCTCAAAGAGAATATCTTGAGGAGTTGGTCGAGGGTAATAGTGTCTAGTAGGGGCAGAAGGGGGGTAAGTCATGCGACTCCCTCTAGTGTTAACAGGCATGATCCTACTAGATTGAGTTTCCATTAATTGACTCCTAAAATTTTCAAGTTCTTCTGAGTCAGGATCTGGTTCTTCCATCTCAGAATTATGAGATAGCACAGAGATTGTGGCCTTTTGTTTGTCAGAGATTCTAACTCCCTTTATCCTATCTGCAAGACGTTTAATGAACTCTTCAGATGGTTGATCTCCTATATTGAATGTTGGAGATATGTCAGGTCCTGGCTTAATTAAGGCAGGTTTGACGTCAGTTTTGGGTTTAAAATTAGGAGGCTGACGACTAGTACCAATAGAGGGGGGAATGGATTGGACTGTTGATTTGGGTTCTGAAACCGTCAGTTGATTCTCTATCCTGTCCATCTGTTCAGCAATTGTTTTTAAACATATATTGGTATAATTCCCCTGTTTTTGAATTTTTGCTAAATCCTTTTCAGATTCAGAAGGAGTAACATAGGGACTAGCTTCTATTCCCTCAAACTTTAGAGAATTTCCTGGAGGATGGATAGACTCGAAAGTTTCTCCTGAAGTGAGAGTCCATTTTATTAAAGGAGATTTTGTAATAACAGATATAGATTCTCTTTCTTGATACAAAACAAACCATTGTTTAAAAGGCATGTTGTATCCTATTAAAGGCAATTCTTCATAGAATTTTTCTTTGAAAAAGGCCAATTCTTCGTTGTTAAAGTTTTTGAAATACCATTTTCGAAAAGGTTCGTTTTCTGAATTCATAAATTCATCAACTATAAGTTTTCTATGTGGGACAAAGGTATCCTGAATCACATTGACCCTTTCATTCATTTGATGATCAGCGGGGTTAAAGCTTAAGTCAGATGGGGTTGGCTCCAATTGAGAGACAGACTCATCTGTGTCTTCGTTTGGTGTTTCTGGATTAGAGGTTGATCGATAAACACCATGGGGGATGTCATTTTTGGACACAGAAACACCCTTTAAAGGAGGAACGTTGGTTTTATCAGAAACAGAGGAGGTACTATACCTAGCTGGTTCAGATCTAAGAGATCTCTTGTCTAAACCAGATAGGGACAAAGAAACCTTCCTATTTTGTGAGAAATACACCTCAACGTCTCCACCAGAATGTTCTATTATTTGTTCTACTCTTCGTGGCTCTATTGGTTTGGAACTAGAAGAGGAGGCATTTTCAAGAAGCCAATTAGAAGGGAGAGTAACATCGGTCCATTTAATGGATTTTGGCACGGCCAAATTAGCATTGGTCGTATCTACCTGAAATAAGGTAGTAGACCCCTTTTTGGAAACATTTAAAGCATTAGGGGTGATTGTGTTCATTGCTTTAAAACATATGCGGTAAATAACCGCCATATTTCTAGATCCAGACATCATATTGTCCCCAAAAGTTTGCAGATTTATCTACAAGGCATGTTGAAGGTTTGGGTCTTCCATTGAAAGTGTCAGATTAGGGTGACAGTCGAAATAGATTGGCCCCTTGCAAAGGCTGGTTTCTACCATGCCTAACAAGGAATCTGTAAAATTATAATGTCTAGCGTCTCTTAAACAAACTAGAACAGAAGTGTTTAATTCTTCACGTGTTAAAGGCTTTAGGGCTATTTGCACTAACCCTATGTGCAGATAATTGTATTTCGTGAGGATCTCTTTAGCTATAAGCTTAGGAGGAAGAAGAGGTATTACCTCTTGAGATTCAAGAACAGATTTTGCCTGTTCAACTGTTTTGACCACGTAAGAGGATCTTAACATAAAAGATCCCTTCTTGTATACCTGAGAGGGTTCGATTTTAGGAGCGGGCCCGCTTTACCAAACACCCCCTTACCGCTGGGAGGTACCGCCCGCAAAACGGTGCCGTCAGCCCTGCCAGAAAAAGCTCCCGGGCGGTGGGGAGCTTTTATTTTTATTTTTATTTTTTTAATGTGGGACCCATGTGGATCCCACATGTTTTAAGTGATTTATATAAATATTATTTAAATATTATATAAATATTATCCCAGCATTGTCCCAATCAGCTTGCCACATAGACTAGGACAATGCTGGGCTATAAAATTGCTGGGACATTTAGACTTTATCGGGAGCGTTAGCCATCCCAGCAAATTAGATTCTAGCAGTGTCTCAGTCTATGTGGCAAGCTGACTGGGACCGCTGAGATGGCAATTTTAACTACCTAGAACATTGAAAGTGGATGTTTTGTCTCTTTTGTTTACAAAAATAACCTTCTTTTTTATTTAATTTATTTTTCTACAAATGCTGACATCATATGATGTGACAATGATTTTTTACTCTTTTTTTTTAAAACAAAAATTCAAAACTATTTATCTATCAAAATACATGTTCGATATTGAAAAAAATTACATATTCAGAATCAACATGTAATCCTCTTTAAAACAAGATCGATTGTCGATATATTTTATCGAGTATTTCTTAATTACATTGTTTTTGAAACAAATGTAATAACTACCTGTAACATTGAAAAACAATGTAATAAAAATCTGGAAACCTAAAAACAATGTAATAAAACATGGATGTTAAAAAACAATGTATCCATGTTTGAAAGTTGATGGTTTAACATGTATATTATTGATTGACAAACAACTAGAATTAATCAATTGTATTGTATAATTCATTTTTCTTTTTTAGGTTAAATACAAAAAAAATGAAGTTATTGTTGATATAATTACATTGTTTTTAAAAATAATGTAATAACACCTCGAACATTTAAAAACAACGAAATAAGGACTTGGAATACTTAAAAACAATGTAATACAAGGCAATCAATGTAAGCCAAGGAGTTCAAATAACTACCTGTACTTAATAAAGGCAATTAAACCTTCATTTTAGTTTATAATACAATAGACAGTATCAAAATGACAGTGACTCAAGAAGATGTTCCATCAAACCCCAATCAAAATTGGGGGATCTTAAAAACTAAGCCAATCCAAGTTAAACTAGATCTTTTTGGAGCCTTTCCCTTCAACTTGGTAAAGTAATAAGTGTAGATTCTTCAAATCCTCTACTTCCTGGGGACCAAAACACATTACCTTGTAACTGGACTCGAGTTCTCTATGACAACTCCAACACTAGAGCGGAAGGTTGGTTTGGGACTCACGGTTACATAAGCCCCTATGTTGGCAATCTATCTTTCCTTGGTTCAAGGCCTTGCTTTCATTTACAAACCCCATCACCCCAGTAGGAGGTTCCAAATCAGCCCTGATCCAAACCAGAATCCATATATTTGCGTCTTTTGGGTCGAATAGGAGCAGTTTGGGATATGCATCGGTTCTTGGTCAGGAAAAAGAGGGAGGTTGGTGTGATAGTGGAGTCACTAAGCGGAGCGAGGTGCGGCACGGGGTGAATAGCAGAGCTCAAGGTCAGTAGCTCAAAGACGGAAGTCTAATTAAATATGCCGACGGTTGTGTAGTAAAAGGTAGTAATAACCTAATGCGTTTTACGATGAATAACATTTTAATTTTTAAAATAATCCAACTCAGCAGTCCCAATCAGCTTGCCACATAGACTGGGACAATGCTGGGATATAAAATTGCAGGGACATTTAGATTTTTCGTAAATTAAATTAAATCCTTCCTAAACTACAAAAATGTACTATGATTATTGTATTTAATTTTTAATAAATATTGTATTAAATTAATAAATGAATTATTAATTCTTATAATAATTTAAATTTATCCATTTATAATTATATATATTAAATTGTATTTATTCATTAATATATTTATATAATTCATATTATATTACAATTTAAATATTAAATTAAAGTAATTATAATTTTTAGCCAATAAATTATACTTATAAATTAATAATAATACAAATAAATATATTTTACACAACCTAACCGCTAACAATAGTTAACAGCTTCACCAAACACCTCACAGCTTATTTAAAAGGTTTAAGCTCAATTTTTAGGAAAGAACCTATAAAGCAGCACCAAAATCAAAGCAGACAAGTTGTTGAAGTACTCAGCTTATTAGCTTCTTGACGGCAACATGTAAACATTATCCATAATTTCCCATCAGATTGCATCAAACAGAACAGAGAGGTAAATAAATCTTCCAAGAGGACAAGTCAAAAACAAAAACCAAGATATAACAGATAGGTAAAGCTAAATACACCTTAACCCAGTCGCAATGACATTGCTGCCTTGTGAAGCCCATCAATCATTTTTTTTAAAAACAACTCCACAACTAAGCCCAGCACAAAACTTTCTTAAAGGCGGCATTTCTTGTAGAAACACAAATGACTTTACTAATAGGATCCTCTAGTTTCCCAGCAAAACATAGGGGATAGATATCAATTTCAATCACAATTTCTTTTTTCTCCCATAAACCCTATAAAAGTATGAAGACAGAAAATAGTGCATTTTATTTATGATTAGCAGCTTAAAAGTTTAAAATAAAACACTACGAAAGCATCAACAAGGGGCAATAAACCTAGTCACTGCTTGTTGGACAACAAAAAACAAAATATCTATGGCTACCGAGAAAACTACGCGATTCAATTCCTACAAAAATAAACAAGCAAACTCAATCGACTCACTTTACTCTGAACTACTGCAGCCTCACTTGCTCTTTTGAAATCAAATCCATGCCGCATAAATAATTTTGATCAACCCAAACAGAATGAATAAGATGATCTCACCTGATCTTGAAAGTCAATGAATTATGCGAAATCAACTGATTCACACTAACACGCTGTAGTACCCGGTTTTTGTCTGGCCCAAAAAAAAAAAGAAAAAAGAAAAAAGAAAATAGAAAAAATAGAAAAAATTTAAAAATATAATAATAATAATAATAATTCAAAAGTTCATTTTTAAACCCGTAAACCCATAAAAATTCAAACCCAAACCCCATACAACAAAACCCTAGAAAATATCTAAAATATAGGAGAATTAAATAATTAATAAATAAAATCTTAAAAGGGAAAAAGGTAACACTTTTTAGGGTATGACATAAAGAATAAAAAAGATAAAAAATTAGTCTCTTAGAGTTTTTAAAAAGAGATGAGGAATAGGGTTTGAGGGGCGTTTTAATAAAAGGAAAAAATAGGGTTTTACATCGATATAGTATAAAGGAAGACACAAACAATGGAGAGAAAAAAGCAGCCGACATACAATACAAAACAAAAAAAAAAGAGAGGAGAGCCGCCGGAGAGAAGGGAAAGGGAAAAAAAAAAAGAAAAACTTGTGGGGAAAGTGGGTCGCCGACACTAGTAGCAAAAAGAGAAATAGTCGAATAAAAAGAAAGAAAGAAAACAAGGGTTTTTGGGTGATTGGAAATAGAGAAGAAAGCAGCCAAGGGAAGCCACCGGCGATTAGTGGAGAAAAGGAGAAGAAAAGAGAGAGTAGAACCAGAGGAGAACAAAGAAAAGTCAAGGTGCTCCGAAAGACCGAAGAAGAAAAGGGTTTCGTTCTCTTTAGTTCTATTTCTCTACAAGGGTAATAATCTACACACATTTATATCATTCTTTATTTCTATTTCTCTGGTTCCATTTCTTTGGTGCTACCTTTGTATCTCTTTGGGTCCATCTTTCCGGTTCTATTTATCTGAAGCATATCTGGTTTTTATGTTCTTGGCTTGGAGATCTGTTTGCTCTTTATGTTAATATTTGGCTTTGATATCCTTGTTTGCTCACTGTGTGGAGATCTGGTTTTTTTTCACATCTGGTTGTGATATCTAGCTTTGATATTTAGTCTTGATGAAATTATACCGAAATGTTGATGAATGATGAACTGATTTCGTGAAAGAGGAACTATCCAGTAGCTGTGTCCGGTTAAAAAATGTGGATTTCATTTTGTTTGGTCCAGATTTGATTTGAAGATAGGTTTATAGGTGACATAAATTTTTTATATGTGAATCTCATAATGTAGTTTTGATTTAACTTGGATCTTGATTACATTGGAGCATCTAATTTTGATCATTCCTTCCTTGTATTTGATGTCGGGCTTGGACCGGGCTTGATCCCACTTGGGCCGGACTTGACTTCGTTTGGGTTCGGAGAGTTCATTTGAAGATTGGACCGGGTTTGAGCAATTAATTGGCTCCATGGGCCATATTTATATTTGTATTTTTACCTTTATATTTTATTATTTGTATATATTTTTGTCTTATTTGTATTTGACATGTATATCCTTGTAAATGTAAATATGTAATAGGATAGTGGAAAAATAATGAAAATAGTGTAGAGTAGTGTAGTTTAGTTTTATTCATGTTAACGTTATTAGTATGCATGTTTAGGGGTTGTTAGTTTAGAATGCATGTTTAGAATGTATATTAGAATTGTATGCATGGGTCTTTTTCGCAAATCCATCAATTCATCAACCGCGTGTTTGTCAAATTTTCATATAACCAAAATAAGAAGATACCTAAATTAAAGTCAATAGGAGGAGGACTTGATAAAATTCAGCTCTTGCCTAGACTTTAATATCTTCATCTAAACGAAAAGCAAATAATAAATTAATTTACTAGATATCTAAATTAAAGTTCTTTAGGAGGAGGACTTGATAAAATTCAGCTCTTGCCTAAGCTTTAATTATGTTATCTCTTTGAATTAAAGTATTATTTGTATTCGTAAATACAATGATAAATTAATTTACTAGATACCTACATTAAAGTTCTTTAGGAAGAGGACTTGATAAAATTCAGCTCTTAACTAGGCTTTAATTATGTTATCTCTTTAAATTAAAGTATCACTTGTATTCATAAAAAGCATGATAATTTAATTTGTTAGATACCTAAATTAAAGTTCTTTAGGAGGAGGACTTGATAACATTCAACTCCTGCATAAAGTTTAATTATGTTGTCTTTTCAAATTAAAGTATCATTTATATTCGTCAAACAAATTTAGATTGTTCTTTCCGTTTTACTCATTGTTCTTTGATTATGTGATCGAGACCTCCCTTTGGTATAAAACCCAATGTCCTTTTTGCAAATTCCATCCAATATCTTTCCAAGTCGATTTTCAATAAAACCCATCAAAAATGAGATTTTCAAAAAAAACAAAGTCTTGGTCTATCATTAATGGAAAGATTTCACCCCATTTGATAATACATGATTTTTTGGGCATATGAAAAGATCATTAAAACAAATTGGGACATACAAACAAATTTTCAAGAAAAGCACACAGATCAATCTAGGTAACCTTTTAGGGAGTTGTGGGGTGTCTAACACTTTCCCCATACTCAATAGACCCCTTACCTATTTTTTGGTTTGCAGACCATTTTTAGTGTCCAATTGCACTTATATCAATTGGTGGCGACTCTAAACATTTTTCATCATTTCATCGCCGGTCCGCGTCGTGACCCCTGTTGCGACAACTGGCGACTCTGCTGGGGACATTGGTTTTTATACCAAAGGGGTTGAGCCTGTATGATTATTCTTGTGCTTTTCTCGTATAGTTTTTATGTTAGTTCCTATTTGTATTTGTATATTAAATTTGAAGAATTTGTTCAATGTTGTAGATATCTTCATCAGATATGGGCCTCGTGAGATTTAAATATTAGGGATATTGGTTTGTATGCCCCCGTACACACATTCACTTATCAATGCACACACATACCCTATACCCGGATTGCTTAGTGATTAGTGAAGGTTGACCTACCACTTTCATGGGATTCACTTCCCTGTATGGGTGGAGGAAGACATCTTCCTGGATTGACGTCCTCTTATAACATTAAGGGATGGGCTTTTGTGATCCAATGGAGCAAAAACCACCTGATCCAGAGACCTCGTGATTAGTTAGTTAAACCACCCATATGTACCATAGATAAACCGTAGCCATAGTTCTAAACCTTCAGAAATTTTTAGGTGGTATTACCCAAATTAGGAACCAAGGGGGCATCCTTATCCCTAAACTATTTATTTCGCAAGTCCATATTATGTTAGATTTCTTGTTACATGCCTTAACCATACTCATTTTCTTTTATAACTTATTCCTTCTTGTATATATTGTTTTGCTTTTGTATTTCTTGTATCCTGACCTAACCTGTGCAGTTACTATCCATAATTGTTTTTCCTTTTTTTGATCATGCATGCACGATAGAGCACATCTTTGCAATCTAACCAGATAATATTGGCAGAATGATCAGGCCCATAGGAACAAGCGTGGTGGAGTTGGGTGATCCAGTAGAAATTAGAGACAGGTTAGAGAAGCTACAAGGAGAGTTGGGAGACAGTTTGAAAGAAGATCAGCCGTTGAGACTAGTGAAGAAAGTTTCATTCCAGACTCCAGCACCGGAAGCTTTATCTGAGTTTTGGCAGAAGCAGGATGTGAACACAAAGAAAGCTTTTAGGAGCGTCTTTGGGCGGGTTGATCATCTGTTGACAGTCCAGACGCCAGTAACTCTCCTAAAAGCGGCTATACATCATTGGGATCTAGCATATCGTTGCTTCACTTTTGGGTCAGTAGATTTATCACCATTGATGGAAGAGTATGCCAAGTTGCTGGGATACACCTCGCACGCTAGTAAAATATATAACCCTAGAACGAAGACTTTTGCAGAAGTAGTTATCTCTAAGCTTTTGGGTTTACCAGTGAAGAAGATTAAAGAAATGGGGAGTACAAAGGGGGCAAGGTGGACTTTCCCAGAAGAAATACTGATGAACTTTGCTAAAGAAAATTTTCACAATGAAGAAGGGCGATTTGCTTTTGCAATTGTCATATATGGTACTGTGATTTTTCCATGCGCTGGGGGAAACATTGATAGAGGTGTGATCAATATGGTTAATCATGTTAAACATCAAGCAACTCCGGTGCCTGCCATATTATGCGAGACTTTTCGGTCCCTTAATCACTGTCGTGTTTCTACGGAAGGGAGGTTCATTGGGTGCGCTCAGTTGCTTGGGATCTGGCTTATTAGTCACCTAAGGTATGACCAGACGGTTGAGGCTCCTTTTGTGCAGTTCTAAAAGGATGATTGTCAGTTGAGGGATCCTATTGGTGATTTTGAAAAGGCAAGACTGCAACCATTTAAGCCTTCAGTGGAGAGATGGAGTTGTTTTCTATCTAGTTTGGATGAAAAGAAGATATAGATGAGAGCTCTGTGGCATAAAACAGACGGATTGATTTACAGGTGCGGTGATTTCAATTGGGTTCCACTTATAGGTCCTTGGGGAATTAGTAGTCAAGCACCGGCCATGTTTCTCCAACAAATAGGTGGGAATCCATGTAGACCAGTCACTTGTCATTTGAAGGAATTTGAATTCTCCCTTGAAAATGAAAAAGAAAAGGCGTTAGTACGGAAGATAGTGGATGCATGGAGTATTCTTCAAGGAGTAAGAAAAGGTCCGCGAAATATTTATGGGACTGCTCAGTACAAGGCATGGCATGCAAAAAGAGGAAAATCTTACACAGATTATTGTATGTCCGATGAAGGGAGAAGGAAAGGAAAAGGACAATGTTCCCAAGAAAATGAAGTTGTGTTGCAAGAGGTCATTGAGGTAGAAAGTGAAGACGAAGATGAAAGGGTTTCGTATCCAAATTTTGTCCCAGACAAAAGTGTAGGGGTAACAGTGGAAGAAGAAATTCAAGAAATGGAAGGAGATTTACAGATGGAAGATACATCAAGTGATGATGAAATGGTTAGAGGACCACCTGGATTTCCTGACAAAGAGGCGAAGATAATGTGGAAAATACTGCAAACTATGACTGAGAAATATAAAAAGTATAAAGGAAAGTTTAGAAGGATGAAAGCTGAGTTTGTCAAGAGCAAGAAAGTGAAGCTGCAGGAAGATTTGCAAATGGAAAAGGAAAGGGGCAATTTTCAGGAAGAGCATACCAAGATGAAGGAGCAAGTGAGAAGTATGAAAGGAGAACTTCAAGAGGCACGAAAGGAAATTACTCAAATGAAGGGAACAATTGTGACATTGGAGGAGTTAAGCTACAATGCTAATAAGGAAATGATTGGCAAAGTTGCTTAGCTAAAGAGGAATAAGGTGGAGATCAGCTCTCTGAAAGAACAAATGGAGTATGCCTTCTCAGAAAGTCAAAAATTTCAGAAGCTATATGAGGAAGACAAAGATTTCATTCAGCAAAAGGAGGCAGAAGTAGAAGAATTGAATCAATAGAATGATTTCTTACATGATGAATTGAATGAATTTCAACAGAAGCAACAAAGCACAGAGGATAAGATCAAGTTAATTATGAGTCGTGCATTGCAGTTATCAGAATGGGCTTACAGCTATGAAAGACGGGTACAAGATTTGAAAGTAAATCGGGCATTTAAGGCGCCAGAGTTGGCTGGGGTTTCCTTGTTTTTGACAGATCTACACAAAGACTTGTATGTACTTAGGGAGAAGATATTTCAAACGTAGTCAGCTAATTCTGATGTTATTGGGATTGATGATGAGTAAAAGATGTAAACGATTTGAGCTACAATATTTTGAATGGAATGATATTTTGCTATTATTATCTTTTTGGATTGCAAAGATTTCTTAGGATTTGCACAAATAATAACTACATGCATGCACGTTCTTAAAATAAAATAAATGAGGACTAATGTCGTTGTTTTCATAATGCACAGAAAAATCATAAATAATCATAGCGTCCAAGAATCAACACCATCGACACCCCTATAAGACTCGCCTACAATCAAGAATTATTGAGAATATGGAGCAGGAAATGGGTGAGCATAGTCAGAATCAGGATATAGCTGAACTAAAAGAGCAGATGGCCTTATTGATGAAGAACATGGCGTTGCTAATGAAAGGAAAGGGAGTAGCTGAAAATTCTGAAACATTGGAGATTCCTGAGAATCATCTACACCAGGAAATATCAACTTACCCACCCGGGTTTACTCCTGTTCGTAATCAGCCTTTGGCTAGTTTGCATCAACATCAGTATGTTTCTCAACAGGCAACGACTCAGAACCCAACGTACATTCATCAAGTTGATCCTCATGTGCATGACAATCCCTTCCCAGTCGGTGCTGATATTGCAGGAACTGTCACTGGCGGAGTAGTGACTGAGGGAGTTCAGTATGAAGAAAGTAGCTCAATGGATGCCATCAAGAAGTTGGAAAAGAGATTAAGAGCCATGGAGGGTTTCAATGCTTCAGGGATGCTGAACCCAGCCAATTTGTGCTTGGTGAAGAATTTGAATATTCCACATGATTTTGTATTACCAAAATTCAGTTTGTTTGATGGCACTGGAGTTCCATTGGATCATTTAACGATGTATTGTCGACGTATGCAGCCATATGCAAATGATGAGAAAGTATTGGTGCATTATTTTCAAGATAGTTTGACTGGGGCAGCTCAAAGGTGGTTCAATACCCTTAGTCCTTCATTAGTAGCTTCATGGGAGGATTTAGCTGAAATGTTCATGAAGCAATATAAGCATAATGAAGAGAAGATTCCTACCATCTATGATCTGCAGAACACAGTAATGAAGAGTGGGGAAAGCTTCAGGGAGTTTGCTCATCGATGGAGGGATTTGGCAGCTCAGATAATTCTGCCACTGACAGAGAAGGACCTGTTGAATGCTTTTATTGACGCCCTCCAACAGCCTTATACGTCCAATTTGGCGGGTGGTGGCCATAATAATCTAGCTGATATGATACAAGCAGGAGAACGAGTTGAACGGTGTATGAAGAGAGGTACTCTGCGTTATCTCATCCTTGACAAACCAGACCCAGCTAAAGGAAGTAAAGGCAAGAAGACTGAAGTGCATTCTGTGAATTTTGATTCAAATCCTGTTGTTTATGGTGCACCTACTTCAGACTATCGCCCTAGAAGCAATGCCCCAAGGATGTCAAACCCAGGAGTCTACTATAACCAAAACCACATCCAAAATCCTTACCCACCCCGATTCAATGCACCGCTACCCAATCAGTACCCGCAAAACCCAAACACTTACCCAAACTTTCAGAACCCAAATACCTACCAAAACCCTCGTCCAAATTTCCAAAATCCAAGACCCAGAAGGCCGGTGGAACGTTTTGACCCTATACCTATGACATATGCGGAGTGTTTCACTAAGCTACAAGCCCAAGAGGCGGTAGTACCAATACCAGGAAGAGTTCACCAGCCTCCATATCCTCCCTGGTATGATCCAAATTCTACATGTCTTTACCATGGGGGCGCACCCGAACATTCAACTGAAGCATGTTTGACTTTCAAGAGCTTAATTCAGGGGATGATTGAAGCAAAATGGCTCAACTTGGATGCTGTGGACAAGCCAAATGTTAACAACAATCCACTGCCAAACCATGGAAATGAAGGTGTGAATTATGTTGGCGAGTCTCGTGTTATCAAGATATGGGTGTCAGAGATTATGATGCCATTGAGCCAGTTATTTGACATCTTAAAGGAGCAGGGGATGATTGAAATGATGAGTTCTTTCCGCCAAAGTAATCAACTTGATACAATTAAGACTTGCAAATTTCACAGTGGAATGGAAGGTGTAGTACCCGGTTTTCGTCCGGCCAAAAAAAAAAATACAAAAAATAATAATAATATATATATATATCATATAAAAATAAAAATATATATATAATAAAAAGTAGCCGAAAGTAAAAAGAGAAAGGAGAAGAAAAAGAGAAAAGAAAGAAAGAGAAAGAAGAAAAAGAGAAAGGAGAAGAAAAAGAAAAAAAAAAGAAGAGAGGAAGAGAGGAGGCGTGAGAGAGAGGAAGAAAAAAGGAGAGGCTTTGGCTTTTGGTGAAGAAAAACAAAAAAAGAAGAGAGGAAGAGAGGAAGAGAGGGGAGAGGAAGAAGAGAAGAAGAGAAGGAGAGAAGGAGAGAAGGGGAAAACCGATTCTTTGGATTTTTTGGTAGAAGCTTCATACCCCTCATATCTTTCACTCAAGTATTGCTCTATTTACACTTGATTTCAATGTTTGATTCATTTTTAGCATCCTCGGATGTTGACTAAGAATAGACATGGTGTTTCTTGCATTCACCTTGGACATATGTGATGCTTGGGAGTGTTTTCGATACTAATATGTTGAGCCCTTTCTCTTTGCATTTTTTTTTTCTTCTATTTCTTGTTGGAAAAAGCGGGAGAGACCATATTTGGATTTGATTTTCTTGGTTTGGATACGTGTGAATCTCATAATGTGGTCTTGATTCGATTTAAATCTTGATTTACATTTGAGTATTCTATTTTTCCCTCTCTTTATGTTTGTTTTGTTGGACGAGGCTCGGGCTTGGATATTATTTGGACGAGTTGATGGAGGCTTGAGCAATTTCAAGATTTTGTTTGGTTTATTACAATTTGTGTATATTTGGCCCCCCATATTGTGTAATTTATCTTATTCATGTCGATTTGTATAATTTCGACATTTATTATTTGGATTATTTGTACAAGTGTGGATTATGAATATATAGGCTTAAAATTGAATATAGGTCATTTCAATTAAAGAAATCATAAGTTGATTTCCTTTATTTGAATTACGAACCTTATTTGATTTCATTTATGAATTTGCCATAAGTTGGCAATAATAGGTTAAATTGATAGATGACAATTTTCCAAATAATCATTTATACCATAAGTTGGTATTTAAAATTAAACCTACCAAAAGTTGGTAGGTCATTTTATCATTTATGCCATAAGTTGGTATTTAAAATTAAACCTACTAAAAGTTGGTAGGGCATTTTATTAAATAAACCATAAGTTGGTATCTAAAATTAAACCTACCAAAAGTTGGTAGGATATTTTATCATTAACACCATAAGTTGGTGTTTTAAATTAAATCTACCAAAAGTTGGTAGTGTGTCCCCAAATAAAAACTATCATAAGTTTTAGTAATATTACAATTTCTTTTAATGCTATCATAAGTTGATAGTATTCTTACAAATCTTTTCCCAAAACTATCATAAGTTGATAGTGTTATTTCAAACCTATTTCCAAATAAAAACCATCATAAATTGATAGTAATATTCCAAGCTTTTTTTCAAACACTATCATAAGTTGATAAGTGTGTTGAAAGTAATAATTCAAACTTTAACAATTACACCTTGCAAAGAGCAAGTTTCCATAAGATAGCCATTAGATTAATCCGGGTAACCGTTTTCAAACGGGAGTTGTGGGGTGCCTAACACCTTCCCCACACTCAATCGATCCCCGTACCCTTTTCTCTGGTTCGCAGGTCTTTTCGGTGTCCAATTGCACCTTAAATCAATTGGTGGCGACTCTAAACATTTTTCATCCTCAAACGCCGGTCCGCGTCGTGACCCCGGTTGCGACAACTGGCGACTCTGCTGGGGACACCAGGTTTTTTAAACCTAAGAGGGTCAAGCCCATATGATTAAATTGATTGGCTACGGTTACTTCTTCTTGTATGATTAATTGTTTGTTTCCTTTATATGTCAGAGATGTTGATTTATTTTGTTGTGGTAAAGTATTTGTCATCTCATACATTTACACTCACTGTAGCCTACCAGCTGACCTTTAGTATTAGAGAGGGTTGACCACTATTCTCGTGAGATTCCGTCTCCGCATGGGTAGTGGAAGATATCCTCACCGGATCGACTTCTCTTAAAAGTTAAGGGAGGAGCTTTTGTCCCAATAGTTGGGATTTTAAAAGCAACATGATCTGGGACCTCGTGGAATAGTTAGATAAACTTACCCAAGCACTTTATAAAGCCCTAGATCCATGTCCGAAACCTCCAGAAGTTTAGGTTACCCCGTGTAATGGCATATTCTATTTTTGTGTGATTTATTCATTTGTCGTTGATGTTTTGTTTTACACATTTTTAATTGTAATTTCCATTATCGGTTTCTTCTCTCATGCATTCACGTAGGCACAGTCATTGCATTTTGTCAAACTAAATAAGTTCATAGTCATGCATGAAAAAGAAAAAAAAAACCAAAAAAAAAGAAAAAATTCACTCATATCATCGCCATCCTTATTACACAAGATTACAGTTGTGAATTGCTAAAACAATGAAAAATGAACAGCAAAAAAAATACTGGGGCAGTTTTTGAGGAAATTGACTCTTAATTTTCTTGTTGATCGAGTTGGAATGGATCATTCTTTGTCTGATTCTAAGGAGGTTCATGTTTTGGCTATCGATGAAAACCTTGTTGATAGAACGGTCATTGAAAGGTTGCTCAAGATTACTTCCTGTAAAGTGACTGCGGTGGATAGTGGAATAAGAGTACTTCAATTCTGGGATTACACGAGGAGAATAATTATTCTGTTGGGTTTGATAGTTTGAAGATGGATTTGATTATCACCGACTACTGTATTCCTGGAATGACAAGATACAAGTTGCTGAAGAAAATCAAGGGATCGTCTGCCTTGAGAGAGATTCCAGTGGTAATCATGTCATCTGAGAACGTAGTGACTCGATCAACAGATGCTTGGGAGAAGAAGCAAAGGATTTTATTGTAAAGCCAGTGAAGTTGTCAGATGTGAAGCGCTTGAAAGGTTACATGACCAGAGACGGAAACCAAGAGAGATGCATCAACAACAAGAGAAAGCTTCCGGAGACTTGTGATCTATGTTCATCATCACCGTCACCGTCATCCTTCACTACCACCATCACCATTAGAGCCATGTTCTCCACCACCGTTGGAATCTCTTATCAGACAGCTTAGAAGGTCCTGCTGGGATTAAATCCTGATCGTCTGTTATGTCCCCTGCCTCACTGTGCAAATATTCATAATTTCTTGGGGAGTGTGAAAGTTTTTTTTTATTATTATTCTGTTTTATTTAAGTTGAAAAAAAAAAAAAAAAGAAAGAAAAAAGTTTGTCCTCAAGCGGGAAATGAACAGTTGAGTGTGACAGTTTTGTTTTTATTATTATCTAGTTGAAAACAAAAGAAGGAAGAAAAGAGTTGTCCTCAAGCGGGGAAAATAACAGTGGAAGGTGACAGTAAAGTAAGTACTGATGTGACAGGCACCGCGAATGTCTTCGCATATGCAGAGCCATCTTCGTCTTCATCTCCATCTCAATCATTTCTGGCAAAAGCGTGTTTTCTCTCTGAGCCATCTTCATCTCCGTCTCCATTTTCATCTCCATTAGTTGTGGTAAAAGTGTGTTTCTCTCACAAAGATCAAGAGCTATGCCGAGACGCTCACGCACCATCGCCTCAAGATTGCAATCCAGGCTTGCGTTGTTCAACGAAGCTGAAATTATTCCGGAGTGTAGAATTGATGAAACGGTACAGCGAGAAGCAATCAACAAATGGGCGATACGCTGCTTGAGGGAGCATTCCTTGCTGTTTTTAGTAGATCCAGATCCAGAAAATGACTTACTGGTGTATCCTCAGATCGTTCGCTCCTTCTATCACACTCTCATCGAGCTACCACGAAGTGAGCGGACTAGGAATCAATTGGTTTATCAGGTCATTCTAGCTGGTGTGAAAGTTCAATTCACGACAGCAGATCTGTGTCGCTGCTTGGGATATCCACCAGTAGATGATAAGCCCATTGGATCTCAACAACCAATCTGTGCGTCAAAGCAGAAAATTGTTGATGATATGTGTGGAGGAAAAAGGAATAGGCTCAGCAACGCTACACGCCGTGCTTATTTACCTTCGAAGATGTGGTTGCTGGATGATGCTGTCAGGAAAAATCTGTGCCCTATTGGCCATGAGCAAGAACGACGAGGAAAATTCTTGTCAGTCTTATACTCTATGTATAAAGGGCAGTGGTTTGATATTGGGAAGATCTATCTGGCCACGATCTTCAAAGCCAAGGATTTTGTCGAGAAGAAGCCAATAAAGGCGGGGAAGTTATTTTTCCCACGGCTTATCACAAGGTTGCTTTTGTTCAAAGGCATTCGACCTCCTCAGCCTCGAGCATCTTTGGGATATCAAGTCACCTTGCTAGAAAGAAGGACATGGCGTCAGAGCATCAGCCATTTGAAAACAACTGCTACTAGAAAGAAGCAGACCCAAGAAAGTCACTCAGCATCACCACCTGGTGATTCCTCATCAGCAATTGCAGCATCTCCACAATCAGATCGCATGCATGCAGCGATAGCCCGGCTAGAGATGGGGCTACAAACACTAGAAGATGGACAGCAAAGGCTGGAGCACATGTTGGTCGCAGTCATGGACATGATAAGGAAGTCCAAACACTAGAAATTTTGGGGAGTTATGTGAGTAGTTTGAGGGATTCCATGTTGCTATTATGGGGAATGATCAAAACTTTGCTGTTAAGCCTTGCCATGGCCTTCAGGTTTTAAGCTCAGTAACTGGACCAATTTGGAATTGTCAGATTCTGTCAGCAACCTTCAAGAGTAATATCCATGTGCACTACGATCTGGGATCCAGCTCACGACCATTGATTGGGTTTTAATAATGAGCATGTCTTTACTTTACTTTGATAAATTTCTCTAGTACAGCTTTTGCATGTTCAATATTTCCAATCCTCATGTTTTTGATGCCCTGTTACACTTATCATTCCCACATTTATTTGCCCAATTCCCGTGTTTTTGATGCCTTTGTTACATTCATCATTCCACATTTATTTGCCTTTATTTGTCCATTACTTGCAAATTCCAAATCTTGCAAATTCCATTTTGGCAGGATTGAAATTGATGATAATGAAAAGATGAACTGAAGGAACCAGATTTTGGGGCACCCATTAACAATGTCGAATTTGACTTGAACATTGAGGATAAATCTGAGATATAGTCAGAAATGTTGAGACAAGTTTAACCAAAAAGAAAAGGTAATTCAAATGGCTAAGGTTGTTAATTCGGAAGTTGAAGATCAGAAAGAAGAAGTTTGAATTGATGCAGCACTGGAAGAAAAGGATAGAAAGAGATTGATAAAGTGGTTGCGTGAACCAAGATGTTTTTGCATGATCATATCAGGGTATGCAGAACTTGATAAGAACATAGTGGTCCACAGATTGTCACTAAAGAGTTTATCCTCCATTGAAGTGTATGTGGATGACATGATTGCTAATTCCAAGCAAGAGGAAGATTACATGATTAACCTGGAAAAATTGTTCAAGAGGTTGAGAATGCACTAGTTGAAGTTGAACCCCTCAAAATGCACATTCGGGATAATTTCAATGAAGTTGTTAAGTTTTATTGGTAGCAAAAAAAAAAAAAAAAAAAAAAAATTCCCGCCAGAGTGAAAACCCGAAAGGGTACTCTAGGCAAAATTAGGAATATATAAAAAAAAACCCGCTAGAGTGAAAACCCGCAAGGGTACTCTAGGCAAAAATTAGGGGCAAAAAAAAAAAAAAAAAAAAAAAAAAAGAAGAAGAAGAAAAAGAGAATTCTGCTAAAGTGAAAAAAAAACCTTTATGGGCATTTTAGTTTGGGCTGCAAGATGGTTGGATCACGAATCTGTTGAATTGATGAGTATTGCCTGAGTTGGCTGTTAACTTGTCTCACATTGACATAGGTGGGAGTGCAAAATTAATTTTGTAATTAAAGGGTTGGAGATCAGTTAATTGGACATACACCCAAAACTGGGGCAGATTTTGGGGTGCTCTTGATACCATCAGATATTTTACCTTGCTAAGGTGTTAGTCTGTTACATAGAAGAAGAAGTTTGTTGGCAGAAATGGAAGGTTCAGAGATAGGCTCATACAAGTCAGATTTGATTATTGTTAATTGGGTGCACACCAAAATTGGGGCAATTTTGGTACAATCTTTGAATTATCACATATTTCATCTTGAAGAAGCTCGGTTTGTCCTTTCTGCCTTTGATTTCTCTGCTTTCTTGTACATATTTCATTCTAAAATATTTTATTACCACCTATCCTTTTCAATAAAAATTGTGAGGAAATTCATTTCTTCGGTTTTGTCACTTGTGGCATCTTTTTCCATATCCCAATTCAATTCTCATCTCATACTCCAAAAACAAATTATTATCATTTGCTTTCAATAATTGACAAGCATGGCTGTACTTTTGAATTTATCACTGACAAAGTTTTGACAGGAAATATAATGAGTGCATCAGGACAATACTTTTGATAGGAAGTTGATGGATTTTGGCATCCTAAGCTGGAAAGGATCTGAGTGAAAAGCCTGAAGCTGAAGCAGGTGTTAGCAGGAAAAAGAAGCTCACATTCCTAAGCCGTGCAAAAAAAAAAAAAAAAAAAAAAAAATTGAATAAGGAAATTCAGATAAATGGGTAGCTTTGAATTCAGATGCGTACGAACATGCAAATTTCAGGGAAAATGAATTGATTATGGGAATGCACATTGGAAAAGGAAAAGAGATAGCTCAAGAGCTGGGATCCAGAACGGAAAAAGGCCTTCACTAATCAGATTAGAGAAGATACATTGAAAGCTCAGTGAGTCAGAAAGTCAACCCTGACAGAGAAACAAATTTGGTTTAGCAATTCGTAATTGTAAGCTTGTTGGAGGATGGCAAAACCATGAGAAAACATACATCCATTCATTCATGAGACATTCATAATTGAGCAAAATAGGTCAGTGCATGCATCATCACTGCATAAATAAAAAATTTTCAGCCAAGCCGGGAATGGCTACAGTGATCCCGAGCACCTTTTTCTCAATAAAAAAAAAAATCAAAAAATCAAAAAAATCTTTTCCAGCCAAGTCGGGAATGGCTACAATGATCCCGAGCACCTTTTTCTCAAAAAAATCAAAAAAAAAAAAATCAAATCAAAAATCAAAAAAAAAAAAAAAATCAAATAAAAAAAAATCTTTTCCAGCCAAGTCGGGAATGGCTACAATGATCCCGAGCACCTTTTTCACAATAAAAAAAAATCAAAAATCAAAAATTTTCAGCCAAGCCGGGAATGGCTACAGTGATCCCGAGCACCTTTTCACCCAAAAAAAAAAAAAAAAAAAAAGTCAAAGATTAAAAAAAAAAAAAAACATTGGCTAAGCCGGGAATGGCCTTGTGATCCCGTGCCCTTTATTTTCCTGCACAAACATTGGCCAAGCCGGGAATGGCCTTGTGATCCCGTGCCCCTTTATTTTCCTGCACAAACATTGGCCAAGCCGGGAATGGCCTTGTGATCCCGTGCCCTTTATTTTTCTGCACAAACATTGGCCAAGTCGGGAATGGTCTTGTGATCCCGTGCCCCTTTATTTTCCTGCACAAACATTGGCCAAGCCGGGAATGGCCTTGTGATCCCGTGCCCCTTTATTTTCCTACACAAACATTTGGCCAAGCCGGGAATGGCCTTGTGATCCCGTGCCCCTTTATTTTCTTGCACAAACTTTTGGCCAAGCCGGGAATGGCCACAATGATCCCGCGCATTTCAGTCCCGTACGAAACTCGGTTGACTACGCCTTTGTTTGCCTTTTATTTCATAAAAGACATCCAAAGGGGGGCAGCTGTAGTACCCGGTTTTCGTCCGGCCAAAAAAAAAATACAAAAAATAATAATAATATATATATATATATCATATAAAAATAAAAATATATATATAAGAAAAAGTAGCCGAAAGTAAAAAGAGAAAGGAGAAGAAAAAGAGAAGAGAAAGAAAGAGAAAGAAGAAAAAGAGAAAGGAGAAGAAAAAGAAAAAAAAAAGAAGAGAGGAAGAGAGGAGGCGTGAGAGAGAGGAAGAAAAAAGGAGAGGCTTTGGCTTTTGGTGAAGAAAAACAAAAAAAGAAGAGAGGAAGAGAGGAAGAGAGGGGAGAGGAAGAAGAGAAGAAGAGAAGGAGAGAAGGAGAGAAGGGGAAAACCGATTCTTTGGATTTTTTGGTAGAAGCTTCATACCCCTCATATCTTTCACTCAAGTATTGCTCTATTTACACTTGATTTCAATGTTTGATTCATTTTTAGCATCCTCGGATGTTGACTAAGAATAGACATGGTGTTTCTTGCATTCACCTTGGACATATGTGATGCTTGGGAGTGTTTTCGATACTAATATGTTGAGCCCTTTCTCTTTGCATTTTTTTTTTCTTCTATTTCTTGTTGGAAAAAGCGGGAGAGACCATATTTGGATTTGATTTTCTTGGTTTGGATACGTGTGAATCTCATAATGTGGTCTTGATTCGATTTAAATCTTGATTTACATTTGAGTATTCTATTTTTCCCTCTCTTTATGTTTGTTTTGTTGGACGAGGCTCGGGCTTGGATATTATTTGGACGAGTTGATGGAGGCTTGAGCAATTTCAAGATTTTGTTTGGTTTATTACAATTTGTGTATATTTGGCCCCCCATATTGTGTAATTTATCTTATTCATGTCGATTTGTATAATTTCGACATTTATTATTTGGATTATTTGTACAAGTGTGGATTATGAATATATAGGCTTAAAATTGAATATAGGTCATTTCAATTAAAGAAATCATAAGTTGATTTCCTTTATTTGAATTACGAACCTTATTTGATTTCATTTATGAATTTGCCATAAGTTGGCAATAATAGGTTAAATTGATAGATGACACTTTTCCAAATAATCATTTATACCATAAGTTGGTATTTAAAATTAAACCTACCAAAAGTTGGTAGGTCGTTTTATCATTTATGCCATAAGTTGGTATTTAAAATTAAACCTACTAAAAGTTGGTAGGGCATTTTATTAAATAAACCATAAGTTGGTATCTAAAATTAAACCTACCAAAAGTTGGTAGGATATTTTATCATTAACACCATAAGTTGGTGTTTTAAATTAAATCTACCAAAAGTTGGTAGTGTGTCCCCAAATAAAAACTATCATAAGTTTTAGTAATATTACAATTTCTTTTAATGCTATCATAAGTTGATAGTATTCTTACAAATCTTTTCCCAAAACTATCATAAGTTGATAGTGTTATTTCAAACCTATTTCCAAATAAAAACCATCATAAATTGATAGTAATATTCCAAGCTTTTTTTCAAACACTATCATAAGTTGATAAGTGTGTTGAAAGTAATAATTCAAACTTTAACAATTACACCTTGCAAAGAGCAAGTTTCCATAAGATAGCCATTAGATTAATCCGAGTAACCGTTTTCAAACGGGAGTTGTGGGGTGCCTAACACCTTCCCCACACTCAATCGATCCCCGTACCCTTTTCTCTGGTTCGCAGGTCTTTTCGGTGTCCAATTGCACCTTAAATCAATTGGTGGCGACTCTAAACATTTTTCATCCTCAAACGCCGGTCCGCGTCGTGACCCCGGTTGCGACAGAAGGTCATACTCAATTGTGTGCTCCACCATATCGCTGAAAATACTCATCGTACAATCCTTTTATAGGCAAAAGTGCCAAAAGGATAAGTGAAGGTAGTCTTTTCTTGGTCTTCCAAAGCAATGGGGATTTGATTTTACCCCGAATAACCATCCAAGAAGCAATAACAAGAGTGTCCCGCAGGCCTCTCTAGCATTTGATCAATAAAAGGCAAGGGAAAGTGATCCTTCCTAGTGGCATTGTTGAGCTTTCTATAGTCAATGCAAACTCTCCAACCAGTAGTAGTCCGGGTGGGAATCAATTCATTCTTCTCATTTTTCATCACCGTGATTCCACTCTTTTTGGGGGCAACTTGCACCGGACTTACCCAAGAACTATCCGAAATAAGGTAAATAATTCCCGCATCAAATAGTTTTAAAATTTCAGCTTTCACCACATCTTTCATATTGGGATTTAGTCGGCGTTGATGTTCTACCGAAGACTTGTAGTCCTCCTCCATTAAGATACGATGCATGCACATAGTGGGGCTAATTCCCCGAATATCCGCTATTGTCGACCCCAAAGCCATTTTGTGCTCTCTCAACACTCTTAAGAGCTTGTCCTCTTCCTCTGGATTCAAATTCGAAGATAGGATATTAGAATTACCCAAGTAAGCATACCGAAGATGGGACGGAATAGGTTTCAATGTAAGTGTAGGAGCTTCCACAATACTTGGTTGTGGTCTAGAAGGCAAGGCAAGACACCAAGAGGTTCAAATTTCTGGAACCTTCTTGGTTTAGACTCTTTCATAGATTCTAAGCAATGCATGAACTCTACCACATCATCATCACCACACTCTAGAGCATCCTCGTTCACCGAGCAAGTCTCAAGAGGGTCTTGGCACGAAGTTATGGCATAAGTGTGAGTCAAGATATGATCCACCATGTCTAAGCGAAAACAAGATTCTCCGTCTTCCGGGTATTTGGTGGTTTCAAACACTTTGAATGTGACTTGTTCATCCGCATTCTCAACACCAAAGTGCCTTTTTCCACATCAATGAGAGTTCCCCCCTTACGCAAGAAAGGTCTCCCCAAAATAATTAGGGTACTAGAATCTTCCTCCATATCAAGAATCAAAAAATCCACTGGAAAAACCAATTTGTCCACCTTGACAAGAACATCCTCAATGATACCACGGGGATATTTAATAGATCGATCCGCCATAACAAGAGACATTGTAGTGGGGCTGATTTCATGCAAACCAATGAGCTTGGCTATTGATAGTGGCATTAAATTAATACTCGCTGCCAAATCACATAGCGCCCTTTCAATCACCGTACTATCAATGGTGCAAGGAATGGTGAAACTTCCAAGATCTTTCTTTTTAGTTGGAAGCTTTTGTTGCACTATGGCACTACACTCCTCCGTCAATTGGACACTTTCATAGTCCTTCATCCTCCGCTTCTTAGAAAGAATTTCCTTCATAAACTTTGCATAGCTAGGCATTTGCTCCAAAGCCTCTATAAAAGGTATGTTTATCTACAACTTCTTGAACACCTCTACGAATTTTGAGAATTGAGACTCCTTCTTGGTGTTTTTCAACCTTTGTGGAAAAGGAATTGGAGGTACATATGCCTTAATTAGAGGTGTTGGCAGTGAATTATCAGGCCAATCCAACTCAATTGCATACTAGGGTTGCTCTTTCCTGCTCTGATTCAACTTTTCAAAGTTTTCAGCTTGATCTGCAGTTGTCCGATCGATCGGAAATTGGGCCGATCGATTGGATTTTGGCTTTGTCTCTATTTCAACTTCAGCTAGAATTGGGGTCCGATCGATCGGGGAGGATGTCCGATCGATCGGAGCTGGGCTTTGTGACTTCTCAGCTGCATTTTCATGCAATTCTGCATTTTTCAGTTTTTCACTTTTCAGCATCTAGATCAACAGCAGTTTGCACTAGATTCCCATTTCGTAGAGTAATGGCATAGCAATGATCTTTCCCTTTCGGATTCACCTCCGTTTGATTAGGGAGTCCCCTGTTTTCTCTAGATGATAAAGCATTAGCTAGTTGCCCCACTTGTATCTCAAGATTTCTAATGGAAGCCCCTTGATTTTGAATCAATGATGCTTGAGTTTGTAATGCGGAATCGGTCTTGTTGATGAAGTTATTTGTGTTATTGGCTAACGCCTCCATGCTTCCGGCCATCTTGGCAAACATTTCATCAATGTCCCTTTTTTTCTCGTGGGGTTGAATTTGTTGAGGAGGAGGGTTTTGCACATTTTGATTGTTGCTCCAAGAAAAGTTGGGCTGATTCCTAAACCCCGGATTGTAGAAATTGGAATATGGATCATTTCTTGGCCGATTGTAATGCCCACCTCCAATAGCATTAGCTTGCTCACTTTGAGAAGAAGATGCATTAGTAATCAAGCATTCTCCTGTTTGATGGCTACCACCACAATAATCACAAGACACTATAGGCATTCCTTGAATCACATGCACTCCTTGAGGAGAATTCTTCGTTAAAGCATCAATCTTTTTAGCCATAGCGGCCAAGACGGTCATCACGTCGACATCTCTTGGATTGCCTTGCCTTTGTGGTAACCTCTCCGTAGGCCAAGAAGTATTTGTCTTGGCAACCTTCTCAAGCAAAGTTCGGGCCTCCTCTTGAGATTTAGTCATAAAAGAACCACCCGCGGCTACATCTAACATTTGCCTTGTCGATATACTCAATCCGGAATAAAGGCCTTGATAAACAATCCACTCCGCAAGTCCATGATTAGGAAAACTCCTCAAGATAACTTTGAACCTCTCCCAAGCTTCATGGAAAGATTCAAGATCAAATTGGGAGAAAGTCATGATATCATTCCGGATTTATATCGCTTTTGCCGGAGGGAAGAATTTAGATAGAAATTACTCTGAAAGCTCTTCCCATGTAGTGATGGAATTGGGAGGGAGTGACATCAACCATGCTTTAGCTTTATCTCTCAAAGAGAATGGAAATAACCTCAATAGAATTGCATCACGTGAAACACCACGAATATCAAAAGTAGCGCAAATGTGCAAGAATGAAGCAATGTGCACATTTGGCTCTTCGTGAGGAAAGCCATCGAACACAACGGAGTTGGAGATCATGGTGATAATAGCCGGCTTGATCTCAAATTGAGTGGAGTTAATAGGTGGATACCGGATACTAGAAGGAGTGGTATCCCAAGTCGGTCAAGCGCATTCCTCCAAAGAACGAGGTTCAAATTGCCTTGGTGGTCCATCTACCTCATTGGCTCCATTTCCACCATTTCCATTATGAGCACCTCCACCATTATCATTTCTCTCATTCAAACCATTTCCACCAATGGCCCCCACACCATTTCTTCCCTCCAAATTGTCTCCCATGCCTTCAACCGGGTTATTATGTTGCTCCCATCTAAGCATACGAAACGTCCTCTCAATCTCCCGATCCAAACAAATCACATTCGAGCTGAGAGCACATCTTCCTAAGCTCATACAAGAGAAAGAATTTCTGCAGAAAATTTAAAACCAAATTAGCACAAAAATAACCTAAATTGACACAAAAATAAAATTGCCTCAATCCCCGGCAACGGCGCTAAAAACTTAATGTGAATTATTCGCAAGCAGACAAGTCGCACAAGTAATAAAGAGTGAATAGAGTATCGTTCCCACGAAGATATATTGGCAATTTCAATTCAATGTCAATCCAAGTAATTATCACACTAAGATGGTAATGCGAATTGTTGGTTGTGTTTTATCTAATGCTAAATAAGTAATTAACAGATCACTAAGTAAATGACAATTTGAGTAAGTAACCAAACAACAAACAAGAAATTAAGTTCTCAAGAGAAGTAAACACTAGGGTACCTAATATCACCACCTCTTATCCAATTGAACTCCATTGATTCATTAATTCCCAGTTCCCAATTTAATTGTTGACAATCGATTTCCCAACCTATTCAATGTTCTATTCCTAGATACACTGAAAGTGTTTCCAATATAAATCCCTGTTATTCCTAACACTCGGATTCATATATTGAAAACCCGTTAAGAACAATAGAAATCATATATCGATTGCATATGTAATAAACTTATATTCCTATGGTTCATGCAACCTATGTTCTCTATGGACTCTTGCAACTCTAGGCATATCCTTTCGGTCTCAACCTAGGCTCAAAATCATCCAAATGGTGACCAAGCATTTGAAAGCAATAAGCACATCCACAAAGAATCAACAGTACAAAGAGAGATTCAAGAATAATAAACCAATCTCATTCAATCTTCAAAGAGGGGTTCCATTAGGACCCCTAGTTAGAGGATTAGTTCCTCATAAGTAAGGAATACAAATCAAAATCCAAAATGGCAGGCATTAAATACAAGAACAAGGAAGAAATAAAGAGAAACCCCTGGATCCCCTTGCTCAAGCTTCAATGGCTGTTGTAGGAGAGTCTCCAAAACCCTTGATTTTGCTTTCAAAGTCCAAAAGTTCCTAAAACCCTAAAGATCTATGCTTTATATACTCTCAAAGACCTTAAAGTCGTTTTTCTAACAAGTCTGTGTCGTTTTGAGATGGACCCACTGGATTTTTGGGTAATTTCGGGCATGGAGAGATCTTCAATATCGCAACTGGGACTGGTCGATCGATCGGACACCAAACCCGATCGATCGGATTTTCTCTCTGGTCTTCTTAGCTTCAAAGTGTTCTGATCGATCGGACAATAGGCCGATCGATCGGATTTCTTCTCTGACTCCGAATTTGCTTCTTTCAATCCATTTCGCTCCTTTTCTTCCATAATTACCCTTATACCTTAAATGCACAGTTAACCACCCTTTAGGCAGAATTAATTCTAAAGTGACTATAAACAAAGCAAGATTACATGTAAAAAGGTGTACAATTATATGTATATAATTGACACATCACATATCCATGACAATCCATTATTGTTTTTGGTTTTTTTGGGATTTTGATTACTATTGGAGCATTATTTGTTTAGTGTTACTTCGTGGAAAACACTGTAACCTTAACACATTTTACCAATACTGGTAGAATTAGATGATGTGAAAGTTACATATAGCCTGAAATCAGGTGCACTTGCTGGATTGTTTGAAAACCAATGGTTTAAATATGATTGGAAGACAAATGAGAACAAGGGCAGGGTAGTGGAATTATACGTCTGGAAAATATATTGGAGATCCCAATGACAAAGGTATGCTTCAATCCACTTCAATATTGATACATATATTGACAAATGGAAGATATGGCTCTCTGTGATCAATTTGCGAATCTGACTACAATTTATGGGAATGCATTAGTTTTTTTTTATTTCTTATTGTGTGAAAATCTCTGCAAAATCACTAACAAATCTATTAATTGATTGGCAGTTGCTACACTGTTGACAAAGCTAGATATCATTCAATAAGCATACACACGTCAGGCAACCAGGGGAACTGGGTCCAGGTATTTTTCGAGGAAGGAGATTGAAGAGAGCTCCCCTCCGACGGTATTTCTCTTACTAGCCTATTGCATTTTTTTCATCATGGTTTCGAATTAGACTTCACTATGCTTATTTCTATTATATATTTGTCATGCTATCCTATGATCTTTGATTTTTATAATCATATATAGATTTTTTATATGGAGTTCCAGTCATTTTCCTTCCTCAAATGTGTGATGTGTACTGTAAAATCGTAGGCCACAAATTAGGACGTAAACGGAATGAAGTCAGCATCAAGATTCTAAAATTACCAACCAGTTCTGTTTCTTTGTTTCACTGGTTATTTGGCCTATTTTGGCTCTAAATGTCATTCTTTTGCATCACTTGTTAGAATAAATCAACACTTTCTCGGTTACTTCTACATTTTTAAGCTAGACAGCATCGACTCGGATACGACGACACGGGATACGGGTGCGGGGACACATTGATTCGCAAATCCTCAAAGAATCCATAATGCGGGTGCAGGAGGACTCGGCAAATAAACGATTTTTTTATATATATATTAAACCAAAGTTTATTGATGATTATGACCATTGTCATCTAAATATTGGTGTGGGTCAAACTCAACTAACAAAAGTTATTAGCTGTACTAAGCCTTAGGCAGGCCTAAGCCCAAGTTCTAAAAGTTTCTTCCTTAAATTGTTGTCTGCAAAGCAGTTTAAGTAGACCCAAATTGTCTGCAAAGGCGTCTGTCTAATATTTATAAGTCAGACTGAAATTGTTCTAGTGGAGATGACAGTTGGCAATTGAGTTTTACTGGAGATGACAGATGTCTATTGGGTTTATAAGTTGATAACAGATAAATCCCATACGATTGAAATCGTTCTTCAATGCCAGACATCCCACACGAGTCAGCATACGTATTCTGCTGAGTCCCTGCCGCATCCGCGTCCTTGCCGCACTCAGTGCGGGTGCGACGGCAGTTTTGGCGTGTCGGTGCTGCCTTGTTTTTAAGTGACTTCTAGCAGCTTGCTTGGTGCAAGCTAGGAAGCACCAACACGGACACGACACGGACACTCCAACACGGGAATTTCAAATTTTGCGGGACACGGACACGACAAGGACATGTATACGTAGATATATATAAAATATATATATCCTATACAAAAATTAACATAAACAAATATTTTTGAATTGCATAATGCTTGATTTTATTAAATATATTTTTAGGTATTTTTGTCAAATTATTAAAGAGTAAAAAATAAATGACATTTTTTTTCCTTGCACGAGCATTCATGAATGGAACCTAGGTTAAGGACACCTATTGACCAACCATAAAGAACAAGGGTTTCAAGGTAGAGAAACGTGGTGTCACATCAGACTTGACTACTTACATGTAAAAATCCCATGGTGAGTGAGACATAAAACAACAACTCCAAAGAGAAAAAGAGCCTAAGAAATTTATTCATTTTGTCCTTGTTTTCCAACTAAGGAAAAGGTGGGCTCTCCCTCAAAAAAGTGTCCAGGAGTATCCCCATCGTGTCCTCTCTCTAAAAAATTGGAAAAAATCAGGACACGGCCTGGACACGTGTCGGTGGCGTGTCGGTGTCCAACACGTGTCGGATGCTTCGTCATTTTAGAAGTGTCCGTGCTTCCTAGGGTGCAGGTGAATGGTGATGGCAAGCAAGGCAAAACTATACATTATTCTGTTGAATTAGATACGGACATATGAATAGTAACACGTAGAGACCTGGATCCAGAGTCATGCCATCAAGTCTACGACAGAGGTTAAGCCACATATATATAGATTCTGTCAAATTAACTTGCTTCTTCATTGATTTGTGTTAATAATGGATGAAGCTGGTGTTGCTGTGTCGAGTTCTTAATTAAGTCCAACATGACCAGTCATTCTTCTTCTGCACATATAATTAAGAAGTTCTTCTTCTTTCTTGCCTTTTTATTTTGTTTAACTTTTGGTGAATACCTATTAAAATGGATTTGAAGAGGAAGATGAAAAAGGGGAACTTGATTGTGAAAACATGGGGGAGATGCAAAACATGTGTGGAATTGCTATATCTTATTGGGAATTGCTATATACAAATTATTGTGCACGATCAGTTAATCGAACTATATCTTCTGTTGAGTTTTGTATCGTGTTTCGTGGGCTAAACAACGAAAAGGAGATTGAAAGAACATGAAGCCAGAAAATACTTTCAGCAGCTGATTATGCCCATACCAGATGGGTATTCCATAGGGACTTGATGGTGTTACTCAACATATGTAGTTTTCTTGATGGTGATAAACAACAGCTTGGTCTTCTATTCACTGTGGGTTCTTAAACTGATATCCAAGACTGATAAATGAAAAATTATTGATCTCTCGCCGCAATGCTCAGGGCACACATTAGTCTAATCTAATTATTATTGTTATATATAAAAAGAGGATTCATTTCAACTAATGAGATAGCCATTAATTGAAACCAAGATTACAAAATATAAATATAAATATTTATAACACATAATCTCAATTAACTACAACTGATTCTCTCAAAGAAAAACTACAATCGATTGGTTGATAGTTTTGATTTGTTTATATATAAGAAAAGAAGCATACAATATCGATAAAATATCTTTTAAAAAAAAGTCAACGTTTTGATTTGCGAAACGAAAGGGAAGGCGCGTTGACCGCTTATAAAGAACAGAGAGCAGAAAACTGTTCTTAGCAAACAAAAAGCCATTTTTTGTTCTCTCCCCTTTGTGGAAGTAATAGTGATAAAAAAACACACAGAAAAAGCAATGGTAAGTGCAAAGTACTGTGTGTTTCAAATCTTAATTTGGGTTGATTTTCTGATGGGTTTTCTGATTTGAAGAGAAATTTTGATGGCATCCATCTATCTGTGTGCAGATTCAGTTTGTGCTTCTCGTCAGTCGCCAAGGAAAAGTGAGATTGACCAAATGGTATTCCCCTTATTCCCAAAAGGAAAGAAGCAAGGTATCCACCATTTTCAAACTTCCTCCCCTTTTCCATTTTCATTTTTTATATTGATGCTTCAATATTTCAAAATGGCTTCATCATCTACGGCAATTGAACTATATAGTATAGAAAACAACTTTCTTTGCTGTATACTTTCCCAGATTCCTTTGCTACTGTTTGCTTTACGCAATCGATTGAATAATATAGGTCATTGAAAGGATTTCGGAGATCAAGCAAAGTACAAAAGTCAGGATCTTTCATAAAATGGATTCCTACATATTCGAAGCTCACACAACCCCGTCAATTTTTGGATGGAATTCCAGATTTTCTTAGGGAAATATCTGCAAAAAAATTGGAATACCTATGGGATAGGAATAAAGAAAGAGGAAAAACCCAACTCCGAGCATAGATGTTTGATGAATTTCTATTGTGTAGTAGATGATTGTGGTGTATCAATGTTGTTTTTTTATTTTCTGAATTTGTAAAGTCTTGAAGTATGCATGTGGATTAATTTATAAAATGATTAAAAATGTTGGGGTGAAGGTGATTCGAGAGCTGAGTGGCATAGTGCTGAACAGGGCTCCCAAGCTCTGCAACTTCGTGGAGTGGAGGGGATTGAAAGTGGTATATAAAAGGTATTATTATTGTTATTATTATTATTAGATCATCACTTCTTCAGGTCTACTATGATACGTTGAAATTAACCTTAACGACATTCTTCTGGGTTCCATGGATATCCAGATATGCTGGTCTCTACTTTTGCATGTGCATCGACTCTGATGACAATGAACTGGAGATCCTTGATATAATTCATCTTTTTGTTGAGACCCTTGATCGCTATTTTGGCAGTGTAAGTAGCTTACTCTAACTGAAACAACTAACGCTATGCTTGGCAGAGGCCTTCATGGACATTGGAAACCCCCATTAACAGTATGTATGATCGATGAAGGGGGCCCTGTAGGTGTATATATTTTTCTTTTTAAGGCCTTTGAACACTACAGCGGAGTCTGTTATAATTTTTACAGCAGACCCCGAGCATCCCATTACAGGCCCTTGATTCCTAACAGTAGCCTGCCAAGCATAGCATACCTCATGTGCAGGAATATTTATGTAGTAAGTTTGATATGCAATATCTAAAGTTGATTTTTCTCTCTTCTTTTTGCCCATCAGGTATGTGAGCTGGATTTGATATTCAATTTTCATAAGGTATTTTTTTTTTTCTCTCATACTTGCATTGAATGCACCACAAAATAGACAATTGTATACATGGCTTCTTTCATTAGTGTTTTGTATATATATTCGCAGGCATATTATATATTGGATGAGCTTGTGATTGCTGGTGAACTTCAGGAGTCAAGCAAAAGATCAGTAATTCGCTTGATGACTGCACAGGTATATATATATATAGAGTAATTCTTTCATACCAATTGTTGCTTTGAATTTTTTTTTTCTTAATTTTTCTTTTCAATTCAAGGTTTAGTTTTGATTGAATGATAATAAGATTGAGTTTACGATGCAGGATTCTTTGGTAGAGATGGCTAAAGAACAAGCCAGTTCAATAAGCGGTATAATTGCCCAAGCCACCAAATAAGAAAGATCGAGCTAGCCCATGCTAAAGACCACCTAATCGTTTTCTGCTGCATTTCATGATTATATTAAATTTTTGATTGAGCTTGTGCATAAGGACTGGAATTACATGGAGTTTCTATTGTATTTTTTTGGTTTTCTTTGTTGATATAAGGCACATCTAATGAAGCAACCTATTCAAATTGTGTATAAGCTAAATTGTGTGTGCCAAACTACCTTGATGTATTTTTTTAAAATGGAATATTATTGTCTCAGAGAATCCACAAGTTTGATGCGTTTTAGTATCTTTTTTTTTGGGAAGGAAAATTTTCATCGACACCAAGAAAGTTACAAAAGCCGATATTGATCCTTCTCAATCAGAGAATCAATATCCAACCAAATAGCCCTACCCGAAACATACTTAGCCATTATTGCAAGAGAATGGGTTACAACAATTCCAGACCTAGGAACATGCTAACAATGAGAAACTCCAAGGTTAGACATAATAGATTTTGTCTCCCTTATAAAATATTCATTCTTGACTCTAAATAACTATCTCAATGTAATGCTTGAACAACATCTGTGGAATCCACCTCAAGAATAAAGTCTCTATATCCGTTATCCATTAGGCATCGTAAAGATCATGCCATTAATTAAAATATAGTATGAAATCACTTTTAGTATTTTTTGTACTCAACATTTTCTAAGGTCTCGTATAATTATTTTTTAGCCAAAATTGGAAAATATGAGAGATGGTTAAAGAATATGAAAGCTGGAAAAATAATTTTAAATAATATAAGAGAATGAGAGAATATTGATTAATACAAAAAAGTAAGAGAAAGAATCTAGGGAATGACATTTACATTCCTTACATTGATAATTGCTAAATACAAATGTTTTTTTGCTAAATACACACAAACATATATGTATTGATTTCACAAGCAATTAGAGATGATTGAGAGTGACAACTGACAAGACACAAAGAGGAAAAAATCTTTAGTTTCCAACTTTCTCCTTGAGATGAGTCCCATGTGAAAACCACCTTTTGTCATTATGCATTTATGCCGTCGTCTTTTATTTATTTCTTCTAAATATTTTAATTATTTAAATGATTAAAATATTCATTTTTATTTTTCCTTTGAAATTCTTATAAACATTTTTATAATTAATTTTATTTCAATAAGATATTTATTATACTTTTATATTTTCTATGTTAAATTAATCAATTATCTTTCTTAATCTACCGTTAAATTGTGTTCACAAAAACAAATTGAACACCTCAATTTTTCCAAAAAATAAAAACGTTTTTGATTTTATTCCCCGAAGGATCAATAATTGAACCGCACATTCTTTTAAATAATTTAACTTATTTACAAGAAAAGTAATAGTATCAAAATGAAAATTTATTTAATTATATATATTTCTGCTCAACTTAGGACCACCTAAAACACATTCACAAGTCATTCCAACTTTTTTTTATAACGAATTACACCATATCAGTTTGTCTTATATTCGATATGAGTCTAAATTTTAAATTTGAAGCATCATGTCAACATACACAAAAATTTATCACCTGACAACATGATAAGCTGAGCTGAAAGCTTGGCCGGAATAGTACATGAGTTAAATTGGCATTGAATAAATTTGTTCTCCTAAATCATTGCATTTTGAGTAAATCGGCATGATATTTGGATTTATTTAATGATTTTAGCCTGGACTGTAAGGCAGTAGCTCAAAGGATTGTATTATGCCAAATCTGTTCACGTGAAGGGCAATTCGGTCCAGTCGATTAAAGGCTGCAATGTCGACACACGCATTAAACAGCGAGTAGATCTACTTTCGCCTAAACTGTACACTATAAAATTTATCAGAACCAAAACTCTGGCACTCTCTCAAACTAACCTGATTTGACTGTTTTTAGTGTGATCAAATCATGTGTGTATTTAATTAAAAAGTGTGTGCATTTAGATGCACCCATTGATATTCCCTAATTTTGAAAAAAAAAAATAGATTTTGGAAATTCGTTGGGAAATGTGTTTGGTTTGGATGATCATATTCATAAGAGCATTTATATTGATGTGCTATAATATTAGTAGTACAGTATAGGGAATCATCTTTACTAGTATTAAGTTCCTATCTCTTAAAAAAATTTATATTTAAATGTTTAAAAATAAAAGTGAGTGTTAAATAGCATAAAGGGGTTTGTCCACAATGTTGTAAATGTCTTTTTACTTATTTCTTATACGAAATTCACCACTGACATTTATGAGTTTTACTAGATTTTTCGTCCTTAAATTATTTTTCTTCCCAATTTCATCCCTCAAACTATGAGAAAGTACTCCGTTTGTCCGTCAAAATGTTCTGACATCGGAAAAATCTTATGTGACATCTCACTAACTATAATTTGTACATAGTGAATATATGTGGAATACACATTGGATAGACTCAGAACTTTTCATCCTTCAACTATATATGTGGTTTCATTTTCCTCCTTCAAGACTTTTTTTTCCCGTCTCTCAAAGGTTGTTTCTTTATTTCTCATTTTCAATAGCAAGGGTTGGTTCACAGAAAATTGTTTCAATAGCCAAAAAATGTCCAAATATTTTTCCGTGCAAATATAGGAGTTGGTAAATCAAAGTAAATGATAAAAAGGAAAACATAATAAAAAGAGACCTCACTTTGAGTATATAATTGCCTCTGATTTAATTTTGATTTCTGCATTTTATGTCTTAATGTGATTTCAGAGATAAAAAAATTACTTTTTACATAGTTGAGGGATGAAAAAATATCACACTTTTATATTTTAGGGATATAACATTGAAGTTTGTCAAAATTTGCCACATAAAAAAATTTCACTTGAAAGATGAAATAGGTAATTTCTCATAGTTGAAGGACAAAATTAGGAGCAAAATAATTTAAGGATGAAAATGAAATAACGTGTATATTTGAGGAATGAAAATTTATATTTAGCCTAAATTTTACTTATTTTCTAATGATTATTTTTTCAAAAGAATATATTTTGACTTGCGGAAATTATGATTCGCTTATTGGAAGGTGTTGAGACTTACTAAAAATAATCAGTCACTTACTCAAAACAACATTAAATATTGTTTGATCCCCCACAACATTAATGAAGTAAGTTATATAAAGAAACATTAATGTAGTAATTCCCGTAACAAAGTTGTGAAAACAAAATAATAGCATTGATAGCCAAGTGATAAATCTCTCTAGGGTTAAACCATATGGACTTGGATATCATGAGTTGGATTCTCATTGGGAGCATTACACATGTGGTCATGCGCTAAGTTTTGGCCTAATTTACCCAAATAAGAAACTTTTGTGCACGCGGCTTGACGACTAAAGTTTAGGCTCATATCGGATGTTTAAAGGGTAAATTTGTATGGTTTCATTCTTGGTTGTCAAAAAAAATGTAGTGAGGGCACTAGGTGTTCCAGAGGGATACTAGTACTATGAAATCTGATATAATAAAGGTTAGGGTCGTGAGATATGAAACACACGCACAAATTGCAACACATGTGGTGCAACATTGTAAAACAATAAATATCAACCTATAAAAAATAATCAACAACCGTCAAGAAGACTCAAGTGGCATAATGCCTCCACAATTCAGATTATCATTCAAAATAACTAGAGTAATGAGACCTCAGTGGTCGATATCAAGCAACGAAAACAAAATATCATCTCGAGTCTATAGCGATTGAGTCATAACATCATTCAAAATAACAACGTAATTGACATTCCTAGACAGTGACAAGAAAAAATCATGGATGACACTGGATACACCACACCATCACGCCTCTGGCATCCGATAATCTACGTCCTCCTGATTGGAAAGAAAAGTGATGAAAGGATGAGTTAATGCCCAGTGAAAAAATAAACAATAGGACAACAAGTAATTGAGTATAGAAATACCAATACAGGAAGGAACCGTACTAGATTCGGCTCCCTACAAGAGAGTTACAACACAATAATATGTCAAAACAGAATAACACATGCATGCAACAATAACAACATGCATTAGGCAATGCAAGTTACAATACAAATATTTATATATCATTTATATTCAATAAAAAACAACCAAGATCAATTGAGTTACATCGAATGTTGAAGCACTCAATAACCAAGTGTATTGATATACGCGTAAGGTCCAATTGCACATCGAGACAATCCATTTAGAAAAAGTGTACTCCAAAAAAGCACTAGAATATCTAGAAACCTAAGAGCAACTCTAAGGGAGACACCAAATGAGGCATCAAATCGCTAAAACATGGCTCCAATGGGAGCATCAGACCAACAATCAAAAATGGTGATCCTCTTATCTAGATGCAAAAATGATTCTGGAGGATAGAGAAATAGAGAAGAATCAAATGGTGGAGGGAAATTACAAATAGTCGTTGGTGACTCTAATGACTCTATCTCATCGATCTTGAAGGCTGAAGCACATCCGGAATGAATCATGCAATCTCTTCAAGATGTGCTACTGTGCGCAAAGACAAAGACGAAGGTAGGTTCGCACCCAAGCTTGAAGACAAAGATGAAGATGGGTATGGGTTTATTCAAGCTGGGTGTATATGAACGGATATGGGTTTGTGAATATTTTGTTTTTTAAGAAATTGAATTGCAAGAGAAGGATCTAGCTGGAGATGTATGGGCTATTTAATATGTTTCACGTTTAATTAATGGTTCATTGTGGATATATGAGCAAAAGAAGTATGATTTTATAATTCAAAATTTTATAAATAAAATGAATATGACTCATTAAATTGAAATTCGTACACTTTATTTAATTAAAATGACACACTTGAAAACAATATTAAAACAACATTAACCCAGTACATTAAAACAGGACATATTGAAATTATAATCTCTCATTCTACTCCATTTAAATTCCACAAATGATCAACAAGATCCAACTGGAGTTGGAAGTGAGTGTAGTTGTTTCTTATCTCACGGTGAATCTACAATATTGAAGATGAACTTTGCTATAGTAGGCTAATTTTAAACAAATTATTTTTAATATTGAAGATGGACTTTGCTATAGTAGGCTAATTTTAATGGGAGCTATTTAAAATGGTGTTGAAAAATGGTTATCCATTTGGTTACTTGGGTTGGAGTTATAACTTTTTCGGGAATCAAATGAGGTATCAAAGTACTGTAACATGAATCAAATGAGTGTTTTGATGTCTCATATTAAAACAACATTAACCTAATACATTAAAACAAGACACACATTGAAATGACACTCTCATTCTATGTCATGTAAATTTCACAAATGATCAACAAGATCCAACTAGAGTTGGAAATGAGTATAGTTGTCTCTTATGTCATGGTGAATTTACAGAAACTCCGAAGTGCACATACGAAACTGTCATATTAGGAGTTGCATCATCAAAATCAATGTTCAATGCTCCACTTTCATCCTCAATAATCATATTATGCATAATCATGCATGTTTTCAAAATATCTATCAATGTGTCTTCATCCCAATATCTTACTGGTCAACACACAATATTGAAACGAGCTTGGAGAACTCTAAATACTCGCTCCACATCTTTTCTAGTATCTTTTTGTGTCTATACAAAATATTTTATCTTCAACCCTATTGGAGTTGGAATTGTTTTTACAAAAGTCGTCCAATTTGAATAGATGACATCTGCAAGATAGTACCCCATAGAATAATTGTGAGCGTTAATAGTAAAACTTACTAGTGACGAATGACCGTTTACTAGGGCAAAGAAAATGGAAGAGCATCCCAAAACATTGATATCATTGAGTGAACCCAACATTTCAAAAAAAGCATGCCATATCCATGCTATTGGACAATTTTTTCACTTCTAGTTTCCAAGCATCCTAGGAAATCCACATTGCTCATCTATTTCTTGTAATCGAATCAAGTTGTCCTGATTTGGAGCCCTCAGATACTACTCCCCAAAGACAACAATAACAACTTTCACAAATACACGCAAACTTTCAATTACAGTGTTTTCACCTACATGTATTGGTACTCCATACACTAGTATCCTGAAAGCAGCAATAACCTTCTCAAGAAGGGATAGTCCAAAGACCCACATGCATCAATCTTTTGGATGAAGTAGGGACCATACATCTCTACTCTGTTGACAATTCTATAGAAAAAGGGTTGATTCATATGAAATCTTCTTCTAAAATAATTTTATGGTAGGCGGGATTTTTAGAAAAATAATCGTGATAAAGCCTATCATGACCATCAGATCTACCACAATTAATGATCCTGCGACTTCAAACTAAACCACGATGACATTGTTGTTGTTTCTCTCCCTCCAATTCCTCATTCTCCATCGCTGCTAGGAGCATATCAAGATCATCATCAGAATCACTATCAAAGTTTAATAAAAGATTAGGATAACGATTCATTAAATAATACAAAGAGAAAATCGAGGATATAATATAGATGGAGTTGAAATGTGATGGTTGAAGCTACATTAAAGTGAGACATTATATTTAAAGACAATTTTAGACAATCAAAGTTTAAATTTGAAAAAATTTAGGCAGCTACAATTCAAAATTTAAATTTTAAAAATTTTGAACTAGTTCATGTAGGCGGAAAATTTTGAAGTTGCTAACTTTTTTAAAAATCAAATGAGGTATTAAAGTACTATTGTAACAACAATCAAATTGTTGTTTTGATGTCTCATTTTTTTTGATATTTGTCATTGGAGATGCTCTAACCAATGGTGGGTGATACACCCCATCTCGAACAACATCACAATAAACCTTAATTGTCCCAACAAAACTAACTCTAGTGTAAGCCACATTTAAAACATAAATTTAAAAACAACAACTTGATGAGTGATTTCGCCAAAAGACAATTTTTGAAACAATTCAAATCATTTGTTTATATAGGATCGTATGATCTTAAATTACGATTTTGGCAACCAATCAGAATGTGACAAGTAACTAAAATAATAATAATGAAAGAATCTATGTAAAACTATCAATTAATAATTTAAATCTTGATAGGATTTATCAAGGAGACTAGGACGGTACATGCATTAAACAGTAGTTGGACTATTTAAAAGAAACGGCTCATTTATTATTATTAACTACTTGCACAAGGAAGAACCACAACCACAAAATTTTCATTACCCCCACCTTGCATTGCTGTAACGATACCCTCTTTTGCTTCTGATTTTTTCCCATTGATTCTCCACCAATCGACAATCACTCCACTTTCTGTGCCTTCCACATGTTTTCCTGCTCACTTAGTACAATCACTCTCTCTCTCCCCTTGTCAATATATTTTCTCAGTTTCTACGATTCGGTTTTTTTCTTCCTCCTTTTGTTGGCCAGCACATGCTCATGTGTTCATACCAAAGAGATTGTCGAACCCATTAGATGAAAACCTGTGAAGAACCATTTGTTGTGTTGTTTTGGCACTGTTAGTGGCTCTTTCACAGCTTATTTCCATTTGGGTCTATTCAATATTGAGCGAATTAACCTCCACTCGTACCTCCGATTCTGTGAAAATCTCGCATGTTGGTGTCTCAAGTGTATCAAGAAGGTTGAAGGAGTATATAGAGATAGAAGTGGGTATCAGTTAAGAGGGCTCGGAGATTGAGAAGCAGAAAAAGGATTGATAATGAAGATTCAGTGTGATGTATGTGAGAAAGCTCCAGCCACAGTGATTTGTTGTGCAGATGAGGCTGCTCTCTGCCAGAAATGTGATGTTGAAGTTCATGCCGCAAACAAGTTAGCAAGTAAGCACCAGAGGCTTCTCCTTCAATGCCTCTCCAACAAGCTCCCTCGATGTGACATATGCCAAGTAATGTTGATTTCATATCCTTCTATTGGTGTAGTTTACTTGATCTATGTGATTCGATTCTGTCTTCTAGTAATTATTATTGGTATTTTTCATTAGAGTTCAATTCGTTACTAGAAAATTTGAGGAACCATGCTAATTTGGGAACTCAATTGAGATTAGATTTTGTCCCAAAACTCTACACAGCTCACAGAGTCCTTCAAGTTCCTATATTTTCTTTGTGGAGCCATTATTGAATCAAATGTGCAGAAGTTGTTGCCTCACTTTCTGCATAGTTAGTCCCTCTAGCAGATCTAGATATCTATTGCCATCATATCATTTCCCTCCTTCCATCCTTTGCCCTAAATAGATCCTAAAATTACATGGCTGGGTCTTAGGAGTTCACAAACAGAGTGTTTAGAAGGCTTAATACAAGGAACGTTAGTTAGGTCATCATTGTACATGGTATCAGGCCTTCCAGTGTGCCTCTCTATTTTGCTGAATGGTGTCAGTTCTTTAAGTTACTTTCTTTCAAATTGTTTGTTTTTATTTATCAAAATTGAGGCTCCGTGTGGTTGTATTGAATTGAGGAGTGGTGAAAAGAGAGATTCTGGGATGAAGACCTCTTTTTTGTTGTGTTCTTCTAGAGGACTTGAGAACATTATTTTGTTACTCTAGAGGAAAATTTCGAAGAAGTTGCTCAATTTTATCTCTCCTTATTGGCACAATGAGATGTGGCTATGGGCGGACGAAAACTTTAATTGATGTTGGGTATGAGATGTAAACACTTACATTTACCACATAACTTGAAGCTCCATACTCAAACTCTGGGATATTCTAAAGTGATAGTAATTGCCAAAATATTGATAGGATCACAACAACAAAAAAAAGAAGATATAATGAACCTGTACCCCCTGCACCTAGGGGTCTGAGTGATGACAAGCCAACCACTCGAACTAGCGGTGGACTAGCGTCATGTATATGATATGGGAAGCATCTCCTTAGCAGGCAGATGTTGCACCTGGCATATACACTGCATCTTAGTTCGCTATGCTCAAATAATATATTGACCTTCTATCTATTGGTTTAGGGCATCATGTACTGCCCGGGTTGAATCTTGCAGAGGTGGGTTTGATGTGTTCCTTGGACAGGTTATACATACTCCCAAGAATGAATGAATGATATCGCTTGCTATTCATGTCGAAAGTTCCTTTTGTACACATGTGAGGGCCTCCATTTATGCCCAAAAATTGCCTTCGTGCTAAAGCTTAAGCTAGGTGGTGGCAAATTTACTCTATGTACTTCTTTGCTTGCTAACTTGGAATTTGAACTTGCCCCAAAATATTGTTTCAACTTTTAAGCAAAATTATTTTCTGTGGGATAATTTACGCTTCGACATTCAAGCATGCTTTTCCTGACACCTTTTCTTTTGCTTCTAATTCTTCTCCCTCTCCCACTCACTGTCATTCATTTGTGGGCAGGAGAAGGCAGCTTTCATTTTCTGTGTTGAAGATAGAGCACTCTTCTGTAAGGACTGTGATGAACCCATACATTCCGCTGGCAAGCTTTCTGCTAATCACCAGCGGTTCCTGGCTACTGGTATTCAGGTGGCTTTGAGCTCTAGCTTCACCAAGGGTACTGAAAAGAGCGGCTTAGACCCACCACCGAATCAGAGTTCAAAGCAAACATCTACAAAAACTCCCGTGCAGCCACAATCCAGCTTCACTTCTCCATGGGCTGTTGAGGACTTCCTACCGTTCTCAGATTTTGAATCTTCCAACAAGGTAATAAACATGTTTATGCGAAGTCTGCATGGTATTATTCATTTACAGATGTCTGCACAATATTTTCAGTATGGTGAATTACCATAAATATCTTCAGATACTTGTTATAAATGGGTAGAATTTGAAAGGCGAATTTCTACAATCACGATAGTTCCACAATGTTCAAGAATGAATCTTAGAACTGAAGAAAAAACCACTTCCATATCAGGAATTTGAATAACTTGCTGAAAACTTTACTTCATGCATAAATTAATGTATCAGAAAATATTCAAATGAATTTTCCGGATGAGTATTGTAGAGAACAATACTATAGCAGTTATTACACATTTTTAAAGTTAACTCTAGTTGAAACTCGGATATACATGGCTAGCTAGGATAACTGATGGAGTTCTATTTCTTAAAAATGGGACTCACATTCTGGTTCACCAAGTCTTCTCAGTGTTTTGGCCTCTGTATGACCAAAACATTCAAACTCACATTCTGAATCAGTGCTGTTTTTATCGGTATAAAGAGCACATCGATGCCTGATCATTGGCTTTCCTTGAGTTATTTTCATATTATCATCGCCTAATAACTTCTTCTTTTTTTCCCTCAGAAAGAGCAACTTGAGTTTGGGGAGTTTGAATGGCTAGCAGACATGAATCTTTTTGGTGAGCAACTTCCTCAAGTAGCCTTAGCTGCAGCTGAAGTTCCTCAGCTTCGAATGTCGCAATCGAACAACGTCAGCTCTTACAGACCTCCTAAGTCTAGCCTGCCCCACAAGAGGCCCCGAATTGAGATCTTGAACGACGATGATGATTTCTTTACTGTACCTGATCTTGGCTAGACGCACACTTTAGGTCTGTATTAGTTATTGATGTGATATAAGGTTATTTTGGGTATTTTACATTGTAAAAATTATGGTTAGTTACCGCTAAACAGTGTGTCTGTTAAGTAGTTCAATATGCTTTTGCCACGTGTACTGGCTTAGCCTTGGCAGGTACAAATACCAGATGTAATCGTTGAGTAAGGCAGCTAGGCTAATAATAAGAGTTTGGCGTGAGGATTCTCTCACGAGAGGAGTTCTTCTTGTTTCTCTAATAGTTCTCTAGATCATTTCCATTCTCTTATTCAGCTTGAGCTAGGGTTTGTTGAAATACACATCAGTTATGAATCAATAGGTCAATGAAATATAAATTGTTCTCTGCGTATTTACGTATGTATTTATGTATATACGTAGACATATATAGATTGTTGCATGGCTTAAGCCGCCTTTTGTGATTTGCGTCCATCCCATCTCAGTGGTATAGTAGTATATCGTTAGATTTTTCTGTATTCTATCCTTTCTACAAATCTGGTTCATCGTCTGTTATGTACTTTTGTTATGAGTTTCGAGAGAGAAATCATCCCATGCTCTGTCTTAAGCAAATTCATACATTGATACTACCGATGTGTTAGAATTTCAATTGATTAGAACTGAAATATGTTATTAGAAATTGTTTTAAGAGAACTGTTCCAGGTTTCTCTTTTTCTGAAGCATTTCAAGATTTGAACTACAATGCTTCTTGGATGGTAAACTGGTCATACATTTTATGGCTTTGATATGAACTATTTTTTTGCAAGTTAAAAGTGGAAGATCATGTTTTTTTTTAATACAAGGAAGGAAAGGGGATGGGGGAAGATTCAAACTCGAGAGCTCTATGAGATTATGAGATACCAAACACATAAGTGTTATTTGAGCTACTCGTGGTTCTCATCATAAGAGTATTCTTGAAAGAGAGGTAGGTGCATATTGTTATATACCAAGCAACGGTCTTTATATTTTTATTTATTTGCTTTTACTTAAAGATTTTATAGCAAGTAATCCAAGTTCTTGGCATGGCCATGCCACAACTATCAGTTCTTCGGTTAATTGAAAGATCGATTGATCCAACTTCAATTCCATCGTACTCGTATAGTTGTAGTTGGGATTTTGCCGTTGATCCATGTTAGAGTTCAGGGGGCGGTTTTTGGGGATCTTATTGCTCATACCCTTCGGACAATTCAAGTAGCCGAGTAACGGCGGCTGATCTTGATCCCATTGGATATGATGGGTCGGAAACTTGACCGAACTCACCATCATTGATCTACATAACAACAAATTCCGAGGGCCGATTCCACCAGCCATTTCCAATCACAAGAAACTCACTGTCGCAGAGAACTCAAGCAACTTGAAAGTATTGATATATCGGAGAACCACCTCTATGATTTCATTGATTGCAAAGCTTGACCTACCACCTACTTAAGCTTATTAAGAAATTCACTCTCCGGGAGAATCCCTGATCTCTCCAGATTATGGCAGCTCAACATATCAGATGTTAGCATCACTCAGTTCTACGAAATTTTGCAAAACTTCCGGCTAAGTTACGAACAGTATCTGCAAGCCAAAATGCATATTACACCCATAACAGGCCTCCAACTACATAGAAACTTAGATTTGAGTAACAAAAGTCTCTCAGGTCCCATTCGTAAATAAGTTCACTGCTGCAGATCATACGAATTAACATCTAAGTTCAAAATTAGACACCATAAAGTTGAAAAAAGAACCGACCGTTCAATAACAAAGGCAGACAGGCAACCAGTGGTTGGGTGGGTGGGTAATGAAATATCAGAAACCATATGTAACAACTAGAGAAATCAACTGAAGAAGCCAATAATTTCTACAATATTCAGAAGCACTATATGAATACAGATTTCTTGTTTTTCTTTTAGACTACAAGAAAGAGATCACAGTTTTAAAAAAGCCAGTTAACAGTAATGTTGCCAAGCCACATGAAAAGTGGGAACTGTGCCAAAGCAATGAAGAGCAACATATAGTGTTGCTTGCTTGAATCATAACTCCTCACCTCTGCAAAGAGGACTCTCTTCATTGTCTTCACCAAGAAAATACCCATGCATAAGCATGTCCATGGCATCAAAAAGTAGTACGAGTATCTCCATGTAATTTTCCCAAGAACAGCAAAACATAACCCAGTGAAAGCGTACCCAGCATATGCCACAATGTCCAACAAGGGTGCTTCTCCGCCTCCCAATGAAAGTAATGACATTTTTAGCAACATGACTTGCATAAACCAGCCAAGCAAACCCTTGACAAACAACCAATTAAGAGCTTCCGGGCTAAACCTGAAATCCAACAAAAAAAGTTCATTAGACGTTCCAATGTTAGCGGGACAGAGACATAATGACATACTATGGTAAATTAGTAATATATTGTGAAACAGACGTGCAAGTGTGAAACACAAGAAATAGCAATTTTCAAAATCTAACATGAAAAAAAACGTGGAAATACAAAGAACAAATAACACCATCTAGATGCCGTACATGAATTTACAGTAATTTTAGGGCCACATGTGCTACAAGGTCCACTCACATAAACAGGACAGAAAATATTTCTGTCTGTTATAAGCCACTTGATTATCATATTCGCATTTGATAAAGATAAATAATTAAAATCAAATTCAGAAAGTTCAAATGGGTGAGCTGATGTACAAAATATAGAAGAGATGCGTTATGGGGAGCAAGAAAAGTCTGAGATCTTTGCAACAAATTGGAATTGATCAACTTGAGTTCCATTCTGTAAGCACTTTCTTTATCTTGGTGAAGCCAAAAGATACAAAAGGTATGAATTGAAGTTTCTTGGTACGTCAGTAAAGATGGTGGACAAACCATTCGGAAATAATGTCACTCACTAGAGGAGACATTCTTCAGTTGGGATAAGCGCAGGGGCAATTTTAACTGGGGATGAGCTTAGGAAAAGGTGAATAATGTAAATTTGTGCTTACTAAGAATAATCAGCAAGGATGTAAACTATTTTCTAACTCTTGGCGATGCTGTAAAAGAATAATGGCCGACCATTTTTGCTGGAGTAGAGATGCCATAGAAAAAGTAACAGTAAACTTTTGATGATTGTACTTCATTGCTTATTTTGGACGATGACGAAGCAGAGAAATATAAGCTTCTCCTTTGATCATGTAGAACATAGCCTTAGTAGCATCATACGGAATTTTGTAGAAATGTTTTTCTTAGCAAAGCACGATCCACGATCCTCCAGAAATAAATAAAACATATATATAATAGTGCCAAATAATGGGCATATTATGAGAGTTCAAGTACAGGGCTTCAGGGGCGGCAATTAAATCCAAAATGCATGTTGTTCGCTTTGCTACTCTTGATACTGTTGTTCAAGAAACAGAAGAGGATTAGCTAGCGTTCATGGCAGCAGGCTTGAATATTTGTATTTCCGCAATAATTTGTTCCCTGTAATTTGTTTTGCTGTTTTAGCTTGCAATTGGCTATTTTGATGAGAATTTGACTTTCTGGTTCTCTTAGTTTCAATAAAATCATTATCAAATATCAAAAGAATAAAACAAAATACAATGCAGGAACACCAATAAGACCAAAGAGAGAATGGCCACTCAAGAAGCAACCACAAAAGGAGAATGACTGGAGCAGTATTCAAGTTAGCAACAGAAGTCAAAGAACAACATCCTGCCACAGATGGATTTCTGCAGTAGTCATATTGCCCATGTACAATCCAATCAAAGCATCAACAAACTACTGGAAGCAGGATATTCTATGCATTGTTCCAACTAAACAAAAAAGTACTTTCCTGGTGTACATATTCTTTTTTTTTTCCATTCCCCATCTATTTAATTAATTTTTAAAAAAGAGAAAAAATGTCAAATTTCAAGAGTCAACCACTTTAAAATGTCATTTTTGCCAAAGAGAGACTGCATAATCTTTTTTCTTTGCCCCCCGTATCTAGAAAACAGAAACCAATGTAGTAAAACAAAACATTATGGTGAATTGTAATACCGAATCGTTTTACAGAAAAGACAACCAGGAATGAAAATTTATGAAAGAACAAGAGGTTTTAAAGAATTTTTAGAAGTAGACATTATAAACTAAACATAGATTACACAGAAAAGAACAAAAGGTTTCATGTAGTTGAAATAAGACTTTAGTTGTGTTTAAAGAGGAGGTTGAGTAAACTTACTTTCCATTAAGCCCCAAAGACAACCCCGCAAGAACAACATAAGTGCCAAATGCCATGAACGGAATGTATAGATCTGGTGCATTGATGTCATAAATAGGGGGTTTATATGATAGCCTGCCCCCTACTGGCTCGGTTATACGTGTCCAATGTCCCTGAAGGAAATGAAGGAATATAAAGGAACCCAAAAAAAAGGAACTGAATGATAACAAGTAAACACTTTGATGAGAAGAAGACATTTTGGAATCAGCACTTACCCTATGCAAGAATGGAAATAGAACAACCTTCAATTTGTTCCTTACATAGTGGTCATTCACTTGGAAATAGTACTGGGGATCAGAGAAATACCTACTTATCTGTTCATTTCAAAGCAATAAGCCAGTTAAATGACAAACATAAAACTGCGATTAGGACAAACATGCTACAGTAGATTTACAGCACCATAATATATTCGATTACAGCACAATTTTATGTAGGGATGTCTGACCGCTTGATGAAAATCCAATAACAAATGTTCCATCCAATTAAAAGAAAATCAAGAGGAAGGCAGAGACGACATGACTTCCGGTCACTAAGACTTATTCTAAAGCTCCATGTTTATTACAAACTTGTATGTTTGAGTACTATTCATACTTCAATGGCCTTATTTCCACTAGATGTCAAGTATTCCCATAAAAAAAACCTTTTTTCCTATCCCAGAGGCCAGAGTCATCACTCAAAATCCTTTCAGCCTTCATGGCATTATGAGCATGAAGCCAGAAGTACTAATTGTCAACATCAACAAAAAAAATTTAAGTTTATCATTACACAAAAAAATACAACCAACCATCCCCAGATAGAGGGAAGCTGCACTGACAGTACCCCTTCATGGCATATTCCAACTTGCCAAATGTGGGACTGTATCTGTATACAAGTATCTTGTATGCAATGAACATATATAGGTTTCAAAGTTAACGTATTACTTACATTACTTTGCACATACTCAGAACTAGATCCTAAAATCTTTTCTCCATATGCACCCAATCCACCTTTGATTAATCCTGAACCAGCTCCATAAAAAGAATTCCCAAATGGATTAGGTTGATTGTTTGTTGGTGGTCTTGGCACCCCAGGCTGGGCCCCAACATTATTATACATTGCTGTCATTCCAATGAGATGAAATACATATAGTCAAAATATAAATATATAATTTACTTTAACATGTTAACTTCAATTAAATCATTCAGTTTGTGCATCTTCTAATTCAAATTAAACGATCCCCATCACCAGCAGCTTTAATCAGAAATTTTGAACAAACGGTGAGAATATCACTTGTTACCCTAAAAAAAACCTAGTGCCCTCAAGGGCGTTATCTTATCGTCAACTTAAGAACACAAGGTCCCAAACTAATTTTCTTTTAACAGTTTTTAGATCAGACGTCTATTCACAGTCGTTAACATCCGATTCGTACTGTAGGACACTAAATTTCATAGAAATAACCGAATCATGCGATACTCAGAAAGCTCTTGAGCGTTGGCGTTGACAGATCTAAAAACAAATCGCCCAAAATATAAAGACGAAGATAACATACAAACCTGTGAGTGGGAGAGAGCAACTGTTCTTCAGGTGAAGAAAAGAAATCCAAGAAAAGCCCAGAAAGGTCTTGGATTACTATTCGAATTCCTGCGTCTGCTGAAAACCTGAGGATGAGCTGGGGATAGAGAGAGCGCGAGAGGGAGGGAAGATCAGTATGTCGCCGGAAGGAAGCGAGGTCGAAGAAGAAGTGCATTAGACTTCCACAAACAAAAAGACCGACCAGAAACGACAAATGGATTTGCGTTTCGAGAATATTTTATAAAAAGTAAAAATGATTATTATAACTCCATTATCATTGGTATTTTTTATTATGAGAAAATGCCTTAAAAAAGAGAGACCATATAATAAAAATTAAAATCGAAATTTCTTGTATTAAAAAAAAAGATTTCAACTGAAGACACTGAGAAGAATAGAGCCCGTGGTTTCCACCAAATTAGTCGTAGTTGAACGGTAAGATGGTTGGCATGTACAGAACAACCCACCCATTAGGGTGTGGGTTAGGGTGTGGGTTAGAGTCCTCCCCTCTCCAAATCCCCTTGTATTGAAAAAAGAACCCTATGTTGAAAGGTTTTCGACACATTATCATTTTTTTTTGTGTGTCCCTTTTTGTGCAGAGACTGGGATGGCGTCGAAGATCAATATTCTTGGCCCCAAGGAATTGGCACTGAAGAAGGTTGCAGTGGCCAAGAGGGCCAGGGACAAAGAGTCGAAGATGAAAGGGATCGGGACTTTGGCTGGTGTGATATCGTCAAAGGCGATTGTCGAGGGTGTTGGGCGTTCGTCTGGGCGGGTTATTCTGAAGGACAAAGCAGAGAAGGCTCCCATGATTGTCGAGTGCGGGAAGGCCGTGGTATTGGAAAAGGATCGAGGGTATGACGTCTCGGCTTTCGACACCGTGCTCCTTGATGATGATGATGTTGACCTTTCTTTGGATTGAGCTGGAAATGTAGAGCTCCCATGAGCAGGCTCTTAACTAGCAGATTTCTGCCTTGCGAGCCCAAAATGATCACCGTCTGCCATCCCTGGAGGAGGCGAAGGCCGCTTGCGACGTCCAGTCGAAGCAGGCCAATGAGGCGGAGCATGCCCTTGAGGGGCATCGGCTGGAGATAGCCACAATCAAATTTAATTTGAAAACCACTGAGGAAGCCTGGGATTCGGCTCTAGTCCGACTGTAAGAGTTTGAGAAATTCGTTGATGCCCCGACAAAAATACTGAAGGGGATGGTGTCTAGGGCTAAAGAAGTTTAGGCTAATCATGCTTTTTAGCTTAAGAAGTTGAAAAACGTCTTTAACAAGGAGAAGTCGGAGTTGGTGGAGCAATTGGAGATTATTGGTGGAACTACTACTGCCGAGGCAAGGCTCCAGATGCTTAGAGAGTTCAAGGAGGGTTGATCATGCGACTAGAAAGTCGATGAGGAGATCCTTAAACTTGAAGAGGCTTTGGGAGTCTCTGCTTCTATTGGCCCTCCTACTGACTCTCCCGTGGGCCTTCATGCTGCCCTTCCTTCAATTGATGTTTCGTTCGCTCTCGTTGTAGTTCCTGTGGAAGATATTGCAATCACAAGAAGCTCACTGTCGTAGAGAACTCAAGCAACTTGAAAGCATTGATATATAGGAGAAAACCCCTCTGGTTTCATTGATTGCAACTTGGAACTGCTGCTGCCGAGGCGAGGCTCCAGATGCTAAGAGAGTTCAAGGAGGGTTGATCCGGCGAATGGAAAGTTGACGAGGAGATCCTTGAACTTGAAGAGGCTTTAGGAGTCTCTGCTTCTATTGGCCCTCCTACTGACTCTCCCGCGGGCCTTCCTGCTGCCCTTCCTTCAATTGATGTTTCGTTCTCTCTCGCTGTCATTCTTGTCGAAGACATTGCCAAGATTTGTATCGTTGAGCCACCAGCAACTTGTGTACTAGACAGAAGAACCACGATAAAAATACTACGCTAGTTTGGTACCTGCCAAAGGCACTTCGACGCTCAAGTTAAAATGATAATCGAAGGCTTCTTTGAGGCAATAATCAAATATAAAGGCAATGAATATAAAGCAATAGAATGTGGTTCGAAGATTGGGATGAAGATCGTGTCAAAGACAGAATGTTGATGAGAAAATGGAGGTCCGAAGAGGAAACATTCGAAGAATTCCCGGAAGAAGAAGATCCTTTCCTTTTGGCAAGATTTTGCTATTTATACCGAGGTGTTGAAGACTCATGTCTAGACGATAATCGTTCGATCCTTACTAGATTACCGTTAGAGACAAATTATACTTTTCTTATGACTTTGTTCTGACCCTTCTGATGCTACTCTATGATGGGACGTGGGATGGCTCTAAGTGTCCGTGGATAAACCTGTTGTGCCAACGGGCAGGCTGAGGATATCTTCTTGTGTCATAATCAAATCATCCAAATCGTTTCCTGCAACACTCCAAGTATGTATACATATATATATATATACACACAATATGAGAGTTAGGGAATTAAAGAATAAGATCATGGCCATCTCAGGTCGAGGAGAAGGTAATGTCATCATCGGCTTCGATGTTCCTCTAGATCTTCGACTATCAAAGACACGTGTCTTTGATAGCGTTGCTCGAATCGATTTTGAATTGGTTCTCTACTGTTGCTTGGCCTGTGCTATTTTTTGCCATTACAGTTTCCCTCTCTCAAATTTTCTCCCAATTATTACTCCTTCTCCTTTGTACAAATATGAGGGGATTCTCCCATTTTTTTAATGTTTTCTTTTAATTTGTTGATGTTCTATTGAGTAAGGACTACGGACATATCATAGTTTTCTTCCTAGAATTCCATTTGGGATATGGTTTTGCTTCAAGAGAGCTATATAATTGGAGATCCTTTAGCAAGTTTATGAGTTCCAAATTCCAAGATTAAGTATGGATAGTCGTTATTTCAATGGAGTTAGATTTGGATCTAGATCTCGATCTACTTTCATATATGTTTGAAAGAGTTCTCAAATGGTTAGATTTGCTTTGTTCCTGTTGTTTTTTCATGTTTGTTTGTTTAATCCGGTGAAGTCCAGTGCAACATAATATCATTCGGTTTTCGGCGATATCCGATGGAATATGGTGTCGTTTGGAGGTGTCCGACAATGATCGATTTTGTGTTTGTATTTTTCCATTTTTCTTTTTTTAGTCCTATTGGTTGTACTCACTTTTATGGTGGCTCAAATGTCTACGGAACTCAATTTATCTTACCTAATTTATTGGGTAAATGAATACAATTAGGATGAGCACTATATGGACTCCACGTTTTACTAAGTACACCCCAAAATCTCATGAAAATGCCCAATCATAAAACACCCCACTATCCCTACCATTTTCAACCCCAAATCTCCTCCCCCTTCCATGAAACCCTACAAACCCACTCATCAACCAGGGGAAAGCCATACTTTATGGACTTCAATCGAGAAACTCACCGAATAAAAGGTTGTAATCAAGGTTAAGCTCTTCAAGACTAGCAAGTGAGCCAATCGAGCAGGGAATCTCACTGGATTAAGGTTTGAAAGCGAGTTATAAATTGAACCGGAGAAGTAATTGTTGGATAAATTCAGAGTTTGCAAGAAAGGCAAGTTCAGCACGAATCGAGTGAACCCATATAACTCGCCTTGTCAAGAGCGAGTTCTTTCACGCGACTCGATTCGACCACCACATTATTGTCACTTGGGTCTACACCGAAGCATGAGCTGGGACTCACTAAGTTGGGCTCCACTAGTGTGCTCAAAAGTATGGAGAATGTTTGAAGGAAGAGGAGATGAAGAGGTTAGTTACAAAAAGCATGAAGAAGAAGAGGTGGAAGAGCAAGGATCGGAGCAAGAAGAGAGGAACCCAAATGGAACAAGAAAAGATAAGGCAGAGTTGTAGATTTAAGGTTTGGAAAAGTGGTGCAGATTGACTTTTTAGAAAAAAACTGAGAATGGAGTATACTCGATAATGTTATATTTTTAACTGGGTAGTGTTTCACAAGATCTACTTCGATCCGTGTCCCCCACTCATTTACATAATATAGGTAGTGTCTCACTTGGCATGCCCTCGCCCCGAGTCCCCTACATCACCATATCATCATGCATCTCATTTTGTTCGCATTTATATCATTCACATAATGTTCCTATAGTAAAAAGGTCTCGTGCCACCACTTGGAAGTCAACGTGCATCGTGCATCCTCTACATAGGATTGTACAAACTCCATATGGGCTATTTTAATGCTACATAGATTTTGGAGACTTTTGGGGGTCATATTTTGAGGGTCTCTAGCATTGTCCTTGAATGAATGAATGAATTTGATAGGTTAGGTGAATATGGGCTTAATTAATTAATTGACTAATTTCAAGACAATTATCCTTCCATATACTCTTAGATTTTAACCAATCTTCTGTGGGAGAGTATTAATTTAATGGGATTCTATGATACAATGTGTTCGAAAATGCCATGTGTGAATGACTCCCAAAGACAAGAGTATAAAGTCTGTAGACTTATCAAGTCATTGTATGGACTTAAACAAGCTCTTAAACAATGGTATGAGAAATTTGACCAAGTGATGATGCATAATGAATTTTGAATTAATGAGTGAGAGAAATACGTGTACTCAAAAACTAATTCAAGTGGTTGTGTGCTTGTATGTCTATATGTCGATGACATGTTGATTCTTGGAAATAAGATTGAACTTATTAAACAAACCAAGAAGATATGTAAGTAATCCAGGCCATGAAGATTGACAAGCATTGTTGAGAGTATTAGGATACTTGAATAAAACCAAAAATTATGCTTTGCATTTTGGTAGGTATCTAGCAGTGACGCTAATTGGATTTTTGATTCTGACGAATCAAAGTCAACTAGCAGTTACGTGTTTACCCTATGAGGTGCCTCAATGTCATGGAAATCATCTACACAAACATCAATAGTGCTCTCGACGATGGAATCTGAGCTCATCGCCCTAGATAAAGTAGGTGAGGAAGCAAAGTGGCTTCGTCACTTCTTAGAGGATGTTCCATTATGGCCCAAACCTGTGCCTACAATTAGCATACATTGTGACAATCAAGCGCACTTGTAATGGCACAAAACGTGATTTATAACGGTAAGTTTAGACATATTCATCATAGACACAATACCGTTAGGCAATTGCTCTCTAATGGAATAAACAAACAATTGGCGATTCAATACTTTAGTCCATCGACTAGTTAAGTGGGTCCAATATACTTTCACTAGAGAAGATTCAAAGCGAAAGCTACCTATCTTAATGCAATGTTTCTTCTCAAGCACACTCAAACTTCCTGAGTTAAAATAAAATATTTTGTTGATCCATTGATGTGGGGGATTGTTGGAAAATGTCATGTGTGAATGGCTCCCAAAGACAAGTGTGTATACAAAAATACCATACTGAAAACTTAGCACTAGGATTGCTAGTTTATAAGTCGAGTCTTGGACTTCTCATTTGGACCCAAGGGCACCTAAGGTTTTGTGGTGTAGAGACTCTCCACACCATAGGCCAAACAACCACAAACGCGCCCCCTACCATCCGATCAGGTGGACAGGGCTCGGGCACGGGTCTGTGATTAAAAATATTATTATACTTTTTTTATCAAAGTTTGACTAGAGTCCTAATTCAATTACAATTGGTTGGGTGATTAAATACTACTGAGATGAACTTTCTTCTCTGATTAAATTCTTTTCTTTTTACGAGATAGATTTAATTCTTTGGGATTTCCTCTACTATAAATACTCCATGGTAGATGAATTCCAAAATACACCGAAAATACTTTTTCTCTCCAATTTTGTTTTTCATCTACTTTTGTTCTTGAGTGTTGTCGTTCAAGACAATTCTACAAAGACCTATTCGACGTAGTGCTATTGAGTTCAGGTTTAGGTGGTGTATCTTGAGAGGTGAAGCTCTTCAATCTACTAAGCACCTGATAGGTAGGAGCTATCGCCTTCAAGAGATTTGGGGATACACGTACCTCACTTTTGTAAAACAGATACCAGGATCTATTTTCTTTTCTTTGCTTAATTTGTAATCATTTTATTTTTATTAATAAAATCATATTGTTCTTGCTTTCTGTCTTTAATTCTGCAACTATTTTTTATTATTACAATTACACAAAGAACATACCTTGGTGTTCCTTAATTGTTGTTTGATACATGACCCAAAAAAAATGTCAAGAAAATTAAGAATAGTTATGTACTCGTAACTTTGATTATTACCTTGATACTCATTAATTTTGCAAATTTGAAGTATGAGTATATTAGGCCCTCGAATGCTAGCAGATAAGTTCGAGTTAAACTCTTCAACAAACGCCCCACAACGTACAAATCAATTGATTTTTCCTATAAGAAATGATGTAGAGGGCATGTTAAAGAATTTAATAATGAAATTAAAAGAGGTTAATAATTATGTGTTTTGTTATATTATACTTACTCCAAACCTTCCAAGCCAATTGCTTAGTAATTTTTTTTCACCTTTTGAACTTTGAATGAGATCACCAATTTCAACGTAACGTCTAAACCAAAAAAACTCAATCATATATGTCAATCACAACAACAATGATAGGAAGCATATTTAGAAATGATCATTTGAACATAATTATATAACAATTAAAAAGGTTTCATCCTTCTTTGAAATTTTCTCAAGAAAAGATACAAAATGAAAACTTTATTTTGGATTGTTCAACTTTATCGATGATGAAACATTAGTATTTTCCATGAAATTCAACTTGTACCTATGTATTGTAGATTTGAATTTTTCATTGTTATAGCCAACTATAAAATTGATCATAGCATAATCATAACCCTCAATCAATAGATCCTTGAACCTTCCAAGTGAAGATGTTTTTACAGAGGTATGAATTCTTCCACCCTATTATGAACAACCAAATCAAACATCAAATATGTTTAGTAATTTATTGTCTTTCCATCCATAAGAAATATTTCAATTGTGTTTATTTGATTAGGTCTCACAAAGTTTAGAACCGTCCAACTTCCAATCATGTCTATCATGAGTGATAGTATCAATAAAGTCAAACCTTGGAACCATTCGTAGCATACAATAGCTAAGAAATAAAAAAATAGAGACAATGAGCGTATGTTTAATGAATGCATAGACCTCACAATTTAAAGATTACATTATACTATTCAAAATTTAAAAGATAATATTATCATAAGTGTAGTACCCCATTTTTTCCAACCCTGACATGCAGCTTTCTACCCCTAGGCCTCAAATCGGCTTATAACATGCAAGCTTCTACATGCAGCCTAGCGGGAACAAACCCATGTTTTGAAGGTTCCCTATGAGCCTCTAGAGTCCATTCCTTTAGGAGTGGGTTGTGTAAAACCCTATTATAAAAATAATAATAAAATAAAAAATAGGATAAAGAGGACTTATTGGGAAAATGGTAAAAGGGTGGAGAAAAAAAAATATAGTGAGGGGTTTAAATAGAAATTGAAGTTATGTGAGGGTTAAAAAGAAAAAAAAAAGATTAAGTGGGTGAAGGTCTGCAAGTCGCAGACCTTCACCAAACAAAGAAGAAACAAAAAGAAGGGGAAGTGACCGTGCACTTCCCCCACCCCTCAAAACCAAATTCCGGCAAGATTTTCAGCGAGAATTCCGGCCAGCAAGGGTGTTCAAGGTTGTAGTGTACACCCCACTTCATTAGCTTGTAAAAAGAGAAGAGAGTAAGGTAAGTTTTTACAAAAAAATGAAGTTAGGGTTTTGTGGGTTTGGCTAAGTTCATGAGATTGAGGTTTTAAGTACTTAAACTTGCGAATTTATCATGAGTTATGAATCATAATTTCATATTTGAACTTGGATTGAAGATTTGTGTTGACCAAGAGGAGATTGGACTATAGATTAAAGAGTTGAGCAAGGTAAGTGATTACTTTGAAATTAGGAACAAATTATGGAGAGAATTGATGAAATTGATGATATGGAAAGATAAATTTAGTTGTATGTGTGTATGGTGTAGGTTATTGAACTTGGAAGATAGGTGGCTAGAGTTGTGGTGAGATTTTACTCAAACGAGGTAGGGATTTTCTTAACCCTTAATCTCAAAACACTATTGGCTACCCGAATTGTGTTAAATTCATTAGTTTCTGCCTTCTTGTTCAAGGGGAAACAAACCCTGGATTGTGTGCTATTGTGAACTCAAATTGCTATATTGTGTGTTTAATGTTGAATGCATTACCCGTGGACACTCGGTCATCTATCGAGTAGTCGATACTCTTGATCACTTGTTTTAATGAATTTGCGCGCAAATAAGTTTAGTTGCTTAACATTCATGTGTGATGTTACATTTGATGCATGGTGGAAGTGGTGGAGTGGATTTGGTGCGTACATCAACGTGTACCAGTGGTTCCGGTTATTTGGCTCTAGTGACACGGTTGATAGTACTTGTATGGACATGCACTAGTGGTTTCGGTTAATTGGCTCTAGTGGCTCCGGTTAATTGGCTCTAGTGGCATGGAATGGAATATTTGTAAGAGCGTGTGCTAGTGGTTCCGGTTAATTGGCTCTAGCGACATAGCTCGGTTAGATGTAAGAATTGCATTTGTTTGATGACATGGCATTTTGTTGCATTGTGTTACTTTTTAAAGGATTTCTGCCTTATTCCTTATTTTATGCTCCTATTCGATATCCCTACTGAGCCTTCTGCTCACCGTTTCATTTTTCCCCCTCTTCAGGTGATATAGATACTAATGCTAGTGCTCCGACTACGGATCAGCAAGGAGGCGTGTGACATGGATGGCCTGGACTAGTGTTGGTGTAGTGGTTTGCTTTTATTATGTTTATGTAGTGTTTATGTTATGGATGAATGATGATTTTGGTTGGTTAGGCCTGAGGCCTTGGTATGTACATGCGTATAGGGATTTATGATTTGGGATGATATGGCCTGAGGCCCTGGATGATTATTTTGGTGGTATGAGAATTGTGTGGTTTAAATTGTTATAATTTGTGCAGGGGGCATTCTCCGAAATACGGGGAGGTGCTGCCGGATTTTTGTTTAAATTTTATTGCTATTAAAATTGTGGATTAAGTTGATTTGAGTCCCTGTTTTAAGTGGCGGCACGTGGGTGCACACACGTGTTGCCAATATGTCACGTTCCTGGGACGGGGCGTGACAGGTTGGGCCTATCGCTTAGCCCAATGATCCCTTAACAAAATTTCCAAGCCTGCTTCCTTTCTTCTTCTCGAAGTGAAAGTTCCCCTCTAAAAGGCAAAAAAGGTTCCCTTAAAAAAGGCGGGAAAAAGGGAAGGATAAAAGGGGGAGAAAGACCTAGAAAGGGGTTAGCATTTTCAAGTAGAAAGGGGGAGGCTTCCTAGAGAATCAAAAAAAGTTTAGGAAAAAAGAGAGAAAAAAGGGGCGAGAAAAAGAAAAAGGGGGAAGCCAGAATAAGGCACAGCCCATCGAGGGAGCTTCTCAAGCAAGAGGGATGGATGCGATCTGAGAGAGGAGCACCACATTATGATGGACGTCACCTAAGGAGTATTGTGAACACCCGTGTCCCTTATTCATCCACTCGATAATAGGTAGTGCATCATAGGTCTACCTTCCTCTCATGGTTTCTCTCTCATAATTACATTCACCATATATGAATATCTCTACATATACACTAGTACCTTGGTAGATGATACTTGATAAGGATCGCATGCGTTCGCGTCCCCTATCAACCCATTCGGGTATAGGTAGAGTTTCACGAGCATAACATTCTCATTAGATACCGAAAAATCCCCTGATAACAAAGGTTTTACGCCACCAGTTGGAAGCCACATGTAGTCTCTACATAGAGTCGTACAAGTTGCAAATGGAACATCCATCTAACCGACTCCCGACTCCCTTTCCTCCATGCATTTTTATTACGTACATATATACATATACTATCTCTTGTAGAAGCATCAATACTCGGGGTTATAACTTAAAGGTGGCTTGCAAGTTGAACAATATCCTCAGGGTTATAACCTCTTGAATTCGCAGGAGAATTTCCCTATTTACTATTTAGCATTAAGTTTGCCAGTGACGACGTATGAAAGTTTTCTCAATGAGGGATGGCAAAAACTATTTAGCATTAGATGGTTAACGTTCCATTTGAACGGATGTTGTAAGGTGCTTAACACCTTCCCCACATATAGTAATACCCCCAAAACTTTGCGAGTCTCCGGTAAATAAGTAGACCATGCCTTGACTGTCAGACATTCAATTGTGTCTATAAATAACAAATGGTGACGACTTCTTATGCGCTTGTATGTGTTGTGACGACACGTGCGAGTGCACACCCCCGACCGCCAGGCCATATCACATTGAATATTTAACATTTAAATTGGAAAAATTATCGCAAAGACAATATTATCTACACATTCAATTAAACTCAAAAAAAATTTTCAGAAAATTTAAGATTTGAATACTTTGCATAAATATCAAAGAAATTTGATTTGACGTGTTATATTTAATTCTAATTAATAATAAATTGTGAGTTGGTTGGATATGATTTGAAAATTTCAATATCAATATTTAAAATACTTTATTAACTAATATTTATTGTTTTCTTTCCATTCCAAAGAGACAGAGGCACTTCGTTATAGAAGCTGTTTCTAGGAAAGATTAAAAAAATTTATAGTGATAAAGATAATCATAAAAGTTGTTATGTATAGAATTTTAAAAAACAATTATTACGGTTACTATTTTCAAATAGGGGTAAAGTGATTTCGATACTAAAAATATAATTAAGAATTAAAATTTTAAATACAATTAGTTTCATTATTCATTTAAATGAGTAAAAAATATAATTTATATAATTGTAAAGGGCATTTTTATAATAATAAAAATTTGTATTGCACCAGAACACAAATTACACAATACATAGATGAGGAGACTCCTCTAGAAGCATAACAGGAAAAAAGAACTCCTAAATCAAGAACAAAAGAAAGACCCAAAACAATAACATATCCCACAAAAGAGATAATACTCTTTTTGAGAGGCAGGCAAGGGCCTTGGAATAGTTGTTGTACGATTACGAACTGCTTTAAAACCTTAACAAAGAATGGAACATGTACTGCAGCCTTTTGACATATCATCCACACCCTTTATTAGAGTTACCATAAGACAGACATTGTTGCGACCAAAAATCACCAGATATGAAGGTTTGGGCAAAACCACCAAATCTGAAGGCAAAACCATGAGATTTGTGGAATGTTACACCAAAGCATTATTGAATAATATAAGAAGAAACTCATAAAGTCTCATGTGGAATGTTACACCAAAGCATTATTGAATAATATAAAAAGAAACTCATAAAGAAATAAAAGAGTAAAGGAGAAAGTGGAAATTGGAGGGGAGAAAGGAGGAAAAGGGGGATTCGTTCCTCCTACCGTTGGAAGTTACAGATAGAGAGGGCGTGGAGATGGGAGTTACAGATAGAGGGGGAGAGAAAGCGAGAGAGTTTTTGGCCCAAGTGTAATATCCAGTTATAAAATGTATTTATAAATGGTTGTTAGAAGAATAAAATGATAGCAAATACAAATATGTTCACGGTTTTTATAATCTAAGGTCATCTTAATTTGACATTAGGGTTATCAAAATTGGCTTAACCCATCAGTCGAACCAATTTAACCCTCTAATTTTACTACGGTCGGGCCAATTCTTTAGTTGGCCTGAACACGCACTTGGCCCATGCTAGCCCGCCAAATATATAACGCGCAAGTTAACCAGCCTAAGGTCTCATTTTATATTGAACTTGGCATATAACTTTTTGATTCTCTTCCAATGTGGGACAAAATTTTTGCTTTTATATTGAACTTCTGAAATCACTTCTTGATTCCTTCAGTGTGGGACAATGCTTTGCCACTCAAAAATAAATTTCTGTCACTTTTTTTCTTCTAATGATGGGATCCAAACAACACCACAAAATTCAAACCATATCTCTCTTCTCCAACTCATCAGACAATAGTAGTGCATCTTCAAGCACCATACCTGGCATAACAAGTAAGCATCGCAGTTAAAGAAACCAAACTCCTCTCAAGCATAGAATCAAACAGCTTACACGACATCACCCCCTCTCACATAATCATCAACAAGAACAGTTTATGTACAAACGAAATTTGAATCAAATCCAAGTTTTATCACTATTTCCTAGTGATGTACACATATATATTAGTGTATAATTAAGTAAAATTTAATTTATTATACTATAAATATTATTTGTAAATAAAATAAATTGTTTTAAAAAAACGTGCGGTTCAATCCTTGACCATTCGAACCAATCGATTGAACCTTCAAAAATTATTTTCACGATTGATGTGCGGGTCAGTTTTGATAATACTTTTTGAAGTTATATGTTAATGATATGCATAGTGATAAAATAATGATATTATAATTTAAATGATGATAAAATATATTTATAAATGATTATTAAAATATTAAAAGGATAGAAAATTCAAGTGTGTATTTGGTTGGTTAATATTCTCTTTCTCTATTTTATATATATATATATATATATATATATATATTATCCTCTACATTTTAAATTTAAAAAATTTAAAAATATTTTAAAGTTGATTTAGAGAATAAATTAACTATTTCAATACTGGTTGAGAAAATAAATTAATGTGATAAAAAAACTTATGAGTTTAGGAGGAAAAAAAAAGGTCATGCATCTTCTCCGGGGAAAGACAACTTTTGGTCACTGAAATATCTGACCAGGTTCAACTCAGTCACCCATTTTTCAAATGTTTCAATTTGGGTATTCAAATTTCGAAACTGTTCCAAATTAGTCACACGGGCAGATTTCGCCCTATTCGGGCAGTCAACTATCCCACGTGGCACTTTGACCTGACAATAAAAATTAAAATCGTTTAATATTTTCTGACATGTACAAATGTGCTGATGTGGAAAAAATTAAGCGGGCAAAAAGTACCCAAAAATTCATTCCCGTAAAAAGCTAACCCCAAATTGTGAAGACCTTTCACCTTGAAATCACTCTGCCACTACACTAAATTGGTGCTCTCAACATCACAGATCACACCTTCTCAAGTTCCATATTCCATAGAGACGCAAGATCTGTGCAACGATTCAACACTCGATCAAGGAGATTAACAATCCAGGTTACTTCCATTCAAATCTTTGTTGGGTTTTTATATTTTGTGGCCGGGTAGATTCGTTGAAGATTTGCTGGGTTTTATACTTCGAGTGTTTGGGTAACCCAACTGTTGTTTATTCTGCAACTATTGTTGTCTCTAAATCAACAATATTAGTTGTGTTTTTGTTTTAAAAAGCTTTGTGGTCTCGATTGTTGTATATATGTGGTCCCGATTTTGTTCCTCTTTTTACATCTAGTGGCCCTGATTGATATAATGACCTTGTTTGTCATCAAGTGAATGAAATTCTTTATTACGTCATAGTGAATGCATAATTTACTGTGTTTGGATTGATGTTTATGTTGAAGGTTAGGCACAATATGAAGTCTATTGCTACAAGGTCTGAAGTGTTTACACCTAGTACTGACTTAACTCTAGATGATTCTGATGATGAATTACTGGATGCATATATGTCAGATTTAGAAAAGAATGCTAATGCAGGGGGAGGAGGAAGTAGCAGTAGTAAGGCAGATAATGATGAGGAAGAATATAGTGGTGATGAAGGAGCTAGTACTGATGAGGGAGATAGTGGTGCTGTAGGTGATGACAGTGATGTTGGACAAGGTAATGATGTTGAGGTAGCCAATGATGATGATCATGATGAAGAATTGGTGTACGAGTTTGAGGACTGTGGCATGCTATTGCATGAATATGACAGTGATGATGAAGTTAGGGTACGTGAGCATGGAAATCCAAAGTATGATCCTAAGGTGAAAGAAAAAGAATATGTGTTTCAGCTTGGAATGGAATTCAAAACTTTAAAGGACTTCAAGGAGGCTGTTAGAGGTTATGCTGTAGATGGGGGTTATCAAATACAAATGGTTAGGAATGACAAATTGAGGTGTCAGGCTAGGTGTAATAATGGATGTCCATGGATGATTTGGTGCTCTCAGATCAGGGGGGAAACCACATACCAAATAAAGACCTATATTAAGAAGCATAGGTGTAACAGAATGATGCCAAACAAACAAGCCAATAGCTCATGGCTTGCCACTAGATTGGTGGATAAGATTAGGAGTGAGCCAAAAATTAGTGCTACACAGATATGCACTTATGCTAAAGAACACATGTCACTTGCTATATCAAGGACTCATGCTTACAGGGCCAAGAAAAAGGCATTAGATATAATCCAAGGTAAGCACAATGAGCAATATGGACAATTGAGGAGTTATTTTAGTGAGGTTTTAAGGACAAATAGGGGCAGTACATGCAATATCATTGTAGATAGGGCTAGGCCTGAAGATCCTGCAGTGTTCAAGAGAGCCTATGTATGCTTAGCAGCATTGAAGAAAGGGTTCATCGAAGGTGTAGGCCTCTAATTGGGCTAGATGGTTGTTTTCTAAAAACTGTGTATGGTGGTCAATTACTTACTGCAATTGCCTAGGTTGGAAGCAATGGCCTTTTCCCTATTGCCTGGGCAGTAGTGGAGAGGGAAAATGGGGACTCATGGGACTGGTTTCTTAGGAAGCTCTTGTTGGATATTGGTGGTTTTGATAACAATAGATGGTGCTTCATTTCAGATAGGCAGAAGGGCTTGGTTCAGGCAATTGAAGGGTTGGAAAGAGAGATGCAACAAAGAATAGAACATAGGTTCTGTGTTACGCATATTTATGCCAATATTAGTAAGCAATGGCCTGGAGCTCACTTTAGGTGGCTAGTTTATGAATGTGCAAAGTCAACTACAATGCAGGGGTTTAACATCCATATGCAAAAAATTAAAGACTTAGATGAAGCTGCTTGGAAATACTTGAGTGACATAAGACCTTGTTTGTGGACTAGAGCTGCATTTTCAACCTTCAGCAAGAACGATTCAATTGTGAATAACATGTCTGAGAGCTTTAACTCAATGATATTGCCATCTAGGGATAAGCCAATTATAACATTGCTTGAGGAATTAAGAGCTGATGCTATGGATAGACATGTGATGCTTAGAGAAACAATGTCGAGAAAGCAAGGGGTTCTTGTGCCAGAAGTACACAAGATTCTAGATAAGGAATTTGAAAATAGTAGGTTATGGACAGCTAAGTGGACAGGAGATGATCAACATGCCATATTTCAGGTATTATATTTGCATTTAAACTACCTGTGTAATATTTTTTGTATGCATTTGTTATAAAAATTTGTACTCTCCTTCACCAGGTTAGTAAGAAACCAGAACAATACATTGTCAATGTGGAAAGGGCAACGTGTACATGCAGGGCTTGGGACCTGTCAGGTATACCATGTACACATGCTGTTGCAGCAATTGGTTGGTTGCACAAGGACCCAGCTGATTTTGTCCATCAAGCTTATACTAAAGCAACCTATTTGAGGGTGTACAAATTCAATGTAGAGCCAACAAATGGAGAGAATTTGTGGATTAGTGCTGGTGGTGATATTGTTCTTCCTCCTCCAATTAATGTTGTAGTTGGAAGGCCAACCAAAAAGAGGAGAAGGGAGCATGATGAGCCCAAGAGCAAGAGCAGGTTGAGAAGAAGGTATGGCAAGACAAAGTGTAGTAAATGTGGACAAGAAGGACACAATAAGAGACGTTGTGAGAATCAATCAAATGTTCAGGTAACCTTTGTTATTAATTTTAGACAAAAATACATAATTATTTAGTTATTAGTTTCTTATTATATTATGATTGTTGGAAAAACAGGTTGGAAATGTTGCTTCTGGGAGTAGCAGTGTTACACATGAGGCAAGGGTGTTGACTGGTACAGGTGTTGCAGGCAGAGGTGTTGCAGGTAAAACTGTTGGAAGGGGTAGAGGTGCTGCTGGTAGAATTGCTGGAAGGGGCAGAGGTGCTGTAGGTAGAATTGTGGGAAGGGGCAGTGGTGTAGCTGATAGCCCTGGAAAAAGGACCAAGGAAAATGCTAGAAGGCTGCCAAATACATATTCAACACTTCAAGGTTCAACCTCAAGCTCCAGGTACTCTGCAATGATAAATGCAACTCAGGAGTCCATCACAAATGTCAAAAAGAATGGATGAAATAGGTGTACGAATCAATACTCGGAGGTTGTTCCACTTTTTGTATTATTATGAATGTGTTTTTGGACTATTTGTTGCATGTGATAGCTATGTTTTTGAGACAATATAATGATATGGACTCTTATTTATTTTATAAATTATTTGGTTAATTGAGTTATTGATATGTCATGGAATTACAATTCCAGTGAGTTATTTGGAACAAAGTGATAAGTTTTGGTTTGATTACAACTACCATTACAAGTGTCAAGCCACATCAGCCTAAATTAGTTGATTTTGACTATATTATGCCACATGGGATGGTTGACTGCCCAAATAGGGTGAAATCTGCCCGTGTGACTAATTTGGAACAATTTCGAAATTTGAATACCCAAATTGAAATATTTGAAAAATGGGTGACTGAGTTAAACCTGATCAAATATTTCAGTGATCAAAAATTGTCTTTCCCCCATCTTCTCCTTTTATATATTGTATGATGTTGTACGGACATAACTATCAGTTATACGGTTCGGCCAAAAATAATCGAACCAATGGTTTGGACCGTTTAAGGGTCGATCAATTTCTTTTTCGTACGAGTGCTAGGGTCAGTCTCCACTCGATGGCATCCGCAGAGACTTTCGGAGTCCCAGATATCCATTTCCTCCTAAAACACTCGTAAAAGCCTACAACTTTACTGTCCGAAATAATAAAATCTTCACAAATGGAGTTTGAATTGGAAGAGGACGTAGTATTGAAAGTGTTGGATACTTCTCTCTTTCATATCAAATGGCGACTTAAACCTGCAGCTATGCGACGACTCCAGATAGGTGCCCTTTTTGTGTTTTCTTTTTTATTTTATTTTATTTTATCTTGTGATTTGGGTTTTTGGTTTTCTGTTGGCTCTAACAATGCATTTCATCAATTCAATGGGTTGCTTTTCCTTCATGATCTAGTAGCCAAATTACATTAAAAAATTAATCTGAAACATTTTGATTCTATGTTTAGCTTTTAATATTTATACTTTCTGTAGAGAGGGATGATTATAGTGATTAATACAAGTCTTTTAATGGTTTTTTATGCACAATTCTCGTTCACTTGATCTGGGTATACTGGAATTTTTTATATATTTCTTTCCACCATGAAAGTTTAGCATGTTTATATGTGAAGGGTAGTTCAATTTATAATTTTTTCATATCAGATCTTCAAGCAGTGAAAATTGAAATTTATTGGAAATTTTGGGCAGATATTCTGGCATTGTGCACAGGGATGAGGCCGGTTATAATGGTGGACTATGGTGGAAAGATGCCTGAACTACAAGAACATTTATGTGAACTCGTCAAATTTTGTCAAAAGGTCTCACTGAAGTGTTAAATAGATTAGTATGAACTTCGCAAAATTGCTCTCCACCCTTCCCACAACTCCCTCCTTTCCCTACTCTTCGTTGAAATGATAATCCCTCCATTTTGTTGGTTCTACAAGTTGCACAATGATTGACATTCTTTTCCTATTTTTTGTTGCTAGATCAATCCCATCTATCTGTGTATATTATAATTGAGGTATTTGAAAATACGTAATGTTGTCGTACCTACTAGCCAATCTAATCATATATGATGATATTTGTTTGTGTTTTCAATTGGAAATTTCCCTAAGTTCGATAAAATACTTCGAATTTTTCGATGATTCAGTGATTGTAGAGTTACTGTTATTCTTAGGATGAGAATATCGGAATGCTGATTTGTGATTAACTAGAGCTTTTCCATCTGGTGGTTCCTCTTGGAATGATAATTTCTCAATAGCTAGAGTTTTTCATAATGTAGAGTTTTTCCATGTGAACCAATTTTTTCAATAGGAAAGTCCAAAAGCAGAAACTTGAAATGCTGAAAGCCATCTGATAAAAGAGTAAGATCCAGTTATTAAGATGAGTAGCCGAGACAATCCATGAAAATGCTTTACTACTGGGGAAAGTAAAGCCTTTTTAACCTTTCTAATGTATAGTAGCTTCATCATATAATCATGATGAGAACACGCTTTTAGCAAGGAAGATGTAGCACTTTAATTAAAAAAAAAAATCACATCAACTAAAGTAGTAGTTATATCCACCGCAGAATATATTAAAAAAATGTAATTGTATCCACATTAATGAATAAGTTGATTAGTCATCGAGATTTATATTGAGAGCATCTGTGGAGGAGTCTTAATATCTAAATTTTAGATGGTCGCATCATTTTATGCCTGATAATTGGATAATGTTTTTCATGGTTAACAATGCTTTAGTTTAGTCGTTTACTTGTATATTTAGGGACTTTCATGCATTTATAACTTGGAGAATCTTTGAAAAACTGTCTACAATGAATTCATCATGCTCTATGCCGTCGATGTGAGGATAAATGTTCAGATTGCACATAGTAGTAACTGTATGTTTGAATGTTTGGCTTGGGCGACCAATTTGGAGGCTTTTAATGCCTCACATTGGATGGTGATATCTTGACTTTACTAGTTATCACAAAGAACTCATTGCTAATTACTCGCTGATGGTAATCAAGTAATGGTAATGTGCTAGTATTCATTTTGTCTTTCTATTATTTGACGTAAATTGGAACTTTCTTTTCAAAGCATTATACGAGGATGGTTCTTAAATGCTAGAGGATTGTTGTGCTTAATGCTGATGCACATTTCAAATATAGGCACCAAAATCATCTACCAGTTTAACACTAAATAGTGGTATTCATATTTAAATGAAGAGGAAATACCTGTTGTGTCTCTCTCTGGCAGGAGTTAGAGATACATTGCATTTATTTCATTATTTTTTTACTATTGGTAGCCTATTATGAAACCAATAGAATATAAAAGAGTTTATATTTCTTAACACCGATGATACTTTGTCTTTTAGTATATATGTTTCCCAGAAGGCTTATCCCTCTTCTGCACTGGATATATTAGTTCGTTCGAGTTCTATCAGTCATTTTCATGTGTAATTATTGCTATACATGTTTTAACCTCTCTGTTGTGTCAAATTTTATTGGTTGAATCTTACGTGCAGCATTTTTTTCCTTGGCATACTCATATCCCCTTTTCCAGTAAAACTAAATCAGTAGCCTTATTATAAAATGTATGAATTAATCAGTGTTCGTTAAATTATTAAGTTCTTAAAACTTCTTTTTCATCCCAATTAAGTTAAAAAAGTTCAAGTGATAACCAATGTCACATTCCACACATATATTGCTTGGTTTTGGACAAAGTGTTGATTGCAATGGCAGTGGCATCTTGTAGTTAGTAACATCTTCAATCATGCATCAACCTTTGTGAACATGTGTTCTGCTTTTTGGTGATTTCCATTAGGATTGAGGCTGAAGGTTCAGTTGATAGTCTACTTTCTAGTTCTTTGTTTGGATCATTTTAGTAGTGTTCATGGTTTTCTTTATGAGTGTAGAAGAGTTCATGTTAGCTGCACTACATCATTATTGCAGTTGCTTATCCATCTCCTTTTCATTGTGAGTGAGATTACTTTTAGTTCAGGTTTAACTTTTCTTTCTTTCATATATCATTTTGTCAGGAATCACCCATCTTTGAGCAACTAAAAGTAATGGTAATAGAAGATATGATATATCTAATACATGTGAGAGGACTTGCTGAGCATGTTAATTCTAGCTTGAACTCGGAAACACAAATTCTCTTTGTGGACCTGGAGCAGGATCCTCCAAAGGTTGCTTTTTAGCCGTGGGATGTGTTCTTTTTTCTTTTTGTCATTTGGTATTAGAAGTTCATCTTAGACCTTCCTTAATTGAGAACCTACATTTGCTTTTTGATGCAGATGATTGCACAAGCAGAACATAGTTCAGTAGGAGTGGAGCTTCAATTAGTTATGAAGTTATTCGCTTTGGCATTTCCTATTGATGGAAGGAACAAGGATCTCTCATCGTGTCAAAGAACAGATTACTTGGCATCTGTTGCATCCTCCGTCGATGGGCCCATCGCTTCTCCCTTGTCTGAATTTGTTGATGTCAGTAACTACCTAGAAAAAAGTCAGGTCACAATTCCAACTTTAAATGGGTAACTCGCTGTTCTCCCTTATTCTCTCTCTCTCTCTCACACTTGCTTGCTCTCTCTTTCTAATGTTCTTGTGTTACTTCTTAGGCATGATTTTCTTGTAATATGACATCATGCGACCCAGGCATTATCATGTATTGGTATAGAACAGTAGATGATAGGATTGTCCCACATCGGAAGATGTGGGAGCTAAGGTATTGTTTATAGGGGGAGGTATGGGCCTCCCTTAGTACTCAAGGTTTTCTAGTATGGGCTGGGAGGCCTTGGGTACAGCCGGCCTATATGGGCAGGTGTCGGTTGGGTCTTGGGTGCTGAGCGTGTATGGGCGCGACTCTATCAATAGTATCGGAGCATACGATCTTGTTATGGCCATGGTGCTCGACCCACGGGGGCAAGGGCCCTGCGGAGGGGTCGGCCATGGTGCTCGACCAACGTAGGCGTTGTTCTTGAAGGGGAGGGTATTGATTGGATTGTCCCACATCAGAAGATGTGGGAGCTAAGGTGTTGTTTATAGGGGGGAGGTATGGGCATCCCTTAGTATCCAAGGTTTTCTAGTATGGGTTGGGAGGCCTTGGGTACAGCCGGCCCATATGGGTGGGTGTCGGTTGGGCCTGGATTGTCCCACATCAGAAGATGTGGGAGCTAAGGTGTTGTTTATAGGGGGGAGGTATGGGCATCCCTTAGTATCCAAGGTTTTCTAGTATGGGTTGGGAGGCCTTGGGTACAGCCGGTCCATACGGGTGGGTGTCGGTTGGGCCTTGAATGCTGAGCGTGTATGGGCGCGAATCTATCAGTAGACTTTTTGGGAAACTTTTCGGGAAACTTTTCATAGGATTTGAATTCATTTTTCCTACTTTTCTCCATATAAATCAAAGCGCGCGTATATTACTACTACTGGTTAGAGTTACCTATTCTACTGCTCCCCCATCTTGAAGTATGCATGTTAAAGTATTGTATACAAATCATGTAGTTATCATAATAACTTAATTACTTTAGAAGGGATGGAGAGAAAGAGACCAATCATCTGGATTGGCCAATAATCAAAAATGTCATCTATCTCAGGTGTGAAAGCCTATTTGCAGAAGGTCCTATGTCTGCTCTCAACGGGTTTTCTTTTTTGTAAGTTAGAGGAATCCTGGCCTATTGACAAGATTATTCCTGCCCACCACCCACCCAACCTGTCTAGCAACATTCTGACCCATGCATGCTGTTTGAAACAATGTGGCTTTCTGTTCAGGTCTAGCAACAGCAATAACCGTATAATCAACTGGTTGACATTGAGATCTACAAGGGATGGACCGTGAATTGCTGAATATCCATTATTGAAACAAAACTGAACTTACCCCAACAAGATATTTGGCCGCCTAAAGTCCCTCCTAGATTGGTTTTGTCTGGGTTGGAGCCAACTTGGCCAAGGGTACTCATTATTGACAAGTTGAGATCTAGGGATTGGTAATTATAAATAGATGCCATCTTTGTAAGTAGGAAGAAGAATCTACTAATGAATCCTCCTGCACTGCAAATGGTATAGAAGCTTATGGAGTATGGAGACTAGCCTAGTCTCGTGGAATTGAAGAGGCTGTATGTAACTCTCTGATCAATTAGCTTACTACTTGAAAGATGACATTGCATCAAAAGGAGAAAGAAAACTTTGTAACTCAGGCCTGGATACAAAGCAGTCCCTTCTTTCAGTCTTGGCTATAGGTTCTTCAACAATGTGGAATCTAGCCTTGATACTGTTATTGACAATTGGCTTGCTACGTCGCAATTTTGGCTTCCACATTCGGATTCATGTAACAATGGTAACTTCTTGGAGTTCAAAGATCTTTCTCTAAAAAAATCATCTGCAAAAGTGTAATTCTGCTTGGACAATTGAATTTTCTTGTGCTTTTCCAAGATGATGGAGACATATAGTGAAGATGTAGCTAATATATTAAAAATGGGTGGATGAACTGGAGTAGTGTATTTGAGTTTTATACAACCGAATGGTTCCTTTATTGTTGAAGGAAAATTTTCGTAGGTCGGCCATACGACCGCGATAATGTATGGTTCTGAGGATTGGAATATTAAGAGACGACATATCTTAAAAATGCATGTAGTAGAAATGTGAATGCATAGTTGGGTGTGTGGCCACGTGAGGGAAGATATGATAAGAAATGATAGTATTAGATCTAAGATAGCAGTAGTACCAATTGAAGATAAGTTATGAGAAAACCATTTAAGATGGTATGGGCATGTATCATGTAGAGATAGCGGTGCGGTGGTGAAGAGAATCGAGAGAATTTGTATAAGAGAGAATAGGAAATGAAGAGGAAGACCTAAAAATACATGGCTTGAAGTAGTAAGAAAGGATATTGATTCAGGAGGAGTTGATGTATGTATGAACTTAAATAGAAACGAATGGCGAAAACGAATACCTGTAGTGGATCCCCTTTGATTTTCTCATAGAGTCATGTAGCCGATCCCAAACTTATGTGATAAAGGCTTGAATGATGATGAACAAGTTCTACTAGAAGGATTTTTAGAAGAAGAGCACTGTCGGGTAATGGCGCCATTATTGAAATATGGACTGTCTTGGTACATCCTTATTCGTTAAAACACTAAATTCTTACTTATGCCTTAATTGATAAAACCTGCTTAACACTTGGAGAAAAATATTATAAAGCTTAAGATCATGTGCCACATTATTGTACTTTTCATTCTTATTTGGTCAAACTAAGTGTTACACTGTCACACTGTTGAATTATATCTCACTGATTTGTTTCAGATGTTTCCTTATTTTTCCAAAATAAAATTTTGAACCATTGCACTATGTTAATTTTTTTGGTAAGTTTGCATTATGTTAATGCTAAAAATAGGTATTTGACGTCTTTCAGGTGGCTTCTTGGTTATCCAGTTGTGTACTTGTTCAGCAAGGAGCATATTGCAGATGCTATATTTAATCTTTCAACGAAATCTCTCCGTGTCTTCAGAATTTTAGTCCGCAGGTCTGCTTCTTTCTTGTTCGTTATGTGTATATTTTGACTTGACGTTCAAGAATGACGTAAGCTGGTCGCTTAAATGATGTTTAAAGGCTTTTGTCGCTGCCTTTATATCCTTACTATTTTTCTCTTTTTTTTAATTCCTTGGTAATATTCTAAATCTTTCTGTTGACATGCAAGAAAGGTGAAATTGTCAAGAGGAGACTTTCCTGAAATTTGAAAAGCTTCTTTGTCTGTGTTTTAAATTTAAGAGAATAACTTTATTGGACTCTCATCTAATAACCCGGATTCAATCCTTGAGGTGAAGAATAAAAAAGCATTTTGTTTTCTTGTTGCGTTGTCCCTGAGTTCCTAAAGTTTGGAGCATGATTTGGAGTCTAATGGTAGTCAATTGGGTCCCCTGTAGTAATTTGAGCTCGGGAATGGAAGCTTGGCAGCCCCTCACCTCATGTAAATCCAAAGCCAAGTATCTGCTTATGGTTTTTCAGGGCACATGTTGGTTAATCTGGAAGGAGCGGAACTCTAGAATTTTCCGCGAGGAGTGTTCGATGGGGATTTTTTTGGAAAATTGGCTTTCAGAGCTCAAGCTCTGGTCGATTGGGACTTGTTCTAATATTTTCAATTATATCAAAATTGTGGAATCAAGTTCGTTCTGGGGTGGCACTCCCTTGGTGGTGTTAATAAAACAATTTTCTTTTCAAAAAAAAAAAACAATCATCAACCTAATTATGAAAGTTGAGTTGCAAACTTTGCTTGGGTCTCTGCTTTAGGTAATCTCTCCATGTGCACCTCTACAAGTTATTTTGCAAAACAAGTGTCACATGGATTTTGTGGTTGCCTAGAAGATTTTATTTATTGCTGGTGAAGTAGAATTAGCATTGTAATCAAATATATTAGAAGTATGCTCCTTATTGTGGATGAAATTGTTGATGTTGAATGATTGCAGGAATAGTGCTTTCTGCAAAGGAGCTCAGCAAGAGGAACTGATGAGGTAAGGGGTTTCAAATTTCGATACGTATACTGTACTAGCTACTTTCGTTCTGAATCTTCTGATTAAGACTGAGCATCAGTTGGTTCAGTTCAGTTTCAGCAAATTTATCACCGAACCGAGAATTGTACTCCTACGAAATAAGATGATACGGATGGTTAGGGTATTATGGGGAAATAACATTTTCGAAGAAGCCACATGGGAAAGAGAAGATTTGATGAAGAATACCTTGGCCTGTTCAAATAAGGACGCAGAAAAATTTCGGGGACGAAATTTCTTAAGGGAGAGAGATCTGTAACATCCCGAAAATTTAACCGTAGTAATGAAATATTAACAAGTAAGTTAACCCTACCCTATTTACAGGTGGGTAAGTTGGGTGACATTGGAACCTAAATGTATCAAACGTCCATATATATTGAGTAAGAACATGTTAAATAGAACACACCCGGCTCCCGGCATAATATATTAATATATATATATATATCGATAACTGCATATGTATACATATATATACATACTCGTTCATGGGAGATGGAGCATGCATGGCACATAGAATTAATTAGGATGAGATATTCACCATGCATGGAATCTTATAAATATTGTAGATAAATTGAAGGCAATCATTGGTAGAGTAATGACAAGCTAAGTCTTTATTGTGATGAATAAGACAAAATTTAAGAATAATTTAAGAGAAGAAATAATAAAGGGAAGAGAGTAGAAGCTCACATGTGCTTGGAGAAGGGGGTCATGTGGGGAAGAAGAAAAAAATGGGAATTGGTCAATAAAAAGGTGATGAATAATTGGACCCAAAAGAGGTTTTAGAAAAAAGGCATTGGGTTGTCTCATATGTACACCTACAAAATGGGTAGTTATAGAAACAAGTCTAAGCAAGGTGGACAAGTGGCAAAAGGGAGGTGCTCATGATATTAGAAAATATTATCAATGATTAGGAGATGGCCAATTGAGGAATTTAGGGAATGATATATTAGATAAGAAAATTCATGGAGATTGGGGTAACCTTTGTAGTATGGACAAGTGGCATAGGATGAGAAAGATTGTGGTAAAAAAAAGAAAACAAAAGAAAAAAAGAGATGATATAAAATGTGCATGGGAGAAGGATATTGACATATAGGATAAAGGCAAGTGTCAAAACATTGCCTTGAAGAGTGTTATACAAGGCCATTTATGATTCATGGCAATGTTTTGAAAATTCTGTTCAGTTGTATAACATACGACTTTCAGTCGCGGGATTCTTCCTTACTTGGGATGTGGGGAGTGGAAACTCTTCCTTATTCTTCCACTTATGTGATTGTTAATAACAAGAGCAATGGATCCCCAATGATCTTTCAATATGCACAATCTGAAGTTGCAATTATCCTGTAAAACATAATAAATTATATTTCAGCGTTCCTGCATGTTTTCAGAGATTTGCATTACTTATTATCTTCTTGTCTGATCACTATTTTTTGTCTACTGCTGCATACCATTTTTCTGGCAGATAGTTACCATCTCTATCATACACTTACATGTCTGCTATTGGGATGGACTTGGGGGCTGTGGGTGATTGGTAGATAGTAGGTTTTAGAAGGAACTCGTCACTTTCCCATTCTAATTAGAGAGTTTTTTTTTTTTTTTTTTTAGAGTGGGGGGAACATATGGTTAAGTGAAGATTAGATAGGCAATGCAAAATCAGGCCAGCTTCCATCTGAAAGTTTATGTAGCCGGTGCTGCTTAATTTCCTCACTTTGCTACAACTTGCGAATGTAAAAGGAAATGATGCAGATCCTTACCAGCCATCTGTTTGAAACATGTTGAGCCGCACTTCATTTTGATGTTCTGTGATACAATAATTATTTTCTCCACCAGAATTACATTTCATTTTACTCTCTGGCAAGGCATTGATAAAAAAATGGAATTCCTATTCTATGTTGAGGAAAGTTTTCATCGTTATCTGCTTTCTATAGTGTAAATCACAAGACAGCAATCGGTGGCTATGATCTCCCATTCTGGTCAGTCTGAAGCTGCAAACTCTTCTATATAGCATAAGACTTTGGTCTCAGGATTCTTCCTTATTTTGAGATATGGAAACTCTTTCGTACTATTCCACTTATTTGAAATGAACAATCATCGTGATAAAAAACATCTTGTTGGATGCACATTGTACTTACATGACTATTGATTGGCAGAGTTGGAAGCTCTCTTATTGTTGGTTTTAAATATTGATTACTTGCATTTTATATATTGTTGTTGTCATACAATATCTAATTGGTTTGTCTCGAAACGTTTTCACCAGTTTCTCAGTGCCTTATGATCTGAGCATGGGCGGGAGTAGTGAACCCTGGGCCGAGGAATTTCTCATTCGCTTGCAGTCGAAGTGGGGAAAACGCAAGCAAACTTGGCGATCTTTGGAGATGGAGGTAAGTGAATGCTATCCACAAGCAATTGTGTTGTAGTAAAAAAAAAAGACCATTTACCTGTTCAAAGATACACCTCTTATTTAGATGATCATTAGCAAGATTTTATGAGTTATGAACATGTAAATTGAAGAGGTATTGCAGATGATATGTTTTTGGATCATTGTGCTTGATATATATATATATATAGGGAGAAATTATGCAAGTCTCTATTTGGACCTTTTTATTACGGATTAATTTTTTTTTTATTCACTTGGGTCATCACAATAATGGATGATTATTCCAAGGTTATTCTCCATATAGGATTTCAACATTTGAAAAAAAAACAAAAAAAATATTCTATTATTTCATGCATTGTCCCGGGTCCACTCCTGAGCAGTCATGATATACTGGGCACGATCGTTTAAGTACTGTCTGCCAATAGCGGGGTCCAATGGATCATTAGGGTTGGGCTCATTCAGCAGTGAACTTATAGACAAAAGCAGCTGTCACAAACACGTAAACACAATTAAACCAATTAGTTAATTAACCCTGACATATGACAATATATGTACATATATATGTATATGTATATATTAGAAATTAAATAAATTAGTTGAAGCCAATTTTAGAATTTCAATACGTACAGTGGATATGCCAAGGGCAGGAGTCCATTTGTCCTTAAGAATGTCGAGGCAAATGTTACCCCTGGAATCAATATTAGGGTGGTAAATTTTTGTTTCAAACTTGACCTGCCAAAAAAATAAGAAGAATAAATATATAAGTTCCGTATGTAAGAAAACTTTAGTGATACCCTAGAGCGGACAATACGCAGGTAAAAGAATTGAGTACCTTGGGTGGCTTCATTGGATATCTATCGGGTATAGTTATCGAGACTCTAAATACACCCCCTGCATAAGGACTACCATCAGGACCCATAAGGCAGGCTTCCAAGATGCTTAGGTCATTACCACGACTATCCTTTGGTCCTATCCACCACAAACAAAAAACGAGTTAAATTAAAAAAGATTGATGGCATAATTAACTGAATTTTTCATTTTTCCAATTAATATAAAATCTATCTTTTGAAACTGAATTACCAATACTGGCGACTGGATTAGGCTCTTTCTTTATATCCTGCAATTCTTTCGCCACTCTCTGCATAGACTTCATTGCCATGGTCATTCTCCTGCTTACATTGCATTACATTCCATCGTTAGACTAAGAAAAAGAGGTTTTTTATATATTAACACAAACACAATATATAAATACATATATATGTCTTTATATATATATACGTATGTATGGGAAGAATAGTCTTACTGGGATGGATAATGTGGTACTGTAGCTTTTTGAGTCTTAAGCTTGGTGTGGTGGGGAGATGTCGTCTGGTAAAGCTTGTTATATATAGTGATTTTGAGGATCTTTATTATTAATGGTGATTATTTTTCATTCAATTTTTAGCATGTACAAATTATAATGAATGAAAATTTAGTTATAATAATTACCCATGTCATGTCACACTGCCATAAATAATTGGTAAAACTTTTTTTTTTCTCCTTTACCGAATTGACTAAAAATAAAACAAAAGAGTCATTTCATAATTTTCATTATATGTATTCACCACGAATTTGAAACAAATAACAAAATAATTTTAAGCTAATTAATTTAGAGAAATTTATATTCATTTTTAGCTGAAGTGGCATGCTTTGGTTGAAAAAGTTACATTAATTTTCCACATTGTAGATGCTAATGAAATTAAGTTACCTGGTCATCCAAAATTTATTATTTCATTCAAGGTCAATATTAAGTGTAGGATATCATGTAATTATTTATGAGGAGTAATTATCCGCCTTTGGCCTATGTAGTAAAACTCAAGAACTTGACACCCGAGCTATTAATTGGAGTGATAAGGATGGTGTGCATCATCTTGGTGATCAGGATTTGAATCCTCATCTCCCGTTTTAAGAAAAAAAACTGAAGAACTTGAATGAAAAGTTTTACTTGAAATCTTTCAACTGCAAATATTCATCCCAATAAGCCATTTTACTAGTAAAATAGTTGTAGCAGATCATTTAGTTATATATGCTAAAATTATATAAAATATTGTTTTCATGAGATTTTCATTGTAATATTTAGTAAATAACTACTACATTTTAGTTATCAAGAAAAATATCAATTACGTATTAATAGTTTTATATACATATTATATGATATATGATAACGTTTTCAATTTAAATATACTACATGGAAAATTAGTGCAACACACGTCTCATATCATATAGACCCATAGACCATTAGATCTGAACTTTGTTAACACTTCTTGTGTCCCACATCGAATGACAATGTCAGAAGATGTTGGTTTATGAGTGTAAGGCCCTCTCACATGCATGAGACATTTTCCTAAGCTTAAGTGCCAACTCACTTGTTGGGCTTAGGAGAAACGAAGTCGTGTAGGCCCGATATATTCACAGGAGCCGACAAACTCAAAGCGGACAATATTACGTATGTGAGTGGGGTGGGATTTCTAGCATGGTATGGGAGCATTGTCTCGGTCCTGTTGGATGGACCTCCACCTATCGACTTGTTTGGGCAATGCCAAGAGATGTGCGTTTATAAGTGTGAGCCCTCTATCACATGCATGAGGTTTTTTCCTAAGTTTAAGAAAGTCGTGCTAACTCGATATATCCACAAGGAATTGACAAACTTAAAACGAACAATATCAAGTATGTGAATGGGTGGGATTTCTAGCAAACTTCAAACGTTTATGCTAATGGGGACAAGTACATAGACCCTTCAACTATCATATCCGATTTTGAAACCCTTGAACTATTGGTTGTTTGAAAGACCTCCCTCACAAATAATTAAAATTTATACATTTATTTCTTGATAAATATTTAAATTAATTTCAATACTTTTGATTTTTTTCTTGTGTGTCCTACATGGGAGATTAATTACTTCATATTCCATAGTTAAATAATTGGTATATATATATTCTTGAAAAATAAAACTTTCTTTATATAAATAATAATTATTTTCAAAAACACTTTTTATTATATAGTTAATCGAGCATAATATTATTTATTTTTAAGTAATTATTTTTTGTATATTTTTTAGTGCTAAAAGTTAGTTGAGGAAGGTGTATATTTTTTAGTCAATATGGCCCGAGCTAGTTGTTCGATGGGTAGCTGAGTGAGTTCCATAGCCAATTATTTGGTGGGCAATTGAGTAGATTTACGTTATCAAAAATAATTTAAATTTCGGATCTTAAATTTTAGGTTCGGGTTTTTAACCAAAAAATAATAAAAATGACATGTAACACATCAGTTTGGTTGTCCATGGGAGCTTAACATGTTTATTCCACTCTTTTATCATGGAATTCATTGTCCAAAATTTATTGTTTTAATATAGATTCTATTGTTTTTTAAAAACACAGTTTAGAATTCATTGTTTTATTTATGAATGCATTATTTTTGAAATTCCATTGAAAAAAACAATGAAATTAAGATTCACGTACCCGATAAAACTTATCGACAATGAATCTTGTTAGAAAGAGTTTTATGCGTTGATTCTGAATATGTAATTGTTTTAAAAATCTAACATGTATTTGGAGAATTAAAAAGTTTTAAATTTCATTTAAGAGACTTGAGTTTCCATGGGCTACCTAATGAAAAAATAATTTTATTTATAGTTTTACACTATTTATTTAAAAGTTAAGAATTTTCAGTTTTTGGCACTTGTCACATATTTCACGAGCTCTAGATTAGGTTAGAACTAAATTATAAAATATTTAAATTATTATTGTAAAATATAACAATATACATATCCACCAAAAAGCTAGTGCATGTTTTCTCGGAGGCGAATATAAGCCTACTAATTTATTGTTCCGTTTGGTAGACCATTCTAAATAACATTTGCCATTTCTTTTCCTTTTGGTTCCGGAGTGCACCAGTTCATTAACCTGTGTTTTTTTAGCCATTGCCCATTGGGTTTTGTAAGAATAGATCTAACCCTGGAAGGGGATAATGGGATTTATCATTATTGTAAGGATATGTTTGAATTGGCCGATCAAGTTTGTTGGGTGCATTAATAAATGAGACCAACCCTTTTTTCATTTTACAAAGCAAATGTTGCGGCTGTTGTTCACACTTTTGGTCTCCTCCACTTCTCAACGACAATGAAGTCCATGCACAACTACATGGATTAATTGAATGTAATTAATAACTTAAACAGATTCATTCTCATGCCAATTTTCCTCCTTATAAACATGGATTTGTAAGTTCCTTTCTCAAAGAAAATCAGAATGAATATACCAAAATCTCTCTCAAAAAAAATTGGTCACTATGACATTGAGATTAAAGGTTGTAATGTCAAAGTTAGTGTTGTTGAAAATCCAGAGCTTGTTGATGGTTACATTTCTGAGTTAAGGACTTTGTGCACCGTTAGTACGGGTGTCGTAGGAATCGGAGTCAAGTGTTTCGTTGGAGGATCGTTGTTGCTTCTCTTTGTGGAGAATCGATGCCTGATCATCAGCTTATCTTGCATGCGACAACATTTAAACGCATTCATTCTTCCCAACCGTCTCGTCGACTTTTTGGCTGATAAAACTAAGTGTTTTGTTGGATATGGAATCTGATGACGTTCGAAACAGGTCTACCCTATTAGACGGATCAGCCAAGTCAAACTTAGCAGGAATAACTAACTTCTCCTTTGCGGGTACGTGATCTCTTCCTTCCTTCCTGCACAAGAAGCGAACGTAAGCTTCGGTAGGGCCCCGAGGGTGTACTCGGGGGGACCTCTCCGACGCTCAAGTCAGTACAGTACCAAACTTGGGAGGATGGCTCGTTGCTTCGAGCGTTGCCTCTTGCTCAGTAAGTATTTTAGAGTGCAGGAGTTAGATAGCTTACTTGAGGGCAGAGGTTCCCCTTTTATATGAGTTTGAAGTGTTTGAGTTGTAGTAGGAGTCAGACTCTCTCTCATTGGTTTTCCAGAGGGTTTCTAGGATGGTAAATTCTATCCGTATCCCTTCCCAATGGGGAGTAGGACTCTTCTATGACTGAACCTTGTTTACCGAAGTAGCCCCTTTCGTCATCCACTGAGATGGACACTTCGGTTGAACCGAAGCATCTCATTGCCTGTAGTACCGAAGTGTATACTTCGGCTAAGAACCGAAGTACACCCTTCGGTTCACCTTCAGCCACAGTTTTTCTGGCGTTCTTTCCGCCACGTGGCCTTCATTAATTCATGAGGGTTATTTTAGGAATATCAGTTGCTCCCTACACTTGTACCGAGGCATCTTAAATGATGAACTGGGTATGAGTGTAATAATGTTTAGACGTCGGCTCATCTTTGCGGATGAGATCGAAGGATATGAAGCGTCACCAACTTCTGTCCGTTAGATCAGATCTTTTACCTTGTATAAATACGAGATTTGTTGTTCTCTTCGACTTTTACTAGTCCTTTTTACTGTTTCAAGAGTCATCCATCAGACCGACCGACCGAAGCCTCTTTCATTCGACCGAACATACTTCTTTCCAGTCCCTTCAGTCTTCATCAGGTCAGTCCCCTCTTCCTTCTCATTTTAAAGTGATGTCTTTAAGTTCCTCCTCCACCTCGTCCTCCTCTTCGGGGGATACATCTTCCTCTTCCTCTTCGAGTGAGCGGACTGCATCCTGCTCTGAGGTGAACATTGTTGATTCACCTCAGACTGGTCTTACTGAAGCTCCGGTACTTCGGTCGGCTCACCCAGAAGTTGTTGCTTCAAATGAGATTCCTCCCAATCAACAGGAGGGGGGAGACGAGGCTGATTCTGAACCGACCTGTTTATCGGGTTCGGGATTAGATGATCATGGGGTGTCCAACATGAGGAGAAAGTACGGTATCCCCTGGCCATGTCGTCGCATCCTTCCAGACGAACACCCCCTTCATCCAAAGGAAGGGGAGTTCGCCGTCTCATTACACTCTTTGAAATACGGTGCTAGGATTCCGTATCCACCTGCTTTGACCAGCTTCTTCCGTTTCTTCGGTATTTGTCCAACCCTCCTGACCCCAAATTCTTGGTTCTTCCTCAATACCATTATCAACCTTTGTGCCAAGTATAAGGTACCCTTCAATTCTTTTATCATTCAACACGTCCTTAGACTTAGTAGACATGGTAGGGAGGCCGGGCTGTACTACTTTTAGTTTCGGCCTCCCATTGAAGCCCCTCACTACCAAGCTTCCATTAAGGATTGGAAGAAGGGTTACTTCTTCGTGAAGGCCCCTCTTCATCCCGGAGAGAACCTTCCATTCCGAACAACCTTCGGTATTCCACACGTTCTTCAGTTCAATAACCCCCTTGAACTCAGACTTGAAACTGATAGAGAACTATTAGATCGACTGAAGTCTTACCTTCCTCCCAATCCTTCGGTCCCTCTATCATTCAGTAGAATTGATTCGGCGTATGCATATTCTTCGGTTATTCTCCAGAGAGGTGTGCTACAGTTGGTCTTTTTAGACTCAGAAAAATTCGCTCATCTATATTGTCTTTACTAATAAGTTCGGTCATCCTTTTTTGCAGATATGGCGAGCATGGAAGACTATGTGAACATGTTCAGTGCTGGGGCTTCAAAAGGCAAGAAGCAGGGCATTGGTAAGGGAAACCGAAGGAAGCCGAACCCAAAACGTTTAAGGAAGAATACCACGGGAGAGACTTCAGCTGCAGCTAACGCTCTCAACGCCCCAACTACAGTCCGTTCTTCGGTAAGGGTAACACAGCTGGGCCAAAACCCTTCCCGAACCCCAGATTTCACCAACATCCCTCTTCCAGTGACCCAACCACCCCGAAGAATGGATATTGAGGATCTCACCATTTATACACCGAACTGGGATGTTCTGGTGAGTGACTCGGCCAATAACCCGACTGTCGCGGGTAGGATGGTAGCGAAGGCACCAACTCCTGCTGACTTCAGCAGATATGAAGCACTTACCTTATCAGACAAAGTGTCAGAGCTAAACGTTGCTGCCATGAAGGTACAATAACTTTACTTAACTTCGGTTTTGATTTTTTAACTTGAGTTATATTTTACTGTTGAAATTGGCCCCGAAGTACTGAAGTCTATCATGCCTATGTAGGTTGTCTCTGTTCTTGCTACACTTCCTGGAGGTATAGCGAACATGGCTCACAACGAAACAACTGCAATTGAAAGGGCCGAAGCAGCTGCCTTGGCGAAGGCGAAGGCTGAAGCTGAGCTAGAGACATTTCGGGCCGAACTAACGGAGAGGACCGAAGCTCTAAATGCTGCCAATGCCAAGGAGCTGAAATACCGTAAGGAGAAATCCAGGCTGGAGACTGAGGTCGCTAGGCTTTTGCAAACTGCTGAAGTTGAAAGAGTGAAGGCCATTGCCGAAGGCAAAGCCCTGGGGGTTCAAGAATACAAAGCTTCAGAAGAGTTCAAGTTGACTCTTCGTCAAGAAGGCTACTTTGGTGGTCGAGGTGCCTTCAAGATGGCTAGGAAAGCTCTAATTGAGGTTGGACAGGATCCAAGTGTTCTGGACAAGCTTTGTCCGGTTTTGGTTGGAAAGGACGGATTGGAGGAGTCCAAAGAGGAAATATACGTTGAACTTGCTAGGGCTGAGGATGAAGTTCGTCGTCAAGCTGAAGATGAGGAGAATTCTGAAGAAGATTTCGAGGATGGGGATGAACTTCCTTCAACTGTTGACCTTACCGCAGTCACTTCAGATGAAGATCCTCCTCATATCATCCCTACTGAAGGTGATTCTCCAATTCAATCAACTGAGCAAGGTGATGTTCGTCCTTTTACTCCAGAAGATGTTCCTCCTCCAGAACCTTCTGAACTTGTCCAGCCAGAAGCTAACCAACAAGAGATGCCAGACACTTAGCTGAACCCTCCGTCCAAACTTGTTTAGTTTAGTTTTTTCTTTTTTTTTTTTTTTTTTTGAACATTGTATGGACAAATTTGCATTATTTCAGAATGATATTTCCATATTTTGTTGCTCTTTTAATTCTGGATTAATTTGTGATTAAAGTGGGGACTTCTACCCCAAGTTCGGTCTTTTGCTGAAGCGCTTTTCTTTTTGACTGAAGTTGGCTTCCTTCATTCTCTGAACAATTTTGAAACCTCTTCGGCTGAAGGGTCCGCTTTGGCCGAAGTGGCCATATTGGACCGAAGAGTCTAATGGCCGAAGGGGCCTATTTTTGAGACTTAGAAAATTTTTCTAAGCTTTGGGCCGAAGAGCCTGCCTGATTGGACCGAAGGGTCTATGGGCCGAAGGGTCTATATTTTAGACTTAGAATATTTTTCTAAGTTTTGGGCCGAAGGGCCTGATTGGACTGAAGGGTCTAATGGCCGAAGTGGCCTATTTTTGAGACTTAGAAAATTTTTCTAAGCTTTGGGCCGAAGGGTCTATATTTTAGACTTAGAATATTTTTCTAAGTTTTGGGCCGAAGGGCTTGATTGGACCGAAGGGTCTTAGTGGACCGAAGGGTCTATATTTTAGACTTCGAATATTTTTCTAAGTTTTGGGCCGAAGGGCCTGATTGGACCGAAGGGTCTTAGTGGACCGAAGGGTCTATATTTTAGACTTCGAATATTTTTCTAAGTTTTGGGCCGAAGGGCCTGATTGGAGGATTGATTGCGACAACTTCCGAACTGTTGTTTTATTGAACTAATGAAAAAATTACACATCTTTAAAAAATTATTGTTCAACTAAATAAAATATCTACGTAGATTGTCAGCATTCCAAGGACGCATCTTCTTCCCAGGGTTTTCTGGGTCTTCAATTCGGTATGTTCCTTCCTTGAATGCTTCAATTACTTTGTAAGGTCCATCCCACGTCTCCCCTAACTTTCTGGGGTTCTTTCCTGCGGCCTCCTTCTTTCTTAAGACCAGGTCCCCTGGGGTGAATTTTCTTTCTTTGACCCTACGGTTGTAATACCGGGCAGTCCTCTGCTTATACGCAGCAGTTCTGATTCGAGCTTCCTCTCTAACTTCCTCCACCAGGTCTAAATTATTCAGAAGGGCTTCATTATTTTCCTGGATGTTGAAGTTAATGATCCTTGTAGTTGGGATTCCAATTTCTACAGGTATCACAGCTTCGGAGCCAAATGCCAGGGAGAAGGGTGTTTCTCCAGTAGAAGTCCGTGCTGTGGTTCGGTAGGACCATAGCACACTTGGTAGTTCTTCCACCCATCTTCCTTTGGCACTATCTAGTCTTGTCTTCAAACCTTGGAGGATCACTCGGTTTGTCACTTCGGCTTGCCCATTAGCTTGTGGGTGACTGACCGAAGTGACTTTGAGATCAACCACCAACTCTTCACATAGCTTCTTCATCTTTCCTCCGACAAATTGTCTGCCGTTATCAACAATAAGGGCCCTTGGTATCCCATATCTACAGACAATGGTTCTCCAGATGAAGTCTATTACCTTATTCTCAGAAATAGTTGCAAGTGGCTCCACTTCTACCCACTTAGTGAAGTAGTCCACGGCTACTATCAGATATGTCCTTTGACCCGATGCTGGTGGGAATGGTCCAAGAAGATCCATACCCCACTGAGCAAATGGACAAGGACTCTGAATAGGCACCATCTGACTAGGAGGAAGGTGGGGTACGTTGGAATGCCTTTGACACTTATCACATTTTTGAACAAGCTTTTTGGCGTCTGACACCATCGTAGGCCAGTAGTATCCACAACGTAGCACCTGATAACTTAATGTTCTTCCCCCTATGTGACTTCCACAAATTCCTTCATGCACTTCTCTTAGGGCATAATCAGCCTCTCTGGGCGCCAAACATCGAAGGTATGGAAGTGTGAAGGACCTTCTGTATAATTCTCCATCAATCAGAGTATATCTTGCTGCCCTTTTTCGGAGACTCCTTGCTTCATTCCTATCTTCAGGAAGTTTCCCTTCAAGTAAGAATTCTCTGATCGGGTCCTTCCAGCTTGGTTCAGCTTCAACCGGAACAACTTCTAGTTCAGCTGAAATACTTGGTTGAGGAAGTACTTCAATTCTGACCGAAGTAGGCCCTTTGGCTGAACAGGCTGAAGCTAATCGTGCAAGGACATCTGCTTTTGCATTTTCCTCCCTAGGTATTCGATTGATCTCTACCTTGGGAATCTTGGCCAATAATTTCTTGACCGCAGCTAAGTACTTGACCATGTTTGAGCCTCTCGCCTTATAGTCTCCCTTCATTTGTTCAGTCACTAGCTGAGAGTCGCTGTTGATCAACAAATTTTTAATTTCAAGTTCGGTAGCAAGTCTCAATCCAGCTAGTACTGCTTCATATTCTGCTTCATTATTTGACGCTTTGAAGTGAAAATGAAGTGCATGTTCAATACATATGCCCCCCGGACCGAAGAGGAGTACTCCAGCTCCGCTACCCTCTTGATTAGAAGAACCATCAACGAAAAGGTTCCATTTTGGGTAGTCCTCTTCGGTCAGTGTTATCATGGTTAGTCGAAGACATTCTACAACAAAATCGGCTAAGGCTTGAGCCTTAATCGCCTGTCTTGGTTTGTATTGAATGTCAAACTCACTCAACTCAATGGACCACTTTATCAATCTGCCTGATGTATCCGGCTTCTGAAGTATGTTCTTCAATGGTTGATCAGTCAGAACTACTACAGTATGAGCTTGAAAGTAAGGCCTTAATTTTCGAGTAGCAGTGACCAAGGCTAAAGCAAACTTCTCTGCTTCAGTATAACGAGTCTCAGCATCTATTAAGACCTTACTGACATAATATACTGGCTTCTGTATTTTATCGTCTTCCTGTATAAGGACTGCACTTACTGCATGATCAGTCGTAGCAAGGTACAAGTACAATACCTCTCCTTCTTTTGGACATGTTAGTAGAGGAGGATGTCCGAGGTATTCTTTCAAACCCTCAAATGCCTTCTGACATTCTTCAGTCCATTGAAATTCCTTGGCCTTTTTTAAGGCCTGGAAGAAGGGTCTACACTTATCACCCGACCTAGCAAGGAATCTCCCAAGTGCTGCTGCTCTTCCCGTTAATCTCTGAACCTCTTTCGGAGACTTCGGAGGCTCCATCTGAAGAATGGCTTCTACCTTCTCTGGGTTCGCTTCGATTCCTCTACTAGTGACAAGGAAGCCAAGGAATTTTCCTGAGCTTACTCCAAAGACGCATTTATCTGGGTTCAGTTTCATTTGAAACTTATCTAAAGTGTTAAACACTTTTTGAAGATCTGAAGGGTGATCTTCCGCCCTTCTACTTTTCACGACCATGTCATCCACATATGCTTCTACTGATTTTCCTATCTGCTCAGCAAAGACATGGTTTATTAACCTTTGATAAGTGGCACCAGCATTCTTAAGTCCGAAGGGTATAACTTTATAGCAATATGTCCCTTCTGGAGTTATGAATGAGGTGCTCTCCTCATCTCTTGGGTTCATCTTGATCTGGTGGTACCCCGAATAAGCATCCAAGAAGCTAAGGAGTTCATGGCCCGAAGTTGCATCCACCAATTGATCAATCTTGGGAAGAGGATAGCAGTCCTTAGGACAGGCTTTGTTTAGATTTGTGAAGTCAACGCACATACACCACTTTCCATTCGCCTTCTTTACCATGACCACATTGGCCAACCAATCTGGATATTGCACCTCTCGGATGAAGCCTGCTTCAAGTAACTTCCCCACTTCTTCCTTGATAGCAGCTTGTCTCTCTAGGGCGAAGTTACGCTTCTTCTGTTTGACAGGTTTAGTCCCCGGTATGATGCTCAAACTGTGGGAGATGACTTCCCTACTAATTCCTGGCATCTCGTGTGCACTCCATGCGAAGTTCTTTATGTTAGAGAGGAGGAGATTGGTTACCTCCTCAGCTAACTTTTTATTTAACAGAGACCCTAGAAATAACTTCTTTTCAGTTCCTTTCTCCACAGTTATTGGAAGAAGTGCTTCAACCGGTGTTGGCTTCAGTATATTCTCTTCTTCCTGAACATCTAAGCTTCCAACTGATATGGAGGTCTTCTTCTTGTCCTTCAAGTCCGTATAGTACATCATTCGAGCTAACTTCTGATCTCCTCTCACTTCTCCTATCCCATTAGAAGTTGGAAACTTCATTTTGAGGTGGTAAGTAGAGACCACCGCCCGAACCTTGTGCAGCAATGGTCTGCCAATGATGGCATTGTAGGGGGATTGAACATCTACTACAAGAAGATCGATCATATGCATAACTGTCCTTGGATAGGTTCCCAGAGTAACAGGTAGGGATATGACTCCCTTGGGAATTATGGATTCCCCTGCGAACCCATATAAAGGAACCGAAAAGTTCTTCAATTTTTCGTCTAAGATCTTCATCTCTTTGAAGGCGTGATAGAATAAGATATCTGCAGCACTTCCATTATCCACCAGAACCTTTTTCACCGTGAAGTTGGCGATGATTGCTTCTATGACTAGGGCATCATCATGTGGATCCTGGATATCTTCAGCATCTTTTTCTGAAAAAGTAATTTTTTCTTCATCCCTTCTTGGCTTCTTTCTTTCCTTACTTACTTCATTTATTCGAGCATAAGCCCTTCTTGCTGAGGAGCTTTCTCCTCCTGCGGCCAGACCTCCTACAATAACTCCAATTGTCCCCGCAGTCCCCCTTTGGTGACGAGGAGACCTATCCCTTCTTCTTTGTCTCCTTCGGTCGTTATCCTTATCATCACTATCGGTTCTTCTCCTCTTTTCTTCTCTATCTGAAGTGAACTGCTTCAGGTAGCCTCTCCAAATGAGGCCTTCAATCTCATCCTTGAGATGCCTACATTCTTCAGTGTCATGACCATGATCCCTATGGAACAGACAATACTTATCTGAAGTACGTTTTTCTGCCGGGGCCCTCATTTTCTTAGGCCACTTCAGTATATCCCTGTTACTTATTTCAAGAAGGATATTATGCAATGAATTATTAAGAGGAGTATAGGAACTATACCGAGGGACTGGACCCTGGTCAGTCTTCCTACCAGACTGATCATCCTTCCTCTTGTCATTCTTTCCTTCTACTCTTCCTTGCTTCTTGCTTGGAGGGGGTAAGTCTTTCTCAGTCTTTCCCAAGGCGCTCGAGCCTTTTTTGGCAGGGGCCAAGGAAGAATAGAACTGGGAAATTTTCATCATGTCCTCAGACTGCATGAATTTATCCCCCCTAGCGTAGAGTTCTCCCATGCTCTTCGGGCGCTTCTTTGTTAATGAACGTACATATGCTTCATCCCTTACCGTTCTTACTAGGGCCGAAATAGCTACCTCTACTTGGACATATGGGATCTCCAAGCATGCTCTGTTGAACCTAGCAAGAAATGATCGAAGTGATTCTCCTGGCTCATGGTCTAGATTCATCAGGTCTAAACTTGTCTTTGTTGTTCTACGTGCGGCGGAGAAGTGAAGGGCAAGTTTCTCGGACAAGTCCCCAAAACTAGTTATACTATGTCTTGGTAATTGATTGAACCATGTTCTTGCTGGCCCGAAAAGGGTTGATGGGAAGATCTTACACATTATGAGGGCATTTGCCCCCCGACACTCCATCATTGATTTGAAACCCTGGATATGGTCACAGGGGTCAGTCAACCCTTCATACTTCTCCAGTTTTGGAACAATAAGGTGACGTGGCATTTCAGCTTCAAGTATCTCCGAAGCTAAGGGTGTTAATGTACTGTCCCACACTCCCTCCATTGGGGACACTCCTTGTAGTGCTGCAATTTTTTGTTCATTTCATCTAGGTGTCGGCCGACATCTTCATTGTAGTTTGTTCCCCTTCTAGTACTTTCTCCAACAGTACCTTCGGGGTTCACTCTCCTGGTTGTTTCTTTAGATTTACCGGAGTGCGAACTTCTTACTTCCTCATTATCCCGAATTTCTTGGTTTTGTGGGGGAATTTCTTGTCGACCTCCAGGCTGATTCGCTTGTGACTGCTGGTTCATGATTAGTTCGGTCTACATTTGCACCTGATGAGAGAGTTGTTGGAACTGTTCCTGAGTGCAAGGTACTTGGGACGGTCCGGCTTCCCGGTTATGCAGGTTGGTTCAGTCAGCAGCATCCCCCTGGCGTTCTACCTCCTGACGGGGGTGATCACCCTGTTCCCGGTCGGGATCATTAGGGTCAGCAACTCGACGGCTTGTTTCTGAAGTAGTAGCGGCGTTCCTTCTCGATCTGACCATTGTGAGTTTCTTTGGGAAAGTGTACCTTCTTTCCCACAGACGGCGCCAAACTGATGACGTCCGAAACAGGTCTACCCTATTAGACGGATCAGCCAAGTCAGACTGAGCAGGAATAACTAACTTCTCCTTTGCGGGTACGTGATCTCTTCCTTCCTTCCTGCACAAGAAGCGAATGTAAGCTTCGGTAGGGCCCCGAGGGTGTACTCAGGGGGACCTCTCCGACGCTCAAGTCAGTACAGTACCAAACTTGGGAGGATGGCTCGTTGCTTCGAGCGTTGCCTCTTGCTCAGTAAGTATTTTAGAGTGCAGGAGTTAGATAGCTTACCTGAGGGCAGAGGTTCCCCTTTTATATGAGTTTGAAGTGTTTGAGTTGTAGTAGGAGTCAGACTCTCTCTCATTGGTTTTCCAGAGGGTTTCTCGGATGGTAAATTCCATCCGTATCCCTTCCCAAAGGGGAGTAGGACTATTCTACGACTGAACCTTGTTTACCGAAGTAGCCCCTTTCGTCATCCACTGAGATGGACACTTCGGTTGAACCGAAGCATCTCATTGCCTGTAGTACCGAAGTGTATACTTCGGCTAAGAACCGAAGTACACCCTTCGGTTCACCTTCAGCCACAGTTTTTCTGGCGTTCTTTCCGCCACGTGGCCTTCATTAATTCATGAGGGTTATTTTAGGAATATCAGAATCTCTTCTGACATAAGGTATAGAATTGGTGAGTGCTTCTTTGATGGGAAAACTGGGGTTGAAGTGGGTGATTTGGTGGCAAGAATTCTCAAGAGGCCAGAACTGTGTAAGGCTAAAATGGCAGAGTTGACAAGGGCAGTTGGTGTCAATACAGGAGAAGCCGGTCCAAGTGTCTCTTTCTCGAGCTCTCAAGTCTTCTCTCCTGAACAGATCAAGTCTCTTGTTCGTGATCTGTGCTTGTGCTATGTTGTTGCAAAAAAGTCGTTGGCATTGCTTTAGGTGGTGGTCTAGGGATTATGTTGCTTAACTCTGTACCTTGTGTTCGGGTTTTGGTGTTTCAGAACTCACTAAGTCTTCTTTGGAATTGTTGATTCTTATTTTCTATTTAATTAAGTTATCAAGTGTTTGCTCTTTTTTATTTGGTCATATGCACTTTTAAAAATCATTACTACTATTTTATAATTCTACGTATTTATCTTTATCTTTATCTTTATCTTTATCTATATCTATAAGACTATATCTATCTAGAGGAATTCTCTCATGAGATCCTAACATGAGGTTTTAAAATGAGGTCCTAACTTTTAAGGTTCAAAACTTTTTAAAAACATTTGGAAAAAATATATTTGTATTTTGATCCTTCTTACGAACTCAACGACATTTTCTTTTGTTAGAAACAAAAATCAAATTCAACATGAAAAGTGCATGATAATTCTGAACCGTTAAATTTAAAACAAAAAATATTTCTTGCACTTTTCAGGTTGCATTTGTTTTTTGTTAAAAAAAAATATCGTTAGGTTCACAAAATATACCAAAATAAAAATATATTTTTTCAAATTTTTAAAGAGATTTTGAACCCTAAATAAGAATAAAAAAGGACTTTTCTATATTTCATTTTTAAAAAAGAATATTTAGTTTTTTTTCCTACTAAATAAGAATAAAAAAGGACTTTACTACTTATTCATGAATCAATAATACATTTATGATTTTTTTGGTGAGTAAAACCTCATTAAAGAAATAATGTACATATTACAAGAGGCATGCACCTCAAGAAAAGTCTCGCAACATCTTGGGCAGTAAAAACCCAATCGGAGTCAAAAACAACCAAAGCGTGGAAACAAGTAGAAATTACAATTTCAGAAAAACACAATAAAACCCAACAGTCAACAGCAACGACTTGTCGGGATAGCCAGTATTCTCGTCCGGACAGCCATGAATCTGTGAAGTGTGATTTCTGGCAGAGGGGAAGTCGATCAAGCAATTTGGTGGGATGATCCATCGACAACGACTAGCATCACACAAAACCAAATTCACTCTGAATAAACATTAGTCCAAAAATAACTAATAGCAACTTTGATGTGTCTTCACAATCAAAGGCAGACCTATTCTATGATCATTGGGAGCGCAGCCCCCCCAATGATCTTGCAATTATTTTACTATTTCTAATGTGAGATGATGTATAGTCCCCAACCAAAAAAAAATACCCCTAGTACACTAAACCAAGATACTCATAATCTTGGTCACACTCACCCCTTACCCCCACCCAACCCACTAATGTAGTCACTTGCATCAACTAAATTTAGTGACCCAACCCGCCATCCCACTACGACAACCATGCACTCCACTTTGACCAAATCCTCTCATTTGCAATGAACGTATCGTGTGCCCTTTCAAATCAACAAAAATTATTATCACTTTGACCAAATCCTCTCCTTCCCAATGACAAAAAGTATCCCTAGAAAAAATTTGGGGAATTGCTCTCATACCCTCACACCACTTTTCTATGCCTTAAATGATCCCAATTCCTAGATCTATCATATCGTTTGGCATGATCCTTTAATTAGAATGAAAAAGGTTTTAATCTCAAAATTTCTTGTGAACATGTAACATCGCCAAAGGTAGCACAAACTTACTCAAAATCATTTTCATATTCCATACCGTGGTATTTGAGAATAATTTGGAACATGTGTGTATTAAGACTCATATTTGTTGATTCAAAGGAAAAATAATGCATGATGATCTTACTTGTCTAGAGAGATAGGTCAATTACTGCAATGTGCGGTTCTCATGAGCACGAATGTATTTCAAAGAAGGAATATTCATGTTGTTTCCAATATTACCATGATGATGCACATTGAGGATTAAACACATTAGCATTATGCATGACATTGCCACAATTGATTTTAAAAATTTTGTACATTTTGCAAGTTAAGATCTTGTAACAATTGTAGCAAATTATATGCATGATAAGCTAATCGATCCTCTTGGTTATTTGTGAATAAAATTTTAAATTTTCACTGTGTGTTTTGTTAGCAACCTTTCACATGCCGCACAATAACTACTAGCAATGCATATACATAAGAATGCAAATATATATGCAATAATCATCTACCACAACCTATGCACACAATAGTCCAGAAACATTCATCGGAGGTTGTGGCACCAACAATGCATCGTAGTGCCAAAACAAATGACCAGTACTAGGGACAACCAATACCCTGTATCACCATGCGGATAATAACAAAACGAGAAATAATCCTAGATAGTAATCACATCTCAAGGTGGTGTGTAGCTAGCACAACCACTGCAAACAGCCTATCAAAAACAACAAGGTTTCAACAACCAATCAACTCTATTACTATTATCCATCCAAGCCAACCAATCAATCAATGAATCATCAATATGATGCATGAATTTATTATAAAATTCTCACACATCCGAAACCATCCGAAAATTATTTTAAAAAATATTTTATTTACTAAAATATTATGCAAGTATCAACTCAGAATTTTAATCAAATCAAAATATTTTTATTTGGTTTAAATTATTTTCAAATAATATTTTTGTCATAACTCAGTCGTTTGAACTCTGATTAAGATAATTTTTAACACGTTCGTAATAAAACTCTAAGACCCAAAGAATTGTGCCTATTATATATCTGAAGAGTCGAACGTTTTAGATTTCAAATCAAGGTTGAAAGTTTGTGCATTGGCCTGTGAATTGTATAGACATAAATTTATCTGCATTATATGTTGTGGTTTTATTATGGTTAGTATATATTGAAATTTATTTATACTAAATTTATCTACATTAGTTTATTTACATTATCTATTATGGTTTTGTTATGGTTAGCATATATTAAAATTTATTTACACTACTATGCATATAAATTATATGTTCTGCAGATAAATAGTTCTTTATGCACTTCAAATAAATTATGTACACTATATATAAATTATATGCTATGTAGATAAATAATTTTTATGCATTATAGATAAATTATATGTACTGCATAAAAATTATCTGCACTAAATTTATTTGCGATATTTTTTTCATCTTAGAATATATTGACGAATGATCTTTTTTGAAAGAGTTTTTCACCCTGATTGAGAATATATATATTTTAAAAATCTGTCATGTATTTTGAGAGAAATCATTTTGAAGTTTCGTTTAATAAAACAAAAATGTCAAAACTAATGATGTCATGCATGTGGAGAAAATGTGCAAAACAAATAAAGAGAGGAACCGATGCTTAGGACCATGTAATTTTATTAAATGAAAATGGGCATATATGTCATTTAATAAGCTGTGTCCTTATAATTAATTTTTTTTTGGATTATCCTTATGGAATAAGTCTTCCTAATTGTGGGTCTATTGATAATTGTCCCTATATATAACTAGATACAATCTACCGAAACAAGTGGCAAGTAGCGCAACGATAACGAATAAGATTAGGCAAAAAATAAATGCCGCACAATCACTACTAACAATGATATACCTAAGCAAGATGCTTATGACTATTTCAGATTCAGAGGGGCTAGAGTGCACTGGGCAAAAGTGGAATGGGAATCTTGGGCTCTGCCTAGGTGTAATTTTATTCTTTGGTTAGCTGCTTTGGGGAGGCCAAGAACTAGGGATAAATTAAGATTTATTCCTACGGACACTTTCTGTATTTTCTGTAGGCAGGAGAAGGAATCTGACCAGCACTTATTCTTTGGGTGCAGCTGGATAAAACCACTTTGGAGGAAAGTTAAGAGCTGGCTGGGGATTAATAGGCATATGGAAAATTTGAATTCTGCCATTAGAGGTTTGAATCATGGCAAGACTCTTGTGTCTAAAATGAAAAGAGTGTCTTTGGGGCTCCTTGTATATTTAATCTGGAAGGAAAGAAATAAAAGAGTTTTTGAAAAGGTGCGTAGTTCTCTGGATATTCTCTTCCATAGATTCCAAGTCTTGTTTTTTACTATCCAATACTTTCATGGCAAGGACATGGATGTCATTCAAGAGTGATGGCCTTGATTGTTGGTGGTTCTTGGTATGGTTTAGTCTATTTGTTGGGTGGTGTGGCCTCTGCTTTGGAGTTGGGTTATGTTTTGGTTGGTCTGTTTCTGATCTGTCCTCTGCTTTGGAGCTGAGTTCAAGATGGAGAATCATTACTCTTGCTGATGGGATCTTTTTTTCCTATTTGGTTTTCTTGCCTGGTTGGTGTGACTGGTTAGCTATCTGGTTGCTGTTGGACTTATTTTCTAGTATTTGTAGTTGGGATTTGATCATATTTTCCTCCTGCATGTTATTGATTTTCCTTGCTGAGATAGTGCTATGTTGCTGGAGGTTTTGCTTGCTCTTATGTCCTTCTCCTGGTTTCTGGGTTCTGTTTGATTCTGATGGAGATCTCTATGTTGCTTCTATGATGGTTGATGCTGCTAATTTCTTCTGGACTACCTCTGCTTTCATGGAGCTGCTATTGAGTTGCATTCTTATGCTGGAGATGACTTTTTCTCTGGCCTATTTTGATTTCCTGCTGCTGCATTGATTATGGTGGATCAGGATGTTGATAGTTGTTGATTGTTGGCTTGGGAGGTCTTATGTTGTCATTGTTGCTTGTTTCTGTTGGAAACGTGCAACGCAGCGGAAGTGTATAAGGACCTCATAGACATAAACGATAGCTAGACAAGTTTCAAAAATTTCTTATCAAATACTAATCACTATAGCACAAACCATAGATCAATTAATTGCAAGAAGATTATATACCTTGAGATCTCTCTGATTTGATCTCTAATAATCAGGAACGAAGGATGGAGTCAGCGAGTTTGATACTAAGCTCAAACCTGCGGATCTTCCACCGTATGCACCAATTCCCAAACTTGGATTGAGAGGGTGGTCTCTTTTCTCCAAGAACCTGAAGAACACAAACCAAAAAACTAGTGGAAACGATTAGAGAGTAGAGAGGCCAACTGGTGTCTCAAAACTTGTGTTAACAAAACACACACTATGTGTGTATTTATAGGGTTTGGCCACACCTAGGGTTTTCTCCCTAGGTGGGCCGGCCCCTAAGCCTCTCCCTCTCCTAATTCCGGTCCGTTTTGGTTTTCCTATATCTTCTAGTATTGGGCTTCTGGGCTACAGTGGGGACCAACTAAGAAAAATAAAACGTGGGCTTCCTATGAATTTAATTATCAGCCCAAACCCATGGACATAATTATAATTCATAAATTATAATATATTCCACTAAAATATTATAATTGCACTCCCCATTTTATCTCAAATTAAATCTGAGCCTTTCGTTATACTTGTTCATAAATTCGTCACGTTAAGTTACAGATACCCGTCAATTAAATATGCCACTGACATATAATATTTAATTGACATCTTTAAATATTTCCTTGATCTCACCGCTTAACTTATTTGAATGTGTCGGATTAATTAAAATCCACCTACAGGGTTTTGACACAATCTCAAATCCTATAAGCATTCTCAAGAGGGTATCATCAATCCATAATTGGACGTGAATTTTATTAACAGATTATTTTTCATCGTACAATTAATGTGGTGGCCCAACTTACTTGGTGTTTGTTGGCCTTGTTGGCCTGTACAAAAAGATCTCACCCTTTAGTAAATCAAAGTCTCGTACATTAAATGCACATGTACCAATAATCTTTAATAAATTAAGAATATGAACAATTCTATAACGTTTGTGTGAGTGTACAATTTTTCATATAGTCAGACTGGGAAAATTGACTCACCCGTAGTCCTGATCAATACACTCCAAGTGTACTGGTATAGTAAGTTCAAGCTTTGCCGCTCTCCGTAACCAAGATAGGTATACTTAAATACTATACCACAGCCAAACCGACGGTTTGTCCAATTCCGTCTTAGCAATGATCGCTTACTTATATTCGATAGGAACTTATGAATTGATCTTCCGTGTGTAAGCTTAGACTCTACACACCAATTCATATACCATATAGAATAAAAGACACTGATGTCAATATGTCTTTTCTCATTTTGAATGCTAAATATATTTTATTCAAATAAATAAATCGAGTTTAAATATTACATAAAATAATGGCCTTTAGCATACTATTCCTATCAGTTTCTTGGGGTCTTGGGTGGAGCTTCTTGTTTGAGCTTGCTGTGGGAGCTGGTGTTGGCTATTGTGGCTGCTTGCTTGTCCTGTGGCTATTGGAGTTGGTCTTTGCTGATTGAACTTGGAGTTGCTGGTGCTGCTGTTGTGGTTTTCTAATTCTCTTGTAGTTTTTTGTGATAGGGTTGGTCTTGAAATCTACTCTTAGTGGTTTTCCTGACTATCCTCATTGGTTGGCTTTGGCTTCTTGGTTCTTGCTTGGTTGCTTTGGTTTCCTGGGTTGTTTTGCCCAGCTTGCCCCCCTGGCCTATCAGGGTTTTGTTTGTTGTATATAGACTCTCTGGACATTCCAGTTTTTGTTTCCCTTTTGATCTTTAATATACTTACATTTTGATAAAAAAAAATTGATATACCTAAGCATGCAAATATTTACGCAATAACCATCCACCAAAACATGTGTGCGCAACAGTCTGAAAACACTCATCGAAGGTTGTGCCACCAACAATGCACCGTAGTGCCAAAACAAAGGCCCACTAGGGTCAATCAATACCCCGTATCATCATGCAAGTAATAATAATAGGAAAAATAATCACAGACGATGATCACGTCTCTAGATGGTGTGTTGCTAGCACGACGACCATAAACAACCTATCAACAAAAACAAGGCTCAACAACCAATCAACTCCACTACCAATATCCATTCAGGTCAACCGTACCAATCAATCAATCAACTATCTCTTATGATGTATGATTTTTTTATAATTTTTCATGCACCCGAAACCATCCAAAAATTATTTTAAAAAATATTTTATTTACAAAAATATTATGCAAGGCTCCATGAAAAAAATTTAATCAAACTAAACATTTAAATAAAATTATTTTCAAACAAAATAATTTTATTTAAAAATTATCATGGACCCAATTTTCAAATCAATACACGTCTAACAACATGTAGTATGGAATTTACCATGCGAGAACTATTACTATTCTAGAAGATGAAGTAAGGATGAACGAATAACGTGCAATAGTCAAGTGAATGGATAATTCATAGAATCATACCATGCAAGAAATATTAAGCACTAGAGGCCAATATATACAGAACCCCTACCTAAGTAGCATTGTACAATCAAATACGTGTCTACAGAGTATTCCCGATCTTCTATAAAAGTATACCAGCGTGTAATGGGTTATTAATTCGTCCAAATTACTAGACTGTCTAAAATAAAATTCTCTGATAATCTCTTATTTATCTGGTGAACATTGGCCGTAGGTCTGGTAAGGCGATTGGTCGAATGTGATCAATTATAAGGTATGGTCAACCCTTGTAAAATTCTGGTCAAACTTTATAAAATTTGTCAACTATTTAATTTGGAAAATGGATCATTTTAAAAATAGGCTAAAAAACCACTTTGGCCAAAATACACTTAGTGGTTCAAAACCTTTCAAATGGGTCAACCGTTTAAAAAATGTCAACAATTATAAATAAAATTGGGCTAGTCATTTATTTGAGTCAAATTTCTAATGTGCTTTCCTAGCAATTGAGCCAAGCTTCTTACGGTCACTGGCCTATTAAGTATAACTAATATGTCCAAACTTCTTACGGTCAAAGCCCCACCTTTGGTCAGGCCCCCTATTAGAATTGGGTCAATTTGATGAAGACCAAGGAAGCTTGTTAAAGAATGCCTATAATCGAGCTCGTAGATTGAAGATGAAGGAAAGGCGCGACGGAACTAGTCACGTGAATGAAGCCATGCAAACCATACAGGGTGACGTCAGCATGGCATACTCATCAATGGAAGTGCCGCCATAAGTTGCGGAAGCAACTGTCATGTCTTCGTTTCCATTATTAATTAGTAGTTCTAATTAGTTTAGAGTAAGATTTCCTTTAGCGATTCCTTGTGTGATTCAAACTATAGTTTACATAGGATTAGGACTTTTAGCTTTGGCTATATATAGCCGGTAAGATAGTTATGTTATTCTCAACTTTTATCAATAAACAAAAATCGAGTTTTGTCTCAAATCTTTCTTGCTCTTCACATAAGATCAAGAATATGTCATTGGTGTTTTCATTGAGAGATTGCTTTGAATGGCGACTCAAAAGGAATGCCTCAAAGCTTTGGAGACTGTGAACTCCAAGGTCCTACAACGGATGTCATGTCTTGAGGAATTGCTGGAAAAACTAGCCGGTGGATCAAATTCTACCTCAAAACCCAAGAGCAAGCCACAATCTTGCAAAGATGGCAGCGGTCCAAAGCCCTCCACGGAATCTAACGGTGATTCGTCCAAAGGAGACAAGGAGTAGTCGACTACGAAGCCTCCTGACAATTTTTCGGTTCCAAGTAAGCCTAGAATGAATTTTCCACCCTTCTTGGGGGAAGATCCCATCACATGTTTAAGCCGAGCAAACCAATTCCACGAGGTCAAGAAGGTTGTCAGAATTGACTACGCAACTTTTTTCTTGGAGGGAGAGGCCAATCTATGGTGGCAATGGATTGAGCGAATCTATCGGAAAAAGGATAAGAAGGTGAGATGGAAGGATTTCGAAAAGGAGGTACCTGCCAGGTTCGGACCAACGGGTATGTTGATCATGATAAGGCTCTATCGTGAGTCAAGCAGATGGGCGAATTGTGTGAATATCTTAAGCTGTTTGAGACACTGTCCAATTTGGTGCATGAGTGGCCAGAAAATGCCCTCATAAGAACTTTCATTGGCGGGTTGACACCAGAGTTGGCACATGCACTAAAAGGTAACAAACCACGGACTGTCAGAAAGGCTATCGATTGGGCAAGATTGGAGAATGACCATCTAGCTTGTTGATATCAAGAGAGGCGGACGACTCGGCCAAAACGTCTCACTGGGACACTGCCCGAGACTTCAAACCTCAAACTAGTTACTTCAAATAACAGTAATCCAAAACCTATCCCACCTGGCGTTAGAAGACTATCATGGGAAGAGATGCAGAGGCGGAGAGAGAAAATACTATATTTCAATTGTCGTGAGAAGTTCGCTTCTGGTCATAAGTGTAAGGCACCCTAAATTTTGTCATCGAGAATTTTGAGGAAGGAGGAGGGCAGTCCGCTGCGGAGGAATTTTTGTGTCCAGTTATTGAGGAAATTGATGCTTTTGACCACGTAAAATCTATGCATGCATAGGCTAGTGAAAAGGGACCGTAGACTATGAGATTCCAAGTGCCAATTTAGAATTTTCCAGTCATGGAACTCATTGACAATGGGTCATCACTGAATTTCATTAATAGTGCTATCGTGAAAAGATTGCAACTGCCAGTATAGTCCATAGACGCCTTTGAGGTTCCTGTCGCTAAAGGGGATCAATTGACTTGCGATGAGATTTGTCATAAGGTAATCCTTAAGATACAATGGATACATCTTTGTGTAGATTTATTCGTATTAATAATGGTCGGATTAGATGTTGTGCTTGGTGTTCAATGGTTGGAAAGCTTGGGAAAGATCGTGTCTGATTACCACCACATGACTATGAAATTTGCATGGGGTGACGGATGGGTTAAATTGGCCATATAGCCCCCAAGCAAGCCAGAGACTATCCAAGCCAAATCTCTAGAAAAATTGTACAGACATGGGGGGCAATGCTTTTCAATTATTGAAGTCTTGGAAGGCCACTCCGAAGATAGGCAGAATATCGAAATTCAAGGCTCGATGAAAGCCTTGCTCGAGGAATATGCTTATGTCTTGGCCGAGCCGTGTACGTTACCCCCAAACAGAGATTTTGATCACAATATTCCGCTCATATGGGTATGCTCATTTTCAGAAGAATGAGATAAAGAAACAAATCACGGAGATGTTGCGTAACGGATTTATACGTCTAAGCAATAGCCCTTTTTCTTCACTTGTACTCTTAGTCAAAAAGAAGGATGGGTCATGGTGTTTTTGTAACGATTATTGAGCACCTAACGAAGCCATAATTAAGGATAGATTTCCTATCCCGACCATTGATGACATGCTAGATGAACTAAGAGGAGCCTATTTCTTTTCTAAATTGGTTTTGCATGCCGGATATCATCAAATTCGGGTCCACTAGGACGATATTCATAAGACGGCATTCAGAACTCATCATGGGCACTATGAATATCTGGTAATGCCATTTGAATTATGCAATGCGGCTTCTACTTTCCAATTCCCTATGAATTTAATATTTAGTGCGCATTTGTGGAAATTTATTTTGGTATTTTTTTATGATATCCTCATGTATTCGAGGAGTCAGAGTGATCTTATCGAGCTTTTTTTGATTTTACCATCCGTACGTTTTTTCATTGGGTATTTGTCTCCGGTTTGTAATTTATTAGGGAACAAGCATCGTGCCGCTGTTACCAATAGCGGCACCTATCTATCTTTAGTGATGCCGCTGTTTGTAACAACAACTTGGTGTAAATGGCTTTAGCCGCTGTTTGAAACAGCGGCACAGGGAGATCTGAACAGCGGCACCTCATATCCCAACAATGGCATTAGGGTGCCGCTTTTAGCAGTAGCGATTTGTTAGAACCCAAGGTAATGTCGCGGTTTAAGACAACGGCATCATGGAATTCCAAGCAATGCTGCAATTGTGAACAACGGCTTATTTTGTCTATAAACCAAACTAGAGGCACTCTCTGATACGCACAAACAAAAGAAGTCATACAAAGAGGGAGGGAGGGAGTGTTTGAGTTCAATGGTTTTCAATAATCGTCGAGCAGCTAAACGGTAATAATTTTTTGTTGATTTATACTTGCATTCGGTTTTTGGTACTTATCTTATCTTATCTTATATTATGTTTAAATTTGTTAATTACGTATATTAAAAGATTTGTTAATGTTGAATTGATTATTTTATTTTGTATGTAAAAATATATTTAATTTGTTAATATTGTCGTCATTATTTGAATTGGAATAATATAATTGTTTAAATATGTTAATGTTGCCTTGATTAGTGTAGTTTGTATGTAAAAATAGTTTTGATTTGTTAATGTTGTCTTGATTAGTGTAGTTTGTATGTAAAAATAGTTTTGATTTATTAATGTTGTCGTCATTAAAATTGCAATATTAAAATTGTATATTTTTTTAATGTTTACTTGATTATTTTATTTTGTTAATGTTGTTATTAGTGTAGTTTATTTATAAATATTGTTGATTAATTGTTATTGTTATCTTGATTATTTTAATTGGAATATTAACTCGATTATTTTAATTTGTATAAAAATATTGTAATACGAAGGTGATAATGACTTCACGGAGAAATCAAGATTTTCCATATGAATATGAGTACGATTACAGTCAATCTGCTCCTTGGGTTGATTGTACCCAGACAACTGGTGGAAGTTCTTCTTCACAACATCAATTATCGAATGTTAATGTCACGTTGATCCCAGAAATGTGTGGTAGTGAAAACACCGATCATTTTGAGGAGGCGGTTGCGAACAACGATGTTGAGGTTGAAGATAAGGAATGTTACATAGAATCTTATGCTAGTGACGTTGAGGATGAGGATGATGATGTTGGTGGTGACATTGCAGAAAATGTTGGGCTTCATACTCACCTGGTGCCACAAATACCTGAATTTGGAGATGTTAATTTTGATGATGCAGTATGCACGGATTGGGATTATGTTAATCAGGGGACTGAAGGTGACTTAGAAGTCAAGCAAGTGTTCGAGAGTAAGGCAGAACTGCTTAATACGGTGAAAGCGTGGCACATAGAGAACAACTACCAATACAAGACTCAACGTTCTAATATAGAAATTATTCAATTAAAATGCGTGAAGGACAAGACTTGCAGATGGTATCTTCGAGCGAGGGCGAATGAGTCAATAAAAATGTGGATGATAACTGTGTTAAAAGGGCCACATACATACACAAATGTCTCTTTAACACAAGGACATCGACAACTGGATTCTGAGTACTTGGGGAGTACGGTTTTGTCTATTGTTCGAGCTGATTTGAAGATTAGTATTGCTGTTATACAAGCCTTTGCAACCACACAACTGAAACATGAAATATCTTATTATAAGGCTTCAATGGCAAAACAGAAAGCAATGGAGAAGTTATTTGGATCGTTTGAGGCATCCTATGTTGTACTGCCTAAGTTATTTGAAGCTTTAAAGATGTCGAATCCAGGCACGGTTGTTTTATTTGAGCATAAGAATTCTAACAACTCATTAGCTACATTTGGACGTGTGTTTTGGGCTTTTAGGCCATGTATTGAAGGGTTTTAGTATTGTCGTCCATTGATCAGCATTGATGGCACGCACCTGTATGGAAAGTATAAGGGGAAATTGCTTATAGCAGTTGCATTTGATGTAGATAATGGGTTGTTCCCATTATGTTATGCTTTGGTCGATGCAGAAAATAATCGAAACTGGTCATGGTTCATAAATTGTATCCGTGTGTATGTTACTGATCGTCGAGGTATATGCGTGTTGTCTGATCGACATCCCCGCATGAAAAGCGTAATATGAGAGCAATGGCCTGAGCCATTCGCATTCCACAGATATTGTATCCGACATTTAGCCAGCAATGTCATGACAAAGTTTAAAGATTCTGATTTAAAATCCACTGTGAATATTATGGGTAGAGAGAAATCTCGAGAGAAGTTTGATTTTTGGATGACAAACTTGAAAGAACTAAATGCCGAAGCATGGCATTATCTCGACAAAGAAGAGAAAGAAAGATGGGCATTATCATATGATGATGGACATCGATATGGTAACATGACTACCATGTCAGAAATTTTTAATACTGCATTTTCGCAGTTGAAATATCTTAGACATGGTCAACCTATTTCGTCTGGTCTTGTTGACCTTGTAGAAAGAAATTGACTACTATGATATGGCAATCGTTGGTGCAGCACATGGAGAAGTTCATCTTTATGTGTGCCACCATGCTGTTGACTTGAGTGAAGACAATGATGACAATGCATATCATACTCCTGCAATTATCCCCAACAATTACACAAAACATTTTGAGGTAACAAGTAATTAAATATGAGATTTTATTTGTGTATTATTTTATTTTATAATTATTTTTTTTCCTTGTAGGTTGTCGAATCTTCTGCAAGAGGATGATCAGGAGATGCGATTGTGAAACTAATGGCAAAGCAAGGATCAGAAAAGAAGAATATTGATTGATGTGTCAGAAAGGCCATTATGTCTATGCATACAGTCCGTAATGAGTCGAAATAAAATATGTAATAATATAAACATAATGGACGACTCTAGTTTAGAAGTTAAGCATTTTAAGATAATATTGTTATGCTAACATTTTTTCAAACTAAAATACGTAGTAATATAAACATAATGACTCTAGCGCGCCGTCCTCCGCCTAGTACTCGGACTCCAGATGGTTGGGGCGGAAGATGGAGCTAATGCAGAAGATGGACCAGCACCAGAATATGAACCAACCTCATATTGACTGTGCTGCGAAGAAGGAACCCGACCTCGTCTGCGTGCCCGACCTCCTCTCACTCTAGCACCACGTGCAGGCTCTACTGGATCTGCTGGCTAGTGAAGACGATGTCCCTCTCCTAGCACATCTAGAATATCTCGACATGTCGTGAACCAACCATGTGCTCTAACAGAAGTGGCATCAGAAATAGCATTAGCCATAGCAGCACTAGCAATCCTAGCCCCCTCCGCTGCAAAATGAGCCTACATATGAATAATAGTTAATTAAAAAACCATAAAATATATGAAAAAATGCATAAACAATAAATTCCTTAAATACTTACAATTTGATGTAGCCTACTAATGTGAGGCTCGTACTCTAGTTGTGAAATTATTGGAGTTTCTGTTGGAGGATTGATGAATATGCGTGTGGTAGATGTATACCACTGCATATAGTCATCCAAACCTAAGTTTGCGATGCGGTCCTATACAACTAGGTCATGTCGTTGGTCCCACTGTTGTACCCACGCTGCATGCTCATCAGCCCAATTCACATCGCTCCGCCCTCTTCTACTCAACTTGTGCAAAGTAGCACTCGTATCCACTGGCTCTGGAATATACTGAAATAGTCCAAACTGTCGTATGACACGATTAGGGCAATGACACTCAACTATTTCATAGCATATGAGCGGTACGACCGACGCCCGAATATGGAATCCCTCAACACACACTTGTGGCGCCGTAGAAAGCCGTTCGTCTGTGTATGGCATCCACACAACCTGTCGCATAAAATAAGAATAAGATATGTACCCCACAAGTTTTTATATACTTACCAATTGTCATAAATAGTGGTTATTACCTGATGAGGCCCCTGACTATCAAGTTCAGCCCTAGCAAACGAAACCACAGTGGTGGGATTATTCTTGAAAGTCCAACCCCACTCCAGATAACACCTAGCAAAGGCAAAGGTTCGTCGAGTCCATGTACGACCTGCCTAACAATCTCTGGGTGACATAGATGTAGTCGCTCCCACGACCAAAACTACAAAATATATAAAGTGTCAAGCATAAAATTTACAAACATAACGACAAACAAAATTACGAAAATAACTTCGAAATGTAATAATTAATACTAACTTGTAGTAACATTGCACATCCACCCATCCCTCTTGCTCCACTCATACAAGCTCGATAAAGATTTCGATATAAAACTGCTACAACGGCTGCTCCCCAGCTATAAATACTAGCTGCTGCAAGTCCTCCAATAGAGGTAGATAGTGAAGTGAAACGCTATCGCCATTTGTGCTCGTGAACAACAAACTCCCAAACAAGGCCCAAATATAGGCTCAAGCATACTGTCGTAATACATCATCTCCAGCTCCATCGAAAGGTGGACTGTGATGACCAAAATTATCAGAAAGCCACGACAATCGAACAGAGGCACAATGTCACTGCGTACGTGGAGGGACCCGACCCAATAGTAGTTGCATGACGTCATCCCATTGCTCAACCACAAGTCCAATGACAGCACGACCATCCACTCTCAGCCCTAATAGCAAACCTGCATCCTGAAGAGTGACTGTCATCTCACTACAACGAAGATGAAATGTGTGCATCTCGCGCCTCCATCGCTCAACTAATGCCGTAAGTAGTCCATGATCAAGCCTGATATGACCAATCTGGGTGATCCTATAAAAACCTGCCTCGATCACAAATGGCCTAACACGTGTGTCTAAATCCCAAAGCACATGGTGCCTAAACGCGATAGCTCATCTACCATCATCCTATATATATATATATATACAGGAATTCTCCTATGTGAACCAAAAGTGTGAACCAAGTTTGTGGACCAAAATCCAATGGTTGTAATCAATCACAACATAAGTGGGGGCCACACATTTATTATGGGACGCACCACATCTATGGTTGAAAAACAAGTCCACAAACTTGGTCCACACTTTTGGTCCACATAGGAGAATTTCTGTATATATATATATAATTAAAATAAATCATAAGAGAGTTAAATTATAAAAAAAATGAACATTATGCTCTTACCTGACCACTCCAAACATCCTCTAATCTATGACCAGCCTGCATATACAAAACAGATCCATCTACTGGACCAGGATTCTGGCCTCTCGTGATCGTAGGTACGGATCGAGATGTTGAATGACCTCTACGTGTGCATGCCATACAAAACAACGATATAAGAATAACATATGTAAGTTTATTAAATTATGTTATTCCTTTAACTTCAGCCTAATTAGGATCATTAATAAGGTACTACAGGTAAAAAAAACATTTGAAATTGGTGGGCCAATCTTGTCCTCTTTTTGTCTTATGATTCTAACATATATACTATTTTGGCTTTAAGGCCGCCGACCACCAACCACCATACATAATTATTACTAAAAATGACCATTTCTTTTGTCAAGTATCATATACACACACATATATACAAAATTTTTATCTTCCAGTGATTGAGACCTGACACATTTTCCAAACAAATCAATGACTCTATACAAACCAAAAGCTTCATTTGGTGTCTAATACTATATAACTTCACGTGTTCGAATTTTCTCAGGTTCCAAAGTTAAAGGTCAAAAACTACAAAGACATACTACCAATTACACATTCTCCTCTTCTAAATTATTTTTCACTACCATCAAAACAATATCCCTAAAAATGGAGGAAAACCATAAGATGAACAATCTAGGAAATCATAAAAATATTCATCATATTACCTGGGTAGAGCTGGAAGTGTGGAAATAGACGTCCGACGGTGGAGCTGCGGTCGACGACGACGGCGGTGGAGAGGTCGGCACCAGCAGTCGACGATGGAGTAATGGTGGGTGGGTGTGCGACGCGACTGCTGCTGTGTTTTGTGTAAAATGAAGCCCTAAGGCCTCTGGTTGCACGATTTTGTTTTAAACGTGTGCCGCGTTTACAATTGCGGCACACTAGTGCCGCTGTTGAAAACAGCGGGTCCTTTGTTCTTCAATTGCAGCCGCGGTTTAAAGAAGCGGCTTTTATTAAAACAAAATGTTACCAGGCTTTGTAACCACGGCACCACTAAAAACAAATAGATGTCATTGTTACAAACAGCGGCATCACCAAATACAAATAGGTGCCGCTGTTGGTAACAGCAGCACGGTGCTAGTTCCCTAATAAATTACAAACCGAAGACAAATACCCAATATAAAAATGTACGGATGCTAAAACCAAAAAAAAACTCAATCTTATCTTGCATCTTCGTATGGTTTTGGAAATTTTGGATCATCACACATTTCATATCAAACCATCTAAATGTGCATTTGCAGAAGAGAAGACCGACTAATTGGGACATATCATATCTCAGGATGGAGTATAGGTAGATTGTCGAAAAGCCATGATTTCCTGGCCTAAACCGAACAATATTTCGGCCTTGTGTGGTTTTTTGGGTTTGAATAGCTATTATCAGAAATTCGTTAAACATTACGGGGTAATCGCAAAACCACTCACAAATATGCAGAAGAAGGGTGGGTTTCAATGGTTGGATCAAAGGGAAGAAGCTTTTGTGCGATTGAGAGGAAGCTGTAGCCCGGACCCCTGTCTTGGTTATGCAGGATTTTGAAGCCAGGTTTGAGGTCCATATCAATGCTAGTGACAACGGCATTGGGGCTGTGCTTACACAACATGGAAGGCCATTAGCTTTTCTCAACAAGGCCTTAGGCCTTAAGAAACAATCACGGTTAGTATACACAAAAGACATGCTCGCTGTAGTGGAAGCCGTGCGTTTGTGGCCCCATACATATTGGGACGGAAATTTTTGATTATTACGAATCAACAACCTTTAAAGCATCTTCTTGAGCAGAGAATCATTACTCCAGAACAACAAAAATTTCCAGCAAAGCTATTGGGCTACGTATTTGAAATTCTTTATAGACCTAGTCGAGAAAATTTTATTGCAGATGCTTTATCTCAACAGGACGAAAGTCCAGTTTTGCAAGCAATTTCGAGACCAGTTTATTCAATTTGGAATGAACTTCGGGATTGCACTAGAAGTTCACTGGAGTGTCAACAGTTGCTGTAGAAAATAGAAGCGGATCCTGAGTCTCAACCCGACTATGAGTTGCGTTTTGGCTTAATTCAGTTTAAAGGAGCTTTTGTATTGGACATGGGGCAATTACGAGGTAAAATTTTATAGCACTATCACGATTCCTCTATTGGAGGACATTCTGGGGTTTATCGTACTTGGGTACGTGTTGCACAACTTTTCTTTTGGCTGAGTATGAAGGGAGAAATACAAAGGTGTGTAGCTGCTTGCGATATTTGTCAACGAATTAAGCATGATTCGTGAAGGCCGGTTGGGCTTCTCCAACCATCAGCGATGCCTGTCCAAGAATGGGAGGATATTTCGATAGATTTTTATTAAAGGATTACCACAATCTAATGGGTACGATGAAATAATAGTGGTGGTTGGCCGATTAACGAAGTACGCACCCTTTGTGGTTGTGGTGCATCCTTATACGCTCAAGTCTATTGCACAGTTGTTCCTCGCTAATATCATTAAGTTACATGGGTTGCCTAGAACCATTGTCTCTGATAGGTATCAAATTGTCCTCAGTAATTTTGGGGCGAGTTGTTTAAATTACAAGCGACCTAGCTGGCTATGAGTTCGACATATCATCCTCAATCTGATGGACAATTCGAGGTCACTAATCGTTCCTTTGAGCATTATTTGTGCGCATTTACACATCAAAATCCCTGGAAGTGGAAAGATTTTCTAGCTTTGACTAAGTATTGGTATAATACGACCTATCATGCTTCTACAAAGAAATCTCCTAATGATGAAGTAGATCGAGATTTGTGAGAGCAGGATGATTTGCTCAAGGAACTTAAATGGAATTTGGAGAGGGAAAATAACCGCATGAAGACGCATGTTGACGCTCATCGACGAGAAGAGTCCTTTGAGCTAGGCGATTTGGTTTACTTAAGGATCCAACCCCACAAACAGAAGTCGCTATTTCAAAAGGCCCTCTATAAATTGAGTAGCCGATATTATGGCCCGTATAAGGTGTTACAAAGGATTAGTGAGGTAGCTTATAAGCTTGAGCTTCCTTCGGACTCGCATATTCAACCCATTTTTCATGTTTCTAAACTAAAACGTCGAATCGGAGGCTGATATCACGCTAGTCATCATTCTAGTGATGCTTGACGATCCCTATAGAGGCCACCATGGTTGCCGTGCGATAGTAGATAGATAAGAGGGAGAGAGAGCATATCCAGTCTTTTTCCCCTCACTTTTGACGATAGTGGCAAGCTAGTCACGATGTCTCCAACATATCCAACATTTTGGTTTGTCATCGGAAAAATGAGACTCCATGAGGATTTCTCAAACAAATACAACCAAGAGCCATTTAGCCTAACTTTTTTCCATCTTGTAGCACAACCATTATGCTCTGCCTCTTGTCTTTCTCTCCTAAGTCATAGCCAGTCTCAGACTCTCAAAATATCAAATGTGAGGCGTGAGCTAGGGCTTGCTACTTGCTAGTTTATTAGATGTGTGAATTGTTAGTTGCTATACGCGCCTTAAGGTATGCTTCTCCTTCCTTTATCCCTCTCTGTTTGTTCCTTTATTAACGTCATTCCCTAGGGACCCAACAAAACTTCCATTAACCCTGACATAAAATCCTACGTCTGTCCCTGACTACTGATGCAAGGGGGTGCGATTGATTTAGGATTTTCTTCCTTAAGAGCGTTTACATGAGAGTGAGAGATACGTGAGAGAAGATGGTATTATAGAAGTTTCTAATTTTAATTTTGGCCCCTCTACTTTATACAGTTAATTATTTTCTCCCCTAAACTTTCATGCCTTTTAATTCTATCTAAAAGTCTAGATCTCAAACTCAGAGATATATTTAACATCCCATAGGGGCTATAATTGGAGATACCATTGTTTGTGGTACATAAGTTCCTATAAAAATGGGAAATACCCTACCTTTGAGTGCCTGCTTAGTTTAATTTGTGCCCTAAAAGTTCAGGATTGTACAGAAACCAGGATGCACAGGATGTTGATTTGAATGATGATAATTCTATGCATCATGTGCGTAACAGAATTGCCAACAAGAAAGTTTTGGTTGAGATGGTAAAGTTGACTGCGGTAACTCTTTATAAACGTGGGAGGTTGCAAGTTTAACTCCCACGCCCAATGGTTTTGACTTTATTTTTTTGGATGGACCAAAGGCCCATGGGAAGTTTTCTCCACACGGGTTTCACCATGTACGTCTCAATTGTCGTCAACGTGGCATGGGTTGGGTTGGCAGGTCGAGTTTAGAGTTAGTCCAATTGTCCATAGGAAATTCTCGATTATCAAAAAAGCGAAACAAAATTGCCAGTGAACTTTGCAAATTAAATATTTTATCAACTATATGTTAACAATATTTATGTGTAATAGCTATGTACTTAGTTAAATATAATTACTTGTTAATATTTAATATCCTTATTGGTAAATTGACGGTATATACTCTATGTTTAGATTCAGTTTCATCAAACACCCAAATACGATACACGTTAGTATAAATCAACAACGTATACTCTGTCAGCAATATTATTATGTGTCAAACGGAACTAAAAGTACGCTAAAGAAGACAAACATAAAATATGCCAAATTGAACTGAAAATGGAGTTTCAATGAATCAATAAAGGTGTGAAATACCACTTTAAAGAAGAAAATAGATAGCTTTGTCTGTGTGGTCAATACGGAGCGTACAAGACGGGTTTGGACAACCAAATCCAGAGATGGGTCGGTCAAGAGGCCCAACGCGTTCCTCCTCCACTTGATATTTTGGCGATGAATGTTTTTCAATAAACTTGAGCATTACTTTAGCTTTTATACAACAACAACAAAAAAACCCTAATTTCAAGTTTCTTTATATTTGACAGTTGTATCAAATCATGCAAGTTGGGGGAAGACCCTTAATGTTCGATTAAAATAAAATAACTAATTAATCAATTCATTAATTCCTTACTAAGATAATTTTGACCAACAAAGATATATCGTTTTCCCTTTTTTTTTGTGATCGTTATTGTTGATGAGGGTTTTTGTCAGGTGTAGTGGTAGTGTCTCTCCCCCACACCATCGAGGTAAAGGGTTCGAGGCATAGAGGCGTTGATGACGAGCTAACAAAAACCCTCATCAACAGTTATATCTTTAACTTAACAATTTTCACTTACTTACAATATGTTTCTTGTATCGCGTAAATTTTCAAGTATTTGTATTAGTAATTAGTATTCTTTCATTAGTTTTTTTGTAACAACTTGACCTTGTGTTTTAGGATTTTAGAACATTCACATCACCTCTTCTATCAAATTATTTAAAAATACGGTAAAATGAGTTATTTTTTCAGTTTTATGTAATTAATTACAATTTGACATCACTCTACACATAAGCTCCCTCAAATGTCCTCTATTAAGAGAGATTATTTTTTTCAATTATTTTTAACATTTTTTGTTCATTTTTTACCGATTATATTGTAAAAAAAAATATAATTCTTACAACCATCACATTTTTTAATAAAATGATATAAATTTTTAATATTTGTTGATATTAAATATTAAATATATATTTTTTCAATGTCACCCTAGCTGTTGCCGCACTTGATATACATATGATATACTATATATATAGCTAACTTGGAAAACCTAAAACTTTATTGGATCACATAATCTTCTACATAGTAAGATTACAAAACCCTAAATTCAAGGTGGAACCACATGCATGAACATGCTTAGAAACAAATTAAGCTTTCCACATTTAATAACATTGGCGTATAATGTCATAATAATCCTTCACACGGTGTCCTAATAACTTGATTATCAAAAACCCGATATAAACAATAATATTTCGAAATTTATCTGACTTGGCATTGTCGATCATGCAAAGTTAGCACACCCTAAAATCAAAGTCTATATAAGACCATCCTTTCTTGTCATTGTGGACGCCAAGTTTGTAGAGCTACTCAGGGTCAGGGGTCAATACTTGGGAGGCGTAATAAAGAGTGAAATGGCTATGTTCTTCCCAGTATTGGCTATTGCCCTGAGCCTCTGCATTTCCAACGTCGACGCAGCAACGTCGCTGCCACAGCCGGTGAAGCTGGAGTGGCATTACTACAAGGTGCACAACATTTGCCATGATGCAGAAGTGTATATAAGACATCAAGTAGAGTTGATGATGAAGACAGACAAATACATCACAGCAAAGCTCCTCCGCTTGGCTTATTCAGATTGTTTTGTTAGTGTAAGTCTCTTAATCTGTCAACTCTCTATCTCATATAAATCTAGCTAAGGGAAGTTATCTGTTTAGAACACAAGATTTTCAAAGCATTCATCGTGTCTACACTTCTATTCCATCATGACCACAAAATGATGATCATGGCCAATAATTTCAGGGTTGCGACGCATCCATTCTCCTAGATGGGCCAGATTCGGAGAAGACTGCACCACAAAATCGGGGACTAGGAGGATTCGTTGTCATCGACAAGATAAAAACAGTTCTAGAAAGCCGGTGTAAGGGGAAAGTTTCTTGTGCAGATATACTCCAACTTGCCACCAGGGATGCTGTTCATATGGTAAAATCCTTGATCCCCTTCGAGAAGAATCATATTTCACTACTTACATCCTCAAAACAAAGGCATTACCAGTGAAAACAACAATCTTGGTATCTATCAAATATATATAGGAAAGCTCTGAATGCTATACTAGACATAGTTTCAGAAGAAAGGCATAAGCATATCCAGCTACTTATGACTTCTGATTAACCTAACTAATAGAGAATTGTATCTAATGTCAACTGAATCAAACAGGCAGGTGGACCCTCTTACCCAGTATTCACAGGAAGAAGAGATGGTATGACATCAAAGGCATCATCAGTGGACCTCCCATCACCATCCATCTCATGGCAAAATGCACTAAAATATTTCAAATCCAGAGGCCTAGACGTGTTGGATATGGTAACACTCTTGGGTATGATTCACAGAACTATGTCATTAGATCTGTTCATTCTCCTTAATATTAGCTTGCTCATAAGACATATATATGCACACACGAGTTGCTCAGTGTAAATAAACGCAGATTCTGGTCAGATGTCGAAACTAGAAGGACTTCTAAAGATGATATAAGAAGTTCTATTTTCAAATAATAACAAAAAAATTGAAACAGAATAATGAGCAGCTCAGTGTAAATAACTAAATAATGAGCAAAATGCATATAACCAAAATCCTCCGTTTCTCTGCTTCTCTAGCTCAATGTTCAGGGCACAGACATAATGCATACTTCACAGACTTACAAAACTAACGACTAATCTTTTCCAGTTTGTTTATTGAAGTTTAAACAAAAAATCTTAAACTCCCTTCTGGACTGGACAGACTCGAAAAATGGTAGAGGATATTAATGTACTCAACTCCATAGATTTTCTCAGTAAAACTGTCTTATGTGTGCAGGGGCGCATTCAATTGGAAAAACACATTGTAGACAAGTTGAAGACAGACTGTACAATAACAATAATACGCTAGGTCCAAGCATGAATGCAACATCTTTGGCAGAAATGAGAAAGCTATGTCCACCCAGAGTGAGAAAGGGCCAAAGCGACCTGCTGGTGTTTCTAAACCCAGAATCTGGCTCCAGCTACAAACTCACAAAGTCCTACTACTCTAGAATTCTAACCCATGAAGCTGTCCTTGGAATTGATCAGCAACTGTTACTAGGAGAGGACACTAAGACTATTACTCAAGAATTTGCAGCAGATTTTGAAGATTTTCGGAAGTCACTTGCACTGTCGATGAGTCGTATGGGAAGTATTAGCGTTCTAACTGGACAGCAGGGTGAGATAAGGGAAAATTGCCAGGTTACAAATGCAAATCTCCACAAGTACTAAGAGGTCAATGTGTTCTTAGATACTGGTGGATTCTTCAATGAACAAAAAAGTGGACGTAACGGATGGCATTAGCAGTAGAGGAATAAACCATGAAAAACAACATAGAAAGAAAAATCTGATTAACATCTATAAATAAACTTACAAGAGATTATTAATAAAGAACTCTCTTTGATTTTTTTCATTGACTCATGCAGCCGACCCCAAACTTTTGGGATAAAGGGCTAATGCTAGACATGAGGGGCCTTTTACTTTTCACTTTTATAATTTGTACATATCAGAAAGGCCAGCTGGAAACAAAAATACTAATAATCAAATCGATTTCTACATCATTGAGCCACCAAGTCCTCATTAAATAACTAACATATCTATAGTCATCACTAGCCATCATGAGCTCGCTCTCTCTCTATCCAATAAGTTTTCGAGTATTTCTCCTTTTTTCTTCCCCCCCTTTTTTTTTTGAGAAATCAATTTCTCTTTTTTCTTCCACATTCACGGGGAAAGAAAAGCAATCAAAAAAAGCTTGCATACATTTTATCTCATTCTCTGAAAATATTTATTGTAACTGCAAATGGCGAAGATATCAAATCTTGTATCCCTAAACTGTGAGAGTAATCCATTGAGCTAAATGACCAACCTGGGTACACCAGAGCAATGAAACTTCAAATTTTCAATCTTTGCACTAGCTTCACACGGTCGAAGAAGTGAAAACACTGAAACTGTGACATTAAAGAAAAGCCAAGTAAACTAAAGGCAGATTTCTCATTGTGTTCTTCAGACAAAAATTTATGAAGCTTCAACAGTAAAAGAAACTGAGCAAGAAAGAACAAAAAAAAGCCACAAAAAAGTTAAAGGGGAGAATAATGTTTTTTGCCAAAAAAGAATCTATGCAGAGCATTGTTACCAAAACCCAAGAAAAACAGTGAAAGGGAAATAATTCAAAAGCCAACAACTTTAAGTTTTGCAAAACATGGATTAGATTCAACTACAATTAAGAATCTGTTATTCACAATTTTAGAACCAAGGGAAACTTTAGGCACATCAATAAGATCACTTTCTTGCAGTTAGGACATCATAAGTTGAAACCACTGAGGCGGCGGAAATGCTGTATGTAACAACCTTCCCAGACTCTATAGGGAGAACACTTCAACGCCTATAATTTTTAATCGTAATTAGAATTCTTTCACAAACACCACACCAAGCCTAAATATTGAAAAGAACAACTGCTCAACTAATAGATGGCTATCAAAGGTGTCAACAAGGGATGCAACAGTAATTAGTACCACAATGATATATATAAGGGGTGCCTCTCATTTATTTTTAACATTTAAAGCACAAATCAATGTCACGCATCAATCTACTTGGAATAAGAGCAACGATGTTCCAAGTCTACCTAATGAATCATCAATGAAGAGAATAAGTAAATGCTACATAAAATATGACAAATTTTAAGGAGAATGTAGATACGTTGTAAGAAAATCAAGCTGACTGTTTTTTGAGATGAACCTATAGCTCAATAAATGTAAAATGACACAAGATGTGCAGTTATGCTATGTATCATAGAAAACTGGTCTCTACATAGCCTTTATACGTTTACAACACCTCTTCATACTACTGCTTCCTACACAAAATGTCTTCTTCAACAGTTGTCTACTTATGGTGGTGCAAATAGAGATCCAAGGGAAACCAACATTGCACAAACCATCAAAAAATGTAGTACAATAAAATGAATGGCCGACAACATTCACTCCTAATTCTGATTACGATTAAATTTGGTTTCCAGCTTATTATTGTACTAATATCTAGTTTTTTCTTCACTCCAGCACGAGATATAAGAAATTTCATGTCACAGACAAGCAAGGAGTGGTGTATGAACCACCCTTTTCTAGTCAAAAAGTAGAATGAATTTCCAAATTCTGAACATTCTCTGCAGTCCTCTGCAAAACCAAAAAAGACATAAAAAGAACCATCTAAAACACCACCAAAACTTTGACTTCTAAAAGGTAGGGACTGATAATCAATGGTTTTTAAGACCCCTATATTCGTTCATGAACTCTTATCCAGTAGCACCAATCCAATTAACATACATGTTCGCACAAACAAAGCATGTTTTGCCAATGAATATCTGAAAATATACAAACAACAATATGGGTGGAAATATATGCATGCATCTGTCTTGCATTGGGTAATAATATTGCGAGACAGAATACTTAAAGAACCAGACAGTAGTTACCTTGCAAAAGCTGTCGAAGAATATTGGAAGTACAAGGAACCGAACAAACTCCAGAAGGCAGAAGCACTTTTGCATAAATAATTCTATCATGAATCCAAATAACATAAGTTGCTCACAACATTGTCATTGATGCAAGGCCGTAGATACCAACTATAAACCATTGCCCTATAGCCATGTAAGTAGATGGGGAATCCCTGATCCTAATCATCATGCTGAGATGCAGGGCTCTTGCTCTTGATTAGCTGATTCAAAACAATAGTAGCGTTAATAGACTGTGGACTGGCCTCAGATAATCAAGTTATCATTGCAAATTTAAATATGGTTATTTATCCCCTTGATCATAAGTATCAGATGGAAGAAGCAAAACAGTCTTAAACAGATAAAATTGATGGGGCCACCAAAACAATACTAGCAAAGCACCAAATGACTAAAAAATGCTTAAAGACTTCAGTGAAAGAATCAAAAGATCATGTAAAAGAAACTGCAGTTCATATTAAAATAACAAGAAAATAAAGAAGAAATAAAATAAACACTACAGAACAGTCTCTCAGAAAATAGTTGTACAAGGAGATAAAGTTAAGTAATACAATCATCGAACCTTGTAAAAATATTTTTTTCGAAGTTTGATTGCCAAACGTATACATTGTTTGATGCGGATCTTCAGCTGCTTATCATTAAAAATCTGGAATAAATTGAGTATATGGGTCAATGATGATTGAAATAAACAACAAAAGTATCCACCAGTTATTTAATTCGTTCGCATATATATGGAATGAAAACAAGAATTTATTCAAAGGGTGGCAAGAGGTGCAGCTCGTATAAAATCATTTACAAATTACAAGAGACGATTTATGTACATCAAGAAGACTGCTTTCATCTATTAATGTTAGATATGTTGCTTTGGAATTGCATACTGCATAATTTCACAATGATTTTACTGTTTACCAACATACAAAGAAAAAGCCTTTACCCTATTGTATTAAAGCCAGACAATCTACTACTTGATTCTAATAATAGACAGAACTCCACTTGATACATGGCCATGTGTAGAGGACAGGTCCAGGTTACAACATGGAACAAAGTATTCCATTAATTAGACATATGAAAGATAAAATCACACAATGCTTATGGAAAAGATAACACATCACCTCCCCCATACCCTAGGTAGCCATAAAATCCAAGCAGTTCTTCTAACAAACTTGGATCTACTTATTTACATCCAGGCAAGGGAAATGTCAGTTTACCCATGTGATTTACAATGATAAATTAGTATGCAAGTGTTACCATCTAAAATGCAATAAGTTTATAAAAGTAGACATGAAGATACACCTACCTTAATCAGATCATCAATTGAACGGGTTTCTCTTATAATTTTCTGACGGTTAATGATAAGAGTTGCTGCCACACAGAAGACAGATAGCTCATCATCCCCATTTCCAGTTGATGACACCGCAGTGCAAATCTGCATGTGATCAGTTCTTGACCAAAAACTCCTTGTCAAGCCACAGAACGGATGTGCCATTGCTGATTTAATTGCAATGTTTTCAGCTGAGGATTGATCCCCATTTCCATTTTTCATTTGCGAACCCCCCTTTAAGCTACCATTACCATTTTCTCCACTTTCTTCCATCTTTTCCGCTCCATTCTCAGAATCCCTTGGAAGCTGAAGCACCAATCCTTCCAAACAAATACCGTGGATTCATCAAAATCAGCTGCCCACATCATCTGCATCAAGGATATCAATTTATATAACAAGTGATAGTATCATAGAAGATATAGCTGTTAGTTAGTCAGATATAGCTGCTGTTAGTCATAGAAGATACAGCTGTTAGTCAGATATAGCTGTATAGCTGTTAGTTAGTCAGATATAGCTGCTGTTAGTCATAGAAGATACAGCTGTTAGTCAGATATAGCTGTTAGTCATAATAATACGGCTGTTAGTCACAATATTAGGCTTGTATTATGGAACAATATGATATTTAATGGAAGGTACTCTCACAAGGAGAGGGACAGCAAGATTGACAGCAATTTTGACATGGTATCGGAGCAAGGATTCTGAACTACTTTGCTCTCTGATTCTTTGGTTTTCTTGGCCTTTTCTTGTGTTCAACAGCTCTTTGATTTTCAGATCTGCTGTGATTTGTTTTCTTGGTACTCTTGGTTCTTTGGTTTTCTGGTTTTCTGGGTGCTGGCATAATTCCAAGCTTGCGTTATTCTTGTGTTGTCAAATCATTGTTTCATCATGTCTACAAGCAACAATGATTCGTTCAATATTCGATTCACTGGTAAGAACTATTCCTCCTGGGAATTTCAGTTTCAATTATTTGTCACATGGAAGGACTTATGGGGTCTAATAGATGGAAGTGATCCAGCCCCTACAGATCCTACAAAGTTGGCTTCTTGGAATGTCAAAAATGCTCGTGTGATGACATGGATGTTAGGGTCGGTTGATCCTCTTTTGTCCTCAATTTGAGGCCATATAAAACTGCGAAATCCATGTGGGAATATTTAAAAAAGGTTTATCATCAGGACAATTCAGCTAGACGTTTTCAATTGGAGTATGAGATTGCTTGTTACTCTCATGGCAATCTCTCCATTCAAGATTTCTTCTCTGGTTTCCAGAATTTGTGGGCAGAGTTTACTGACATTGTTTATGCTACAGTACCCGCTGCATCTCTCTCTGATGTTCAAAAAGTTCATGAGCAAAGTAAGAGAGCTCAATTTTTAATGAAGTTGCGATCCGAATATGAGGTCATTCGCTCCAATTTGATGAATCGTGACCCACCTCCATCCTTAGATGTTTGCTTTGGAGAATTACTTCGTGAAGAGCAACGTCTTCTCACACAAGCCACTCTTGAGCAGGGGAGGTTGGGTACTAATGCTGTTACGGTTGCTTATGCGACTCAAGAGAAAGGCAAAAATAGAGATATGCGGAAAGTGCAGTGTTACAGCTGCAAAGAATATGGACATATTGCTCTCAATTGTAAAAAGCGATTCTGCAATTATTGTAAACAACAAGGGCACATCATCAAAGAGTGTCCTACTCGTCCTCAAAAGCGCCAAGTCAATGCCTTTCAAGCTGTAGTTGGCACTCTGCCTGATGGACAATCTCCAGAAGGGGCCAACTATCAATTTATTGCTCCAGCAGTGTCTACAAGCACTCCTACAGGTGCTGGGCCAGCAGTTCTTACTGCTGATATGGTACAACAAATGATTGTTTCAGCATTTTCAGCCTTAGGGCTGCAAGGTAAGGGTAATACATCCTCTCAACCTTGGTTTCTTGATTCTGGTGCATCAAATCATATGACTAGTTCATCTCATATGCTTCAAAATGTGCGTCCGTACAATGGTTCATCACATATTCAGATTGCTAATGGAAGTCATTTACCTATTGTTGCTATTGGTGATATTACTCCATCTTTCAACAATGTTTTTTTGTCACCGGGACTTTCTACTAGTCTTCTTTCGGTTGGTCAGCTGGTTGATAATAACTGTGATGTCCATTTTTCTCGTGATGGTTGTTCTGTGCAGGATCAGGTGACGGGGACGTTAATCGCGAAGGGGCCTAAAGTTGGGAGATTGTTTCCACTACATTTTTCCATTCCTAGTGTCGTATCTTTGGCTTGTACTACTGTTAAAACTAAGGGTGATGTATGGCATAAACGTTTGGGTCATCCAAATTCTCTTGTTCTGTCTCATGTATTGAATTCTGGTTTGTTGGGCAATAAAAATCATTTCACTTCCCACAGTCTTAAATTTGATTGCTCTACATGCAAATTAGGCAAGAGTAAAGTCCTTCCTTTTCCTTCTTCTGGCAGTCGTGCTAAACACTGTTTTGATATTATCCATACTGATGTTTGGGGCATTACACCTATTATTTCTCATACTCACCATAAGTACTTTGTGACATTCATTGATGATTATAGTAGATTTACTTGGGTATATTTTCTACATTCCAAGTCTGAGGTCTTCTCTGTTTTTAAGACCTTTTTGGCATATGTTAATACTCAATTCTCTTCAGGTATTAAAGTATTGCGATCTGATTCTGGTGGGGAATATATGTCCCACGAATTTCATGAGTTTTTGAAACAAAAAGGCATTATCTCACAACGCTCTTGTCCTTACACGCCACAACAAAATGGCGTAGCGGAACGCAAAAATCGTCATCTTTTAGATGTTGTTCGGACATTATTACTTGAGTCTTTTGTTCCATCTAAGTTCTGGGTTGAAGCTTTGTCTACTGCAGTTTATTTAATTAATAGACTGCCATCTCAAGTGTTACACTATGATTCTCCATACTTTCGTCTTTTCCACGAGCATCCGAGTTATCATTCTCTACATACTTTTGGTTGTGTTTGCTTTGTGCACTTACCATCTCATGAGCGTCACAAACTTTCTGCTCAGTCTATTAAATGTGCCTTTATGGGTTATAGTGTTTCTCAAAAAGGTTTTGTTTGTTATGATCCATGCTCTAACAGATTTCGTGTCTCTCGCAATGTTATTTTCTTCGAGGATCAATACTTCTTTCCTACTCACGTTGAGTCATCTCCTACAGCAGCACTTCTTCCTACTTTTGATGACTTGCCCTCTCCTCCTGATCGATTCAAGCCTGGCTTTGTGTATAAATGACGTCAACCAACTTTACCCCTTCCGGAGATTGATCCATCACCTGAGACTGTTCAGACAGCTCCTCGACGATCTACCAGAGTCTCGCATCCTCCTGATAGGTATGGTTTTTCTCATACGTCTCTCACCGCTACTTTATCCAATATTTCAATTCCTTCATGTTACTCCGAGGCTGTCAAACATGAGTGTTGGAAAAGGGCGATGCAGGAGGAACTTCACGCTCTTCAGGAAAATCATACATGGGACATCATTCCTCGTCCATCTACTGTTAAGCTCATTGGGTGTAAATGGGTTTACTCAGTTAAACTTCGTTCTGATGGGACTTTGGATCGTTATAAGGCACGGCTGGTTGCTTTGGGTAATAGGCAAGAATATGGGATTGACTATGAGGAGACATTCGCTCCTGTGGCAAAAATGACTACGGTACGTACAATCATTGCTATTGCTGCTTCACAGCGTTGGCCACTTCACCAAATGGATGTCAAGAATGCTTTTCTACATGGTGATCTCAAAGAGGATGTTTACATGACTCCTCCACCTGGTCTATTTTCTACCTCTACTTCAGAAGTGTGTAAGTTAAACCGGTCCTTGTATGGATTAAAACAAGCTCCTCGGGCATGGTTTGAAAAGTTTCGGTCTACCTTACTTAAATTTTCATTTGTGCAAAGCCAATATGACTCGTCTTTGTTTATTTGCAAGACCTCCGCTGGTGTTGTTTTCCTACTCGTTTATGTAGATGACATCGTGATCACTGGTACAGATTCCTCCTTGATTGCTCACCTTCAACAGAAACTTCAAGACTCTTTTCACATGAAGGACCTTGGTCCTCTTACGTATTTCTTGGGTTTGGAGGTTCATACTGATACTTCTGGGGTGTTTGTGCATCAACATAAATATGCCCAAGATTTGGTTGCTTTGGCTGGTCTTCAAGATTCTTCCTCGGTGGATACCCCATTGGAAGTCAATCTTAAATACCGTTGTGAGGAGGGCGATCTTCTCCCAGATCCTAGTATGTTTCGGCAGTTGGTTGGTAGCTTGAATTATTTGACTATTACACGACCTGATATCTCTTTTGCCGTTCAGCAAGTTAGCCAATTTATGCAGTCTCCACGACATCTACATTTGGCAGCAGTTCGTCGTATCATTCGATACCTGCGAGGTTCTTCGAGTCGTGGTTTGTTTTTTCCTGTTGATACTCCTATTCGTCTTAATGCCTTTAGTGATGCTGATTGGGCAGGATGTCCTAATATTCGTCGTTCTGTTACGAGTTGGTGTATGTTTCTTGGAGAGTCCCTAATATCTTGGAAAAGTAAGAAGCAAGATCGTGTTTCCAAATCTTCGACTGAATCAGAGTATCGTGCTATGTCTGCAGCGTGTTCAGAGGTTGTTTGGCTTCGTGGGCTACTCGCTGAACTTGGCTTTCCTCAATCTGATCCCACTCCTCTCCATGCTGACAACACCAGTGCTATTCAAATTGCTACTAATCCAGTATATCATGAGCGTACTAAGCACATCGAGGTGGATTGTCACTATATCCGAGACGCTGTGGATACTCGTGTGATTTCTCTTCCGCATGTTTCCACCAACCTCCAGATTGCTGATGTGTTTACCAAGGCTATGACAAGGCAACGTCATCAGTTTTTGGTTGGCAAATTGCTGCTTCTTGATCGCCCAGCATCAATTTGAGGGGGGATGATAGTATCATAGAAGATATAGCTGTTAGTTAGTCAGATATAGCTGCTGTAGAAGATATAGCTGTTAGTTAGTCAGATATAGCTGCTGTTAGTCATAGAAGATACAGCTGTTAGTCAGATATAGCTGTATAGCTGTTAGTTAGTCAGATATAGCTGCTGTTAGTCATAGAAGATACAGCTGTTAGTCAGATATAGCTGTTAGTCATAATAATACGGCTGTTAGTCACAATATTAGGCTTGTATTATGGAACAATATGATATTTAATGGAAGGTACTCTCACAAGGAGAGGGACAGCAAGATTGACAGCAATTTTGACAACAAGAACGTACGAAAATGACGCAGAAGAATGGGAAAAATCATTAGTAGTTTACATTGTAAACTTATCGTAGAAAGTAAATATAGCTATAATCTCTTAGAGGGACTACTCAATACCATAAATGGCTTCTACTCAACCATGCAAGCCATCCTATACAATAAGAAACGTATCTAACAAACTCAAACTAAACCACTATAAGGACATGAAAAAATCCAAAGTAACCTAGGATTTGATACGACTAAAATCATAAAAGATTACAGCTTCAGTTTCCATAGTAAATAACATACTTTACCATTTATTTTATTATAACGACACTCTATACATGGAAATATCTTCGAATCTATTTCAGCAAAAATGTCTCATTCAGACAAGATAAGAAAATCTACTTTTCTTATTCTGTGAAAAATACCATATTTACACAGTAATAAAATTAAATAACAGCAAAAAATCCTCCATCACTTCAGTTATACAGAAATAGAGAAAACCCCTACATTTTCCAATATTAGTTAATAGCTTGCCAAATATTAAAGGCTTCTCCCATCACTTCAGAATTTCTAAAGTCTTGAATAACGTTCTTTCATACTTACTTCTCTAAGTTCAAATTCTAACAGAAAACTCCTTTAGATTATCAATTTACGAAGAAAATATAACACCATTAGCATTTTTGTTAACAATAACAACGACAAGATTTTAAAATAATTCTAGGCCATACATTGCCTGGTGGGCACAGGGCACTTAATTTTTTCTTTAGCAGGCTTTCTAATTTCTCTCTTCCTTTCTCTTTGGGTTTCACCTCCTTGGTGGCTCTCAATAAATTTCTTCTGCATTCAAAAGAAATATACCAATAAATTTGACATTATTTTTGTTGAACTCATTTCACTCCAAGCCTCATTTCTCTTAATTATCTTAATGTTGCTATTTTACTAGCTGATTTGACTAGCTTCATCTGTAAAGATAATGTATGACCAGACATTTTTGGAGCACAGTTTTATCTCTTTGATATTGACATGCTCCAGCTATTGCTTTTTAAAATTATCTATATAATATTGACTTGCGAGTTCTTCAAGTCTGATGTTCTAACCACATGCAACACACAGAAGTCATGAGATGGAATCAAGAAACCAAAATTAGCTGCTTCAACTTTTTGGCTTTGTTTGGGTTGTGATATTTTCAAAGATCAACCAGGATTAAGATCTTATAACGTAACATAGGTTAATACAATCATTAACCGCCCCAATTCATAGTTTTTGTTCAATTGTAGTAAATGTTATCACTTTAATTACAATCACAAGGCTCATCAGTTAAAGGGTTTTCAAGGTAAGTCAAAATACTCAATAGCATGTTGATACATTTGGAGAGAACCTCTCCCCAGAGGGGCAAATACACACAATGGAGCAGTAGACGGCACGTAAATTTGGAAACACCAATCATATATGATCTATAGACATCATTGTACCAAACTTCTATTTTCTGGCGGCGAACAAATTTTTATTTATGTATCAGCCATAGATGATCTAATCATACTTGCCGTGATGTTCATGAATGATTCAGAACTAAAATGAGGTCAAAAAGCAATCAAATTTTTAAGCCACAGCACATTCCCAAAAGTAACTTCTGCATTTGCCACTGAAACAGCATCAACCCAAAGATATTCAAGTTTAGATTTCAAAATATGAGTCCCCAGGGAGAGGAGCGGGGGTGGATACCAACAAGCAAACCATAAGTATTCCATCTTATGTGGATCATCTGTTTAACTATGGAACTCCCAATTCATTCAAATTGAAATTGACACCAGAAAGATTGCTGTAATTTGAATTCAATCTTTCAGAGACAGTAACAGTGAAAGGTACAAACCTCCCACATCTCGGCAAAAGATAATTCTCGACGGAAGAGAACCAGCAGCATCCGGAATGCAAAATGAAGGCTTTCAGCACCTATACGTGACAAGTGTGCAAATATTTCCCTGTCTGTGAGTTCCAAAATATGCCACAGAGCTTGCAACTGCTTCATCACTCCAGTTGGTCCCTCCATCTGAAAGTTTTCACGCTGAACAGGTCCAAAAATATGTCAGAAAAAACATTACATCGTGGAACTTAAAATTTTTGCTAAGTTTAGAGATACCATTCTCCTCAGAAGCATCTCAAAGCACCAAAATGCATCCGCATCATTCTCAAAGAGGACAACAAAAGGAGACAGCAAGTCGCTCATGCCTAAAATCACATTTTTCCAATTAAAGCACGTAATGGTTGATGTCCAAAGCTTACTAAAAGGGTTCACCGGTTCAGTCAAAAGTGAGAAACTAGAATATTACAACCTTGACAATAACCAGTTGCAGGGTCAACCCATGCATAAACAGCAAGGATGTCGGACATCCTAGCTAAATTCTTCATGTCCTCGTAGAATTCAAGATGACTATCTGTTCTTACCACATCAACAACTGGAAAAAAAAAAATTGCATTTAGAAAATAATAGTCTTAATAACACATGAGATAGATTCAATTATCATCTCTATCAAAATGAATTAACATGCATAACTGGGTTACCAATTCGATGCAAAGTCCATAACCATTCAGAAACTCTGTCTTCACTGATAGCTGCTGGTTGACATGTTGCATTACCAAATGTGCTATCCCGAGCATCTGACATCCTCAATGTGTTAACTACTTCAGTTTGGTAAGCAAGACTATTAGACTGCAGCACCGTTGCACTGGAGTCAGGACGAACCATTTCAATTTCAGAGTCCATTTGACACGAAACATTGTTAGACTGTGAACCATTTGATTCGATTACCAAATCTATATTGTTATTAATTTGAAAAGTATGCACTGCGTCATCTTCAAATCTCAATTTTTGGTGCTTAGAAGGATTTTCATTTGTACTCTTCTCAAACAAATCCGTAACAGGTAACGGAGGAAAATCGAAAAAACTTTGGCAAATATATTGTGATCCTTGAGCTTCTATCTCCCGTTTAGGTGAGCTGGGACTTTGTAGACCCAAAGAAGGCAGAAAACAAGAACTGTCATATCCTCCACCATCTGTGCTTCCCCTCAAGCTAAGAAGGTCAGCAGAATCACTAGAACTTTCCCTTTCACATATATATGACATATCTGTACAGTTATTTTTCCAATCACGATAACTCTCTTTTTTGTTGGTATTATCAACAGAAGATTGTCCACTCTCAACTTTAACTTCCCTTTCCCCATCATCTTTAGATCCTGTCCTCATGTCCATAACTTTGGACCTGACAACATAGGCAAGTGAACCAGTTCCTATACTTGAATGCATCAATTGGCATTGCTTAATCAGGTCATTGTATCGTTCTCTGCATAATAAGTTCAAAGAGCTTTTAATTGAACAAGAAAAAAATCTTTAGATGGCTCCCTTGCAAAGCACGGAGTATATGAAGTACATAAAACAACCCAGTAGAAGACGAAAGATGTGTATATGTAAAAGCAAAATACATGCGTGACTACTACCTTCCCTTTCAACACTAAAGGTTTAATATAACATCCTTCCAGCAGGGCTGGCTTGGCATAGCTTCCTAGTTCCCACCACTTCACTGTATTTTGCTATCAACCTCTCTTTTCATTAACACAAACAAGGATCCATTCATTACTTAAGTCATTCAGCATGTAAGGAATTTCAGCTACATAAAGTACATGACAAACGAAACTGTGGAATGAAACAGAAGTTCAGTGCACCGGACCAAATTAATGCTGACTGATACATTTGGTACAACTATACTTCTTTCTGCAAGAAGTCAGAAGGCACAATTAATTTGGACATTAAATTGAGATGTATCAAACCCTTACAAGAAGACGGGAGTAAAATGAGATGTTATCAGCTATGAAGTAAGAACAGCCAGTCCTAATAAAAAACGTTTGCCCGCAGTATCTATGAATAAACAAGATGAGGAAAATATGATGAACAAAATACTGTACAATACATTCCAGATAATTCAACGAACAATATTTCACCGGAATCTGAATAAAAACAACTAGACATGACCATAATAAATGTACCAGATAATTCCACCACTTTTATTTGAAGATGCGGCAGCAACCCTAAAAATCCATTAAATGGATATATACCAGCATAGAATGTAAATTTGAAGTTATATGGTCAAAATCTCAAGATTATTCTTAGTTGCCAAAGAAAAATAAGTATTTGAATAAAAATGTATATCTAAGTATTAAAATAAAATCTAAAGTTTTCCATTCAAAAGAAAATCTAAAGTAGAGAAGAGCTTAAACCTCCGGGCTGATCTTAGTTGCCTTCGGTACTCAGCTGTACTGCCAAGCGCATAACAACCAAGTAGAAATTCCCAAACTTCAGGCCTAATAGATGGCTCCACACCCTGTAATGTAGCAAATAATATGCAATACAGTAAAAAAAAAAATAAGCGGCACGTCAAGGAACATTTTTAAGGGTTATGTGTGTGAAAAAAGAGTAACAAAACTTTAAGATTTATCAATCAAGAAATGTCAGGTTCAACAGGAAAAACAGTTGCTCATTACACAAAATAAGACTTAAAACTGACTAAAATTTAAAACAGACTATGCAGCTGGAACTTCTATATCAAAAGAAAAAAATCACAACAATGAATACTGGCTACTTTAAAAAGCCAAATATTCATTACTACTAACTACCCTACACTATATGACCAGATTTTTAAGAGGAAAATGCAAACACAACCAATTTCAAGCCTCATTGACCAGGAAGTGTATAAAAGATATTTACTTGTAAGAACATCAACCAAAACATATTAGACCTCACAGATTATGGCTGCTAACTGGACTTGTCATGAAAATTCAAGGCGAAGGAAACTACACCCGTTGTCGCAAAAGTGCCATGCGATATGATACAGAAAGAAGGCCAGAAGGTGACATGTCTCAAACAAGATATTTCAGAATATACAGCATGCTCTATTAACAGTTTACAGTAGAATACATAAGGCAATGCTTGTTTCAACTATAAGTAATAGACAATTCATGACAAAGACTTAGAAATAAGGGTGGATAAAGTTCAGTGGTGATTCAAACTTCAAAGATACAGTTGACAAGGACATATTGAAGCAACGACAGATTAAATAGTTTCTTAATCGGTCATGGAAAAAAAAAGTTTCATGAAATGCTTGACAGAAAACCTTTTTGTTTCCCTTTTCTTCTTCATCTATGCCCCATAGGGATCAAATATGAACCTAAGAAAAATAAATATTGAAAGCCAAAAGCTATCTCTAACTTGGGAAAAAAGCCTTCCTTTATGCCTTTGTCGTCTTTTGCCGGGTTAAGGCCTGCCGAGACAATAGATAGTCAGGCAGGTGGCCTAGTCCTAGCTAAGAAAGATTCTGTGCAAGATTTTCTTTCAATAGAATTTTAGCTCTGAAACTCTGAAGGACAGGAAATGACATGATATGAACCAATGACAAACGTCATATGAGGATGAAAAATTAGAGGATCGAGAGCTTCTTACCAATAGAATCGATTGAATTCAAAAAGCTCAACTCAAGAAACATCTAGATAAGCTCATCTAAGCAAAAATCATAGAAGAAGCAAGAATTCATCCGAGATTCCAGCAATATTCTTATCCTTCTTGATGACCTTATATCAATTCTAAAATTCACCAATCCATCCAAGACCCAAGAGTATTTAAATTATTACCCACACAAGCATCGCCAGTGAGAATGACAATAAATCTGTCAATTATGAAGTAGCATAATCCCAAATCCAGCAGCTTTTTTATAAGTCATGGGGTTATATCCTTAATTTTTTAAGAGAGTAGGGTATCAAACCATGCAAGTGTGCAAGTATAAGGAGTTAGCTACCACTAGACCTAATCCAGCACCAGCAGTATGTAGTGCTAAACTAGGATATCATTTGCACTGATGATCTCACCCTCAGCAACTGGAATTTCCTTATGTTGTCAAGCCATGCTATAGAAAGGAAAAAGCTCAAGATGCTTTTTCATTGGACTAGAATCACAGGAGAACTACAACAATTTAAATAGATGACTTCCAACAGGGTTAAATGCGAAAAAACAGGATCAGATACATGAAAAGCCACAAACAAACAAAAACAAGTAATAGGGTTGTCAACACAAAACCACGATAGCATCAAGCATCATTCCTACTACTTTATAGACCCTCTTCATACTAATGTATTGCTAAAACATTTTACAATAACAAGAAAAAAGAAGATATACCACATATAAAAGCAAGAGACGTACTTCAACAATTTAAGCATACCACAATAAACAAAATTACAGTAGATATCCAGATATAAAGAAGCAATTAAACAACATACCCCTAAAATGATCAGCTTTAGCACTTTGCGAAAACCAAAAACCTTCCCATTGCTGTCAAAAGTTGCCTGCCACTTGTCTGGTTTAAGCATTCTGCTTACCTGCTCGATAAACAATGAACAAGGGGGAACTATTATAATATGTCAAAAAAAATGTTGTAAATAAAAAAAAATAGCTTTACGATCATCCAATAAACCAGCTAAGCCTAAGGCTATTTAGTCAATTCACTCCCCTACTTGTAAGGGTCCCAACCTTCCTGCCGTTTTTGGGAGGCAGAGATCACCCCTTCCTCCTCATCTTCCTCAATCACTTCACCTTTTCATCCTCTTTTTCAAGAAAGTTTTGTTAAATGGATTCTTATAAACTTATGCCAGTTTGTGGAGCAACTGTTTTGTGAGTTTATCCTTTTGCCTGGTGTTCTTTCTGCCAATTAGAGCTGATCAGTAGGATTATTCCTTAGACGATTCCAAAATGCTGCTACTAGAATCATGGCTAATTTAGTTTTCACATTAGGTCAATCTCCTTCATAATGACTGCCCATTATTCAAATCCATTCCCCCCTCCCCCCCAAAAAAAAAAATGGAAAAGAAAAACTCCACAAAACCAAAGTATAAATATCTTTGCCCCACATGTCTCACCTTCTAAAACACACAATCATCCATTAGTGTGTAGGATCAGTAAGAAAAAGTAAATAGCATATGGAGTTATGGACTAATGGTAATCGAATTGACAACAAACTTTTCTCAGATGAAATGTTTTACTTCTAACACTTTATTTCCCACGAAAAGTAACGAACATCTTGTCAACTAGACTAAGTGCAGTGAGTGAGTTCCAACTCTTCAGTTTTCAAGTCCAAATTTCTTCAGCAAAACAGAAAGATCTAATCTGGCCCCTATATAACCTCGGGAAACAGAAGAAGCTATTGGGAACCTTTTCTTCGTCAGTTAAAAACTATCCAGTAATTCTAAGATCTCTTGAAAAAACCACGTAAACTGCTATTGTATTTACAAGCCAAATTTTAACCTAAACAAATCTAAGTATATAGTTTATTCTATGCAAACACTGATTTTTTTCTTTTTACTTTTTTTAAGGATCCACTGGATTAATGAGAAAGATTTGTGCAGATACCCACAAATCAGTTGGTGATATTGGAACCTAACAAATCAACCCGATTGATATATTATCCAGATGCCCTCATACATTAGAAAATCTTTCATAAAAACGTATAGGGTAAATTTTCTTTCTGGTCGCTTGTGTTAACTTTTTACATCCAAGAGGTCAGGTTCTAGACAACTAGCTATATTGCTCTACATAATTTTACAAAGTGGTGAACTTACTTTAGGATAATGTTATTCTTCAATCTTCTGGCAAAGGAGCAAGAAAGGAGAGATATACTGTTGCTCCCATCCTTCTGTCTCTTGGATAACATAGAGGAAGTAAAACAAAGGGCTCTTGAGGGTGAAGAAGCTCAATTGGGGTCACTTAAGTATGGATGGTTATCCTACTTTTGTAATTGATACAGCACAAATAATTTCGAGAAAGAAATTTATTTCTAGGCACAATGGATCTACTAGCTTGCAGATGTTTGCCAATTGGAAGCACCCACTTGTGCCTCTATGCATTAATATATCCAATTTCTTATGTTAAAAAAAGATGTTGGTTATTGAATCCTAGATTTAGTTTACTTAAATTGTTACATTTATTCTTCAATTTATTGTTAGCTCATTAATAAATATCTAAGGTTCTGATTAGCATAAGCAAAATTTTGAAACACGTTAAAATATAGTTCAAATCAAATCTTCATGCATCTAGGCATGAAACACGGGGACTGTGACAATCTGTTAATTTGTTGGCACTCAAAGAGACTGAACACTTTGTCAGCCTAAGAAGTACTAAAAAAGAAAATACACAAATTTCAACAAGTTCCTTTAATGCAGCACACGCGATTAAGCTATAACCATAAAAGAAATTCAAAACATCATTCACCATTACCATATCTTATGAAAATGTTTCCATTAACAAACATTAGTTGATGTGTTCAAGTGCTATATTTTATAGTTACAGGAAATGCGGATCATTTTGGTCCATGCAACATTCAACACTTGCCCACCCACAATGTACATCACTTATACAACTGACTGCATGGCACTAACAAGGATCCAAGAAAGAAGGCAATAAGCGAAAATGTAAAGCGAAAATGCTCTTCGCACCAACTACTTAAAATTGGGTACTTCTCTCATGTCTACACCACATAACAGTAAAAGAAAATACAAATGTAGTTTCTCTGAAAATTAAATAGATCCAAAGCACTGATAAATGTAAACTTTGATATAGGAAAAGGAAAGAAATAATGAAAATGATTTAAAAGAGAGAATCTTACAGCTATAACAACCTTTATGGGTGTTTGAGAGAGGCACAGATCGCCAATATCTCGCACTATAGAACCCACTCTTTGCAAATTCGCTACCCCAGCCTTTCCACAAGTCCATAGCTTTTCTTCTCCTCCTCCACCACAAGACATCACCATCAACACAAAACCTTCTTTATCTCCCTCTCTCTCACACAAACAAATATACACTCTCTCTACTATGATCGCCGAGACAGAAACCCAATTGAGAATCCAAACTACAAATCGAAGTCAAATGTGGAAAAAAAAAAAAAAAGAACTTCAATGTTGTGCCAAAGCAATAAGATTGATTTCAGAAAAATAATCAAAAGACCAGTCACTTCATGATTCAGAAGTTCAAAGGATCCACGAACTCAAAAAAAAATGCAATCGACAGAAATGAAGAAGAAACTAAACGAAAATTGATTTATTAAGACTAAAATTGAGGGCCTAAAGGATCGTGCCCAGAAGGTGATCGGATCATCGATCAAAATGCCATATATCATGCCACATAGATACATGCATTGAATAGATGTACAAATAGATAGACGGGTAAACAGAGAACCTACCTGAAGTAGCAGATTGCGAATGGAGAGACAAAAATCTCGCAAACGAAGAACTGAAATTGAGGGCCTAAAGGATCGTGCCCAGAAGGTGATCGGATCATCGATCAAAATGCCATATATCATGCCACATAGATACATGCATTGCATAGATATAAAAATAGATAGACGGGTAAACAGAGAACCTACCTGAAGTAGCAGATTGCGAATGGAGAGACAAAAATCTCGCAAACGAAGAACTGGAGATGAAGAAAACAAAGAAGAAGAAGAAAGGTAAAGGAGAAGCTCCTCCTCCGCGGCCATTTCCACGGAGAGGCCGTTTTCCGTCTCATATATATGTACATTTTTTTCCAAAGCGTACCCTGAATTTTGTTATTTTTTATTTGATACGGTAGCTTATATTTATTTTTAAAGCTTTTTTTCAGTAATTATATTTGAGGAAATCATTTTTAAAAAAAATCCGTAACAGCAAATATTACATTTAACATCTCGTTAGCCAATCTAGAAATTTACAAACTCTAACATAGGAATTACAAAATCGAAAAACAAACATTAGACTGTCACCAAGTAACGGATATGCCCAAATAACCATCTCCTTGGATAAACCCAAACAGACTAAACAACAAAAAACATAAATAAAAAATGACACAATATGGATTGAAACAAGATTATTGACTTCTCATTCATCGAGAAAGATTTATCTCCGTCAAATCTAATAGCGATTCACTTTTGACAACTTATATTGGTTGAATTTATTACAATATGAAATTATAAGTATTAATATCAGTATGTTAATTGTAATTGTAATGGATTTTAAATGCAAAAACATATATTTTAAAACAAAACCAATGTTTTTTACCCATGTGTGTATTTTGACTCGCATCTAATTAAATCATTTCTTAAACATATAATTGAATAAATAAAATCAATCATTATTTAATTTTATTGCCTCGATGTGTCACTTGTCATGCTGATTAAATATGACATTTTTTATTCATACACGATTGCCCTAGCCTTTGCTCCATCGTTTCCTTTCTATGCAAATGTGAAGTGAATGTTTAGAGTTTTTTGTAACTTGTCTTGCATTGAGTAGTTTGACTTCATCACTTTTCATTGATTTCTTCTCTCTTTTTGAACATATATTACAAAGATATCTCTTTCCCTTCTCTTTTTTCTCTTTTCTTATTATCTTTTTTAATCCCTTTAGGCACGAGCATCACTCCCTGAAGCGGCCGTGGCGCCCTAGAGCATGGCATCTAAAGAGGGTGTGATAGATCACGCTTGGTGCGCTCGCGTGATCCCTACTCATTTTGACTTTGATGTTGGATCTTTGGCTTTAAATGATGCCTCATTGGCAAATCCTCTTTGTCTAATGTCTCTTTGGTAGTTTTTGCGAGATAAGACCTCGGCTTGTTCATTCGGTCGTTCGCAACAATTAAGAAGAATTGATGTGATGTCTTAGAAATAAATTGTTGTAGGTGTCTAAGGAACGAATTAGCAACTGAAGTAAATGTTGTAGATGAAAGAATTAGCTGGAGAAGTTCAATTGTTTATTAACAACATGACATGTATTTGAGAGTGGTATTTTGCATTTGATTGAACTAGTTGCATGCTCGTGCTTCGCGTGACACATAATTAATTTTAAAAAATAAAGATTTTTGATAATTTTTTGATATTTTGTTACCATGATGAACAACAGAGCTTGAATTATAGAAAATGAAGATAATTGTGAGATGAACAAATAACTACAATACTTTTTTCTCAATATGTTAAGAAATAATTTTCTAAAAGGGAGTGAAAAATTTGATGCATAAGGAAAAAATATGCTCAGAGTGTAACAATTATTATTTGCGTTGTTTTTTGAACCAAGTTGTAAAATAACTAAAAAACATCTCATAAATTCTAAATTCTATAGAAAATATAGCGCACCTCCTTTGTCTCCTAGTTTTTACATCTCATTTATTATTGCTTCTTATGTCAGCAAGCCACAATTTTTCATACTATGTCAATAAGCATATATAATATATAATTTGTTGTACTCTGTATCTCACATTTGATTAAATTCCTCATTTGTACGATCATCCACTAAGGGATTATCTTATACGGAATCATCGGGATCATCCTCTATGAAATCTCCTAAGAATGCATCCTAAACTGAATCTTTTTCATCATAAGATTTTATTGAATTGTATAATTTGGTTGTTGTTTGACAACTAATTACATGAGTTGTAGGGTCATATCGTTAGGAATTTTGTTGAAATTGTTCATTTTTCCCATGAAGTTTTTGTAGTATCTCTTAGAACTTTGTTGTGATCTTGTATGTTTTTGTGTGTTATTTTATACCTATATTGTGAATATGTTTCATTTAAGCTTTTATCTTTTTGTTTTTCTATGCAATTAATAGATGATAATTGATATGACTATTTGTTGTATTATTAAATATGATTTTAAAATTATTTGTATATTATTAACTGTATGTGTTTGTGGGTCTTAAAGTTATTCAATATATTTAACTTTTTCTTTTGTCCGTTACTTTTTGTTTTTTGTGTAGGATTTTTTTAGAGGCATCCACGTGGCACCAAGGAGAAGCCTTTTGGATCCTCTGTTATATATATATAGATTGATGATTGATATCATATGAACGTGAGTCTAGTGAAACTAGAAAGGGATATGTGGCAAGCATATGACAAAGGAAAAAAATATAACAATAATAAATCAATACTTGATGTTAAGAAACATGACTTGCACTTGAAAAAGAATAGGAATATAATCATGAGTGTATCACTTAATTTGCGGCAAAAAGATACTTTTCGTCCCTCAACTATGGGGCGAGTTTCATTTTTGTCCCTAAACTTTTTTTTCTCCCATTTGCGTCTCTCAACTATTGAAAAGTATCATTTTCGTCCTTTCAAATGAGATTGAAGTTGGGAAAAACCTAATTTGACGAACAATATGATGTCACGTAGGATTTTTCAATGGCCGGATTTATTCGAGGGATAAACATGGTACTTTCCCATAGTTGGGGGACGAAAAAGGGAAAAAAAAAAGTTAAGGGACGAAAATGAAACCCGACCAATAATTGAGGGATGAAAAGTACTATTTTGCCCTTAATTTACACTTGTTGGATTAGGGGAAATGGAGAGTTCTCCGATGAAATAAAATGAAAAGTGCTTGACTTTTTTTTAAATACAAAGAATAAAGAGTGAGACGGGAACATGAGTGAAAAGATGAAGGAAAGAGAGAAGCACCGTGTGAAAGAAGAACAAGAAAGGAGGCTTACAAAGGTGCTAAAGTATTGGGGTTGTGTCAAGGGTCCAGTGATACCCGAACTATTAGACCAAGGTAAAGAAGGAAATTCTATCTTTATTTGATTAGTTCAAGTGAGGACTCTAATAAGTAAACTATGATTTTATTAGGAAAGTTACCAAAAAGCAATAGGAGGTTCTTCAATGATTTGAAGAAGGGTAAATGTAATGATATTTCAACTCATTTTGTCAAATAAGAGAATTTATATGATATTCAAGGATGCATGTGACCATGGGTTTAAGATCAAATGATAGTGATATTCCTAAAATAACCCTCATGATAGGAGAAGGCCACGTGGCGGAAAGATGCCAACAAGGCCATGAATGAAGAAGAACTGAAGGGTGTACTTAGGTTCTTAACCGAAGTATGCACCTCGGTACAATAAGGAATAAGGCATTTCAGCTCAACCGAAGTGCCCATCTCGGTGCATAGCAGAAGGGGCTACTTCGATAAACAAGGTTCAGCTACAGAAGAGTCCTACTCCCCTTGGGAGAGGGATATGGATGGAATTTACCATCCGAGAAACCTTCTGGAAAACCAATGAGAGAGAGTTTGACTCCTACTACAACTCAAACACTTCAAACTCATATAAAAGGGGAACCTCTACCCTCAGGTAAGCCATCTAATTCCTACATTCTAAATATACTTACTGAGCAAGAGGCAACGCTCGAAGCAACGAGCCATCCTCCCAAGTTTAGTATTGTACTGACTTGAGCGCCGGAGAGGTCCCCCCGAGTACACCCTCGGGGCCCTACCGAAGCTTACGTTTGCTTTTTGTGCAGGAAGGAAGGAAGAGACCACGTACCGAAGAAGGAGAGATCAGTTATTCCTGCTCAGTCTGACTTGGCTGATTCGTCTAATAGGGTAGACCTGTTTCAGACTTCATCAGATAGGAAGCAAAAAGTGGTGATAATGTGTTCTAAGAGTGATCTAGGTAGGAGGTATGATGAATGATACAAATAGGTTATAAAGAAACAAGTATAAATCGGATAGGTGGATAATGAATAGAAGTTGTTAGATAAGATGTAGAGATAAAGATTTGTCATGTCATATGGGACACATGATACACCTTGAATAAGATCTATATAAAGGGGCATAATCCTTTAATGCATGAGTAAAATTTTGGAGAAATTGAGAATCGGGTAACATCACCCTAATGGTCGATTTAATGCACATGTAAGAAATAATCCTTTAATGTCCGATGCTATGTTTTTTGTGGGTATTTTGTGATTTTTTTTGGGTGTTAAATACTGCTCGTTGAATTTACTATTTGAACTCTCTTCATTACTATCGAGTAAATCATTCTTTCTTAAATTAATCGGTTTGGCATGTAATTAGACATGCACTATATTGAATATCGGGTTGGTGAAAACTTATTGAAATAGATGCATCATGATATATGCTTGACTAAGTGTTTGGATTGGATTGTTATTTGTGGAGTTGGGTTATTGTGATGACCTTGTTGTTGTCTGACCGATTGTGATTCGGGAGTTGTGTCGGTGGTTGTGATAGTCTTGTTGTTGTTGTTGTCTGGCTTTGTGCAGTGGTTGTGTTCGCGACACACCATCATGAGACATAATCACTGTCTGAAATTTATCCCCTTAACTATTACCCACATGATTATACAAGATATTTGAGTGCCACAGCCTCCGATGGGGAATCCTAACTGTTTGTGCTACCAATTGGATGTGGATGATTTGTGGCGCTATGTGCATGATATTTGAGTGTCACGACATTCGATGGAGAATCCGGGCTGTCATGTGCTGCCCTTTTGCTTCTTCTAGGTTTAATGTCATTTTTTGAATCATGTTGAACTCTGGGCAAGCTTTTATCAATTTTTTGATTTTTCAACATGAGTTTTTGTAACTTTCACTGGGATCGAAACTTGAACTTGAACTCGTTGAGGGATTGAAGTTGAAGTGAAAAGATCTTTATTGCACACAACATTCGTAACTTGTTTCATAAGGCTGGAAATTTATCTTTAGATTGTTGGAGAATTAAGAACATGTATGAGAACAAGAACACAAAGAACATCAGAAAAATAGAACAGAATTGGATTAATTGAGACTTGCAATAATAATGTCTTAAAGACAAATTTGCACTATGCTCTCAAGATTGCTTAGCAATTTCAATGGTGATTGTCTAATAGGATACAACAGATTCTTGATTAAAAGAGAAACAATCTCTACTCTTTTAATTCTTGTGAACCATTGTGTCTCTCTCCAAAGTATACAACATTTCAAAATAACTCTACATGAAAAGATGAGACTTTTATAAAAGAAGTTGATAAACAACCAATTAAAACTAATAAAAACCAATTGGAACTACCAATTGAAAAATTGCTCGATAACTACCACATGTGCACATGTAGACTTTCATTCATTAAAATTAAAATAAAATACGAACAAATCTTATATGTCGAATACAATCAAACTCTATGATAAGAAAAAATTGATTGATTATAACTCTCTAGATGACATCGGTTATAGTAATGAGTAGGTGAATGGAAAAATGGCTGAAGTTAAATTAATATTTGAGAAAAATCAGATGTTATGGAAAAAATCAGATGTTATGGAAAGGAAAAAATCAGGAGAAAAATTGGACCAAAAAAAAGGATTATTAGGAAATCAAGTGTTTCCAGTAGGACTGTGCAAATGAAATCGAATAATCAGACCAAAACTGAAATTGGACCGGTCGGTCTGGCCTAAATCGATTAGTTGACCGAGTTTGGTCAAACGATTTCAAAAACCGAAACCAACCGAGTTAAGCTGGTCCATACATGGTTTGTAATTTTTGTAACCATTGGTTAACCGGATCGGATTGGTATATATAATATATAATATTTAATACTATAATGTCTTTTAATATGGACCATTGATATATAATATATATTATTACATATGCTATCTACCATTAGATTAACTAGAAAAATACTAATATAATATATATTATTTACACGTTTACTAAATACTAACGTTACTCGTCTCTTATTCTCTTTGACTCTTCTAAACTTTTCCTCTTTTAGTTTTAGACTTCTACTTCAAGCCAGTAGTTTTCATATGACAACCATTATAAAGTTTCACTTTTCTTTTCAATCACAGGAAGTTAAGCACAAATACCATAATGGATTGTTTTCCCAAAAAAATTTACATTATAGCTTCTATGGATCTACTCGTCTACATATTATTTTTATTTGCTCATGCATTACGCTTTTGTAGCCATTTGTAGACCATGGATCTGTAGGGTTTGGATATGGCATTACATTGTTTGCATGTTTTTAACCTGTTTATATATAACTTTGATATTTGATTGATACCCATGGATTTGTGTTTGCACTTAAAGATTGCATATTTTATTGGAAATTATAACCGGACTAAAAGCCAACTAGTTAATTGGTTAACCGTAGTTATTGGTTTTTATGGTTTTGGTTTCAGAAATATAAAACCGTAATTTCTAAATTGGTGATGGTTTGACTTTCATGGTCCAGTTAAACGGACCATGCACAACCCTAGTTTAAAGTTATAGAATAGTTGAAATTAGATACTCTTGATGAGGTGATGGTTGTGACCAGCTAGTTGAGGAAAGTCGCAATAGTCTCTTTCATCTCAATAGGCAAAAGCAATTGAATAATAATTATTAAGCAATAAAAAATAAATGTAAGTTAGTAATTAAAAATAATCAAGTAGATATTAGTAGATGACTCATTGATTAATATAATCTTATTTGACTCGAATATTTTTATTGATTACTTAGATAACACGACAACAAAACATGTCGGTTTAAAAGGCAACAATTATCAGAAAGATATCTATGAATGTGTTAATATATACACATTAATCAAGGGACAAGATGAATTAATGGGATGATTGGGATCCCAATAATCCCTAACATTTTTTATATAGATAAGATAATTTGTTTTCTCACCACATAAATACTTATCATTAAAAAATTTCAAAAAGTAGTAAAAATAACTCATTATTTATAATTTGTTTTACTAGATGACTTAAAATTCTTTCAAATATATAAATATTACCTCAAAAATATTTATAATTGTGTATATGGAATTTATGTCCTTTACAACTTAGAGAACAGAAGCTCTATGCTCTTCTTCATGGCCTCCTCTCTCTTAGACAAATGGGTGTTCATCTTTTCCACCTCTACAGATGAATCCAATGCAAATCGTTGTGCGAATGAATAGATTACAGGTCTCGGTTTATTTCCCTTCCTTAGTTCGCTAAGAATCGTTGTTGGATTTTGTGTGAGAGAGAAAAAACATATGAGAGATAAAACCTAAAAAAGTTGGAGATCGGTGTTTGATTTTAAGAGAGAGAGTCCAAAGTCTAAACAGACGAGAGAGAAAGTTAAACAAAATTGGATAAAGAGATATATTTTAAGAGAGATACAATTATGACCATCAGATTTATTTTTTATGATCTAACGGTTCACAAGTGAACAGGCTATTAACCTGTTCACAAGTAGGGATGGCAATGGGCGGTAGGGTGGGGCGGGGGATCATGGTCACCCTGTCCCCACCCCGCACCTCCAGGTGGTGCCCCGCGCCCCGCCCCGCCCCGTCCCGCATGTCGGGGTGACTTTTACGCCCCGTCCCTACGGGTCCCCGACATCTTTGAAAATTGAAAAATTAAATTGCACATCCTAGAATTCAAACTTGAGACTTTTAGGTGATAGAATAATGGACTAACCAACAAACCAAAGCTACTTTTATATTACACTTGTCAACTAATTAAAATATTATCTTTACATACCACCTATTATATTTTTAACACAATTAAATAATTTTAATTTTACTTAATGGGTATTGATTTTAAATTTATATTATACACTTCTATAGTTTTAAATTGTTTAATTTTATACTTTATTTTATAAAATCTTAGGGTCTTAAGATTTTATCAATATTTATGAGTATAGGGTCATATTATGGCTTTAGGGTTTAGTGCCTTTAGGGTTTAGGGTCTTTAGGGTTTTGGGGTTTAGGGTTTTGGAGATTAGGATTTAGGAGTTTAGGGTCATATTTAACTTAAGGTTTAGGGTATATTTTTATCAAGATCAATTCAATTGACTTAGGAATAGAGACTAGAGAGTCATATTTAACTTAGGGTTTAGGGTAAGTTTTTATCAACATTTATTCAATCAATTAAGAGTATGATAATATTATGTTTAGGGACTTAGGGTTTAGATGTTACTTTGATTTTAATAATAATATCAAATTAATATATGTTTAAAGAAATAAATATTTTTCTATATTATGTTTTATATATATATGAACATCTATAGCGGGATAGGGGATCGGGGAGGGGAGGGGCGGGGCGGGGCGGGTTGGGAGGCATACATGTCCCCGCCCAGCCCCACAGCGGGTTGAGATTTTTTGCACCGTCCCCTCCTAGTACAAGTTTGGGTCTGAGAAAATCCGAGCGGGACGGGGCGGATCGGATCGAGGATAAATTGTCATCCTTATTCACAAGTGAACCGGCTCTCCCCTGGATATAAAGAGGTTGACTGTACTAGATGACGTAAATATATTAGAATTAACTATATTCTAGTCAACTAAAATTAATTAATTCATGATGATGTAGATACTGATACCAAATATCTTCCTGTTCAGTTTTTATTACATGAAAAAAAAAACCTGATTTGATTAGTGATCGATACTTTTTATAACAAGAAATACTTGCAATTCAATATCGACGGGTTTAACCCACTAGTAAGTGTACATGCCGAAAGACAGTAAAATAGTGAATGGGGTCGAATCCACGAAGAGTGTATTAATTACCAACTGACTACTAACAATAGTGTAAATTAAATCTCAGATGCTGCTAATATTAACTAACAAAATAAAATTGAACTAAATATCAACGGATGAAAACTAGCTTGGGTTTGGCTTGCCAACTACCTCCACCTGTGCACACAAATTAATACGCAATCACACAATTTAAAAGTTTAACAATGTCAATTGAAAGGCCTTGGTCCAGTTGCAATCAATTAGATTTCCATAAACAACGATCCTAACTTTGGTTCAGTTGCAAGATCTTTTCTTATCAAAGGAGTCTTGGTTGGTCTATCCTAAGAGTTTCCTAAGACAATCATAAGCACTAGAAAATCAACAATTGCACAATCTAGAATAATGGTCTATTACCCAATCAATTATGTCCTATGTTCCCAAAACTTGGATCTTACGCAAGTTCTTGTTACTTCGTCAAACATCGGGTCATGGTCAGCCGAATATGTTTAACTAACAATTCCTAAAATTATGATGTTGATCAGGCATGCATAACAATATGAAATAAGCAATCAATCCAGAGAACAAAAAATTAAACTTAGTCTGATTGTCAATCAAATCTGTGCACAAGGTTTATGGTAGAAGAATTACCAAACCCTAGCTTGAAAAGAGTTTAGTTACACATAATCATAATAAAAACCTCCAAAATACTCATTAACAATGTTCGAATCAATGGGAGAATTGAGATTTGCCGAAGGATTGGACTGTCAAGTTTGATGTGCCTCCTCCTTCTTGCCGTCACTCTCTGTCCAAATTAGGTCTCAGTTTTTCTTCAGCAGCAGCAGCGTGTGTCTTTTCTCCAACACAAAAGCCCCTTTATATAGATTTAAAACCCTACAATGGTCAATTGTATTTGTCACATCAGCAACTTAAACGTGCAAACTGATTCCCATGCTCTGCGGCCGCAACAGGTTGCAAAACATGTTACAAATTCTGTCCAGTCACAGCTTTACTCTCCGGCAATACCTGTTTTAAAAATACCAATATGGGCAGTATTTTAGACTAAACAAACTTAGAAAAATAACAACTTTAAACCCAGAAAAATATGTGTATTTTACACCTAACAATTAGGTAAGAACTAGTTAGCTTGCTAGTGCCATGACTTGCAAAGCCTATTGAAAAAGATAGTTAAGAGACATTGACATTGGTATGCAAATTGCGTTATGAGAAAGAAATACATAAGAAGTGTTATTAACAAAATTCATTTTTACGATCTCAATTTGCATCATCTTGATGTCTATTTTTTATCAATCGACTTGGAAAAATTAATTAAATGACTTACTTATATAGCTGTAAAATCACTGAATTTATAATTCAGTAATTTCTTTGAAACATGGAAACCCACCATCATTATCGTTAAAGTGTGTACGGAATAAACTCAAGAACCCTCGCAATATTTTGGAAACCACTCGTGCCAAACAAGCACATGATAATTCTATGCAAATAGTATTATTTTATCACCATTCAAAAATGATTCTGTTTGGTTGAGCATTTCAAATATATTAAAATTAGAGATAAAGGGGGCGTTTGGTAAAGCGGTTGAAATATGCAGTGAGATGTAAAAGCTGACGCTAACGAAAAATATTATATTTTATTATTTCATATTAAATTTTATATTAGATTTAATCTAATAAATATAAATTTATTATAATTAATTTTAAGCATAATTAATTTTTTTAATAAAGTTAATAAAATAATTATTTTTATTTAAAAAACGTTGGCCTTCACGTAATTTTATAAAAGGCTTATTTTATAAAATATAAATATTTACAATAATTAAGTGGGGGCCAACTTATTTCTTAAAAGAAAAATGAATAAATTGTTAAGTAGAATAATGAAATAAATTAATAAAAAATGTTAAAGAATAGTAATAAAAAAAATAATGAATAGTAATTTTTATTAATAAAAAAAATAAAGAATTCATAAATTTTGTAATGAAACTGCTAGCATCCACAAGCAGCTCTGCCTCGTTAAACATAGGCATTACGCTAGTGGAATCGCCTTGTCAAACAGGCACAAAAGCTTTGTTTGGTAAAGCATTTCAAGTAGCATATTTGCTACTTTGTAAAATATATGCTATTTCATAACTAAAGGCGATGAGATCAAATTACCCTCCACTCAACAGTGGACATGTGGCAACTTAGCTAGACAATGAAAACATGACTCGGTAGACTAACAATGAAGCTACCTCGGTATGACCTGAGGTATAGTACGCTTCACTACCCATAACTCACATAACCCATATATCTCAGATCTATGGACAACATCGTTGTGGTAAAGATTGTAATGCTAGAGGAATCATTAATGCAAGGTATAGAGGGGGAGGTCATAAGCGAATGGATCTTTTTATCGAAGTATTAGAAAAAAAGGGGTTCAAATCTCTTTATTGTGGCTATCTTGGATAAAATGTGAGGAACATTTGGAATCCAAAATGAAATATAACTCACCAGGAAGAATCCTTCTCCAATTTGAAGACCAACAAAGCTTGTCTCCTAGCCAAGCTAGAACTTCCTCAAACACATATCACACTCCACAATGTAGTATGACTCGTTCAAGTATAATCTACACACATAATTTACAATATTCTTTTCTTACTTAAGCATTAGAGCATCTTTCTCAAGGTACACACCTTGGGGGACCTCTTAACTTACGTTTGTCACTCGGTAGAGAAGCAATTTTCAACATTAGCATCAATCGTAGAGCCTAGTTGAACTTACTTGGTACGTCAATGAACCAAGCTAGATTTGTATGTTATCAAAACGCTTTATTTGAAGTAACATTTGAATTGAAGTAGCATAAAATAACATTTTTTTTTTGTATTTTGAAATGCTACTTGAATGTAGCATTTCATAATTTTAACATCCAAATACCAAGAATACCCTACCTTTTTTAGTCATATTTCAAATATACCCTAAATTCTATTTGCTCTTCACAAAACTTTTAAAAATATCCAACATTTTAAATATATAACAATCTAATTCTAAAATTTTAAAATATGTAACAATTTTTTGTGTGACTACTGAATATGTAACAATTTAGTTTCTTAAATATGTAACATTTGTTAGTTTCAACATGTCACTTGATTGAACATGTCCCTAAATCCTTTAAAATGTTAAACAATTTGATAATTTTTATTTTATGATGAATTGTATAATGCCCTTGTATGTAATTTGTCACAATATTTTGAACATTATAAATGCTATCAGCAATAATTGAATCAAACAACCACAATAGTTTAGACAGCATATATGCTAACATTTACACTATGTTTGGTTAGTCAGGGAATGTGAATGTGAATGTGAATGAGAATGAAAATGGTAACATAATAAGAAAGGGAACATGAATGAAATTCCTTGGATTTCGTTGTTTAGTTGGTGAAAGAATTATAGCAGGAATAAGAACGAGAATAATTGACAAAATACTATATTCTCTTATCGTTTATTGTGCTTTAATGATAAAATGATAAATTTGCATTATTTTTAGTTGGGTATGATTTACCTTGTAAACAAGTGGTATTTAAAAAATACATTTATGTAAACCAATAGCTTATGTATTTAGCTTGCATTCGAAATAAACAATCCAATGATTTTTGATTAGGCTAAATAGATGGATGGTTGGGATTTGTTTGATCCAATGGTGATAAGTTGTGCAAACGGAAAAAATATTAACCATGATGTAGCTTCAATGTCAAATCCTTGCTTCACACCATTCCTAGTCGTCACAAAGTGTAAGTTCTTCAATTGTTTTTATATACGTTTCTAAAAAACTAAAAAAAAAATTTGTTAGCTTGCCAGATAAAGGATAAGTTATATATAATCTTATCATTTTTTTTAGAAGACCCATAAACCATACACAGACTAAGCCTTGCCCGTTCTTCAATTGTTTTTATATACTTTTCTAAAAAAATTTAAAAAAATTTGTTAGCTTGCCAGATAAAGGATAAGTTATATATAATTTTATCATTTTTTTTAAAAGACCCATAGGTCACACACAGACTAAGTCATGTCTGAGGGGCATAAAGACCACCACAGTGGATGAAAACTACCCAAATCCCAACCCCTAGTGAGAATAGAACCATGAAAACTACCCAAATCCCAACCCCTGGTGAGAAGAGAATCTTGGATCTCAAGGTCTTGAGCAGACAATCTGACCAACCGGGCTACCCCCTATTCTCATATATAATTTTATCATTAGAAGAAAGAAAGTACAAGTCATACATTTGGTGTCCACATGATTTACTAATAAATTGTGAAAACGGTTTTATATATATAAATATAATATAATATATATAGATCAGTAGGTGGGTGGCAGAATCAAAGGAGGATACTTTGGAATCTAATCCCCCCTCCCCTCCCAGATTCTATGGTACGCGTTGCACACGTGTCGCCTGTTTGACCGCCAATGCTGCTTTTTCTTTTATTGGCTTCTGACATCATCCGTTCTCCAATTTTACCCTCCATTGTCTCTAATTTCTGTGCGAAACATAGCCTAAAATCAGTCATTTAAATTAGTTTGAACACAAATAAGGGGAAACATTTTTTTTTTGAGAAGATAAGGAAAAAATATTGGGTAAGAGAATTTGAGATCAAAAGACACTCGAGCCACCAAAAATGATGGATTACATCCCATAAATATGAGAACTATTTCAAATGGAAATTACAAACATTGAAAAGATTGGACATCACCAAAAAAATCAATAATCAATAAGTCACGACATATGGAGGAGATCTAGAGTTTGAGTGAAGAAACCCTTAATCAAACCATATTCAAAATAAAATAGAGAAATTAGAGTATAAAAAATAAATCGGAAACATCAACATAAGGAGGAGGAAGTAGAGCTCGAACAAATCTAAAAAAGGAGGTGAGTAGTTTAGAGAGAGGTAGAGAAGAAAGTTTTTAGAGAGAGACGGCTAGGGTAGTTCATGGATCCATGAGTTTGTTTACCATGGATGATGGATTGTATGTATATAAAAAATAATTAACGAAATTTAGGATTTTCAGATTAATTAAGTTAAAAAAGAATCCAAAAAAGTTGAAAAAACAAAATAAGGCTATAATTGGCATTACAAAGCTAAGCTATAATACAAAGTTGCATAGCACCTCCTCTTGTAAAAAGCTAACCAGTGTGCTTGGATCTCAAAGAGCAAACAAACAGACACAACCGAACAGACCAAAAGTAGCAAACTTTTGTGTTGCCGCTGATTAAATTGCTTGACCAGACAATTTCTATTTTTAGTTAAACCCAGGAGAACAAAAACCCACTTCTATATGAGCCCCATTTATTTGTTTTGAGTTTCCTTCTCTGTCTCACTCTCTTTGTAATTGCTTTGGCCTTTTATACTGATATTCGGCTGAGTTTGGAGGAGCTTCCAATCAGGTCGGTCGTTTGATGTTCAAGATGGTTTGAATTTAGTTTTCAAGTTTCATTTGATTTTTTTTAATGGATTCTCTCTTTTCTGGAAATTTACTAGCATACCTATATCGGCGACGCGTTAGTGGACTTTGTATGTTTCCATAGGAAGACTGTGAATTTGGTGTTCAATTTCAAAAGTGATTCGTTTTAACTGTGCATTTCATTAGACTCATGCCGATTCATTGATTTTTTATTTAAAAAGATAGAATAATATATGTTAGGCTTACATGAAATCTGGGTTGGAGAGATTTGGGTATATGAGGGAAATTTTGGAGGTGGGTTTTGTGCGTTATTGTGGATTGAAAGCGGTGGACTGGTTTGTGTCATTTGTGAGGTCACTTGTATTTATTTCTGTTTCTATTTGTAGAAGACATTATGCTATTTGTGGGTGTTATGTAAATGGGACTGAAAGGAGTTGTTCCTTTGCCATTTGGGTACTGCAGGGTTACTGTGAGATATTGAGAGTGGTTTTAGTGTCAAGTTCAGTTCTTTCATCAAACGCTAGGAAAGTTTTAAACATCAGAGGTTTCAAGTTTGATTAAAGATGGAACACCCTTTTTTGGCTACGGAAACGGGAAGAGGTTATTGGGCTCCGCCAAGGGAAGAAACAGTTAGTGCCGCACCATTAGAATGCAGCGCAAGGAGTTCGATGGTTGACGATCCGTGCAATAACTTTCCAGACCTCATGAGTTTTGATACATATGCAGGATGGTGCAACAGTCCATCATTGATTACGGATCAGATGTTTGCTGCGTATGGGTTGTCTCCATTTCAGTCAGTACCGTGTGCATCATTAGATACATCAAATTTCATTGGGCAAAATCCTACTGGCTTTTCTGATGGTGGCATGATGTCAAAGACTGCGGGGTCTTCTTATAATGGTGAAGAAAGGATGGTGTTTCAGGAAAAAGGTGCACAACTTGGTTATCATTTTGATTCAATCAATGCTGATGATGCTGCTGCTGAGCAAAATAATAGTGCTTCTGTACCGAAAATTACATCCACTATGGCTAATGGTATGGTTTCTCGGCCAATTGGGCGGTCACTTGATGAGAAGATGCTTAGGGCGTTATCCTTATTTAAAGAGTCTTCTGGAGGGGGAATTTTGGCACAAGTCTGGCTCCCGATAAAGCATGGAGATAAGTATATGTTGAGCACTTATGATCAACCGTACGTGCTTGATAAAGTTCTGACAGGGTATCGTGAAGTGTCGAGGAAGTTTACCTTCTCGACAGGAGTGAAACAAGAGTTTCCTCTGGGACTTCCTGGTCGAGTATTCGTCTCTAAAGTTCCAGAGTGGACTTCAAATGTGAAGTTCTATAGAGATGCTGAGTTCTTACGTGTAAATCATGCTGTTAATCATGCAGTCCGCGGTTCAATTGCCTTGCCAGTCTTTGAAAATCATGGGATGTCGTGCTGTGCTGTGCTAGAACTTGTAACAATCAAAGAGAAGCCAAATTTTGATTCAGAGATAGAAGCAATTTGTCATGCATTGAAGGTTAGTTTTTATTTGTGCTGTAGAAAAAAGTCTTCTTTCTGTAGGTTTTTTGTGCTGAACATCCTTATTTGAAAATTTACTGTGCTCCATGAAATTTACAATGAAAGAAGGAAAAAGCTGTAGGAGGGGAACCAGTATATCTATGTCCTATTTTCTAAACACAAGTAATATGTGAATTGGCTTACCTAATCTTCTTCTTATACCGCTAGTGAGCTTTGATTCTTCAGATTTCTTTTTCTGCAAGATTCTATTTTGAGTCTTCCGAAATTATTTTTTCAATATCCTCTCTCTCTCTCCCCTTCTCTCTCTCTATATGATCTTGTTTCATATTTGTTAAATTTATCTTTATGCCAATTCTAAGGTCACAGGTTCAATTTCTGGAATAGCCTCTCCACATATTAAAATGATGAATAGAGGAAAGCTTATGCAAAAAAAGAAAAAAGAGAGAAGAAAAAGAGAACTGAATGGAGCCTCATCATGTTGCACTTTCTTTAATTTTACTATATATTTTTCTGGTACTTGTTTGTTTATCTCTTATAAGGATTGCATCCTAATTAGTTGTGATTATAACTTATTACTCAAAGGCTATGTCCTATGTGCTGTTATTCGTATATGGATTCAAACTTACAGTTTTAATGGTATCTTGCATTTTTATGAAATCTCTCCGAATTCATCCTATTTGCAGGTTGTGAATTTGCGGTCCACTGCACCCCCTCGACTTTTTCTTCAGGTAGACATCAGCATCAGATGCAGAATATCTTTTCTTTTCACTTATTTATTCCTTGATTTACCCTTACCCTCCCCTGCTCCCCACTAAATGACACCTGGCATCTTAACATTACATTAGTAAAATTGAAGGCAAAAGAAGATAATTACATTAGTATATTTGCACGAGCTTTCTTTTACCTTCTGTGGAAGCTTTCTAATATAATCTTCTATTTTCCAGAGCCTCTCAATGAATCAAAGATCTGCCATAGCTGAAATATCTGATGTTTTACGAGCTGTGTGTCATGCGCATAGATTACCTCTAGCTTTAACATGGATTCCCTGCAGTTATTCTGAGGAAGCTGCTGATGAAACTATAAAAGTACGCGTTAGAGAAGGAAATAAATGTTCAGATGGGAAATCTGTACTTTTCATCGAGGATTCGGCATGTTATGTGAGTGATAAAGAGATACAAGGGTTTGTGCATGCGTGTGGGGAACATTATATCGAGGAAGGTCAAGGTGTAGCTGGGAAAGCACTTCAATCAAATCACCCCTTTTTCATACATGATGTAAAGACATATGACATAACAGAGTATCCACTTGTCCATCATGCACGTAAGTTTGGCCTAAATGCTGCTGTTGCGATCAGGCTGAGGAGCACCTACACGGGTGCCGATGATTATATACTAGAGTTCTTTCTTCCTGTCAATATGAAAGGGAGCTCTGAGCAGAAACTCTTGTTAGACAACCTGTCAGACACAATGCAGAGAATCTGCCAGAGTTTGAGAACAGTTTCAGATGCAGAATTAACTGGAGGACAAGGATTGAACATGGAGGTGGGAGGTGTCGAAATTTTCCCTCCTGTGGCTATTCCTGCGAGAGGCTCTCAAATGAACTTTCCAGGAACGAGTGTGGTTTCAAATGAAAAGATGTTTCTAAACTTATCAGAAGCAAATAAGGATAAAGTTCAAGCCGATGCTCCCCAAGAACAGGTAATGTGCTTGAATGCTCTTTTCATTTTTAAAGAAATAGTGTTTTTACAATTGAGTTGATTTTGCTCTTTGCAAAATTGAAAGATCACACTTCTATACTTTTATGTACATTTTTTAAAAATAGCTGAATAATTCTAACATAGTATCGACTTTTTGGGGACGGGGAAGTAAATAATTTAAAGGTCATGCGCTGCAATGATGAAATGATAGGACATTGAGGTTGAGATGCCGTGCGTGACGTTTGGATTTCTTGTTGTTTTAGTTGCTATCGAGCTCTATTTCGATAGAGAGCCCTTTCATAAATTTGTAATTCGAAATCTTCTTATAGACCCTTGTTTCAAACTGCCATTTCATTTTTTATTTTCTTCTATTTTGAGGTGTAGGTTATCTTACAATTTGTTGAGTGTAGAAGATGGATTTATTATAGTAACAAGGACGTTTGAACATTTGGTCACTAAAATGGAATTTGAAAAAAAAAAAATTGGGACCGAAAGTGGTATTAACCTGACATTTTTTGCTTAAATGGAATTTTTTATTGCTTGAAAAACAATTTGCTTATAGTTAATTGGTGATTCTTGCCTTGAAGCTGCTAAAAAGCATTTTCAAGGTGCAATTCTTATTTTACAGATCGATCTCGTCTTCTCACGTTTTCGATATTGGAAAATAATAACTGTGGAAGTGTGTCGTCTGATTAAGAATTTGAAAAACCCTCTTATTTGTATATTCTTGTCAGTTTAGTTTTGTGTACAAGTTCTTTCCAGGCATGGAAGCTCATTTCTATGTGGATCCCCACATGGTCCAAGTGGTAGAACCCCACCTCCCTGACCAAGAGTTCATGAGATCAAACACCACCCCCACCCCACCCCCAAATGCTTGCTTTATATAAATATTTCTATTATCAATGGCCATCTTGTTGGCCTTCTCAAGGGATGGTAATGATAAAGCAGACAAGGAAATTATGCCGTTAAGATGTGACGGGAGAGGCAGGTAAGGCAACCAAACTGCACAAAGTAACCACAACAAAAATTTTAACTGAACAAGTGTCATAGAGTTAAGAACTTCTAAATTACTTCTGGTGTGCGGCTGCCACTCATTGAACAAGAAAATTAGAGCCGTTTTACTGTAGAAACAGTGTTTTCCCGTTGAGCTGGGCTGATGACATTGATGCTCGTTGCCTCATTATAGACAGCACGTATAAGTGAAATAGGACTATTTCTTATCATAAAAGGAACCATGTGGCCTCCGGATTTTTGCTTTTCCTTTTACCTCCTTCGACCTCAGATGTTTGCCTTTTAGCAAGAAATTAGATCTTGGTTGACAGCATTTTATCTTAGTGTTTTACCAAGTGGCCAAGGGTTCTAACTCCCCTTCCCTAAACCTTGCCTACAATATATATATATGAAAAAGAGTTGAAAGCAAATTCCGTTGCCACCATTGAATAGGTTCTTAGTCTTTGGATTGGCAGTTCAATCCAATGAAGTATCACTACGTAAAATTGAGAAAATAGTCTCTGTGGAAGCTTGAGTTACTTTTAAAGTATATGATGGTGGTTTGATGGATGTGCTGAGGTGTTAATACTGCCTTTTCGACTTAAAAGAATAGAAAGTCATTCTTTTGTGAGACCACCAAATCCCTAACGTTCCCCACAAAGATCACTGTGTATTGCTTGTCTACATGGTGAGCATATGTTAACAAGACCTGGGTGGAAAAATATTGTTAAAGGAAAGTTGCCAATATGGGAGTTACAGTCAGGCTTCTCTGCTTATGATTTCTTAGCTAAGCTGAATTCAGATTTTGAACTACCTGTTTTGGGTTGAGCTATAACTTTTTCTGTTTGTTCAACATTTCTTGTAGGGGAGGAGTGGATCTAGAAGACATCCAGAGAAAAAGAGAAGTACGGCAGAGAAACATGTGAGCTTGAGTGTTCTTCAGCAGTATTTTTCTGGGAGCCTTAAGGATGCGGCTAAAAGCATTGGGGGTAAGACCCCATGCCATTTGCTTATATGTCCAAAGCTTCAAAAAAACAAAAGGAAAAAGTGTCATAGGTTTCTGCTTGGTGTTCTCATGTCAATGATAAATATGCAGTGTCCATATTGTTCCAAAATTATATGTTTACCATTGAATATGAAACGTTAAAGCTAATTTATCTTCATCAAGTAAATTCAGAATACTAGAGAAGTATTTGCTTTTTGTGAGGGAGGGGTGAACCAAAGCCTTACCCCTCGTGCAAGTGATTAGGAGCAGGCCACCACTAGGGCACAATAGCTTCTTTATTAGAGAAGTTTTTGGTTAATTAAATAGTTTTAAGCATGAGTTATGTGTACATATATTTGGTATAAATGCAAGAGAAAATTTTCTGCTGGTGGTGGTAAACTAATAATTTGTGGAGCTACTAATATCTAACGAGATATAATTGCAAAGTCTGCTGTCAAGATTCTATGTGGTTAATTTTAATGTAAGGGCTTTCTGGTGATCCGAATTTGGAAATTTTGCTTTTGTAGTTTGTCCAACGACTCTGAAAAGGATATGCAGACAACACGGGATCTCCAGATGGCCATCCCGCAAAATAAACAAGGTGAATAGTTCACTGAGGAAGATACAAACCGTGCTTGACTCCGTTCAGGGGGTGGAAGGAGGGCTTAAGTATGATCCAACCACAGGAGGTTTTGTGGCAGCTGGTTCCATCCTTCAAGAAGTCGATGCTCAAAAGATAATAAATTTTCCAGACAAAAACCTGCAAGATGCTGTGCCAATAGCTTCAGCATCCTGTCTTGAGGGCGAGAATTCGGTGGTCAAAGTGGAGGCAGATGACTGTTGTCTGGATAAATGTCATGAAGAACTAAAGCAATCTACTGCTTCTGTCATCGATTGTAGTAAAGACTCCAAGTCGGTTGTGATAGGAGCTGGACTATTCCAGCCAGGTAGTCTTGGCTCAACACGTTGGGTCCTCCCAGAAACTGCAGCTCTCAATTCCTATTTTGTTAATCAGGAGGGCAGATGGGGTATGAACAACGATAGTACAAAAGTAGAGAAGTCTGACTGCCATTTTGCATCTTGGAGCTCATGCTCCTTGGCTGCTACTGATGAAATAGATACCAAAATGGAGGCTGATGACAGGATTCTCGAGCATGACCAGCCCTCTGCTTCAAGCATGACAGACTCATCATATGGCTCTGGTTCTTTGATGCATTGCTGTTCAACAAGCTCTCATAGTTTTGAAGATGGAAAGGATTTTAAAGCCAAAACAAGCTGCAGCGACAGTGGATCTGTAATTACTGTAAAAGCTACTTATAATGAAGACACAGTGAGGTTCAAGTTTGACCCTTCCATGGGCTGTTTCCAGCTATATAATGAAATTGCGAAAAGGTTCAAATTGCAAAATGGAACGTTCCAGCTCAAGTATCTGGACGATGAACAGGAATGGGTGATGTTGGTGAATGACTCTGATTTGCAGGAGTGTGTTGATGTATTGGACTATGTTCGCAAACGCAGCGTGAAATTTCTTGTTCGTGATGTGCCTTGCGCAATGGGTAGCTCTGGCAGTAGCAACTGCTTTTTGGCAGGTCCTACGTAGCATGGGGTGATGGTTTCGACATATGGATCATCTCTGCATCTTCCTTTTTTAGTATCGTGTTTCATGATGACTTGGGTTCTACTTCAAATACGATGATCGGATGATGTAATGCCACTGAACTGTAATGAGGTGATCGAAATGGCCAGAATTTCACGGGTTTTACTCCTAGTTCTTTAGGGATTATCAGAAATCCAAGCATGGACCAATAACTTCTGTTCTTTTGGCCAAGGTACTACTCTATACCTCAACCATGGTGTATTATGTATTACCTTCAAAATGCAGCCGTTTCGTCTTATGCAGATGGTTGTTGCGAGAAACGTAGGGGACAGTAGTCACAGAACAATGCAGGTACAAGATGAGAGATAAGCCTACGACATTCTCATACGTGTCAATGATAGGTCTGTAAATTGCTAGAAGCAACAATAGGGTGTTTTCTTAGTCTGTACAATAATCAGTGTATAAATTCTTTAGAGTAGAAATTATATATAGCTTGACGGTGATTTGTCACAATGCAGTCTTATATATGTTGAAATTCCAGAGCTTTGAGAAAGTGCAGAGACTGTAGCTTCGTAACACTGGGACTTGTGCAAAATGATGATAGATTGAGTGTCTTTATTCTTCTCTGGATGATACAGGGCAGGAGATCTCTCTGCCATGAAATGGTGGCAATGCATAGAGAAGTAGTATTCCCACCCCCTCAAGTTGGTTTGTATATCTCTAGCCTTGCTACCCTTGATCGAGTATGGAAGCTGTTCAGCGCAGATCCAACAATGCTACCTTCTGTTCCTGTTTATAAACCACCTGGAGAATTTGCCCACAATTCCTAACTGGTTTTGGTTGACATTAAACGTTGGACGCACTGTTCGGAGTGTCTGGTTCGTGGAATAGTGAGGGAGACGACTCCCCATTAGTTAAGAGGGGAAGGTGGATTTTAATCAAGGGTAAAAAATTCTCGCAACTCTCTCACTTTGGAAATCTGAATAAACCGAAGTAGGCATCTTAGGTGGAGGATTACAAGATTTAAATTGCCTGAGATAATCAATGGCGGCCCCAGAATTCAAACTCATTGAGAGCACAACTAAGCAGTAGCGAGGGTTTGGGGGTAGTGATCCTGAAATTTTTTTTTTTAGTTATTTATATGCCACGAAGATAATTACTAATAATGGTTTAGAGTAATAAATTTGTCTTGACAATATTCATTCTCGAAAAATGCATTCCAATACTTGCTGTGCTATGGGTAAAATCAATTCTAACTTCAAAAGTTGATACATCAAAAGAAAGGAAAAATAAAATACTTATTTGTTTGCACTCTCAATCAAAATCTCCAAATTGTATATCTAACTGTCTAAGTGCTCTAGCCTGCAAATGCCCATACAAGGTGAGGGCTAAGGGTTTAGATTTAGATAGTTGGACCGGATGGATTAGGGGCTTGAAATATTTTGATTTGGGACCCTTGTAACTAAGCCCATATACACCCTATTAGACAAAGAAATTAGGTCCAATATACCTATTTATTAGAGATTCTTATGCAACTACTTGTTTATAAGATCAGTACCACAGTCTCTATTTTATATACTAAATAATGAATAAAAAAATTGATATAAAATAAAAGATGACCAATCACATGAGAGGGGTAAGATAGAGTTTTAATCCGTAGTTGTAATTTGAAAAACAAAAATGATAAAGATGCTAGTGATGATCATCCCAAAAATACTTTAGCATTGTGTGGCATTAATTCATTGGGTATGATTTTCAATGAGTCCCTTTATTATGATGTCACCACACTAATGAATAATTGTCACACACTGCAGATGCTTTTGGTATGATTATCACTGGGATCCTTAACATTGTTGTTTTAAAAAAATTCAATGGAAGCAAAATTGAAATTGATTGGGGGCATAAATGTCTACTTATACATATATACATTAATGGGTTCTTAAGATGTTCAATGGCCCTTGCCATCATCATTGTCGCCATAACTTTCTTCTAATTATTTCATATGTGCGTCACTATAATCCTTATGTAACTCTTGGTCATAAAAGTAGCAGTGACTCGGATACAGTCACATGGAATGTGGAGATACAGCGATGCGCAAATTCTCAAAAAATCTAAGATGGCGGGTGCAAGGGATTCGGTGAATAAAAAGAATCTTTTTATAATAATCGAAAGAGCTTTATTCATAAATATAAAATATTGTTCACAATAATATCAATATGCTAATCTATAAACTAAAAGAAACAACTACATCACCATGTTCGACATCTTCAATAAAAGGAACCGATTCATCAATAGAGGTTTACAATCTCTAGAATACCTGCACATCCCGTAAGATCGAAGGCATCTCCACCAATATCTCACAAATCACATTCTCCTTCCATATATTGATGAGTTTTCCTTGAAAGAACACTAAGATTAGTATGTACAAACACTAAATCTTCGGCACGTTGTGGTAACATCTTATTTCTTTTCATGGAATGAATGAATGAATATGTGCTCTAATTTTTCTAGCAACAAGATAAAGGTTGTCCAAGTAACTTCAATGCTATTGATTTCCATATAGGAATAGAAACATCATACATAACCACCAAAATTTTGGATCAAGGGATGCTCTATCATTAAAGGAATCATATGAAAAAACACTCTTACAACTAGAAAATTAGCAAACTCCATTATTAGGTTCTTTCTTTCACGTCATCTGGAGTACCTCCTAAAGCTTTTGTTCATTTCATTTGAAATTTCCATATCCTTATGTGGAGGAACACAATACGAGTCCATCAATCCATTCTTTGCTATAATATCTAAAAATTAATAAGTAAAACCAAAAAATTTATAATTATTATCTTCCGTTATATTGGTAAAATATTAAAATTTTATAATTGAAAATAATATTACCTTAGGTTTAATGAAAGAGTTAAGTAATGAAGTGTAGTGTTGCTCTTGTTCTATCTATACACAAAAATGAAATATACAACTGAATAAAAACTTATTTTTTTATTGTGTTCCAAACCGTTATAACGATATACAGGAATGGAACCAGCATTAGATATTAGGGACGAAACTTAGTGCGGGGGTCCAAGGGCAACATCCCCAAAAATTCTTTTGGGGTTCTATATATATCACTTGTTAACATTAAGATAAAAGTAAAAACTATATCCATAAATTTGATAAATTGTTTACAATTGCTTTTATCGAGTTCTCATGTTTTGATAATACTGCATAATAACCTCATTCGGAATTTGACCAAACATTTTTTCTCAATGTATATAACTAGACAATCATTGAGTCATTCATCTCCCATTCAATTTCACAATCGTTGCTTTACAATCTTCATAACTAAAAATGTCCTCTATATGGTTGTAGTTACCACAGGTAAATCAATGCTAGTGTTATTAGTTTATACACAAGTGATATGCCAAGTTATACCTTAACGCAACCATTTTCACTACAAGACTAGCAATCTCATGAACCCTATAAATTCGATCAAAAACCATTATTTTTTTCTTGGTTTTTTAGAGGGGCCAAGAATAGTTAAGTTAGATTTTACTTGATATTTTGACATACCCACTACCCCAACAACAGTATGATATTGTCCGATTTGAGACGAAGCCCTCACGGATTTGTTCCTCTAGGCCCAACGACCTCGCTTAGGCCCAGAAAATCTGTCATACTGTGATAGGTTGTGAGAACTCCTTATCTACTAACCGCTCATTCCTTTCTTTACCGATGTAGGATCTCATCAATTTACTAGGACATTTGCTCCCTACTATTATGACACTTGCATATATGGACCTTGCATGGTTAAAAAGACACTTTTAACTAAAGTAGAGGGGCCCAAATTAGGGATATCAAAAATACCCGTACTAGATAGGTACCTACAATGACCTGTCTCAAATTAGACGGGTATGCCCGCCCCATTAATTAATTGACCGAGATCGGGGAGGGTACAAGTATTATGGAAAAAAAAAAACAAATATAGGTACAGGGATAGGTATATCAAATCCAACCCGCCTCGTACCTATATATGTTATAACTTATAAATTTATAATACCTATAATTTACTTGTTATTTTGATTTTGATATGCACATATATATTAGTTTCAATTTTGCTTTTAATTTATTCATTTTTATATTTACGGGTACGGGGATGGGTAAAGAAGTCTCAACCCCAAGCCCGCCCCATTGACATCTTTCAGTGACCAAAAATTCAATTAATCCATACAAAGAAAGTAAACCAAAGTAAACCAGTCACATCTCCTAAAAAAAGAACAACTGAAACCTGCAGGGACCAAACACTTGTTGTACTCCTTAACTAAATCCATGCATCAAATCCAATAATTATATCTATAAACCAGAAGTAAGAGCAGGAGGAGGAGCCATGTGAAAGCCTGAAACCAAGAAAACCCCGAGACTGAATTGAGAAACCGCAACACAACCATCATGCCCAATGTTGATCTCACAAAAAGGTGGGTGTTTTTTATAAAGTAAATTGCAACTTCTATGAGATTGACCATTGCCCAGCCTGCTACTCTTGCAAGAGGGTTCACCATTAAACCACCCACCCAAAACTAAATAGTGCAGTTACTTGTACAAAAATACACCATGGCTAAAAAAAAAGTACGATAAAATTATTGAATTTTAATGTAAGCAACCAGTTTGGCACAAGTGCGCGTCCTTGACAGCACATCTACTTCCACAAATTGAAGTACCCCCTTTCATTGTGGCCCATTATACATGATGAGTCGATGACCAGTTTCTTGTCTGTTGGTGCACCCACAAATCCCAAGTGATAAAATTCACACTTGATAGAAGACTGGAGCTGATTTGTGGATTTCAATTTAATTTATAAGATTGATGGTGCTATGTTTGGCTTATCAGGATTCAGAAACTCTCTTCATCTTCTTCTTTTGTTTATCTTGCACCCGATATCTCTCTCGCCGTTGTTCTCTCTGGCGTTCTTTAGTCAATTTTTCATCCTTAGCTTTCTCTGCTTCAAGTGCTCCCCTCTTCTGTTCTTCCTTCAGTTTCCTCTTCTTCATCTGTAAAATCGTTGGGACTAATTATCAACTTTACTAAATAAAAAAAAATTTCGTGGCACCAAGGGGATGCAACAAAAAACAAAAGAGGATCATAATAGAAGCTACAAAAGTTCGCTAGCATATTACTGCTGAAACAATCGAGGATATCAGAGAACAAAAAAATGACCATGCTAAGCCAGTTATCTACTACAATTTCTAGGAGCATTTCTTTCCCATTAAAGCATGTACAGTTCCTTTCCTTCCAGATTATCCACAACATAGCCAGAGGAAGTGTTTATAAGATCCGATGCTTGTTCTTGAACACGTAAAGTTCCAGGTGATGGGTAATTAGTTCATAACAAATTCTCACAAGTTGGAAGGATCATAGTGGAGCAAACAAAAGAAACCATCTAAACAAGAACAGTACCGATTAATTAATACCCAATGGCAATGGTGAAGGCCAACTCCAGATTGTATATATATATATACTAACAAGAGATCTACGCTGCTCATCTTTGAACAGCACGAAAAGCTTCCTAGAGAAGCAGCCCCGGATTCCCCTACTAAAAATATTTTCCAAGAAAAATTACACATGTAACCTTTTATAAATTGCTAAATTATCACTATGCCCTTCCGTTACCCCAACATGACTACACAAATTCGAACTCACCTGCTTTTTGCTCAGCAGTCACGCAAATTTATATTATATAGATATATATACACACACCAAGCTTATATAGTTATATTTCATGTTCCCCAATTATGGCCTATTTTTAATATATTGAATAAGATATCTAAATATACATTGAATTTTAGTCTGGAGATGGGGATCATGTTGCCAAACCACATTAGTTTACCCGTCATCTTTGAAGCTAAAGTTATATACAAGGGGTTTACAAGGGGCTATCAAACCCTACCTTTTCTCATAGGGTCTATTTTGAAAAACTAAAGAATTTTGAAAGGTCTACTGTTAATAATAATATCAGTCAATCAATCCATATCAATTATCAACAAGGAAAATCGTATTTTCTGGAAAATAAAACTTCATGTTAGATAGCATGATGCAGATTGTTACAGCATTGGGAAGCAAGACGCTAACATAAGTTCAAATACACAATTGTGCCATAAAAAAAAATTAAAAAAAAAAAAAGTTCGAACACACAAACACAATATATGATGGAGCCTCAATCCCCAAAATGCATTTTAAATGAACCAAACTAAAGAGCCTAAGCATGACCGAGTCACTACTAAAGAAAGATCCAGCACATTACTTAACTAGGCTCATTAGTAATTAAGACTATATCAGCCAATGGATAGACCTGCCTCTATCCTGACATCATCTGAGGTAACATGAAATTTGAATAACAAGATATCTCAGGTGATTATTGTTCCCCAAGATGCTTGCTAAAAATAACCATTTTCGTCCACAAGTAGAAAACTAGGCGGCCTTCGAAAATCCGAAGAAATTTTCTCGATCCTATTGACATACCTTTTCTTGTCTGTGTACAAACAGAGAACAAGATCTTAAAGCTAACAGGCAAGATCTCACTGAGGCTTTTGAGCAAAATGCAAATTGAACCCATAAAAACAATTTTCCAACCTTTCATACAATCATACTAAAATTAAAAATATTTAAGTAGCTTTCAAGGTCTCAATTCTACTCGTGGTCCAAAAACAGATATATCTATAGATCTTCATTAAAGAGAAATAATAACTAAAGGGTTTTACAGAAAATAAGATTATGGAATGGATAAAGTGCAAAAATCTGGATAGAATATATTTTAATTGAAGAATTCTCAAGTTTTGTCTTTGAATACGTACCTTCTCATGCTTAATCAGTTGAAGGTGTTGAACAAGAGCATGAACTTTACGCTCGTGAGGCTCCATGACAACAGCTCTTCTATTTTCAAGGAGTGGCATTTTCCGACTGGGTATATCTTTCGGTTTGGATGCAAATGGGAGAGCAGCTTGTAATGACTTGGGAATTATTAGCGGGTTGAACTTCTTGGGTGTCCTTTCAATTGGCTGTTAAAAAGGGATTTTAGAAAATAAAAAGCTAGCAGTTAAATGCAAATAAAAGAAGAGGAAAATAAAAGGTTATCATTTTCCAATCAGGAAGGAGGCTGGCGTGAAAAGGGCATCAAACATTACCTTGTATAGCGAATCCTTATTAACAGGAATATGAATATTAAGGTCTCTTCTCAATTCAGCAACAGTTTTCATTCCTTGCCAAGTCTCATCACGTGGTTGGAGGGCTGTGGTTAACGGGTTGTAGAAGGTAGGAACTTCAACTTGAGTCCACGCACGCAGGAAAACAATATCACTCATCAGAATTTTGTCCTCAAAAGTGCACCTTGCAACCCCCTCTCTGGGTACCCCTCCCATCTTTTTGGGTTGGTTACCGATCTCTTCCTTTGCAGCCTGCAATGATTAAAATAAATAAAGAATCATTTCAAGGAGACGTTAACAGCACAATGAAGAAAACATATATACCCATGCCAAGTTACCCCAAAAATTCTGTATAAAAGAGGATTTCCTACAAAGAAAACAATAGTTCTGCTAATTTTCTAGATTAAAGAGTCCTGCTGACAAGTTTAAACATATTAGCAGTAATGCAAATGTCACATTCCAATAGGAAAGCATAAGATGTTAAGAACATAGCTAAGATCTCAAACCAATGAATCAATCAAAAAAGCATACCTTTTTGACCTGTCCCCGGATACCACTGACAGTTCGAACAGCCGCACCTTCAAACCGAGCAACTTCAAGGTCTGAAGTGAACATATCCTTGATAAGTGCAGTCTTCTTGAAGATCTTGCATGGATAACCAACCAGCTTGATTTTCTTAACTATCTGAGCAGCGTGGTTAGACTCAAGCACAACTGCAGTTGCTGTGATGCGGAATGCAGCCTGAAATCAATGACATCGAGTAGGGAATGAATATAGGTAACTAAACTGATAAAGAAGGGATAATACATATTCCAATAACTTTTTTTTTTTTTTTGCCACAGGATGCAACAACTCAAAAATATTCATTAGCAGACAGCAAAATTTGAAAAGAATGGTTGGAAAGAAAAGGAATGGTTGGAAAGAAAAGGTGCTCAAGTAGGGCTGTAAATGACTGTCCGTCAATGAGCTACTTGGTCATTACTCATCATATCTTCACTTTGTCATAATAAATAAGCCCGGCCAAACGCAAAACCTATTTTAGACTGTTTATTGATTAAGCGAAACACAAATTCAGTGAGCTTGGTTCGCAGGGTCAATGTCTAGTCAAGGGTTGTGTATTTAGTTATTCCAATCAAAGAGGCATACTATAATCTAGGAGAGCAAGAAATGCATTCCTCGTGGGCAATGAAGTTCGGAACATCTATGTGACATTATCAAACCATATATTATGCACTTCCATTAATTCAGGAAAAAAGAAACAACCAACCAAAGACACACCATTGAGGTCCTCCGAAACGATAAAGTCTAACACCCAGCATAGTAAGAAGCAAAGCATAAAGAATTACAATCTTTCCAAGCTACTGCCATGCTGAAATTGAACAGAATTATCAAGCTGAATTTTAGCATCAAATTATTACCTTTCAAATTGATTAAGCCAGGCCCAAATCCAGATAATGTGGTTCAGTGTAATTAGAGGAAACCCCAAACACAATTGTAGAAATAAAAGTCTTCACAAAAGTAAAACAAATTTGAGTATTCATATCAAATTTTCTCACATTAAATAGGCATCAAGACATTCCAAGTCAGCCTAATCTAAGTCGATTGGTAATTGATCCAATTGATTCAGCCTCATCCAGGCATCAACCGCCTTACCCTAGTCAATCAAATTGCACCTTTTTTAAAAAATTTCAAATGGGTGTTCAAATTAAGAGAAAAAAACTTCCAACCTGGTTGTTTGATAAATTCTGTACAGCAACCACTCCTGTTTTGGGCGGGGCAAGGGGACCCCAGAACATGGCAAGACAATGCATGTGTTCTGGAGTGTATTTGAGCATGCGATGCCTCCCATTACGATCCTCAATCGCATAAACAGGTGTAGTTTGGTAACGCCTCCACCCAATGGACACGATTATGGGGTCTCGTGTCTTCAAAACTTTTCTGTGCCACCTGTGTCGCTTTAACCTGGCCTGTAAACAAGAAAGTAATTAACATAATGCTGGTAACAAGTGGGGTTGGGTTGGCCGCATTGAGTTAGTTAAGCAATCCTTCCATTACAATTTGCGAAAGGATAAACCTACATACATATAGATACTTACAAATTTACTATTGTCAAATGATTAATGACGACCTGGTTTCTGTATTTTTCATACTTCTATTATATAAAGGTGCTGAACCAAAATGCAACCCAAGGAATATAGTGACTAAACAAGAAGTCAATGATGAGATATGTTGAAATGAGAAAATAATCAATCAAAAATTTCAAAAAAAATGAATTCAATGATTAAGAAGAAAAGGGTTCGTGTAACAAAATCAAAATGTGTCTACTTGACTAACTATGGCATCACTTAAGTTCGTAAGTTCATATAGCACTAATACTGCATAAGAGCTCAACTCGATTTTCCGAAATGAAGCAACATAAAACATGAAGATTTACAAGCCTATTTAATTTGCATATGATCAGTAACTTGTTGACAATAAAATTTGGGGGACGATATGCTGTTGGGAACTTAACATTATATTTCTAGCAGTTCCCAACCGTACTTAATTTTTTTCCTCTCTGTTTTTTCCATTCTTTTGTCCAGCATAGGACAATGGAGTTAAAAATTGACAGTTGCAATAGTAAAACAAAATGATTAAATGGAAAAGATTTTCCTCATTGACAGATAAAGCGCAGAGTGCTATGAGCAGTAATTCCCCACACAAAAATAAATTCCCAAAGTTGCCACATAATTCGGTAAAGCTCAAGTCAGACGATTCTACAATGCCTTCAAATTATCATACCTTGATTTATCTAAACCGTAAGTAACTCTAAAAAATAAAGTAAAATTTTATTACCGATGGTAACACCTCAGTTTACCTAACAAACCAAAAAATACTGACAAATTAAGTAAATAAAGGAAAAGTTGAGTCTAGAGGTGCTGAATTAAGTCTTACAGCACAAGTTACATAAGAGTGCAAGTAACTGTAAACAATCAAAACTTAAAACTTCATTAGCGATAGTCGATAGTAACGCCTCAGTGTACTTAACACAATCAAAGAAACGTTACGAATCAAGGAAATAAAAAGAAAATTAAGTCAGCAGCACATGCAATAATTAAAAATGCAAGCAATTCTAAATAGTTGAAAGTAAATTGTCAAGGTAAATCAAGGTATGATAACTTGAAGGTATTATAGAATTGTCCTAAGTTCTAGTAAAATAAAAAGAAGCTTTGCTTCAATCACAGGTAAACAATAGCCTGCTTATAACAGAGGCAGAGCATAAAATATCTTACAACATTGCAGGATCTTTAAATTGAAGGATTGAGTCTCCTAACCTGCATGTATCCAACATTTTCCTCACCATGACGACCAAGGCCCCCAACCAGAATAGGATGGCAAGGATCAAAATACTCAACCATCTCACAGGGAACATCATGAACCTCCAATCTTAAATACATTCCTGTACGAAAACCCTCTATCTCTAATCGATCAGTCTCACCAAGATCATTGAGTTCAGCAATATTCTTTTGTCTTCTAAGTTCATCCTCCTCCTTTAGCTGGAAGAACAAAGAGTATGTTCGCACTAAATAATTGTACAAGCAGGCAAATTCATCTCAAATGTAGCTAGAAAGTTTACCTTGTCGAAATGTTCACTTTCATTTGCTTGAGTGTGATGAAACTTGGCTCCATCTTTCTCATCTATTTCCCCATCTGATAACTCGGATCCATCAAATGTAATTAAAGATTAAGGTCACAAAAGCCAGTCTAACATTGCTCTCAGCTAAGCAAATGAGGAAATGAGAAACACAAAAAGGAAAAATACATGCATACACATACAACCCAGCTAAAGATTATCATTAGCATACCAGCACAGTTAAAAAACTTTAGAGAAAAAAAAGAAGAGAGAAACAGAGAGACAGAGAAAAAGAAGAGGTTGTGGAACCACTATATTAAGAATATGGAAAACAACCACTAACAGCAGTCGGCTACACCACCCGACCCCAGTAAGTAAAAAAACGAGGCAAATGCATTCCAAGGAGGAAACTAGTGTTCTTAGAAAGTACAATCATAACTTTAAAACTAATAGGATTTTAAGCATAAAAAATATAATCATAGAATTTTCGTTAAAAGGATATTGTGCATCAAATTTGGCACGAAGTGCGAGCTTTTTTAGCCTTCGCTCCTCACTTTCTGAGTTGTTTTCTTTCTGGATTAAAGCATCCCCAGAATCATCTGTACGATGGCCCTCATACCTCTCTCCCGTCTCTAGATCTTCAAACTCACCATAAACAGAATCATCCTCTTCAACATCAGCGCCCAAGTTTTGATTTCTGCGAGCAGCTTTCGACCAGTCACCGGTAACAAAACGATCTCGGATACTTTCATATATTTCTTCCTTTTTCCAATCTTTGAGGTTACCATAATTCAGAAACCTGGAACAGTCTTCAGCATTAACAATTTCACCATCTTCTCCTCTTAAATTCTGGTTATAAAGAAAAAGAAGAATAAGAGACCAAGCAACAAAAACTCCAGTTATTTAAGATCTGGCTCCACATAAGAGAGCAAATTTTATGAAAATACAATATCAAGCACAGACCTTACTGCCTTCTCCTTTTGGCCTAAAAAACTCTTCTCCATCACTTTCCCCGTCCTCACTTTTCTCCTCCTCTTCATTTACAGAACCGGTTGATGCTGATGCTGATGCTGATGCAGATTTCCCATAGACAATTTGCATGAGGTTAACATTTTGTCTAGAGAGAGTACGCTCCACTAATGACTCCTTCCACTTCGATATGTTTCCCATGTCATCTTCTATAAGAGCAATTAATGATGTAAGTAAAGAGGAGTCACGAAAAGTGTAATTAAGCAAGCAGTGGATAAAATTTTTCTATATCATAATCAGATTGCTTTCTAAAAGAAAGAATATTGATAAATCCCATCCTAACTTGTAAGTCAAAAAATTGAATCTCTTAGCCTCTACTAAAAACAAATCAACAAACTAGAAACATAGCACCCACTATTGATGTATATACCAACAACTACAATTTCAATTATCAATTAAATCATTTCAACAATAGGTGGGTCGCAGTTGGAGGAGTGCACCATATATAAAAACCAAAATATCTATACAAAAATGAGGCTGATTACCGCAGCTTCAAAGTTGCCACAAATCAAGTGCTTTGCCTTGGTATGGATGGTAAGCATTTAGCATGCATACCTAAGTCTCGTATGCCATATACACACACTTTAATAATCTAACACTGGTGCGTAATAATTCAAGGGGGAGAAGGGGGTAATATGCTTAATTACACATAGATACAAGAAAATGAGGTTTTATTAGCATAGTAATGGTTGTCATCAAACAAGTGCTCTGCCTTGGATACCATAAATAAGTATATGCAAAGATCTCAGATTCAGAAGGAGACGCAAACATGACAATCTAATAATAACATAAAAATAATTAGAATAGACAAAACATACCATCACTTTTGGTGTCCCCTTCATCGTCGTCAGAAAAATCAGAACCAGAATATGTCTGACTCTCCAAATCATCTTTATCACTGCCATCATTGTCGTCGCCGTCATCATTATCGTCACTACTATCAGCATGATCATTCTCTTCATCTGACTCCTATAATTATCATCATCAAAGAAACATATAGACTAACAATATTTGATAATTCGTATTCCAGCAATAAAGGGTCTAGATGAGTATGATAGGTATACTGCACAGTATCAGACCTAAAATAAAAGCATAAATTCAGGACATGAAGACAAGCCCAGAAATATTACAGATGCCAATCGTCAAGTCTCAAACATCCTCTACGAAACAACATAGATTATCAATTAAGTAGTCTAAGTACTCAGCAACGTACAAACAGGATACTCAAGATGTTTAATCAATTTCACATCAAAAGCCTTATCATAGATGCATAAACAGACATGCATCTGCATGAAAAAAATAATAAGAAAATGAAGGAATACTACACAACCATTTTGACCAATCATTTTAAAGAAGACATAAAAAAAAAGAAAGTAAACTCCTCCTGTGCAACTCTACCACTGTCACATGTTCATCTATAAAAAGGTACACAACTTGTAAAAGCATAAACATTATTTTTACCTTCACATCATTATGGTCAACATCATTTTGCAAGAAAACCTTTCTTCTTAGCCTTCCACAATGAAACTCAGAATGTCCCAGGTGAATTTCCTGCTCTGATTTGCTGCCATTTTCATTATCAGAGTCATTACCTTCACTAGTCATCATCGCACCACTTGGAAAAGCTTCATCTTGATCTGACGACTCTGAATCATCCAGATCTGCTTCAATTTTTTTGCCAGATTGAGGTTGCATTGAAGGGTCCACATCAACTTGATCTACATGTTGATGAGCATTTTTCACATCATTCTGAGCTTCTGATGAGATGCCAGGCTTCCGACTGTAATAGTTAATGAAGCTATTTTGTAACTTCTCATCAAGTGAATATTTTGTATTCTGAAGTGACTTCACCAAAACCTCACCCACATCCCTTTCGTTTCCTGTCAACAAAGAACAAAAATACATGAGGAATATAATATGAGAATCATGCAATCTGCAAAAATTGGAATGCTCCCTCTTAAAATTTGAATTAGGCCAGTATCATTGAAGTCGATCCACTCACAGATACACAAACAGGATACCACAATGCATTCATCACTCTCAAATATGAAATACAATTGAGAATCCTCAGAAGACGATAGATGACAGGTGGGAGTCATAAATATGTGATACGAATTGAGAATCTTCAAAAGATGGGAAAAAGTGAGTAAGTGAGAGATGAAAAGGGCATCATTGACCAAACATGCACTACCAATATCCTCAATCACCCAAAAAAAAAAAGGTTTGAACATGAAAGTAACCTTTTCGTGTTGTTTTCTGATTCTCATCATCAACTTTGGAAAATTGAACAAAGTGATCATTTATGTTTATATAGACAGCATCCTTGTCATACAGGAGATCCCCAAGGCCGGACATTGGCGCATAAAAGAGTTTCTCCTTGTCACGCAGTCCCTTCTTTTTGGCAGCTGATGGTAAAGGACAAGGATCAGCAAGTTCTGAAACACCAGCTAGAGTATAATCACCGACACCAGCAATATGCACCTATATCACAAAAGTCTATTAGCTCACACATATACAACACAAGGATTGAACACATTGGCAAGCATGATTTTGCAATAGCAATCATTGAAAAATATCATTCAGCCGTTTAAATAGACCAGACAATTTAACTTGACAATATTCAGCATCCTACAACAACATTTGTGGCTTCATTTATCTTCTACTTGTTTCAACAATAGAGCATACCTTTCAGTTCAAGATATTAAAAGAACTTCCAACAGCAAACACCATTTCTAGCTTCATTAATAAAACTTTCCATTTCTCCGAAGCAAGCACAAATTTCCACCTAGAACGCAAAATTAAAAAAAAATCCCAGACTTTGGTAACTTAACAGAAACCTATCAAATGTGCAAGCGGCCTTGATTCATCTAGGCCAACAATTTGTTGGCTGCTAAAAACCTTATTCATGAAACTTATCTTCGAATGCACAATCAACACAAGAATTAGGTCACTTAAGTAAATCAGTTATTACAGCTCTAAAAGCATAATTGATCTACTTTAACAGTTTAGCTCTCCTACTTCAGTCTATTACTGCTAGCCTTGCTTCTCTAAGTAATTATCTGGTTGATTTTCAAGAGGCTTACAATTTCATATGCAACATGCCAACTTAACCAGTCCATAAGCAGAAGCCAATTGCCTAGTGTTGCTCAAACGTAGTGTATTGGGCTCAATATGCCAAATAATTAACAAGCAGCCTCCTTATCACTTAACCCCAAGCTCGAGTTGTAATATAAGAAACTATTCACGGGCCACTAAGGTTGAGGCAGCAACGAGAGATTAAGCATGTCCATCAAGAAAAACTAGCCTTATTTAGTAACTATCTTTGGAAACTGTTTTTTGTGTTTAAAAGCGAAGAACTACTGAAACATATTTGTTTAGTTGTTTTTAGTTAATTATTCTTCAAAACAAAAAAAAAATAGCTTTGCAGTTTCATGGTCACTAAAAACAGGCTACATATATACCTTGGTTTTTAGAAACACCAATGGCATTTTTTGTAAATCTTTGGTTTCACAACAAAAGAATTAAAGGTTGAGCTACTTTCTCCCAAACATAGTTTCTAATTTCCAAATATCAAAATCATCTCATAAACATTTCTTCCAAACAAAATTTTTGTTTTGCACTCTACAAAATTATAATTTTTGTTCCGGCTCCACAAAATTGTACCAAAAATCTCATCTTAAGAACTATCCTCAAAAACCAATTTCTGGAAACACAACAAAGCAGGCCCTGCCTTAGCTCAATTTGAGGTCAGTTTCAAACCAAACTTCAATTTCACAATAACAGAAACTAATTAAAGCACCTCAGTATAGCATTTGACTAGAACTTATTATGCAAAATAAACTACCTCAAACCTTAATATACAGTTGATTATTTTTCTGTCTAAACCTTCTGAAAAATCATTAACACAAAATTTCCATCTAAGATTTTTCAGGATAACCAAATGCTAATCATAGTTTAAATTACGATAAGAGAGATGAGAAATTCAACTTAGCAAGTTACACAAACGTTACAATGTTAATACAACAACATACGTGGTTTCTCCTAACTCACAACTATCATATCTAAAGAGGTCCAAGGTATTTGCATTTCCATATTACTAACCAACTTCTTTAGACAAATACAAAAGAAAATGAAAGCTCTATACAAGCTAAAAGACACCATCAAGTTGAGAAATAATCTATAACATCCCCAGACATTTTACTTAAAAACCACAATCATCAGTTAATAATTTCAACAGGATATACCTTTGTCCCCTTTTTCAAATTACAGCCTCGCAAATAACCATAGAGAATGACATTCCTGTCACATTTGGGATTGGTCTGTACTCTTTCAGTAGCAGTAACATCTTCAAAGCGATCTACCAAAATGTAAGGATGAGAAGTTCGCCAAGACAAAGGACTAAATTTCATGACGGATATGAACCGGGCAAGATTGTGAATTTCACGTTTTGTGTACCTGATTACATTGAAAACAAAGTAACCCCTCAATCCACGCAAAAGTAATTCAAAAAATGTCTTAATGAGCATAGGATCAACAAGTACAAGCAGAACACATACTTTTCATTAATCAAACCAGATAAATAAAATAATTTCGCTCCATCATATATCTCTGTCCAGAAACGATGTTTCAGTCGTTGCTTTGTTTTCCTCAGTTTCTTTGGATCCTTGAACTTATCCAGATGTGTAAGAACTCCCATAACCTTTGGGAATCCATGCATTTGCAAAATATTAAGGAACTCAAATGTTTCCTGTAAACAACATGAAAAATTAAAAATCTCCACATTGTGCTGAACAATCCTTCAAAACAACAAATTATTGGATGTAGCAAAAAAAATGATATAATGGTATAGAAAAACCAAATTGCAAGCAATATGATAACTGACCAGCAAAATTGAAACACCAATCCAATGATCCGGACAAAATCATAAAAAAAAATTCCAAATATTTCCGACATAGAAATTCATCTTTTGAACCTGCTATGTCCTCTGGCAAGTTATTTTGCTCAAGGAATCAATTTTATACTCCTAGTTAACAGGAAATGAACATTGAGAAATAGGCTATAAGAGGATTTTTACAGTTCAATCCCACAAAACAAAGAGCAAAACAACCAGTACTCACCATTTCAAAACCATAACTTCCATCTATGAGAAGCAGTGCCAGATCAGCAAACTTTGCAGCATCGATCATGCCATTTATATCATTTGGGCACTCCACAAATTGTACCCGCCTTTGCTTGCCTAACACGATTCAATCAGTAAATGTTGAGAAGCGAGATAGGGTGTGAGTTCAAGGATCAAGAATTCACGAGTTGAGAGAAGATAAACCTGATACGATAGTAATTGGGCCTCGGACCTCAGGTAAATTTTGCTTGGTGTAATGCTTTACAAGACATTTAATTAAAAGCGATTTTCCAACCTAACACCAATAATCCCAACCAAACCATAAGTAAATAATTCAACACAGCAGGATTAACCAACTCATAAATCTGCTGTGTGGATGGATGAATAGTCCAGTAAATTAAAATCACAAACTGCTGCTCTACTTGAAGAAAATAAGACAGAAGAAAAACATATGCAAAATAAAAACAAGCACAAAAACAGCAATTTGGATACCAAATCAATGCTCGAAAAAGAGAGAATCTTAGTAACAAATACATGTGCATGTATTATATACCTTAGGCGGTCCCTGCACCACAACTACATATGGAGGTGGCTCACCATAAGACCGATCAGGAATAGGATTACGAAGCCTCTTCTGCTCTTTCTCAACCGCTCTCGACTGCATTCGCTTGGCTTTCACGGATGACTTAAAAGCAAATGCCTAAATACCAGAGAAAAGTAAATAACTACAATTGCGACATAAGAAGCAAATAGGAACCAAAACAAAGCGAAAAACATACCTTAGGGTTTCGCTTCTGCTGCTTAGATTTGTCATGGTCTCCATCACCGTCAACTTCTTCGCTAGGGCGCTTCCTCTTATTATCCTTTGGCTTCTTTGCAGAGGCGCCAGACTGGTGCGACCTGTGCGCTTTGTGAGACTGGTCCTTGCCGCCACCGGAAACAGCCATTTTTTTCCCTCTAGAAGAGAAACAAAAGCCGAAAGGTTGAAAGAAGCTATATCAGCGTCTTTCTTCACTTGTGTTGGTCCTGTGGGTTTATGGAAGCGGCCGGCTAAAAACCTAACCTAAAAACTAAAACCCCGTTTTCCAATTAAAAAATAAAAATAATACAAACATTATGATTTTTTCAAGGTGTTGAAAACCAGACCGGACCGGCCGGTCGGGTCGATTGGTCGGTCCTTACTATGATCGGGCACATGTCCGCTTGGTTGATGTGTTAGAACTAGTATTTTTTAGGAATCGGGATTTTTCAATTGAACCAATCGATTTTGAATTGATTCGGTCATTTGTTTAAATTTAAAAAAAAAATTCAGTTGACGTGTTAGAATTGGTGATTTTTTAGGAATCGGGTTTTTCAATTAAACCGATCAGAACTGGCCGATTTTGAAAAATGATCTAACCACTACGTTAGGAGATTTTCTTTATTTAAAGTAACATTTTATTTGAATATATGGTATATTATAAATGTTCTTGTTTGTACCAAAATCAAATGTCAGTTGACACATGACAAGGCAGGTCCCACGATGCACAAAAAGCAATTAATCTCTTGGTGACATGTGGCGAAAGTAAGAGGAACCTTTTACTAATCGGTGTTCATTTTACAAGATTCTAATTGGTTGCTGCCCTGAAATTTAGGGATTAGTTCACAGAATCAAGACTGTCTAAGATTTACTATCCAAAAGGCTACAATTCAGGAAGTCTTGGTCTTAACAAATAAATTCTTTTCAAACGTGATTTGTTGAATAACTACCGAGATTTCAGCAGAATTATGTCAAAGATTGTCTTGGAGAAACGGAAGTTTGTTAGCTAAACGTCCCAATTTTCTCTCAAACTTGTTTCCAGCTGAAGCATGACTCCACGAAGCTCAAACCACGTTCGTCCTACGCAACATAGAATGTCACATTTTTACACGATCTTTCGTGCAGAAGTAGCAACGAAATGATCACCATGAGCCATGTTCCCATATTTTTGACCATGAAGCCTGAAGACTCGTGAAGCAGAGACTACCATGACTTTCAAGAGAGTCAATTTCCTCCTTAAAGAAGAAGCACGAATTGAGAGATGTTGCCATCATCCCCATTTTCAGAAGAGGATTGCGATTATGAAGCCCACTAACCCAGTCATTACATCCAGTAACGAGAAAGTGGTCTTACCACGATAGATACTTGAAGAAGAACAAAATAAGTGTCCATCACTTGACACTATAAAAGAAGAAGAAACGGCAAACTACCCCGCATCAAACACAGATCCAACGTCTTCAATCCTTATTTGCTTTCTTAGGCATGGCTTCGGTCACTTATCTTTTTATTTAGCATGGCTCCGCGTCAACTAGTTCTTAGATTTATCTTTTCAAAAGCCCCCGCGGCTATTTCTTTAGTTTAAGTTGTAAAACACGCCTACATCCTAGGATATATCCATTTTCAATGAAGATCCGGATGCATTTCAACAATATGTTGTTTTTCATTTCCTTTCAACAGAAGCTCGTTTCATTTTGGTGATTGGCTTATGTTTCATGCTCTTTTTTTTTCAGATTGACACTCTAGGCATTTTATGTCCTTTTCCCAGAAAGCAAACTACGAGCTAACAACCTTTTGTTCTCTAACTGTGAATAGTCCATTTGGTGCGAAAGTCATATTCGATGAAGAATCCTACAACAATATTCCTATCAAATCCTTTGGGCTGACAACAAGTCCTAGCACACCTGCAAATCCAACATCCATATCCACAAAACTCATGTTCGAACAACCAAAATTATGAGATCTTTTATCCAAAGCAGAAGATAACTAATATATTTTTGGCATACTTGAAGGGACGTGAGTATTAGAAGTAGCCAGAATTGAAGATCTTATGTCTAGCGCAGAAGAATCCAACATATTTTTGGCATATTTGGTGGGACCTGAAGTGTCAATTACTTGCAGTCATGACAAAGAGAACTGCAAAAGCAGCAATAGGTGAACCAGCTGGAGACCCACCTCCGCCACCTTTACCAAGGGAATCATACAACTTCCAGCCTACTCGTTTCGATGAAGGCGAAGGTAATATGAGCTTTGTACTCGTCAAACTCCTGAGCTGGGAAATCTCCTCGACATACTGTAGTTTGATGCAGACCATGGAGTAGATAGCCAAGAACATGTAGCAAGCTTGTCAGTAGACTCATGGGTTTCTTCAACGGAATTCCCAGGAGTTTCGGTAAGTTCTTCAATCAATTCACCAAAGCTCATAACAAGTTGGATTTTTAGCACAAGCTCCTCAATAATCGATGCAGACCATTCAGCAGCCAGCTACCTCAATCATCGCAACAATTCCTAATAGAGCCAGCCACCATACTGAAGGTCAGCCAATCATCATCTAATCCCAATAGCAGTAATGGCCACCCTATTGTGACCAACCCAGTTTCAGTTTTCGTAGCTATTCCTTCAGCTCCAATGTAGAATATTCTAAATCTTTGAATGCAAGAAAAGAGTTCCGAGGTGATGCCTTCAGTGTAATAGCCGGCCCCCCTAAGTCTAGTAACACTTTGTCTACTTTGGGCCCAACTGGCCCTCACGGATTTATCTTCTCAGGAGGTTACCCATCCCAATATTGCTCTTGCCCAAGCACGTTTAACTACGGAGTTTTTATGGAATTTGGTGCAACCACTCCAAGGAAAACTGGTTATTACTACTTGGATAATTTGACCTATTATATTCTGCACTTCCCCTCAAGCATTGTCCGATGTGGGATAGTGGACAAGCCTCCTGTGCCACATGGTGTACCCCTCTCAGGAGCCGTACACACACGTGTCGACACACAGAGCCCACATTCCACCCCTCTTAAGAGTCTCACGTCCCCGTGAGCACACCCACACAAGACCATGAGTACCACATTGACCCAATCTCGCTCCAATACCAATTGTAACAGCCCGCCCCCTCAAGTCTAGTAACACTTTGTCTGCTTTGGGCCTAATTGGCCCTCGCCACTTTATCTTTCCAGCAGGTCATCTATCCCAATATTGCTCTCGCCCAAGCATGTTTAACTACGAAGTTTTTATAGGATTTGGTGCCACCACCCTATGGAAAATCGATTGTTACTAGTTTGAGAATTTGGCCTATTATATTATGCACTTCCCTTCAAGCATTGTCCAATGTGCAATAGTAGACATGTCTCATGTGCCACACGTTGTACCCCCTCAAGAGCCGTACACACACGTGTCGACACATAGAGCCCACATTCAAGCTCTACTTCTCTAACTCCACTTATTGTCGTACATATCATTGGTAGCATGACTGCTCCTTTGGGAACAACGATGAACGAGCAGAGGGATGTGAACGAGACAAACCAGAGGCCCCCTCAGGTGACACCTCCTATAGATCTTTGGAGATAGCATTATTTTCAACCAACAGCAACAACACCAACCTTACCGCCAGGCAAAGATGATTCAGCAGCATTATCGCCAGCCATAGATGATTCAACGACAACCCCAGTAGGCAGTGAACAGGGATTAGATCGTGAACATAGTTAAGGACACGCTAGGCTCTAGGCGTTTACGAAGACCCATGTATCGTAAGCCTTTTACTGAGAGAGTAGACCGTATTTCACTTCCCAGAGGATTTCGACCTCCTGATTTCTCTTTGTTCTCTGGAAAACACGCCCAATCATTCATGGAGCATATAGCTTACTTTATTATTCAGTATGGTGAAGTTGGCTCGGAAGACGATTACAAACTCAAATTGTTTGGGAACTCTGTCACGTTTATAACCTTCTATTGGTATATCAAGTTACCCAATAACTCTATTGATACATGGACAGAAATGGAAGAGACTTTCTATAAGCAATTCTACAAAGAAGAACCAGAAGTCACGGAGGAGGATTTGTCAAGAATCACTCAGTTTCTAAGAGAGTCGATTGAGTCGTTTCTTACCAGGTTCAAGGAAGCCAGACTTCGATGCAACTTTGAGATTCTAGAAGGAGAAGTGGTGGCATTGGCAATGAAAGGGATGCTTGTTCAATTTAGAAAGAAGTTCGACGACTTGGACTTCCAAGACTTCTATCACCTAACTATCAGATTTGTCCGCTATGAAAGAGTCCTTAAGGAAGAACAAGACATGGCCAATTAATCCAGAGGAACCTACTATAGGAATTCAAACTATATGGTGGCCAAGGTTGATGATGATCTTAACTAGGAGGTGGCTGTAGCCGAGATTCTAAGCAAGAAGTACTACATTTGCAAATATATTATCAAGTTAGAACCTCCTAAGCAGCCAGCTACAGGATTGTCCAAGTCAGTCAAATTCTATGCTTATGACGTATCCAAAATAGAGAAGATCTTTGATTGCCTTCTGGCATACAAGATTATCAAGCTACCTCTAGGGCATATAATTCCTCCTCCAAAAGAAATTCAGAAGAAAACTTATTGTAAGTACCACAACTCTTGGAGTCACTTTACCAATAATTGTGTAGCTTTCAGGAATAAAATTCAAGCAAGGATAGAGAGAGAAGACTTTATTGTTCTCGAACCAGCAATGGGAGTGGATTTTGATCCATTTCCTCCAGAGATGGGAGCTCATATGGATTCAATCAACATAGGCCACATGCCTAGTGATGTAATAAATTCTCGTAAGTGCACAAGAGTTTATGAATAGCACAGTGTATGCAAGTACGAGGTCGATCCCATGGAGACAAGTTAATTCAATTGTTGTACCTAACTTAATGAATGAATTGAATGAAAATTGATGAAGAATGAGAATGTGAATGATGTAATTAAACTAACTAACAAGGAACTGAAAATTCAGATTTTTGGGATATCAGTATGAGAAGAACACTGGGGCAATGATTTCACCTAGTAATCCTATCACAAGCATTCAATTAACAAACACACAATTATGGTTCCAATCAAGGGTGGATTCTTTCTTAAATATGCTGGTTCATTCATTCGCGATGCCAACAAATATTATTAACAATGGATGAATCCTGTTCGATTCGCAGTCGTTAACCCAAGGCTAATAACTCATTACGATCTAAAGAACTATAACAACCAATCAATCCCTAAACCTTGTTCATGGCAATCGACAACTGATTTCTTTAATTCTGGTTCCACTAAGCCACGTGAATTTGGTTCGTTCCTTAGTCCTAGCTAGATGAGCCTAATTGAACATTCAATTGGCGATCAGCCAATCAAACAAACAATAGACTATAAGCATGGTAATTAAAGACACGAATAATTGAACCAAAATTATGCATTCATTAAATCGAAATACTTGCAATATTCATACTAGGCTATATCAAGCCCTAACAATAAGAAAAACTAGAGAGAATAACAAAAACAAAAATAAAAGTCAGAGAGAATACGACTCTCCAACTTCTCTTCTATTGTGCTAGAGGACTCCCTTTTATAATAACAAAAGCTTCCTTCAATTAAGTCAATTCCAAATCATTCTATGATTTCCTTCTCTCAATCTGATTCGGTTTTCCTTATTTTCAAAGCATACAAGACTTCCTCTTTTAATTGGGTTTCTCTCTTGTTTAGCCGAGTTTCTTCACCAAATTTAACTCCAAACTTGTTTCCTTCTTTTTGTCTCACACAGCCTCATGTCTTTCGTGGAGTCCTTTTTTATTTCTCTTGCTTTTATTATGTTTCCTTCTTATGCAGCGTTAAAAGGCTTCAAGTGACCGGCTCCTCTCCATTTGTTGCTTTTTAAATGGGCTTGTGGCAAGTCTTGTTGTGAACTTTATGTTATAATTCTGTTTTCAAGCCAAATCATGATCTCCTATTGTCTCTTCCCACCACTTTTACAAGAATTTACCTACAAACCAAATCAAAGATAAATTATGCAATATTCATGTCCATTCCCATAAATAGAGAGAAAAATAAGTGTAAACTGAGGTGTAAGAATAGATAAAATATCGTACGATCACCTAGATCAACCCCCGAGATAGATGGTGAATCTTGAAGATGTTCAGAAGGCTAGACCTCCAAACAGACACCAAAGACCTCTTGTCCAGACAACAAATCCTAGTGAGTTTCGGTACAATTAACAGTTTTCACATAAGTGGCAACCAATGAGACCTTCTGGAAGACTGAGGTTTTGCTTAGAATGTGGACACAAGATATTTAATCAGAGACAAACTTTGCAAAAAGAAGGATCCCAACTCCAGGGAATGGACTGAAGGCTCCTTTCCAGAAGTGAGAAGCTTCAAGCTCGGGTCCAGGCTTGGGGGGCAAGTTCAATGTAGGAAAGGTTAACTTAGAAGCATCTAACCAATTTCAACAAGGAAACAGTGGAAAAGAGATCAAGGGAGTTAGAAGGTTCAATGGAAGGTCAATCCATCATCGTCCATCTCAACCCAGGTCTAAGATGGTTAAACCTCTAGCTTCTCCTGTTAATGTTTGGGTAAAGGTCCAGCATCCAAAAGATAAACCCACACTCACCAAGACTCATAAAAGAAGGTTGCAAAAGAAACAACAGAAAGAGAGGAATGCTGCCAAGTGTCCTCAGTTGTCGTTTGAAGAGCCTACCTAGTTCCAAGTCTAGGCAGTCTATTGAAGAAGGTGTTAAGTTCATTGCTGGTGACTTTTGGTCCTTGGCCTTGGGAGGAATCGACTCATTCACTTTTTCATGCAAGCGGTTCAATATCCAACAGAAGAAATGCATGTTTCACAAAAGAGTTCTATCAACGGGAAACTAAAAAAATAGACACTCTTGACTCAAAGAAGATAGCCAACATATTTTTGGCATACCCGGTGGGATGTAAGTATCAGAAGAAGCCAGAATTGAAGATCTTCTGTCCAACGCAGAAGAATCCAACATATTTTTGGCACATCTAGTGGGACGTGAGTATCAAAAGTTGCCAAATTTGAAAATCTGTTGTCTAGTGCAGAAGAATCCAACAGTTCCATTATATATTATATATATGCATATAATGTAGATATATATATATAATAATCCATTACATTGAACTAGATTTGAACCCCGGTTGACCATTGAACAATGAACCGAAGTTTTTTTTGGTTCGATAACCGATCCGGTTTTCAAAATCTTAAATTTTTTATCCCAAAAGTTTTTTATAGGAAATTTATTAAAGAAAATTTTGATTTGATTTTTTAAAAGTTACTTAAAATACCAAATCTAGGAATCTCTTATTTGAATTGACCGGTTTGTTTAGTTTACTTTAATTTACTTTCAAGCTTCAACTTGAAACTAGGAATTTCCTCACTTGAGCTAAACCGGTTTGTTTAGTTTACTTTCAAGTTTCAAGGGTTAATTCAATTTTTGATTATTGTAAAATACCCAAGATTTCAATTTGGTCACTGAAAAATCAAACATTCCAAGTTAATAACCCAAAAAAAAAGAATTTGTTCCATTTTTGTCACTCGATAAGATTTTGGAATTTTAGGGCAGTCCACTGTCCGACGTATCACTTTGATCGTTAAATGCAATTGCTCTTTTTCTTATGTGGCCTAACAAAATCCAAAGTGGAATATAACTATTTTAAATTTTTTTATCCAAATGACAAAATCAAACCTATACAACTATTTGATTGAACGACTAAAATTATCTCTTCAATCTCAAAATCAGACCTCTAGCTCTACCCCTCTCTCTTCCCTCCTTACTCTCGTCCACTTCTTCTCCTCCATCACAAGCCTACATAGTCCTTCCCTCGACTGCATCCTCGACAAACAACCCAAAGAAACAAAATCAATAGCCCAATAAAAAAAATCGACAAGATCAAAGAAAGACAGCAAAAATCCTTAAAGCTAACAAAACCCCAGACACTTGTCATAAAATTGAGGAAAAAAGCAATTAAGCATTGTCGGCGCTTCTCCTTCTCAATAAGATCATGGATTTCTAGATCTAGGGTTTGTTTCTTCCTTTCTTTGGCTTAGCTTGCTTGATTGACCTTTCATTCGATGAAAGCCATCATTGAATTCTCTTCCTCAATTTTTTTTGGCTTGTTAAGACTTTTATTGGCTCCACTATAGATTCATTCAAATGTAGGACATATGAAGCTGGTTCATCCTATCACAAAGCAAAAGAATGAGCAGGTTACCCACTGACTGAAAGGAGAGGGGACGGGGGTTGCCCTATAATAGTAGCTGAGTTGTCCAAGCGTCTATACGGGTCTTCGATTGGGGAGAAGCTACAACGGAGTCCCTTTCTTCTTTGTCCGCTTTAGTTGGAGGTGAGTCATTTTCTAGTGGTTATTCCTCCTAATCTACAATGTATGCACCGCGGTGGTCTTAAGATCTTTATCTTTATTCTGGTTTAGTTTTAAGAGAAGCCCCAATTGTTCATTGGATCGAACGACAGAGAGAGAGCTCGTTAATAAGATTATTTTTAATTATATGAATAAGATGATTGTTAATTATCTATAATTATTCATTAATTTGGGATAATTTTTATTATTCTATTAATTTTATCTTTTAATCAAAATATAATTTTTTGCCACGTGTATACACAGTTTTGACACCGTCATGCCACGTCATCAAACATTAACGGGTTTTAACGATCAAAGCAACACATCAGCATGTTAATTGCCCTAAATCCACGAATTCTGCTTGAGTGATCATTATGGAACATTTAAAAATTTTGGGTTACTGACTTGATCTTTCAATAACCAAAATGAAATCTTGGGTATCTTTCAGTGACCAAAAGTTCAATGAACCTATCAACTTGAACATAAGTATAGTATTGGTATCCTAAAAAATAGGTCATGTTGACTGTAAGTATAAAGTATAAACAGAAGAAGGAATTATATCACCAAGTAATATTATAAAATTATTATAATTATGAAGCTTGAGAAGTCTAGTTTTCAACAGCTAGTAATTAGGGCTTTGTAATAAGAGTTGTGATTATCCGAATATCAACAAGTCAAATTTGGAAATTTTCAGTCAAATTACCTATAAATTTACAAAAAATAAATAAAATAGACCAAAAATATATATAAAAGTATAGTATAATGATATGAAATACATATAAAATATGGACTTATGATAGCTTCACCATCCAATTCTAAAAAAAATTCAATATTCAAAGCCACTTAAAGAAACACTATAAATTTATGATATAGCAAAGCATACATATCAAAATTTAATAAACGTATTGAATACCTTTTTTAGTAGCTCTCTCCACTTCTTCAGTAGCATCATCATCAAGAATCTTCTCATCAACATCAATTGTAAGAACATTATTCATCCAACTTTAGTGTATAGAAGCTCTTCAAAAATTCTTGGCAGCAAAGAACTACGATGGTTTGTAATCACACGACCACCAATATTAAAAGTATATTTTGAAACAAATGTAAAAGTGGGAATAAAAAATATATCACTCGCAATTGATGCCATAATAAAATCTATCATGCATCACTTTTCAAAAATTCAATAAATCAAAGTCTATCGTTGGAGTTTCATGATCATCTATCAAGTACTTATCTAACTCCGACCCACAAAGAGCAGTAACATATTCATTCGATCACAAGCAACATCCAACAAACCAATTGCAATACTAGAGGATACAGATGTAGATGAGCATAAACTAGTACCAATTCTTTGTGATGTGAAACTCGTGGAGCTTCTGAAGATTGATGATATTGCTCATATAAGTCTTTTAATAATTTTTTGTCCCCCTAAACAATTCTTTAGTCATTCTTTCATCAAAGTCCAGCTCTAAACTCAGTTTGAAAATTTTCATCTTATTCCTTCGATCATAATCTAGCACATTATATAATATTCTATCGCATCAATGTCAAATATGAAAATGCTAAAGAGCCCAAGTAATATGCATATATTTATACACACTTTTATGCGTATTTTCTATATCGTTCTTGGCAAATTTGATGAAATTGAGTTGGTATTACCTGCGTTGTTTGTGTTTTTGACAAATGAAATTGTAGCACACAAATTATACATGGCGGAGGGATATATGCACAAGCATCTATCTCTCTAGGTGCACCATTCTGGACCATGAGAAAGTTATATGGCTGCTCAAGCACATATCACCGCTTGAGCAGCCATATACATGTCTTGCGGGAACATAAGGACTAAACTCAGTCACTCGAGTGCCCCAAAAGGATCAAGCGGATCTTGACGGACCAGTTTTCCAAATTTGTCTAGAATTAGGTTTTCTTGATTCTAAAAGCTTAGTATAAAAGGGGGGCAACGAGTTTAGGGTTTGACACATTTTTTTATGGGTTTTTGGGGCTGCAAACCTTCTTTTCTCCAAGCTTTTGCAAGGATCCAAGGAATCAAGGCTTACTTCCCAACTTCGATTCCATCAATCTCAAGGGGGTTTCTTCATCTTCTTTCTATGAATTCTCTTTTTGATTTTGTTTTTGTCCCTTAGATGATGGGTTGTAACTAAACATCTTTGCTAGGGCTTGATGTAGCCTAGTATGAATATTGCAAGCATTTCAATTTAATGAATGCATAATTTTGGTTCAATGATTCATGTCTTTAATTGCCATGCTCATAGTCTATTGTTTATTTGATTGCTTGATCACCAATTAACTGTTCAATTAGGCTCATCTAGCTAGGACTAAGGAACTAACCGAATTCACGTGTCTTGGTGGAACCAAAATTAAAGAAATCAATTGTCGACTATCAAGAACAAAGTCTAGGGGATTGATTGGTTGTTATAGTTCTTTAGATCGTAATGAGTTATTAGCCTTGGGTTAACGACTGTGAACCGAACAGGATTAATCCATTGTTGATAATATTTGTTGGCACCGCGAACGAACGAACCAACATATTTAAGAAAGAATCAACCCTTGAGTTGGAACCATGATTGTGTGTTTGTTAATTGAATGCTAGTGATAGGATTATTAGGTGAAATCATTGCTCTAGTGTTCTACTCATATTGATATCTCAAAAATCTGAATTTTAATTCCTTTGTTAGTTTAGTTAATTACATCATACATATTCTCATTCATTACTTTTTCTCAATCATTCATCACTTTTTCTCAATCATTCATCAAGTTAGGTACATTAATTAGATTAACTAGTTTCTGTGGGATCGACCTCATACTTGCATACACTGTGCTATTCGTGGACTCTTGTACACTTGCGAGAATTATTACATCACCAAGCCTTTTGTAGCCCAAGCCATCCAAAATCTATGTGGCATGTCTATGTCAATAGCCTTATGTGGACAATTTTTGAATTTTGAAAATTTCACACAAATACACACGCACTCTCCCTTCCCCTTCACACCCACGTTCTCTCTCTTTCTCTCTCTCCTTTCCCTCTTTTCCCCTCACTGTCGAAACTCAATGTCTACTGTCCGGCTACCGAATTAAAGTGTCAAAGCGCCATGAATCATCCATAGCCTTCATTTGTAGTCAACAATCACCTATTTCGTCGAAATCTCGTCTTAAAGTCGTGGTCAACCGAAACTTTTGGAGCTTCATCTGAACATCATTGGCCACCCCTCTGCAAACCACCACCACCATTGAAATTGCCTTGATGAGCTCTATAGGGTCCAATCCTTGAATGTTATTCCATTGATTTTTTCATTTTCTGTAAATTTGGTGGATTTAGCGATTCCATTGTTTTAAAACTATGGATTTAGTGAATAGCTTGAGAAAAAACTGTAACACCCCAGAAAATTGACCGAGTAAATTTCCAACAAGTGTGATATATTGAATAAGAATTGTGGCATGATTGCCACTTGACAAACCCATGAGAGGAAGAGATTAAATGATATATAAAGAAGTGTACTAGTCTCTTAAAAATCAGACGAAGTAGTGAGAGAGAAGAAGAGACAGAAGAAAAAAGGAAAGAAATGGGAGAAGAAGTCACCCAAAGCACAAGGAGATTTAAGAATCACCAAATATTTGGTAAGTAAAAAGTTAGTTCTCCCTTTCTAGATAAAAAATCTCAAAGGGAAATTTCTAATGAAATAAGTATGACTTTTGTTAGGAAAATCCAAAAAACAAGGAGAAGTTCAAACACTTGACAAAGGTAAAGAAAATATATTGACTTCTATAAGACTCTCGGGTGAACTTGAAGTATGCTATGTTATGGCTATGGTAGAGATTTAAGGTTGCATGTTAAAGTGTGTTTAGATCAAGAAAGTAACATGTAACTTGTAACTTGATGTTTAAGTATGATCAAAGTACATGCATATTAGGGCTGCACATGGGTCGGTTTGGGTAGAATCGTTCATCCGATTCGTATTGGTTCGGATTACACTTCATCCAACCCTTAATTGACCTTTGATTGTTATGGGTTGGGTCGGTTCGGATCCATGCGGATTTGGGGTCGGGTATATAAGGATTGGGGTCAGGTTAATACCTTCCCACCTCAGTTTGAATGGCCTTTATAGCATAAATATTCAAAACTATATATAACTCAAATCTAAACTTTAATCCTTCAAATTGAACTTGACATCAAAAGCAAGAACCTGTCAAAAACAGTAGGATCATTACACTATTGCATTCCCAATAGGATCATCACACTATTACATTAATACATTCTCAAAATAAAAGTTTGATCACCACCAACATAAATAAAAACCTACCAGAAAGGCAGAGAACATGTACTTTTAATAACACTAATACACTATTACATTCCCAAAATAAAAATAACATTCAAAGTTTTCAACAATAATCCATAAGACAGAAAACATGTACTTGAAAGTTGAAAGTCTGGAAGTGGAAATAACATAAACAAAAGTAATTCAGCATCCTGTCATGCTTCAAACTTCAAATAAAGATCTTCACTATTTCACCTGTTGTAAACACCATTTATTAGAATTGAAACAACTAATTACTAAATAATGATAGTCCATAATGACAATAGAAATCAATTTACCTTGCAATGCTCATGTCTCATTGCACATTACGTATCAACAAGGTCGCACTCAACAGCAGGTTCAGACAATCCCATTTCTAGATAAAAAGATGCAAAATAAGTTAATTAAGTATACACATCACACATTAAAAAAAATCTGGAAGTTTTAAAAAATATTGAAAGTTAGTTACCTTTTTCAAGTTCTTGTATCTTTTCAACATCATCCAACTCAGCTTGAATATCTATAGACAATGGTTTTGCCCTCAACCAATTTTGAGCACATACAAGAATCTCCACTGTTTTTGGAGAGAGTGAGCTTCTATATGGGCTAATGATTCGACCACTAGTACTAAAAGTGGTTTCCGAAGCAATTGTGGATACCGGTATGGCTAAAACAGCCTTGGCCACCGGAGAAAGTACCGGGTACTTGCTGCCAGTTGGTTTCCACCAAACCAATATGTCAAAATTTCCATTATAGTTCTCACAACTCTCTTCCAAATACCTTCCCACCTCAGTCATGTTCTCTGAATTCTCATCTTCTCTCATTCTCATGGCTACCCTTGAAGCAAAAATTCTCATACAATCTTCTTCATTGTCCTCCACCCTCATGGATTTACTAGGTGGCTGAAACAAATCATCACTGTCTACCAACCTTGTCCCATCTTTAAAGTGATTATACAACCTTGTCAATGTGTCCCTCACTTTATCCACCATAAATTCCCTTCTAAATGAATCATAAATCTCCTCAAAACAATATTTCAAATATTTCAGCTTATAACGAGGGTCAAGGACAACAACCACGTACAATAAGCAATTCATATTGTCCAAATTATCCCAATATTTATCAAATTTTGCTTTCATTCGTTCAGTCATAAGTTTCATGTCTATGTCATCGCTTTGGCACAAGTGTAGCAATCTACTATGCAATGAGACAATCTCAAGAAAAAATGTATTTGGACTCACTTGTAAAGAAGTAGAGAATCTCAATGTCATATGATAAAAAGTTTTAAAAACTTCACAAATGACCTAACATTTTTCCTGTCTTGTTCATTGGGAGGCCCAACTTTCCCTTTTCCTTTTTTCACAGTTGTTGCACTAGCCCCAGTAACCCCAACTACCCCAGCAGCCCCACCACTAACATCTCTAGTGCCAAAATATTTCAAGAATCTCCTATCATCTTGTTCAAGTCTCCTAAATGCTTTTTCATACTTCACAGCCACATCCAACATCAAATAAGTAGAATTCCAGCGAGTATCAACATCCAAGTACAAAGATTGTTTGCAATCAATCTTTACCTTCTCTACACATTTCTGAAAATTAACCAACCTAGCCGGAGAGGACCTAACATAGCGAACAACATTACGAATCCTTGAAATGGACTCGTCATGCTCATCCAACCCATCCTTAACAATAAGATTGAGAATGTGTGCACAACATCGCATTTGAATGAACTCATGACCTAATACGGTCCCCTTCCACTCCTTAGTGACTATTTTCAAGTGCCTAATTACTGTATCATTTGCACTAGCATTGTCTACAGTGATAGTGAATAGGTTATCAATTCCCCAATGCAATAACAACAATTCTACGGCCATCCCAATCACCTCTCCTTTGTGACTTGGAATTTGAACAAAGTTTATGATTCTTTTGTTCAAATTCCAATCACTATCAATCTAGTGAGCAGTAATGCACATGTAGTTAATATTTTGGATGGATGTCCAAGTGTCGGTTGTGATGCACACAATTTCATTTTTCAATAATTTTCTCAAATTATCCCTCTCTTCCACAAATATTTTCATACAATCCCTAGCAACTGTCATCCTAGAAGGAGGATTGAATAATGGTTGTAATGAATGCACAAAATTTCTGAACCCTTCGCCCTCCACACTCCTAAATGGTAATTCATCAATGATAACCATTTTTGCCAACTCCTTCCTAGCAACATCATGATTAAATGTGACAGCCCAGAGGTCATCCGTACTAGTACCATCTTCCTTCGTAATAGGTTTCAAAAGAAGAGCCTTTTGACCTTTAGGTAATTTTCTATAAGGGGACTTGGTGCACTTGTTAAAATGAGTTTTCAAGTTTGATATGCCATGTGTTTTTGAAGAGCACAAATATTTAATCGAACAGTAATGATATTTGGCATATTCAGGTGGACCTTCAATGTACTTATAATGATTCCAAACCTAGGAAGTACGCTTACCCTTGCGTCCACTGCGCTTCGGAGGGTTATCCTCCTCCTTGTCATCCTTGATTTTCATTTGCTGGCAGTGAGGTTGGGTCTCCTTCAACACCAAGATTTTGAACAATTGGATCATCAGTCATGCCTACATCAACAAAGATAAATTGAAACATCAATTACAAACTTACCTAACATGAATATAAACAAGAAAGAAGAGCAGAGGTTTTAATAACAAGAGGAAAGGAAGGGGAAAAAATGACACAAGATGGCAAGACAGTCACAGAAGAAGCAATAAAACCATTGCAATGTTCAAACTATGCTGCACAAAACAACAATTTTAGACCTCAGTCATAGTATATTCCAATCTTAAACCATGATTAATTATTGATCATGAAATTGTTATGATTAAGACTTAAAATGAATTTTGGATTGACAAGTGGGGACCTTATTTCAAATGTTTAAGTACCGCATAGTGCTACCTCATACCAATATATATAATAGGGGTTTCCCATTATAATATGACTTGGTGGAGGAGAGACCAGATAGAGTAATGAACAAAGCTTAAGCCAAAATTGAAAAATTAACCAGAATAACCAAGCAAATTCTCATTAAAATTAACCAGAATAATCAAGCATATTCTCATCTGAATAATCAAAATAATGAAACAGATTCTCTAATCTATTGCAAGTTGAATCAGAGAAGTGTGATTTATTCATTATTTGAGGAAGAAATCATAAAACAACAGTAAGGAGAATCATTTCAGAATTCAAATAACTCCCTTGGAAAATGAAACCTAAGTATACATAGATCAAAATTTCTTAGAGGCAACACCAGTCACTAGAGTTTATGCAGACCAATCAAGATAAACAAGCAAATCAAGTAATCAACAAGTAAAGAATTAAACAACCTTGAGAAGCAGTGGCAGGAGTTGGGGTTACGACGGTGCTTTCTGGCATCAACTCACTATAGGCTTGCGCCTTCTCCTGTGACATCGTTACTCGTCTGTGGCCGTGAGAGATCGACTTCGACATTCACCTTGAGACTGTCTTCGTGAGAGACCGAGAGATTGGAGAGTGAGAGACGGATAGTTAAAGGGATATCATGAGAGAAGGAGAGTGAGAGACGGAGAGATCGGAGAGTGAAAGGGTTGTCGTGACTGAGTGTCTGAGTCTTTGAGAGAGTGAAAGACGAAGATCTAGGGTTAGCTAAGTTATTAAATTATTTGATATTTCTATTTCTATTATTATATATTGTGTACTGTGTAGTGTACACTAAAAGCATAAAACGATGACGTTTTATGTATGTGAGGTCGGGTCGGGTTCATACGGATCGGTTTAGACTACATATATATCCAATCCGTTATGTAAACGGGTAAGCTATTTCAACCTATACTTGAACTGTTCTTTGCGGTTTGGGGTCGGATTTACTATGGGTTGAGTCGGGTTAGCGGTTTGGGTCGGGTTGGTTACGGGTTTTGTGCAGCCCTAATGCATATATGAAATTGACAAAGAAATATGATGAAGGAAAAAAAATAGTCAGGTAAGAAAAAAAATATATAAATACTCAGGAGTGTATTTGGTTATTAAACTTGATAATGATTACAAAGGTTAATGATTTTCTTTGATGCATCATTGGAGTACTCATGTGTCATTAACAAGATTATATATTTAAATATTATTCATCCAAACAGATATGAAAAGTCTGCTAATTGAGGATATATTTAGCTATTCCACTGATTTAAAATAATGAATTTATATATGTCATTATTTTAAATCAATGGAATAATTATATTATTTTTCTAAAT